>NC_072483.1:93242500-93842500 GCF_027574615.1 Eptesicus fuscus
TATGAAAGAGTAACTGAACTGTGATTTGAGTAAAGACTAAAAATGGTCTTAATCTACTAACGTTTCACGGAGAAGGAAATAGTTGTAGCCTGGCTGGCGTGGCTCAGGGGTTGAGTGTCAACCCATGAACCAGGAGGTCACGGTTTGAGTCCCGGTCAGGGCACATGCCCGGGTTGTGGGCTCGATGCCCAGGTTGTGGGCTCGGTCCCCAATGTGGGGACATGCAGGAAGCAACCGATCTCACCATTGATGTTGCTCTCTCCCAGTTGTTGGTATTAATAAAGGAAGTATGGACTAAGTTATTGTGAGCAATATTCTTTTAGATGAATCGGTGCCTTCACCAATTTTGTCCCTTTTAAATGATTCATGTAGGGGGTTTTCTAAACTCTCCAGTCTTACTTCCTCTAAACACTTGGAGACTAATTAAAGATTTCCTCCTTTCAGTCATTATGGAAAAACGACAGGGAATTTTCATGAAATGTTAAATATTTGGAATTAATAGGAAATGATTACGTTCACTGGGTGGGGGGGGAGATACAAAGCTCTTTTTAAAAAAATATATTTTATTGACTTTTTACAGAGAGGAAGGGAGAGGGACAGAGAGTTAGAAACATCGATGAGAGAGAAACATCGATGAGAGAGAAACATCGATCAGCTGCCTCCTGCACACCCCCCACTGGGGATGTGCCCGCAACCAAGGTTCATGCCCTTGACCGGAATTGAACCCGGGACCCTTCAGTCCACAGGCCGACGCTCTATCCACTGAGCCACACCAGTTAGGGATAGATACAAAGCTCTTAATCACATAATTGCATTAGGTTTAGCTCCTAGAAACTTAAAATAATTAAATAAAGGTTTGGTGCATAGTCAGCATTTTTGTGAAGCATAGAGTTCTTTCTACAGTTAGTTCTATTTCTTTTGAGTTTTTAAAAAATAACTACCATTATAGAGATGGTTCCATTGACGAATGCTCTTAGGCATCAGTGAGGTTCTTTACAAAACTGAGTTAACTTTGTAGTCCTGTTTCAGGTTAATTATTCCGCTTTAGGTTATAATAACTTTATCATTAACAAAATGTTACAACTGCGACTGTAATAAAAAGCTCCTAATGCAGAATAGATCTTTCCATATACCTAAACAATAAATATATGGAAGGAAACTTCAAGGGCAGTGTAACGGTTATGTCTGGCCTCAAACCAAGAGGGAATGGCACGCCTTAGAAATAATTCAAGCCCGGCTGGTGTGGCTCAGTGGCTGAGCATCGACCTATGAACCAGGAGGTCAGGGTTCGATTCCCGGTCAGGGCACAGGCCCAGGTTGCGGACTCGATCCCCAGTGTGGGGCGTGCAGGAGGTAGCTAATCCATGATTCTCTCTCATCATGGATGTTTCTATCTCTCTCTCCCTCTCCCTTCCTCTCAGAAATCAGTGAAAATATATTTTTTAAAAAACTCAAGCTGAGGTCGGGGTGCGACAGATGGGAGCTGTCTCATGGAACTTGCCCCGTGACGGAACCGCTCTGCACCTGTGTCGCCCCAAACACTCTCATTGGGCGGATGGGATGACTGAGCCCGTGAAACGTGGCCAGTGTAACTGAGAAATTATTTTAAATTTCATCCAAGTGTCACAGCCACATGAGGCCAGCGCCTCCCAAACTGAGCGGCAGAGTTACCGGTGGATTTACCAGCTGGAAGAATTGGGGTGTCGGGCTCCAGAGTCTCTCCCCGCGTTACACTGCCCTCAGGTGCACACGTGAGGGGCTCCATCCTGTTTGGGCTCCGTTGTGCCCCAAGTCTTCCTGTTCCCGGGCGGGCGCTGGGCTTCGTCCCGTCATTAGCTTAGTCACCTGGCCCTCGGCGGGCCAAGTGCAGTGGAAAAAAACAGAATCCACTTGGCACGCCCGCTCCTCACCTCCTTTCCCTCCCCGACTGCCTCCCACCTTTCTCCAGGCGAAGGGCGGGGTAGAATTCGGTGAGCCTCGGGGAGTCTTCAAACCCCTAGAAGCCAGGACAGGTCCTCGATGCCTTCTGCAGACGCCTGTGATTGCCAGCTCACTCTGTATCTCGGCAACTCAGGTTTCACCGTCGTGGCTGGAAGAGGGAGGTGATTGGGAATGCTGTGTTACCCTCCTAGAAATTGGGATTTTCACCACAAGTGACTTCACTCTCACGCTCATGCAGGCTCACCCCACCAAGATCCCGAGGGCAGATTCTCGCTGTTGGGGATTTTCTGTTCTCACCCCCGCCCGAGGGCAAACGCGAGGCCGAGCTTGATTTCCATCGAGGCTGAGAGCAGCGGCTGAGACCAGGAACAGCGTCTGATGATGCCTGATAACAGCTTTCTCTTCCGATTCCTTCCCGCTTTCACTCACTGGTGTTCCAATGTTCTTGGCAGTGGGACCACCCTCCGCCCCCCTCGGATGACATGTGAGCAGAATTCACAGACAGGAGGCAGATCAAAGAGCAGGGCCTCCATCCAGCACTGCCAAAGCCTAGGCTGGCTTGATTGATCGATTGATTTTTACTGATTTCAGAGAGGCAGAGAGAGAAACATCCATGATGAGAGAGAATCATGGATTCGCTGCCTCCTGTATGCCCCCCACTGGGGATGGAGCCCGCAACCCGGGCATGTGCCCTGACTGGGAATCGAACCCGGGATCCTTCAGTCCGCAGGCCGACGCTCTAGCCACTGAGGCACACGGGCCAGGGCCAGAGGCCTTATTTTAAAACGGCAGCCGGGTGGGACCCCGTGACCCGGGACGGCAGCCACTCTGAGGAGCGAGGCGCAGGTGGGGCGATCACCCCGGCCCTGCGGGAGGCGGGGCTGGGACCTCGGCTTGGCCTGGGTGACACGGCCTGCTTGCTGGTGACAGACGGCGGTGGCCGCCCACCCACACCCCCAGCGCTGCCCCCGAACCTCCCGCTCTGCTTGCAAACTGCCTAGATATTGAGGCACCGGCTCCGGAGTGCGTTCTTGGAAAGGGGCCTCGGAGGCCCACACGGCAGCCGTTCTTAAGAGAAATACCGGCTCCGCGTGCATGAGTGGCCACGCCACGGGACGAACCGCGGCCGCCTGAGTCCCTGTTGTACACGCAGGTCTCCACGTATGTTCGCTCTCACATGTGCCCTGGGGGCTCGGCTGGAGGAGGAGTTGGGGGCCCTGTCGGCTGAGCCAGCGAGTCCGTTCCGTGGCCCCGGCGACCCCGGCGGCCCCGGCGGTGAGTCACAGCCCTGCCGCCAGGGGCGCACAGCCGGCAGTCAGCGGTCTAGACGGCGGGCGGCCACTTGGCCACGTGTGGTGCCGTCTCCCCTTCTGCTGGGGAAGCCTCGAGGGGAGAGACACGGCTCAGAGGCAGCCACACACGCAGGGGGCCCGGCTGCCTTCGGGCTCAGACACGCAGTGAGCACGTGTTTCAGCGTCAGGTTCAGGGTGAACGTAACAATGCGATGTACGTCTCATGAAATATCCGTGACACAATCAATGTTCCTCACAAAACAGCGTCCGTACCTGCAGTTTACACGGGACCGCCCCGAAGCGTGGCCCTCACGCCCTCCAAGGTCAGAGACCAAAGTCTGTCCTGAGCTGACCTCCTTTGTCTCTTATTAGCCATGTGATCACGGTCTCGCTGCAGAGAAGGAAACGAATCATCGAGGACCGGAGCTCTTCCGAGCGCTTCCCGGGCTCTGGAGCCACGTGGGGGTTTGAGCCCCTGGGGGTTTGGGCAGAATTCAGAGTCTAACTCAGCAGCCGGCGGCGGGGCGGCGCTTTCCGCTCCTCTGACCAGCTCCCCGGGACAGCCACGCTCTGGCCCACCGACCACACGCTTCAGTTACAAGGTTTTCGATGTTTCTCAAACTTGGTATTTTTTAAAATATATTTTATTGATCTCAGAGAGGAAGGGAGAGATGGAAACATCCATGATGAGAGAGAATCATGGATCGGCTGCCTCCTGCACGCCCCACACTGGGGATCGAGCCCGCAACCCGGGCATGTGCCCTGACCGGGAATTGAACCCTGACCTCCTGGTTCATAGGTCGACGCTCAACCACGCAGCCACGCCCGCGGTGCGTACTGAAAGGAGTTAAAGCAGAGTTAGGCGGACAGGTGAGGGGTGGGAAGCAGGGATCTGGGCTAGCTGAAACAAACAAAAGATGTGTTTTGCAGGAAACAGGATGGATAGCAGAGCAACAAACAGGGCGTTTTGAAACGAGGATGTTTTTCTTGCAAAACAAAACGTTGCCCTGGCTGGTGTGGCTCAGTGGATAGAGCGTCGGCCTGCGGACTGAAGGGTCCCAGTTCGATTCTGGTCAAGGGCACATGCCCAGGTTTCGGACTCGATCCCCAGTGGGGGGGGGGGGGGGGGCATGCAGGAGGCAGCTGATCCATGATTCTCTCTCATCATTTATGTTTCTCTCTCTCTCCCTCTCCCTTCCTCTCTGAGATCAATTAAAAAAAAAAAAAAAGGCCAGGAGCCAATCAGAGCGCGGCAGATTGACAGAGCTCGGCAGATCGACAGAGTGCGGGCCCAGCAGGTACAAGGGGAGAGCAGAAGGCGCGGGCACCCCCTGTGACTCTCCTTCCCTGGGGAGCCTGTGTTTGTTGCCACAAACGCCTCTGGTCGCGGGTCCATTCTTCGGTTCTGGAGACACGACCCCGGGAAGAATCCCACTCCCAGCTCCGCTCCCAGCGCTTCTGAGAGTCCCTGGGGCTCCCGTGTGCAGCGCGCGAAGCGGGTTTTGGGGGGTCTGCCTGGCGCGGGTGGGTGATGCTGGAGGCAGAGCCTGGAGGAGCCCAGGTGGGTCTGGGGGTGCGGACGCCTGGGCTGTGACCCTGAGCCCGGCCTGGGGGCGCGGACGCCTGGGCTGTGACCCTGAGCCCGGCCTGGGGGCGCGGACGCCTGGGCTGTGACCGGAGCCCGAGGGGAGCGGCGAGGTCGCCTCCCTTGTCCGGGCCTCGCTCCGCTGTGCCTTCCGAGCCCCTGGGAGAGGCGGGAGGTTTTATGATGTTAACTGTGAGGTCACTGAGCAGCTCCCGACTTGGAAATGCATTTCCCATGAGTCTCCGTCATTTATTTCCCTTAGATGTTTCCAATGGAAACCAAACAGCCACCACCCGGCTCGGAAAAGCCTGGGACCTCCCGCGCTCCTCTGTGTGAGGCTCGGCCGCCGCCGAGAATGTGACTCCGGGAAGACAGTCAGCTCGGCAAGGTCTATCTTCTCACACGAAGACGCGTCAACAAGACAAAGTGCCTCCGAGCTGCGGGTGCGTGTGTAGCATGTGTGTGACAGCATGTAGTATGTGTGACAGCATGTAGCATGTGTGTGACACCATGTAGCATGTGTGTGACACCATGTCGCACGTGTGTGACAGCATGTAGCATGTGTGTGACAGCATGTAGCATGTGTGTGACAGCATGTAGCATGTGTGTGACACCATGTAGCAGGTGTGCGACACCATATAGCATGTAGCATGTGTGTGACACACACTCACACAGAACGAGCAGACTGTGCACACCAGCCTCGGTTCCTAACCAAACACTTCCCCCCTTTGCTTCTGATTGTGTTACTTTCGTGTCAACCATTTTTATGTCCTCGTCCTTAAATTGCAATCTTTTCTGCAGAATTGTTTGCCTTCGGGTTTGTTCGTACTTTATACTGGAGTGTCACCCCACAGAATTTCTTTTCTTTTATATTTTCTCCTCTTCCTCCCCTCCCCCTCCCCTCCCCTTCCTCCTCCTCCCTCCCTCCCCCTCTCCCCTCTTCCTCCTCCCCTCCTCCCCCTCCTCCTCCTCCCCCTCCTCCGATTGGTCCCAGTGTCGGCAAATCTCCTTTGTAGAGCTGGAGGTTCCAGACACCCTCACCAGCCCTGTAATTAACATGCCTCCCTCCGGCTACCCCCGCATCGGCCACACACTCAGCTTCAGGAACCTTTGCCAAGTAACAGGGGGTTTTCCTGGGAGTCCACAGCGTAGGTCTGCTCTGCTGTTTGCTGGGGGGCGGGCACGTGGAAAGACGTGAACGAGCTGCTTGGACCTTGGGGAACGCAGAGGTCAGACCCGCAGGCCACGCTGACCTGGGAGGGGCCGAGCAGCTGCTCTGGGTAACGGCCTGCCTGGGACGTCCCCGAGACGCATTGCGTGACGACGATGATGTGTTTGTTAAACGTCCGACAGCAAACCCAAAGCACAACGTTCCCTTCGAACATCGAGTCCTTGCCGGCCAGCGCGGCTCCGTGGTGTCAGGGTTCGATTCCCGGTCAGGGCACGGGCCGGGCTGTGGGCTCCACCCCCGGGGGGGGGGGGCGTGCAGGAGGCAGCCGACCACGATCCTCTCATCACGGATGTCTCCCTCTCCCTCTCCCTCTCCCTCTCCCTCTCCCTCTCCCCTCCCCCTCCCCCTCCCCCTCCCCATCTCCCCCTCCCCCTCCCCCCCATCTCCCCCTCCCCCCCCCCCTCCCCCTCCCCCTCCCCCTCCCCCTCCCCCCTCTCCCTCTCCCTCTCCCTCTCCCTGCCTCCTGAGATGAATGAAATTAAACCATAAAAAAGGGGAAGTAACGAAGGGCTAAGGTGCGGGGCTGTGCGGGGCCAGGTGCTGCTCAGCTCAGCTCAGCCGGGACAGGGACTCCCCTAGAGGCAGGTACCCCTCGTCCTGTTCCCGCGAGCGATGCCTGGGGATTCCCGAGGTGAGGCGGGGCCAGGTGCCTGTCATCCTCAAAGCACCTTCCCTGCAGCTCAGTCAGGGGGTGGGTCCGGAAAGCCCTGAGAGGAGGTGGCTGCCCACAGCCAGCCACAGCAGGTGCGGGAGGGGCTCCGGCCTCCCACCCGCCCCGCCCCACCCCGCCCCTGCTTCTCTCCATCGGTGCTCCTGGTCACCTCCCGTCACCTCCTGGCCACCTCCTGTCACCTCCTGTCCACCTCCTGTCACCTCCTGTCACCTCCTGTCACCTCCTGTCCACCTCCTGTCACCTCCTGTCACCTCCTGTCACCTCCTGGCCACCTCCCAGCCACCTCCCGGTCACCTCCCGGCCACCTCCTATCACCTCCTGTCACCTCCTCACCACCTCCTGTCACCTCCTGGCCACCTCCCAGCCACCTCCCAGCCACCTCCTGGCCACCTCCTCACCACCTCCCGGTCACCTCCTGGCCACCTCCTGGCCACCTCCTGTCACCTCCCGGTCACCTCCTGGTCACCTCCTGTCACCTCCTGGTCACCTCCCGTCACCTCCTGGTCACCTCCTCACCACCTCCCGGTCACCTCCCGGCCACCTCCTATCACCTCCTGTCACCTCCTCACCACCTCCTGTCACCTCCTGGTCACCTCCTGGTCACCTCCCGGTCACCTCCTGTCACCTCCTGGCCACCTCCCGGCCACCTCCTGGCCACCTCCTGGTCACCTCCCGGTCACCTCCTGTCACCTCCTGGTCACCTCCTGTCACCTCCTGGCCACCTCCTCACCACCTCCTGTCACCTCCTGGTCACCTCCTCACCACCTCCTGGTCACCTCCTGGCCACCTCCTGTCACCTCCTGGCCACCTCCCGGTCACCTCCTGGTCACCTCCTATCACCTCCCGGCCACCTCCTATCACCTCCTGGCCACCCCCTGGTCACCTCCTGGCCACCTCCTCACCACCTCCTGTCACCTCCTGGCCACCTCCTCACCACCTCCTGTCACCTCCCGGTCACCTCCTCACCACCTCCTGTCACCTCCTGGTCACCTCCTGTCACCTCCTGGTCACCTCCTGTCACCTCCCGGTCACCTCCTGTCACCTCCCGGCCACCTCCTGTCACCTCCTGGTCACCCCCTGGCCACCTCCTGTCACCTCCTGGTCACCTCCTGTCACCTCCTGGTCACCTCCTGTCACCTCCTCACCACCTCCTGTCACCTCCTGGCCACCTCCCAGCCACCTCCCGGTCACCTCCTGGCCACCTCCTGGTCACCTCCCGGTCACCTCCCGGTCACCTCCTCACCACCTCCTGTCACCTCCTGTCACCTCCTGGTCACCTCCTGGTCACCTCCCGGCCACCTCCTGTCACCTCCTGGTCACCTCCTGGTCACCTCCTCACCACCTCCTGGACACCTCCTGTCACCTCCTTTCCTAATAAGGGGGTGATCCCGTGAGCGCAGTTCCCTGAGCTCCGTGAGCCACCAGCAAGTTAACTGACGCCAAGGCGGCGGGGGGAGGGGGGCGGTGGGGGGGGGGGGCTCTGACTTGGAGCCTGTCCAGCACAGGTGACGCGGGTCCGCTGGTCGGGAGTGGGTGGAGGGGCGTGGACTCGGGGTGTGGTCTGCCGGGGCCCCGGGTGGACGGGGTCGGACTGAGCTGGTTGGGGGCCCAGCTGGTGGGCAGGCTGCCGGGTGCGAGGGAACCCGTGGCTCCTGCCAGAGGGTGAGGAGGCTCTGAGTGTGAGGAGCATGGAGGGTGGACGCGAGGAAGAACGCGGAATGTGGGTCCCCCTCACACCGACCTGCCCTCGAGGCGTGGAGGAGGAGGCGAAGCCCCCACGCTGCCTTTCAGGAACCTTCTGGAAGCTCTCTGAGAACACTGTGTCTGTCGTTTGCCCGAACTCCGTCATTGGGGCGAAGAGGAGGTGTTTTTTTGTATTTTGTTGACCCTCATCCGAGGACGTTTCCCATTGATGTTTAGAGAGAGAGGAAGGGAGAGGGAGAGAGAGACAGAAACACCAATGATGAGAATCATCGACCGGCTGCCTCCGGCACGCCCCACGCTGGGGATCGAGCCCACAACCCAGGCCTGTGCCCCGACCGGGAATGGAACCCTGACCTCCTGGTTCATAGGCCGATGCTCAACCCCTGAGCCACACTGGCTGGGTGGCTCACTGGCCTTTTTTGCAACAATCGTCCCCGTGCCTGGCAGAGTGCCAGGACACACAGCAGCGGGAATTTGCCTCGTTACCGGAGCGAGCAGGTGGGGGCCAGGCGACAGGAAAGGAATGCCGATGGGGTGCAGGTGGGGCCAGCCGACAGGAAAGGAATGCCGATGGGGTGCAGGTGGGGCCAGCCGACAGGAAAGGAATGCTGATGGGGTGCAGGCCACGGCGGTGCTGGAAGGGGCGTCCAGGTGAAGGGCCAGGAGCTGCGAGGCCTCAGTTCCCAGGCGGATTGGCAGGAGCAGGTGATTACTTCACCCCTCCTCCACCCGACAGACCTCACACCTGCTCTCCTGCTTTATCCCCTTAGCCAGCCTCCTGGGCTCCGCCCTTTGGCTCCTCCCCTGCCCCTCCCCCCCAGCAACACTCCTCCCCACCCAGGGACCCTGTGAAATGTATTCTGCTAGCCTAGGTCTCAGTTTCCTGATCCGTGAAGTGGGAGCAACATGGACCCACAGGTCAGGGCTGTGGAGAGGAGGTGGGGAAACCCGCGTAGAGCTCCCCGCAGTGACTGCCTCCAGTGCGGCCAGCCCAGGTGGAGTTACTCCCCGCCCAGGAGCCCAGGAGCCCAGGAGCCCGGGAGCGGGCGGCTCGGAGGCGGGACCCGCCTGGCCTGGCACACAGGACCTTCCTCCAGGAAGGCCTCGAGAATGGAAGCCGCGGGGGCCGCGAGGGGAGGGGGGCTGGCCAGTGAGCGCGGCGCCATGGGGTGGGCAGGGGGAGCCGTGACCACACTGGCTCTGGGGCCCCTCCAGGCCCTGTGGGCGGCTGGGCAGGGGGAGCTGCGGGAGGGAGCAGCGAGCCGGCTGCACTGGGTCACGGGTGGAGAAGGGTTGGCACTGACTCAGCGGCTTGAGGAAGGGAATTTCCTGAAGGCCGCGCTCCCGAGCCAGAGCTCCGAGCCAGACTCCGTTTGTGGAAGATAAAAGCCTCACTCGCCGGGCGTGTCAGGCAAAACCAAACAGAAACCCTCACACAGACCAGTCAGTGGGAGAGGGATTTCCTGGCTCACAGCCCTGGAGGTCCAAGGAGGCGGCCTTGGCTGCTGTCACCTTTTTTAAAGATGTGGTGGTGAAACAAATAAGTAAATAAAAATAATAAATAAAGACATGGTGTTGCCCGCAGGCGTGGCTCAGTGGTGCAGCATTCGGTTCCCGGTCAGGGGGCACGCCAGGGGTGTGGGCTCCATCCCCAGTGGGGGGCGTGCAGGAGGCAGCCGATCCATGATTCTCTCTCATCACTGATGTTTCTCTCCTTCTCCCTCTCTGAAATCAATAAAAATGTATTTTTAGAAAAGATATGGTGGTACAGATTCAGTGATGGAAAGATGACTTTTTTTAACATGTTTTTATTGATTTCAGAGGAAAACAGCAGTCCTGGGTTCTGCTACTCACTGGCATGTAATTCAGGGCGTTTCTTCCTGTTCCTCTATATACACATATACACATACAGGGTGCCCCCCCCAAATGGACGTACACTTGAACAGCTGGCAGCTCAATTTTGAGAATGAAGTGTGTTTTGGTAAACACCGCCTTCATAGTTATGCAAAGTGTGTGTCCGTGTCGGGGGGACACCTTTTCTCTGCACACCTGTCCTGTCTCCTGGTTGCGGTGCGAGCTGCTAGCAGGCAGGGGTCCCGCTGGGTGCCCCACGACAAGTCAGGATGAAGAAGTAACTTGGCCCGCCCTGCTGGTGTGCTCAATGGATGGAGTGTCGGCCCTTGGACTGAAGGGTCCCGGGTTCGATCCTGGTCAAGGGCCTGTACCTCGGTCCCAGGCTCCTCCCCAGCTCGGGCCCTGGTCAGGGCTCATGCAGGAGGCGACCCATCGATGTGCTTCTCTCACATGGATATGTCTCTGTCTTTCCCTCTCTCTTCCACTCTCTCTGAAAACCAATGGGAAAATATCTCTGCTGAGGATTAAAAAAGAATTCCGTTCGGTGATTCATTCACGCAAAGGCTGTTTCCAGTCAGATCCGACACGTCAGAAGCATCTGAGTTCCTGGCGGCTTCAAAACAGGAATTAGAATTCGCCGGCGAGTATGAAGTCACCCTCCCTTGTTATTTTTTTAGAAACGCAGCTTGAACAATACCCTGCTGACTGGAAGGAAGTATACCATCTCCCGCAGCAGAACAGCGGCTCACTCCGCACGGTGCCGTACACGGGAGCCTCGCTTCGGGAGTGAACGTGGGTCATTCACTTACTCGTCTGTTTCAGCAGACAGACCCCACGGCTGTCCTCGGGAGCACAGACCATTCTCCCAGCTCGGGCGGTTAATGTCCTTCCCTCTCCATTGTAACTAAGGCGTGAATTCACCGATTTAAAGGTGGAGACGCATCCATGTAAACCGGAGGCTCTGACCCTGAGTGTGTGTGTGTGTGTGTGTGTGTGTGTGTGAGAGAGAGAGAGAGATGATAGAGACAGAGAGATAAAGGGAATGATGGAAATTGACCAATTGCCTGGGGAACATCGAGTTCAGGGTAATACAACAAAGTGCCAAGAAGCAAAATCAAAGTGCAATCAAGAGCCCGGCCAGCGTGGCTCAGTGGCTGAGTGTTGACCTATGAACCAGGAGGTCAGGGTTCGATTCCCGGTCAGGGCATCTGCCCGGGTTGTGGGCTCGATCCCCAGTGTGGGGCGTGCAGGAGGCAGCCGATCAGTGATTCTCTCTCATCATGGATGTTTCCATCTCTCTCTCTCTCCTTTCCTGTCTGAAATCAATGAAAAACACACATGAAAAAACAGTATTTATAGGCTGCTGACCACGTGTTAGACTGACCACAGCAGACAGAGGAACCAGACAACCCTGGCATCATGCCAGCTGCACGTGCGGGCTGACCTCTCCCCGAGCGGAGGACGGGAGACCTGCCTGAGGCCACAGAGCCCTTCTGGGGAGGAACAGCCCCCGGGGAGACCTGGGGAGGGGAGGGTTACAGGTGGGGTGGGCGGCGGGCCTGGCAAAGAGCACTTCCTGCGGAACACAAGCATCAGAGTCCTGCCGCCCAGGAGGCAGTGCCCAGGGAACCCGAGGCGGGCACCCCCACGGCGGGGCACCCCAGGGCGGTTAGGAGGAATCAGGCAGGGCGGGCAGTGATGGGGAACCTGAGACAGTGCTCCCCGATCCTCGCTGCTCTCCCGCCCCCTTCCTCTCCTTGCAGATAACAAACACTTGAGCTGGGCACTGTTTTTGTTTAAACATATTTGTATTGACCCCACACTGGGGATGGAGCCCGCAACCCGGGCCTGTGCCCTGAGGAATCGAACCGCGACCTCCTGGTTCCTAGGTCGATGCTCAGCCCTGAGCCACGCGGCCGGCTGCTCCTTCCTCTTCACCCACGTGAGGGCCGCACTTTGTCAGGGTCTGTACCTGGCAGGCTGAGGGCCGCGGAGGAGGCAGGGGAGCGGTCTCCTTCCTGTGCCGGAGCACACCCGCGGGAGCACTTCCTGTGTCAGAGCACATCTGCAGGAGCACTTCCTGTGTCAGAGCACACCTGCAGGAGCACTTCCTGTGCCAGAGCACACCTGCAGGAGCACTTCCTGTGCCGGAGCACTTCCTGTGTCGGAGCACACCTGCAGGAGCACTTCCTGTGTCGGAGCACTTCCTGTGCCGGAGCACACCTGCAGGAGCACTTCCTGTGTCGGAGCACATCTGCAGGAGCACTTCCTGTGTCGGAGCACTTCCTGTGTCGGAGCACACCTGCAGGAGCACTTCCTGTGTCAGAGCACACCTGCTGGAGCACTTCCTGTGCCAGAGCACACCTGCAGGAGCACTTCCTGTGCCGGAGCACTTCCTGTGCTGGAGCACATCTGCGGGAGCACTTCCTGTGTTGGAGCACACCTGCGGGAGCACTTCCTGTGTCGGAGCACACCTGCAGGAGCACTTCCTGTGTCAGAGCACACCTGCAGGAGCACTTCCTGTGCCGGAGCACTTCCTGTGTTGGAGCACATCTGCGGGAGCACTTCCTGTGTCGGAGCACATCTGCAGGAGCACTTCCTGTGTCGGAGCACTTCCTGTGCCGGAGCACATCTGCGGGAGCACTTCCTGTGTCGGAGCACATCTGCGGGAGCACTTCCTGTGTCGGAGCACATCTGCAGGAGCACTTCCTGTGTCGGAGCACACCTGCGGGAGCACTTCCTGTGCCGGAGCACATCTGCAGGAGCACTTCCTGTGTCGGAGCACATCTGCAGGAGCACTTCCTGTGTCGGAGCACACCTGCGGGAGCACTTCCTGTGCCGGAGCACACCTGCGGGAGCACTTCCTGTGCCGGAGCACACCTGCGGGAGCACTTCCTGTGCCGGAGCACACCTGCAGGAGCACTTCCTGTGCCGGAGCACATCTGCAGGAGCACTTCCTGTGTCGGAGCACATCTGCAGGAGCACTTCCTGTGCCGGAGCACACCTGCGGGAGCACTTCCTGTGCCGGAGCACACCTGCGGGAGCACTTCCTGTGCCGGAGCACACCTGCGGGAGCACTTCCTGTGCCGGAGCACACCTGCGGGAGCACTTCCTGTGCCGGAGCACACCTGCAGGAGCACTTCCTGAGTTCCGGGGAGTAGTAAGCTCCAGCATGCCATTTTGCTCTTTTTCAGAAAGAAACCCCAAGGGAATGGTTGGGAGATCCACAGAGTTTGTAGAAATTAGTTTGAAGTTAGGGTAAACTCTGGAAATAGATTCTTTTTCGTCTTAATGTTGAATATACGAAACAATTGAAGGATAAACTTTGCATATTAATGCTGGACATGTATAACTTAATCAACTGATCAAAAATTTTAATTCATTAAAAAGTTAATTAGACCCTTTTTCTGGCTTATCTAATTCAATAAATATAATTTAGTCCATGTAGTTAAATGAAATCTAATTTATGCGCTAAATGGGCTAATAATGTCTATCACATTATAAGCATATTAGGCAGACATTAGTAACAACTGTTGGAAAGTTACTGCTCATTAGGAACCCGAGGAAGCTGGGGTGGGTGGGATCTGCGGCTAAGTGGGGAGATCTGCAGCGTTTGGGGGGCAAAATCTGGCCCTTTTTGATGGCACATCAGTCAATAGAACTAACGTGGCATCCCTCTGGGTTTGGCAACACTGATCCCAAAGATCACCTCTGCTCACTCTCAGGCCTCCATGGCGTGGGGAGCTGAGCCGTGGGCTCGCAGCGGGGTGGGCTCTCGCAGGTCATGCACGTTCCCCTGCACCAGCCACCTCCCACCTCAGGGCTTCCAAGCTCGCCTTCCGACCTCAAGGAAAGGCCAGATTCTCATTCACTTAAGTCAGTGGTCGGCAAACTCATTAGTCAGCAGAGCCAAATATCAACAGCACAACGACTGACATTTCTTTTGAGAGCCAAATTTTTAAACTTAAACTTCTTCTAACGCCACTTCTTCAAAATAGACTCGCACAGGCCGTGGTATTTTGTGGAAGAGCCACACTCAAGGGGCCAAAGAGCCGCATGTGGCTCGCGAGCCGCAGTTTGCCGACCACGGACTTAAGTCATTCAGAGCCTTTGAAGAATCCAAGGATTTGATAGTTTTAAAAAGAATGCCAAGCCTAGCCTACTCCTGTATTTTTTTGTTGTTGTTAATCCTCACCCGAAGGTATTTTCCCATTGATTTTTAGAGAGAGTGGAAGGGAGAGGGAGAGACAGAGAGAAACATCAATGTGAGAGAGACACATCAATTGGTTGCCTCCTGCACACAACCCAGGTATGTGCGCTTGTTCACAACTGAACCCGGGACCCTTCCGCCGTGGGCGGACGCTCTGTCCACGGAGCTGAACCAGCTAGGGCAGTGCTGTGCTTCTAACACTGCTTTTGAGTTGTTAGGGTCCTGAATCTTACTTACGTTTCCTTAGGCCTTGGGACCATTTCCACCACAACAGCAGACATCCCTCAGCCGCCTTCTCCCCTCACGGTCCAGTCTGCTGAACTACGAGCCACACTTTGCCTCTGCACGTCAGGATTTAGGTAACGGATTGATGAGCAGCTCTGGCCGCCCTGTCTGAGATGCCACCCTCCCGTGTGCGCTCTGGCACACGCACACGTGTGTTGCACGGACTGAAATCAGCCACTTACTTTCCCATCTGCCCAGCAGACTGGGCCGCGTGGACACGGGCGCTTGCTGGTGTTCCCTTCAGCCCCGTTACCCCAGGGCACTACGGAGCTCGCACGCAGTAGCGGCACCGTGTTTGCTGAATAAATGAAAGGCTGAGATGCTTAACAGAGACGACGTAGTGGAGACTTCCTACTGTTCCCTCCTCGTCTGACTGAAGGAAGGTCTTTGCTGAGTAGACACAGCACCCACACGGGCAGGTGGCACCCGATCCTTTCTCCTGTAACGACTCCGTGAACGACTGAAGCCACCGTTGTCCACGTAAAGCAGGGCAGTAGCCTCACAGAGGCAGTGACACGGGAAATGCTGCGTGTAACGACGGCACGGTGTTGTTTGGGTCATTCTGACGAAGAAGCTCCAGTTACGAGGGCTGTTGTGAAGCCGACGTCACACTGAGAAAGGAGCCCATCGAATGGACTCGTTAAACGGCCAGCGCTGCTTTGCGCGTCCGCGGCATCATTGCACCATCGTTGGGGTCCCGGGCTCACGTTCGTTCTGAAAGCGGCCGCTGTGCCTTAGCCCGGTCAGTGCATCGGGCGGGGGGGGGGGGGTGGGGGGGCCCGCTGCCCGGAGCGAAGAGCTGGAGACGCGGATATCCTTCCAGTGAGATCACAGCAATGGGCTTCCTATTGGCCAGCACAGCAGCCTCCCAGGCACTAGCTGAGGTTAGGCATAAAGAGCTATTCAGACAGCAATGCCCTTGAGACCGAGACTGGATGCTGCCCCTGACACTGGCCATGTGACCTGGGGACATGTTAACCCTCTGGGACTCACTCACCGCTGAAACATGGGACAATGGTACTCAGCTCACAGGCTGATGTGAGGAAAACGTGTGATCAGCATGATGGCTGGGACACGTAAGTGCACAATGAACAGAGAGTGCCACCACCATCATCATCAATCTTCATCACCACCACCACCGCTTCTACAGAGGAATGTTATTCCTCCCCAATTCTACAGCCTTTGAACCCCAACTAAACTGAAACCAAATTTAAATATAATAATTAACAAAACTCAAATTAGCTTAAAAATTCCTTCAAAAATACTTTCATTTTAAGTATCTAGTAATTAATTCTATTATCTTCAGTTCAAATACTTATCCTGTATTTATAATAAAAGAATAAATCTAAATAAACATACTGTTAAGCATTTATTTTTAGGTGGTAAAGCTATTCATCTTGTCTTTCGTATATAAGCTTATATATACACACACAAATACAGTTGTGTGTTTTTTTTTGGATTTTAGAACACACAATCCTCTTTAAAAATGATATAACAACACAGACAAGTACAAGACAGAAGGTGAACTCAACCTAAGAAAATCAATCAGTGCAACACAGCACATTAACAGAACGAAGAACAAAAACTATGAACCTCTCAACTGATGCAGAAAAAGCATTCGACAAACATTTAAGCCTCTTTCATGATAAAACCACTCAACAAATGAGAAATGAAGGAAGGTATCCTAAGATAATAAAAGCCATACATGAACAAACCCAGCCCTGGCTGGCATGGCTCAGTGGATAGAGCATCAGCCTGTGGACTGAAGGGTCCCGAGTTCTATCCTAGTCAAGGGCACATGCCCGGGTTGCAGGCTCGATCCCCAGCAGGGGGCGCACAGGAGGCAGCTGATCAATGCTTCTCTCTCATCATTGATGTTTCTCTCTCTCCCTCTCTGACATCAATAGAAAGATATTTAAAAATTAAAAATAAATCCACAGTGAACATCACACTCAAAGGTGATGACTGGCTTTCCTCCAAGACCGGGAGCAAGGCCAGGGTGCCCTTTGTCAAGGTCGCAGCAGTGCCGCAGGGACGTCAGACAAGGAAAGGAAACAAGAGGCATCCAAACTGAACAGGGAGAAGAAAAATGGTTTCTGTTCACACATGACAGGATCTTACACGTAAACCCTAAACGTTCCACAAAAACCCTTTTGCAGCCAATAAGCCATTCTGGCCAAGTCGCAGCACACAAAATCAACGTGCAGAAGTCGGTCACATTTCTAAACACGAATGAGGACCGATCCCAAGAGGAAATTAAGGAAACAGCCCCATTCACTAGACCCGTAGTCGGCAAACTGCGGCTCGCAAGCCACATGCGGCTCTTTGGCCCCTTGAGTGTGGCTCTTCCACAAAATACCACGGCCTGGGCGAGTCTATGTTGAAGAAGTGGCGTTAGAAGAAGTTTAAGTTTAAAAAATATGGCTCTCAAAAGATGACTAATGAGTTTGCCGACCACTGCACTAGAGCATCAGAAAGGATAAGACTTTAGGAATAAACTTACTAAGGAGATAACAGACTTTTGTACATTGAAAAATACAAGTCATTGCTAAAATGAATAGAAAGAGACAAATAAACTGAACATTCTTTCTATGATTTTACTGGAGGCCCGGTGCACGGGTGGGGTCCCTCAGCCTGGCCTGCGCCCTCTTGCAATCCGGGACCCCTCGGGGGATGTCGGACTCCCAGGTTTCGGCCCGATCCCCGCAGGCCAGGGGTCATAGGTCGAACCCGGCAGTCCGACACCCCCTGCGGGATGCAGCAGTGGCAGGCGGCCGGGAGCAGCTCCGCGGCCACTCATCCCGGCCCGGCTGCGCCTACTGCTGCCGCTGCCCCACTCTGCGCTCGCCAGCCGTGAGCCGGCTTCTGACGGAGCGGCGCTCCCGCTGTGGGAGCACACTGACTCCCAGAGGGTGGCTCCTGCGCTGAGCGTCTGCCCCCTGGTGGTCCATGTGTGCCATAGTGACTGGTCGACAGGTCATGTGGTCACAACGGTCTCTTAGGCTTTTATATATAGATATAGATTGATTTCAGAGAGGAAGGGAGAGGGGGAGAGAGAGAAACATCCATGATGAGAGAGAATCATGGACCAGCTGCCTCCTGCACGCCCCACCTGGGGACTGAGCCCACAACCCAGGCATGTGCCCTGACCAGGAATCAAAACATGACCTCCTGGTTCATAGGTCAATGACCACTGAGCCACACCAGCTGGCTAAACTGAACCTCTTGACAATATTGTCCTTCTTCATTTGGAAGACAGTATCACTGGAATAAATGTCCATACTACCTAAAGAACCTGCAGACTCAGGAAATCCTTACCAAAATGCCAATAAACATTCTCTGCAGAAATAGAGAAAGAATTCCAAAAATTCCTATGGAATTTCAAGAGACCCCCAAGTAGGCAAAACAATCTAGAACAAAACATGCCCAAAACGAAGTTGGACGCTGACCGTTCACCACATAGAAAGTGAACTCAACATGGATGAAAGACTAAAACTGTAACTTCTGAAACATAGGAGAAAAGCTTCAGGACAATAGATTTGGCAATAATTTTTAAAAAATGTATTTTTATTGATTTCAGAGAGGAAGGGAGAGAGAGATAGAAGCATCAATGATGAGAGAGAATCATGGATCGGCTGCCTCCTGCACGCTCCCTACTGGGGATTGAGCCCACAACCTCGGCATGTGCCCTGACCAGAATCCAAACTGGGACCCTTCAATCCACAGGTCGACGCTCTATCCACTGAACCACACCAGCCAGGGCAATAATTTCTTAAAATAAAACCAAAGTACAGGCAACGAAAGCAGAAATAGACTAGTGGGATTACATCAAACTTAAACATTTTTCACATCAAAGGAAGCAATCAACATAGTGAAAAGACAACCTATGGAATGACAGAATATATTTGCAAATCTTATTTATGGATTTCAGAGAGGAAGAGAGGGAGCGATAGAAACATCAGTGATGAGAATCACTGATCGGCTGCCTCCTACATGCCCCACCCGGGGGATCAAGCCCTCAACCCGGCATGTGCCCTGACCTAGGATGGAACTGTGACCTCCTGGTTCACAGGTCGATGCTGACCACTGGCTGGCCCGGCCAGTTTTATCAGAGAAACGAATTCAGACAGTTCTATCACCTTTGGAACTTGGCTTACTGAATACTTTTAAAGAACTCGCTGTAAAGCTCAACTGAAAGATGTATCTTACGCAAAACTACGGCAAAGCAAAGTCTCTCTGAAAGCCATGCGCAGCGAATTCCCACACGTTGTTCTGTTTCTCACAGCAGCACTCCTTCCCGGTTCTACAAGCAAGAAGCCAACTCCTGTGCGTGCCATTAAGTCAGGCAGAAAGACGCCGGTACAAGAACGGACCTGCCAGCAGCCTGAGCGTGCGCCACGCCTCGGAAGCCCTTGGCTCCCGTCGGTGTGCCCTAGGCTTTGCTGCTTGCCGCGGGACGAGTTCTGACAGCTGGGTTTGCACTTGGTCCTCTGATCCTCGAAGATGAAGAGAGGAGCAGGCTTTTGAAGACTCAGCACCAAGCCCTTCTGCCAGGAAGAACGAGCAGTGATCCCTCCCGTTATCAAAACCTAGAGAAATCCACATGTTCACTTATTTCACTTCCAATAAACTGGCAGCATTCTAGACAGCCTACAGCCTATTAAGTGTGATTAGGTGCTATTTCTAATAAAAAGGAGTGAATTAATGAAGCCCAACATGATTGGCTTTATTGTATTAAGCACACCTCCTAATTTTAAAACGCTACCTAGCTAAACCCACTCAGGAAACCTCAATCCCGATGCTGCTGTTTCTATTCCGAGTGGCATTTTGGAGGGGTGTGGGTTAGGTGAGAATTACTTATTCTTGTCTCTATATTCTTCTCACATTGTGTCTTCAATTAAAATTTCCAGAAATAATTTGAAAACCATCTTTTGAAGATCTGAATACTCTGCAAACGCTTAAAAAAATACTGTTTTGAAGAAATACTGTTTTTCTGAACGTAAGTAGTATCTGGTCTTCTCCAAGAAACGTTCATCTTATTTCATCTTGTATTTCTTTGAATTGTGCTTATACATAAACTGTGTGTGTCTGTGTGTATCCTGGGTTTTATTCCTACCACATTCTAAATCCATTAATGGTTAGTGATCTAATTCAAGCACTGAAAACATGGTACAATTATACAGCTTCATTGTCAGTTTCCCCATGGTGGGCTCACAGTGTCATATAACCAGTTGTGCAAAAATATGAAAAAGTTTGGGGGGATGGGGGGTGGGTAATGGGGGGAATAAGGATGCATATGTAATACCTTAATCAATAAATACATTTTAGAAAATAAAATCCCTTCACTAAAAAAAGAAAAAATTGTAATTCACTTTGATTAGAAAGATGCTGGCAAACATGGGGCTGTGATGAGCCGTAACTGAGTGGGTGTAAGGCAGCAAGGGCAGGCGGATGTGGTCTAGAGCAGACGATGCCCAGTCCTCACGGGGGAAATGCCCTGTTACCGACTGTACGGAAGCAAGTGCAAGGCCAGCTCCCCTCCCGGGGGAGGCTTACATCTTGGGCTTCTGAACTTCTAAACCACAGACCTTTTAAACTGAAGCTGACTGAGAATGAGTTACAGAGACCTACTGGGTTAGCAATGGGGATTACATCAAAGAGCAATTTGTAAGAAAAAACTATTTGAAAGTGATGTGTAAATGTGTTTAAAATGAAGAGCCAACTTCAGACTTACGGTATTAATAATACAGGGGCCTGTTATTTAGAGGAAGATTTTCCATTTTGATTTTCTCAGGTTAAAATGCTTTTGCATTCTGAGCATATATAGCATTCACATGCTTGCTGTAAGGTAGTAATACTTGAAATTTAAACACCAAAAATCCTTTAGCACGCTTTGATTTACACAGGCCTACTTTATATATATTTAAAAAAAACAAAACCCCACACAATTTAAGGTATAAAGTAAATGGATTCTAACTTTTATGAGCTAATTCTTAGGAAAAGTTTTAGATGGTTTCAAAACGGGAAAAAAGATTGCTTGGGCATAGCTTAGCTTTAGAGAGATTTAAGCTCATTCGATTATTTAAAAACGCTTTATTATTAAAAATGCAATAAATAACATCTGAAACTTTTTCATTAAAAGAATGGATCAATCTTCACAGATACAAACTAGAACTCAGTCTTTTTATGTACGAAGTATTCAAGGTGCGCCTTCATTGTGGATGGGAAATAAAGCTCAGATGGGCCACATTTCAAAGTGGCAATGATAGAACTGAGCAACCAGGCAGTTTCTTTTCTGCCTTTGATATTACCATTTACCAAGATTTCCAATCATCGTCCTCAGGTTCACAACTCAGAAGCACCCTAACTCTCTATGCAGACCAAGAAACTAGTGCCTAGAGGTTTAATCGTCACCTCACCGGAAGCAGAAATGGGACTAGGGCCCCGGCCGCCTTACACAGAGCTATTATCTCAGCCGCCTGAACACCCACTTCTATTTGCAAATAGCACAAGTGCCTGTATCTGAAAAGACACCCGCGTGAAAGTAATGAAGAGGTGTAACTGGTACCAAAGGTGTCATTAGCATTTCGTGTCCATTTAAACGTTACCCTAATGTTTCAGGGAGCCTCCTTGTCAAAGGCTCTTGGCCCAGAGTTTTGGGGGTTTGTTGGCCCTCTTTACAACAATCAAACCCAGCATGCACCTCCCCCCGTCCCCCAAGCTCCACGTGTCGCCTAAGCAGCACTCGGCTCACTGCAGATGGCTAAGTCGGCTGCCCACCACCTGCAGCGTCCGCGAGGCTCCGTGCAGCGCCTCAGAGCACGGCCAGTCCTCAGCTCTGCAGAGAGCGGGGACAGTTCACGGCAACAGATCTCCGTTAACACCCTCCAGCTAGAAACGCCAAGAAATCTCTCACAGGAAAACTTAAAAAACAAGGCCCATGTTGGATTTTGATGTACGATGGTCTTTATTTACAACTTTATTGGCAAAAAAGAAGAGGGCTACGATGAGAACAGTTCACCACAGGCACTGCAGCTGACGGGTCAGAGTCAGGAAGTTTCACTGTAAAGGTCCGCCTACTTCTCCACACCCCGATCTGCTGCGCTGCCCAAGGAAGTCAGCACCGCGCGCAGGTCCCAGGTCGTTAACACACAAACACAGAGGAACAGAACCACCCACGAAACGGCATTAAATAAAGGGCCCTCAGCTGCACGACGTCCCCACACTGACACAGGCCAAGGACAGCAGACGCGGGGAGCAGGACAATCGCCCCGAGTGCACAGTTACCACGACGACGGCCTCTGCCATGAGGCACTGCCTTCGCTACCTGCACTTCCTGTGAGATGGAGCCAGTCGGAGGAAAGACGAGGGAGGAGTCCTCTCTGGAGGCCGGCGAGCCCTCCGAGAGCAGATGGGAGCGGACATCCTGGTGACGGATTGAGGTGGAAGGAATGGATGCAGTCCATTTCAATTCATGCTGGGCGGGCTGCCGGTTCCACGGACCGGCGGGTGTCATTCCTCCAAGTCCAGCGTGTTCAGCTCCTCTTCCAGCTCGTCCAGGTCCTCCCCGGTGAAGAGGTTCTCGTCCACGGGGACCGCCGCGCCGACCCCGTTCTCCTGGCCCTCCCCGCCGTGGTCCTCTTCCAAGTCGCTCCGCTCGCCGTTCTCAGCCCTGCCTCCCGAGGCTTCGCTCAGTTTGTTTTCTAAAAACAACAATGGCAATCCGTAAGGCCTTGCGACAGAAACCCTGCTCTGTTAGGGACTGACAGTCAGAGGGACACTACACCCCGCCCCCCGCCGTCCTGAGGCCACGCCAGCAGGAACCACCTGTCGCCTGTCCCCTGAGCTGAGCTGAGTGTGCTGCACCGTCCCCTCCACCCTCTGCCTGCTCAGCGGCTCGGACCTCGGAGGCAAGATTATCCCCCGTAACTCTGCTCCCTCCAGGACCCAGCAATTAGGTTTTAACAGTCAACATCCACGTAGCACCAGTATTGTCAGAATACACGGCTGTGGAATAAACATGTACGGCGGAAGCACCACTTGGCTTTGGCTTTGCAGAGCCATTAAACCACGGGTGGCAACGCTGGAAACACCTCCCGTCATAACCCGCGAACGAAGGACGTGGGCACCCAGCTCCTCCTCCTCACAGGCTGGACGCGGCCCGGCCTTGCTCAGCGACACCGACACCGACACCGACACCGCTCAGTGGCCCAGCTGGGATCCAAAGGCTGCAGAAATCCCACCACCACGCCTTGGGGTCATGACCTCGGAAGCCCTTGCGACTGGCCGGCCTCCAGGCACCTGCTGGCAGCAGGCTCAGGTCCCGGGAGGGCAGCCAGCTTCCCACGTTACACTGGCCTTCCTTTACGGCGACAACAAGCGTCAGCCTTCTCTCTCAACTCGCCTTGGTGAGCTTCCTTCTCCTTTTCCTCTCACAGCAGCCAGGCCAACCTTCACCTCGCTCGAGTCCTCCCTCCCTCAGGGCTCCTTCGGGCTGGAGACAGGAACGCTGACAGCTCCTATCGCCCACCAGCCTTCCTCCGTCCTCCGAGCTGGACGCCTAGCTTGTGCTCCTAGCTCTGGCTTCCACACGGACAGCCTTCATCCCTGTCTTCTCCTCCTCTCCCAGGCCCTCTCCCTGTGGCCTGCAGATACCCGGGGCTTTCTCGTACCTAAGAGCCCAGCCCCTGACCGTGCCCGTCCTCCCTCCTCACGCACTGCAGGCCGATGAACTCTGGGACCTCTTCCTACAGCCTTTCCTAATGGCAACTGAGGAGTCATTTCCAAGTCGCCCCACCTGAGTCCCTGAACCTGGCCCCACCCCGATGCTGTGCTCTGGAAGGTCCTCACCCTGCTGCTGCACCTGGGACTTCCCTCAGCTCATCGCCTTTCAAACCGCTTCCTCCCGCGAGTGTCTACACAGGATCAGGCAATGCCCCTTCCCCTCAAGTTACAGAGAAACTTTATTCCGGACGCTAGAGGCAGAAGTGAGCCAGCGAGGCTGCGGGGACAAGTTCCAGAAGAAAAGAAGGGGCCTTGGAGCTGAGCGAGGGACAGGGAGAGAGCGTCCAATGCCAGCTGTTTTTTTTTCTTTTCTTTTTAAAAAATCCTCACTCGAGGACGTGTTTATTGATTTCAGAGAGGGAGAGATCGATGGGCTGCCTCCCCTATGTGCTGTGACAGGGAATCGGAACCCCAACTTTTCCATGTACAGGACGAGGCTCTAACCAAGAAGTCACCCAGCCAGGGCCCAGGGCCACTGCGGACAACCAAAACCTCCGCCTCGGGAGGCCCGTCCCACACGAGGTCCAAACTCACTCCCGTCCCCACTTCTAGCTTCGGCTCCCGTACCCATTTCTGCAGCCTCCTCTCTCCTCAGGGCTTCTACCATCGGTCAAACCACACACTCACGTTACCAGTCGGTGCCCACGGGCACCTAGGGTGGTCAACCCGGTCTAACCCCTTCGGCAGCTGCCTGGTTCTGAGAGTACACGCGGTAGCACACTTACCATCCTTTTCTGCCGTGTACGTGCTGAATCGTTCCAGACTGGCCACGGTGATGCCTGTCTCCTCCACGTCTCTCGGGATGTACTGGCTTAGATCTATGTCGTTTATGCTCACCGAGTCATCAACCTTTAAAAGTACATGGAAAACAGTGTGACTGGTAAGACCAATTTTCATCACTCATTGTCTTTACCTTAACGCAGTGGTCGGCAAACTCATTAGTCAACAGAGCCAAGTATCAACAGGACAACGACTGAAATTTCTCTTGAGCCAAATTTTTTAAAGTTAAACTTCTTCTAACGCCACTTCTTCAAAATAGACTCGCCCAGGCCGTGGTATTTGGTGGAAGAGCCACACTCAAGGGGCCAAAGAGCCACATGTGGCTCGCGAGCCGCAGTTTGCCGACCACAGCCTTAATGAAACAAAATCATTACTGCTGTCAAGTGAAAACACATGATTTACTGTCAAACTTTACTTTTTTAAACTTCTTGAAAAAACAGCAATGCCATATTTAAAGCTCCTTCCTCTGACATCATACTCTTACACACAGAATACGATAGTTTTATCTTTCAACTGCAAGACAGAAGCCAGAATTTTATAAACGTACAAAATAGTCAGCTCTCTGCTATTACTAAGCTTGCCTACAACCAAATGAGGGTGCTATTCCCTCCTGCTTCCTACTCCGCACTATTTTTTAATTTAAAATTTTATTTTATTGATTTCTCCCCCTTTTCAGAGAGAGCAGGAGGAGAGAAACACCGGTTGGTGCCTCACACAACACAACCAGGAACTGAACCTGCAACCTTTTGGTACAGGACACGCTCCAACCAACAGACACCCAGCCAGGACTGCACTTTTTTTAGTTAGTATTTCTGTCTCGTGGTTTCTTTTTATAGAAAATATTAGACAGAAAGTCGCTTTTCCTTTAGAGGGAGAATACAACACCTACTTCTCACAGCTAACACCTAAGCACTGGACTATACAGCAGGCACTTCCCTCGTCCTAGAAAGGAAATACACTTACTGGCTCGTGCGCTTCTCACGAGCATCCTGTGCTGAGGGGGCGCCTGCCCCCATGAGGGACGAGGGTGGAGACCAGAGGAGGGGTGATTCCCAGGTGAGTCAGGACCTGAGCAGAGCCCCGGAGGGGCACTCCTACCCGCGCTGCTCCACCGTCACTCCCTCCTCTCAGCCAGCGAGAGAGGGTACCCGCTGTCTCTTACCTCGTCACCGCCTGCTCCCTGCGTGTAGCGGGTGTCGTCTGCTTCCTCGTCGTCGTCGTCAACCAGTTCAGGACGGAATTCAAACACCTCACGACCACTGATCTACTCAGACAGAGACAGGGACTCAGGACAGGCTTCAGACACACCCGGTTAGGGCCGGCTCTCGGCCGCACGTGAGATGAACGAGAGGAGGAAGAGCCCGCCTGGGCCCCGGGGACATACCACCAACGCCTTCCCCGCCTTGAAGTCGGCTTTCCTTCTCTCCATGTCCTGCTCCAGCTTGTCGATCTTCTCTTGTCTCTTCCTCTTCTTCCAGGCGAGGAAAGACTCTAGCGTGATCTTGGTGACGTTTGGACCTAGGGCGGCGCGCTGCAAAGAGAGGAGTCACTGCCCCTCCACCCACACAGCCCCTCGTCGCTTTCTCTCCCGGCGAGGAAGCCCCTGCCCGTGGCGGCCACGGAGACATTCCATTTGAACCGGATTTACTTCTACTTCACACGGCAATGAGTGTGTCGTTCTGAACGAGGCATCTTGTTGAAACGAAGGCGAGTGAACTTGCCATGAGCAGCTTAATGGAAGTCAATGCTGAGAACAATAACCGTGGAGAGCACCGAGGCCGTGTCAGCATCCCTGCGTCCTTCTGTTCCTCGGCGAGGAGGAGAGCAAGCAAAGACGCCCCCTGCTCCTCAGGGCCACCAGCCAACCAGCAACCCCCGGGGACACACCCCTGCTGGACGCCCGCCCGTCTCCACCACCCCGACCTGCCCCAGCGAGCAGCCCGGCGACGGGCCTCTCCCCGAGGCTACACCCCACATGCGGGGAACCAGGACACAGCACTCCCAGTACCCCGACTCCAGTCTCCGCTTCCTGTCACCGCCTGTCACCTCCAGCGGGAGACATCAGCAGCATGTCCATTTAGGAACAAATTATAAAGTCCCAATACTAGACAGGTACACAGTGTAAATTACCCAAGAGGCGGTAAAAGAGATACAGTTTAAGATGCACAGCCTAAAGCTGGTGTTTCCAATCATCTCAACATCTTTCTGTCACATGCAGAGTTGTTTCGGCTAACTCATAGACTGAACTTCTGTGCTGAGCCAGAGACGGCTAACTCATAGACTGAACTTCCGTGCTGAGCCAGAGACGGCTAACTCATAGACTGAACTTCCGTGCTGAGCCAGAGACGGCTAACTCAGAGACTGAACTTCCGTGCTGAGCCAGAGATGGCAGCTGGAGTGTTTTCAGTAAGCCCCTCTTCCTCTGGATAGCAAAATGGTGAAAAGTAAGACATCAGGGAAACATCAAACACCTCAAGTTCAACTATCTGAATCCCCCCCATTATGTCTCCTTCATTAAGAAAAAAATAATAAAAAATGAAAACACACACACACTAATTACTGACAGTATTACAGATGCGCCTCTCCACCCACCAGGCCCTCACCACACTCCTGTTTGCGTCCACAGGCCATGCAGATAAATGTGTCAGTTCTCTGGTTAATCTTTTCCCATCCCTCCACTTCCCTCTCAGATTCATCAATGTGAATATTGACTAAGCATTTTAATGAACTGATAAAACCAGTATATCAATCTTATGGAAACAACTTATTTGACAATCCAGTGGCCAGTACTTAATCATTTCATAATCATAAAATTAATGTCTTAATTGGCTAATGATTATGGCTAGATCTACATATAAAGAAATTTAAAAAGTAAGGCAACTTCAGGGAAAGATCCTATTTTTTCCCCTTTCCTAACAACATGCTGTTGCCCCCAAGTGGTAAATATTAAAATTTCACAATAAATACTGCCTTTGCTTTTTATGGTGGAAAAGATACTAGTTACCTCTCTTTCAATGAGATCTTCTAATGAAATTTCATCTTCTTTCTCTTCTTTCTTCTTATCTTTTTTCAATACAAATCCAGGAGGAAGTGCATGACGATACATACAAATATCGCCCCCTCCGGGGCACACCCAAAACCAGCCATATTTGTTGTTTTCAATAGCGTCAAGGAAATGCTTGCACACCTACAGGGAAAACAGAATTCACAGCAGCAGCTCAGTATAGTCCGTTTCCAAGGTAAATGCGTAAGCACACAGAACAAGCACATTCTTACCCACAACCTCAGGCTACCCCTGCACAGAGCACCCTGTGCTCAGAAACGTACGTACGAGTTAACCTTAACCCTTTGCACTCGCTTGCTTTTTTCTCGATTCCTTTATTCTAATGCTAACTGTGTCGAGTCACACTCGACATCCGAGTGCAAAAGGTTAAAGTACTGAACAGTGACTGCTCTTCAAAGAGGACCTGGATAAAACTTCTGTCTTTGACAATGTTGTAAATTCGGAATTATACAAGAGGACTTGCTCCATTTAGCCTTTGTAAATGTAATCTGAAATCTGATTTTTAAATCAGAGAAAATATAACTGTTATAAGAAATAAAACCAATGATTTTGCTTTGGTTTGACCTAAAAACCAATCCCATGCAGTAATGACATAAGCACGATTTGAATTACGTGAAATTATAGGGATTTTCGGAACACAAAGCACAGTGACCCTTCAAAACACGAATGGGCCCTGGCCAGTATGGCTCAGTGGGTTGGAGCATTGTCCTGTGTGCCAAATGGTTGCGGGTTTGATTCCAGTCAGGGCAAGTGGGGGAGGCAGCTGATTGATGTTTCTCTCTCAAATGAATTAAAAAAAGAACATAAATGGGTGCAAGATGCAACTATATTGAAGCCTCAGGTCATAAACTTTCCAAATAAGAAGGGAAAATTAACTAATGTGTACATTTCTTTCCTGAACAAATACAACAAGCCTAAGTAAAACTGTTAGAGGGTTCCAGGGCAGGAGGACTAGGGAAACTGAGACAGGGAAGTTAAAACAAGGCCAAACAGTGCGGGCAAGCCATCCCCCGCAGCAAGGACACTTGAGAGCCGATGGCTACAGCCCCCTAAGGAGGGAGGCAGAGAGGGAGGCAGGGGAAGGGGAAAGGGCCGTTTCACTCCCAAAGCAGGGAAGAGCCCACAGCCCCCGCTGGCAAGGTCAAGGGCAGGTGCTTCTGGTGAGTCTGGGAAGGCCACAGTCAACAGGGGCCTGAGACGTCATCTGCACAAGAGTCAGCAGAGGAGTTCTGAGGCCCACAGAGAGGAGGGCGTACGCCGCCTCGGACCCCAGCCAACCGCTCTTCCGACCAGCGGAGCGTCCGCCTGCGCTCCCGGGCCAGACGGACAGGTGTGCGGGCTGTGCTTTTCCACAAGGCGCACGCTCCAATGGCTGAACACACGGCTTTCACTCGCTGTCAGGGCCCCGTACACATTCAGTTCCGTGAGAAGACAAGGGCCGAGGCCGGGACACCCTCCCCCGCGGGCTCGGGCTGTCCTGTCCCCACACCTCTCTGGTGGCCGGGACGGGCCTCCAACAGAAGCAGCACTCAGAGCTTTCCTAGCCCACGCGAGGCTGCCCGTGACTGCGCGGCAGGTGAACACTGTGGGCGTGAACGCAGGGTCCGAGAAGTAAGGCACCGTTTTAAAAGTCCATTTCCTGCAACACTGGAGCGTGAGCACCTATTCCAAACTTCATACGTGACACTATCTGCACCGGGTGCTCTAAAAACTCTCCCGATCAGGATAGAATTATCAGTCAAGTGGGTTAGTTTAACATTCGCCATCCATTCTTTTTGCAAAAAAATAGGAAGAGAACTGTTAGTGGCATACGTGCCGGTGCCGCCCATGTCTGAGAAGAAAGGCCACTCAGAAATGGACTGAAGGACGCAGCCACAGGTTCTCCAAGGCGACTTCTGAACAAGAATTTAACTCTATAACCTACACGTGTCCATCCCAAAACAAAGCTCAACACCCCCCCCGCCCAATCTTTATGAAAAGACCCAGCAACATAAGGAATAATCCAACCCAAAACAGCAGCAAACACCGTGCCACATGATTGTCCCTAAAGATAAATCCACTCAATTCAAGAAAAGAACATACTATTTGCGTTTTGGGCTTTTTCTTTTCCGCCTCACCGTGCTTCTTGTTCACCACTTCTTCCAGCTTTTTCTCATCCCAGTTTTCCATAGTATCTAAAAGGAAGGAAACGGACACTAAGTACGGTGTCTTTATCTGCTGTTCCCCAAACACACTGCCCGTCTCCGTGGACAGGAAGGCTGTCTTACAGCACTTGTGACAATGTATTTTCTTCAGACACCAGAGGTAAGCATCCACAGGGTGGGATTATTCACCCAAACCCTAAGCAGGCAGGAACATGAGAAGGCAGTACTGTAAGAAAAGCTGAGAGACAAATCCAAAAGAAGCAACTGGTTTTTAATCATCCTCATTTACTTAATCAAAGGGCATCATGTAATCAATTCCAATTTTATGAAAACAAACAAAAAAATAAGTTATTCTTTACAGTCTACTAATACTGAAATACTCCTCAAGTTACTAATATTCTTAGTGACTACAAACCCAGAGACACTGATCTTTAGGAAAAGGTCTTTACAAATACCTTTCTCCAGTTCTTCATCTCGTGCGTCAATGTAAACACTCCGCTTCTCGCCCTTCCTCTCCAGAGTGAGGTCGTGGGAGAACTTGCACTTGTCCCCCTTCGTGCACTGCCCTTGCTTGAAGAAGGCGCACACCACAGACTTGGGGTCGGCACCTGTGCAAACGGCACATGGATGTGTAATTCGCTCTGCCAGGTCCTAAAGCACAGCTTCTAGGTGAGATAAACTACTTCTGTTATTTCCTACTCACGGATGTGAGAGGAAAACACCACCTATGGGGGGTTAGTATGACATTTTTCTCAAGTTCTTCTATTGCATTTTATATATATATTTTGTTTCTTTTATTACCAAAAACAAAACAAAACAAAAGAACAAACAAAACACCCCAAAACCAAACAAACAAAAACAACAACAAAGGGGGCAGAGGCGATGGGGAACCGCACACACGTGTTATTCCACAATCACGTGTCTGGCTGCAGCTCATGAGGCGGGAGGCAGAGAGAATGAAGTGGAGGTATACTCCACGAGTGTGGCCTCGCAGTCAGAGCCCTGGTTTGCCTTGTGTACTGCCGAAGACTGGGTGCTATAAAGCAACTAAATCATTAACTTTGCCTTAAGTTGGGGGGCTAATGGCTGGAGTAAGTGTTGTCCAATGACACAGCCGTGCACATATGTAAAGTCACTGATAGATAATGATGACAAAGACAGTATCATTTTCATAGCAGATACAATCAGCTTATGATCTGAATATATATCAAAACAAATTAAGTGTTTCAAACATGAACCATATTTGATAGAAATAACGCTTCTGAGATGTGAAGCTCACCTTTACTTATTTTCTGAGCAGCAACCACAGGCTTGAACAGCTCATTTAGCTCTTGCAGCTCTTTCTTCTTGTCGTCTTTCTTTAACTTCTTTTCAGCTTCACTCTGTGCTACCTGTAATATTCCCAGGTGTAACAAACATTTGATTTCATATAACTGTTTTCACTCCCAGTGACATGTAACATTAACATTACATCAGTTTTACAATGCCTTTCAGAATATATTAGGCGGTGTGGTTAAACTGGGAAACGAAACTGCTAAATGTTGTGACAGTTACTTTAAAAAATCTTTAGTTCTTAGTTCCTATAACTCATGCACTGCAAGTGGAAATCTGAAGTGCTGCCATCTCTGTGGAAAGCGACCAGGCAAATTTATTAAAGCTAGAACCCATTTCCCTCAATCTAGAAGTGTGCCTCCAAACACACCACGCCACAGAGGAAGCACACATGCCTGAGAGAACATACACACAGGACACTTCCTGTACAACTGTTCTTAGTTAGAAAGGGACTCTAGGTGCAAACCAAGCGATCACTGTGAGCAGTGAAGGATGAGCATGTGCAGCCGGTGTGGCCTTAGACGAGTTAAGAGCCGTCTCAGAACGGCTCGAGGGAGATCTGAGGCACTGCTGAGCAACCTGGACCCGATGCAGAGAGGTGTGTAGAGTAGGACTCTGGTCGGAAACATAACACCAAATATCTTCAACTGCGAATGGAGAAAATGCAGACATTTAAATTCTGTACCTGGCGTGGATTCTGCTGACCAAACTTAACCTGGTGAGTGACAGCCTTGATAAACTTCTGCTGCTTTGCTCCCTTCTTGTTCTTTAGACCGAAAGTTTTGTCCTAAATGAAAAGAGAGTATAAAATATCTTAGCCATTTATACTTAAAAGTAGTAATTTCTTATCTACTTTTCCAGTCACATCTGAAACCATTCTTTACTTATGGGTAAGAAATGCAGTCTTTCTTATGCTCTTCACAGAGGCAAACACGAAAACATCAGGTCAAGGCACCATGTGACTCAGAACGCCACCCGGACTCCACCACCAATAGGACTGCAGCCACACCCTGCCACTGCACCCCATGGCCGCTTTCCTGCGCTACAGCGAGTGCAGAGTTGCTACAATACGTCTAGGAAATGCTTGGTCAATAGGGTTAATTCTAAGCACAAGACAGCAAGAGCCTTACCAGAGGGGAGACAGCAGGCACAATTTCAAAACTTGCTTGGCCTCTAGTGCATTTTCCTCACGGGATCCTGAAGAACTATGTACTGTTTTGAACACATTTTTGTAAATACTGCCTAAGAAGACACATTAAGTTCTAGACTGGTGTTTTGGGTCGTTGTCCTCTCAAAACAATTACATTTAAAGAACTCAAACTACTGAGAAGTATTCATTCCTAGCTGTTGCTAAATTGGAAATAGTAAAATTGAGCATACCTAACTAAAAAGCAACATGTTACTTAAATCTGGAATATTAACATAGTCATCTGGGAAAACTATTAAAAGGAATAGTAGTATTTACTATGGAATGCTCACTATGTGCAAGGCACTAATCAAATCGTTGGCTACCTATTCACATGTAATAAGTATGAAGCACAGAAACATGTAGAAGCCACTGCACGTGTGTGCCAGCTTGTGCTTCAGGACTGCAGTGGGCTGAACAGCACCCCCCAAATTCACGTCTACTTGGGATCTCAGAGTGCAGGTCTTCGCAGGAGTAGTAAGCTAAGACGGGGCACAATGATTAGGGTGGGCCCCAAGCCCAATGCCGGAACGCTTTTTCTTCCATCTTCACAACATTCTGTTTCCTACAGCCTATGCATCGGGTGTGAGGTGCCACACTTCCCGTCTACGAACAGTGAGCTCTCGTGGGGGACCCGGTGCGGAGATTCTAGAGGAAGTGTCACCAGGAGCAAGTACAACAGCATCTGCACACACCGCCAGAGAAGGCACAGCCGGGGTCCAGCCCATGCCCCTACGGCAGCAGAGCAGCAGCCGCCAGACCGAAGACCACAGAGCAGGGAGGTTCTGACTCAGGGAGACAGGAGTAAAGTGGTCCTTGCAGGGGACCTGGCCGCGGGAAAGCAAGCACTCGGGACAACAGCCCCGTGCAGCCCTCAGGTCCCAGGAGGAAGCGCTTTCCGTGGCCCTGTGTGGGCACGTGACTATCCCGTCTAGAGAGAAGTCGTGTTCTTGGAACTCTACGTCAGAAATTATTTCTTCCACAGAGAGAGGGCACTCACTTACTCAGCAGTCACTAAACGTAAATTCCTGAACACGTTTTATTGAATCCTCTTAGCAATCTTATACTATTACTAGTGGCCCAGTGCACAAAATTTGTGCACTCAGGGTCCCCCAGCCTGGCCTGTGCCGTCACAGTGCAGAAGCCCTGCGACCCATCGCCCCAAAGAGGTAGGCCTCCACCAGCCTCATGTCCCCAGAGCTGGCGCCGGGTGCGGGGACGTGAGCCTCATGCAAGTCCCTGACGCTGCAAGTCCCCACCCACCCGTGCCTGCTGCGCACGCAGCCTCCTGCTGATCGGTTATTACAAGTGAAGGCATCACAACCATTTGCATATTAGCTCTTTATTATATAGATCACACTCTGTAATTGTAGCTACTGAAACTTAAAAATGTCCAATTCTTTTGAAGTAACATCCTATATAATCAAACCCTAATACACAAATCGACCAAACGGCGGAATGACCGGTCGCTATGGCACGCACTGACCACCAGGGGGCAGACGCTCAACGTAGGAGCTGCCCCTGGTGTCAGTGCACTCCCACAGGGGGAGCACCGCTCGGCCAAAAGCTGGGCTTGTGGCTGGTGCGTGCAGCGGCAGTGGGGGAGCCTCTCCCAATTCTGCTGCAGGCAGGAGGTAAGGAGCGAGGGGTCCTGGACTGTGAGAGCCCGGGACTGCGAGAGGGATGTCTGACTCCAGGGGGAGTGGGTCCTGGACTGCAGGAGGGCACCGGCCAGGCTGAGGGACTCGCCCTCTAGTGCACGATTTTCATGCACCGGGCCTCTAATCTGTAATAATAAAAGCGTAATATGCTAATGAGACTGGACGTCCTTCGGGATGAAGCCAGGGCTGTGAGGGAAGCTGGTACTGGCAGCCGGGGGAAGGAAGGCCTACTCTTGCACGAATTTGTGCACTGGGCCTCTCGCTGTTAATCAGGGCAGGCTGTCTCCAGTGTGGCGCTTTAAGGCAGGGGCGGGGACGTCGGGCCGTGGGCTGTAGGCGGCCCTTGAAATCAGTTGGTCTGGCCCTGCCAAGGCACCAGGGTGAGTTAATACAATGTTGGACCAAATATTTTTAAGCTGATAATTATCTATGGCGCAAGAAAGATGTCATCAATATCCAAATGGCCCTATTGCACCCCTGCTTTAAGAGCACAAGCTCTGAAGTCAGACGGCTCACATTCTATTCCCAAACAGAACTAAGCAAATTACCTTCTTTGCCAGCTTTCTTATTCGTAAAGTGGGTCTCACACGAGCCTGGGATTGCTGAGTCACCAGGTTTACCACCAGAGGAAGCACACCTCAGAGGAGAACCGCACGGACTCTGGAGCAGATGTGCTGGGTCTGAACCCTCGCCTGTCACTTGCCACCTCACCCTCGGGCAGGCTGTTTAACCTGTGCCTGCTTCCTCAAGTTAAAGTCGGTGATAATACGTACCCCACCGAGAAAGAAATGCGCTGTGTGAGTCACCAGACGGCCGGCTTCTCTCCTCTCCATTCCCCAAACACTGAGAACCGAGTCAGGCCACCAAGTGTTAACTCTTAAGCGACAGGTGATGTCGTAACTAAGGCATATTTGGCTCCACGCAAAGTCCTTGTTGTTCCCAGAAACACCTACTTAGGTGACCCGGCCAGTTGGTGGACAACAAGTTTTCTGAACACCACACGGTGGCTCTGGGATACCAACACCTCCTCTTGAAAACAGGCTTTCTCCCCATTTCTTGGTTTAGGACAGACCTTACCTAAACTTAACCTGGATTTGGGAGAGGGGGAACATGAGGGGGGAAGAGATGCAATCAAGCCCCAATCACGGTTAAGATAAAACCAGGGAGATAAGATCCCAAAGGTTAGGTTAAAGGAAAGAAACTGTGTGTTTCAGACTTGGTCATTTGAATACAAGGAGTTTAGAAACAGGCAGTCATTCTAAGAGAAGGAGGGCTCCCTGAGAGCCTTAACACCCGGTGAGTGAATTCGGTTGTGAATTCGATTTTATTTAAAACCAAGCCCCTTCCCCTCCAGGTAATCCTGCTTCTGGTTCAGGCAGCTTCCGCTCCTACAAGGGAGCTCTACTTTGCATCACGGCCAACCAGGTTAATGCAAACTCAGTCAAGGACGACAGAATGCCATCCCTGAATGCCGCGGGGTACCTAGCACTGTTACCACCAGAGCACCCTCCCTGGGGTGCCCCTAAGTGCCCCAGCCGGGCTGAGCTGCTGGGCGAGTCCTCAGGGTACAAACAGGCAGTGAGAACACAGGTGCCCGGCCGCGCGGCTCAGGGGCTGAGCGCCGCCCTATGAACCAGGAGGTCACGGTCTGGTTCCCAGGCAGGGCACCTGCTGGGTTGTGGGCTCCATCCCCAGTGTGGGGTGCGCAGGAGGCAACCGATCATCATTGATCTTTCTATCCCTCTCCCTTCCTCTCTCTGAACACACACACACACACACACACACACACAACAACACATTAAAAATAAAAAAGAATACAGATGCCACCTCAGATTTGGAGCGTGGCCAAAGCTACTAGACCTCGTCATAAACATGCTAATTAAATCACATCGGCAGAATTTATTAAAAACAAAAATCACTTATAAACGCCTCATTTCAAGGCTCCGGAAATGCATTTTGGTCGTGTTCCAACAAGAAGGAACTATCTATAGCTGCCCTGCAAAAGGCTATCCATCAGTCGGACATACTTTATGCAAAAAAAAGAAGAAGAAAAGGCCATGGCTTTCCCCAATTACATCCAAACCACACGAGAAACGACTTCTTTTCATGGTGAGAAGGAGCCGCGGCAGGAACCTGGGGAAGAGACACCCTTTGGGGGTGAAGGGGTGGAGGGGGGGGGTGCGGACTCTTTCCAGGAATCTCTCCGACACGGTCGCTGGGAGACAAACGTCACCCACTGCAGGGCGCCCCCTGCGCCCCGGGTCACAGGGTCACAGGGCGGCGGGGGCGAGGCCCTCCCCCCACGCGCAGGCACCACGCACTCGGCGCCTAGCGCGCTGCGGCCCCGGACCCCGGACCCTCGTCGTCCCGGCGTCACCCGCTTCCCTCGGGCTCCAAACGCACGCAGCCAGCGCCAGGGGAGAGGCCCCCGCCCTGCACGGGCCTCGAAGCCGTTCGGCGGTGAACGGGGAACAGCACGGAGCAGTCCCCGTGGGCTCGGGAGAGACCCTAGTTCTGGGCGATGGCAAAGGGCGCGGGGCGCGGCAGGGCCGGCCTCCCTCCGCGTCGGGCCCGGGCAGGGCCGGCGTGTTTTCCTGAACCCCAGCCCAGAAGCCCGTCCCCCCCGGAGAGCTGCGGAAGGACCACCCCGCGCAGGCCCGGAGGGCGGCAGGGGGAGGTGTCGCTCGCCCCGGGGCGGGCAGAGGCGGAGGCCGGGAGCGGGCGCGCCCGCGTCACGATGGCGATGAGATGCGGCGAGTCCTCGGGAGCAGGACCTGGGCGGTGGGCGCCCGGGGCCGAGCGGGGGACACGTGGCCCGACCGCGCCCGGGCGCCGGGGACCGGAGGCTGCTCCCCTCGGGCCCGGCGCGAGTGGGGGAGGGGCGCGCTCACCTCGATAATCTTCTCCTTCTTCTTCTGCTCGGCTTTCTTGCTGCCCCCGGCCTGAGCCTGCTTCTTGGGGGGCATGGCGGAGGCAGGTGGCACCGGCCAGACCGGGGCGCAGCTGGACACCGTCCGGGGACCCGGCCCCGCGCGCGGCAGGAGGGGGAGACGCGGGCCGCCGTCGCCGCCGCGCCGCACGTAAAGCGAGGCGCTCGCTCGCCGCCGCAACGCGGCCTTTGCGACAGGTCGGCGCGGCAGAGCATTGTGGGGAGGGAGGGCCGGCGCCCGGAAGCGGAGGCGCGCATGCGCCGTGGCCGCAGCGGACCCGGCGTGCGTCGGGATAGGACGAGGGAAAAGGACGACGCGTCCCCACGTGACGTCGTCGAGGCCCCCGGCCCTTCCGGGGCGGCGGCGAGCCCGAGGCGGAAGCTCGGTGAGCGAGTCCTCCCTCCGTGCGCGTTCCCTTCCGCTGGGGCCCGGTCACCCCTCGGTCCGTCTTCGCCTCGGGTGGCGGCGGAGGGGATGGCCGCCGGGGCCGTCCGCGACCTGAGTGGCCCCCGGGCCCCCTCCGCACCCCGCGGCTGCTGGGACGGCCGGTGCCCAGGTGCCTGCTCCTGCCCGGGTGGGCGGGGCCGGCCGGCGGGCCAGGTTCCTGCGGAGGGATTGGGAGAAATGTAAAAAAAAGTTTATTTTATCTTTATTGTTGAGAGTATTACAGATGCCCCTTTTTATCCCATTGACCCCCTCTCCACCCCCCACCCCCTCTCCTCCCCCCACCCCCACCCCCACCCCCACCCCCTCTCCAGGCCTCCACCTCACTGTTGTCTGTGCCCATGGGTTGTGCTTACAGGCATGTAAATTCTTTGGTTAATTCCCCCCCCCCCCCTTGTCTTTAACTTTTGCCAATACAATTATAATAATTATAATGTGTCTTGGTGTGCGTCTCTCTGGAATTATCTTATTTGGATGTTTTTCTTTTCTTTCCCAATGTCGGGAGTTTTCACGAATTTCATTTAAGGAGGTTTACCCCTTTCTCTCCTTCTCCTCTGTGGGGACCTGTATTATGCGTATGTGGTCCTAAGTCTCTTAAGCCACCGTTACTCTTTTCCATTCTTCGCTTTTTGCTTTTTTGATGGGATGAATTCCACTGCCGAGAAGTATACCAGTATGTTCCAGCAAAAGAACAAGCTGAAACTCCAGAAACAGACGAATAAAATGGAGGCAGGTGATTAACCTAATAAAGAATTGAAAGTCGTGGTCATAAAGATGCTCATTGAGGTCGGGAGAACAAGGCGTGAACAAAGTGAGAATTTTAATAATGAGACAGAAAACATATCAGAAAATACCAAGCAAATCACAGAGTTGAATGCAAAAACTGAGCTAAACAATTGCGCAGAAGGCGTCCACGTCACATTACATAAGGCGGGAGAGACGATAAGTAAAAAGCTTGTTTTTTTTTGGAGCGTGCCAGGGGTGGTCGCCCAGAGAAGGAGGCATTTGAATTCCTTTGACATATTCTCAAATGACTTTCAGGTTTTTGGAAAGTGCCTACAGCTTCCTGAGATCCCCGGTGTTACGGGAAAGTAAGCCAACCTGGTTTGAGGGTGAAGAGCCTTCCCAGCAGCCTTCACTGAGTGCTTGCCAAGTCCAGGAACGGCTTGGCCCAGTTACCACAGCGACACAGAGGCAGGCGTCCTTGCTCTTTGCATTTGATGAGCGGAAACCCAGAAGGAAGAACCGCGCCCCAAGTTACGTTATAGACGCTGAACCAGGGCGGTCTGACTTCACAGTCCAGAGGCCCATCACTGACATCACAGAAGTAGATCCTGTTAGAAAAGATTCTTGATGAATGAGTGGGGCCCGTTCATAGTCACACAAACCGAAATGCCATTTTTTAAAAACGTACACTGCTTGGCTGTTGTTTTTGATTATTGTTTGAACTGTTTCTGTTAGGAAGCATGGTGGAGCCAAGACTCGCCTTTCTAGAAAGAGTTTTTAATCTTTTTTATCTATTTGCATAAGGAGAATGAGTCCCCTGAATTAGTACAATTGATTGTATGCTTAACTATGTACAAGGAATCCTAAGTGTGTGTGTGTGTTGCTATCTCTCTGTATCTGTGTCTATATAAGAACTTTACTTCATCTGGGCCAGGTTGATGGACACCCTTTTCTTTTTCTCCTTTCTTTCTCTCTCTCTCTTTTTTTTTTATTTATTTACTTACTTCCTTTTTGATCTTTCGTTATTTTTGTAGGTGTTCTTGCCTGAGGACAGAGAGACCCAGCCTGCTTCCCTCTATTCAGTACTATAATCTATAGGATTCTTTGGGGATCCTCTCCTTTAAGACTTCCTGTAGGGGTGGAATGTGTTTGCTTTAACTTCCTCTTTTTAGTGCTGCCAAAGATATACTTTGCTTCCCCCCTTTTTTGAAGTTTTATTGGTAGTCATTATCATGAAACTGGTGAATCATAAGGAACAACTATAGGGAAGTTACAGATAATCTGGAATCTCATAATAGTTGCCTGTTTCATAGTTCTTAACTCCCTTCTACCTCCGACCTTTGCTTCTGCCTCTGGCCTGACGTTGTTTGGGTGCTCTCTCTCTTCGAACAGGAATTTGTACATTTACAGCAATTTTATAGGGGTCACCGGTGGGCCTTCACAGCTGGCACTTATCAGCCCTTTTCCCCACAGCAGGCTGCTCTCCGCTGTAAAAAAAGGCTAGATAAGAGGTATCTACACTGCCCTAGCTGGTTTGGCTCAGTGGATAGAGCATCGGCCTGTGGACTGAGGGGTCCCGGGTTCGATTCCAGCCAGGGGCACATGCCCGGGTTGCGGGCTCGATCCCCAGTGGGGGGCATGTGGGAGGCGGCTAATCAATGATTCCCTCTCATCATTGATGTTTCTATTTCTCTCCCTCTTCCTCTCTGAAATCAATAAAAGTATATTTAAAAAAGAGTAGTATCTACACTAAAAGATAAATATGCAAATTGACCATACCTCCACAATACCCACAGCCAAGCAGTAATGAGTATGCAAATTGACCCAACAAACATGGCAGATTAATTTGCATACACAGGCGCAGAGTGGCCAGGCAGGATGCCTGCTATAAGGAGCGGGGGGTGGAGGGACCTACAGGAGTGGCGCTCCGGCCGGAGTGGAGAAGACTGAAGGCTCCAGCCGGAGCGAAGATGGAAGGTGGCAGCCAGAGCGAAGGCCTGGGTCCCGGGTGCCAGAGGAAAACCGGTGCTGGCAGCCAGGGGAAGGAAGGCCTATTGCATGAATCTTTGTGCAACGGGCCTCTAGTTAAAACATAGGACTTTATTTACATACTCTAGGACAGGCGTCCTCAAACTACGGCCCGCGGGCCACATGCGGGTGTTTTTGCCATTTTGTTTTTTTACTTCAAAGTAAGATATGTGCAGTGTGCATAGGAATTTGTTCATAGTTTTTTTTAAACTATAGTCTGGCCCTCCAACGGTCTGAGGGACAGTGAACTGGCCCCCTGTTTAAAAAGTTTGAGGACCCCTGGATTAAACTATGGTTACACCATTGCCACCTAAGCCTAAGGCTTTGAACCTCAAAGGGATGAAACAAGACTAGGAATCGTTCAGTTTTCAGGTCATTGGAAGAATGCGTGCATTACCTGTCCAGTGCTGGCAGGCCATTGCTGCATCTGCACGAGGCTTTCATTACAGTGTTTCCTGTTACCACTCGCTGCCTTTGTTTTCTTAGCCTGATGTCCCAGGCTCCCCAAGATCCTGGATTTCCTAAGATTTCCAGGATTCCTTAGATTCTGTGAGCAATATTTCCAATAAATTCTTGTTTTACTTAAGTTAGTCTTGCTTTTAGTTGTTTGCAACTAATGACTGTTATGGGATGAATTATGTACCTTCTTTCCCTCCCTCCCCATAATTCCTGTGTCGAAGCACTAATTCCAGTACCTCAGGTTATGACTGTCTTAGGGTCAGGGCCTTTAAAGAGATGATTACGTAAAAGTGAGGCTGTTAGGTGGTCTCTAATCTGACTGGTATCCTTATACGAAGAAATTTGGACACAGAGACGTTACAGATGCCTTGACACAGCAAGAAAGTAGCCATCTGCAAGCCAAGGAGAGAGGCCTCAGAAGAAACACCCGGCTGACCCTGTCCTTCATCCGGGAGTTCTAGCCTCCAAAACTATCTATCTATAATAATAAAAGCGTGATATGCTAATTAGACCGGATGTCCTTCTGGACGACCTTCTGGACAAAGCCGGGGCTGCAAGGGAAGCCCGGGTCCCAGGTGCCTGCTGGCGGCTGGAGGGAAGCCTGGGTCCCGGGTGCCTGAGGGAAGCCGGTGCAGGCAGCCGGGGGAAGGAAAGCCTATTCTTGCACGAATTTCGTGCACCGGGCCTCTAGTAAGAATATAAATTCCTATTGTGTTGACATAAGAATGTCTAGACCTGTAGAGAAGTTTTATAAACATTTATTTGAGTCAAACAGGATACGGCTGGAAGCAAGATCTCCACAGACTGAGAAACGTGCTTCTCGGCTTGGCATTTGCAGGTTCTTCACGCCTTTGGAGTTAAGAAGGGCTCATTGGGAGCTTGCAGGAAGGTGGGAGAAAGCCAGGCAGGGGTTGGGTCACAGAAGAGTGAACAAGATTGGGTGCTCTCTTGAGGGTGGTTTCAGTTCTGAGGGGTCTGAAAAGAGGCATTTCAAAGGTGTGTTAACCTATGTGTACAAAAACCGTTTTTGCTTAAGGGACAGATAAACCTTTTGCTAAAGAACTTGTATACTTCGGGCATTACTACCCACCATGAACTTCCCAGTTAGGAACTTATAATCGTGAGGTAGCTTTTTGAAGAACCCCATTTTTGTATTCACCAGGCCTTGCTCCTTCAGATTACCACTTGTTCTGATCGATGGCACACGCATTTTCTGGGCAGCACTTCAAAACATATGAAGGAGTGGAAAATTGGGTCTCTGAATGGTTTGCCTCAAAACAAGAAAAATTCTATTGGGACATTATCCACAAATTACCTGAAAGATGGGGGAAATGTGTAGCTAGTGATGGATATTACTTTGAATAAAGCACTTTTGATGTTTCGCTTGAAATTATTGTGTTTTCTTTGATTACAAAATCCGATACACCTAGTAAAGACAAGACCAATTTGACTGGTTATGTAAGTTGCTGATCCATTTGATGGATTGAGGCAGAGTATATATTAGAAAGTGTTTTGATTTAAACATTGAATGCTTCAAAATGCTTCTGACATGTAGGCAATTTCCTTCGAGACATTTTTCCAAAATAATAAACTATTACAAAAGATTTGTCAGTGTTTTAGTAGAGCATGTATAATGTCTTCTAACTTGTCAGTTTGAGTTTCAATTCTGTAAACCGTCACTTCAAACTACTGACAAACTTTTCTTAAATTGGTGATTTACATGGGTGACTTAACTGTTTCTATTTGAAATACTTCTTGGTGCTATTATGATAATAGTTATGGCATTTGTCAAGAAACCAAGATGTATAATTTCCAAATATTTCTTGCTTCAGTGAAGCTAAAAAGATTTTCCATGATTCCTGTCAATCATGCCATTTCTCTAGTAATAGCTCTCTAATGGTTCCCATATCCCTTTGAATTCAATACAAGGATTCCATGCTTCAGCCCAGTAATGTCTGCTTGTCCCATCCCTCACCTCCACCTACCACTCTCTACTGCCTTAGAGCTTTCCATAAATAGTCTTATGTATACAACCCCGAATAAAAACTAGTCTACCTTCCATCTAGGTTTCGTGAATAGAAACTTAGGTGAGTCGTCTTTGATTCCTCCTTCAACCTACAAATCTAGTCACGACCTAGTGATGCCACCTCTTAAGTTTCTTAGAAATGATGGCCTTCCTGCCGCACTGCCTTCCTTTAGGGCCACACCTCTTGCTTGGGCTATTGCAAGAACCTCTTGTTCCCAGTTTCAAGCTTTCTCCCTCACATCTGTCCTTAAAAAGTTAGTAGGTTGCTAGCAATTTTTAGCTAGCGGACCATCAAACATGAACAAAGGAGAAATAAGCAGAAATGGATAAAGTATGTTTTATAAAATGTTTTATGTACATTCCAAATAACATGGGAATGTTTGTGTAAAAAATAGTTATAAACCAAGTGCTTAATTTTTCTGTTATGCAAGCTAATTTCCTACTTTTCCAGATCAGATTTTGGAGTCAGAAATATGTGGGTTAAATATCATGACTTTCCCTTTTAGAAGTGAATTTAGGCCAATTGCTGAATACCTCTAAGCTTCAGTTTCCTTATACATAAAAGAGAACTAATTGTGCTGTCTGCAGCTGATAGGACTATTAGAAGAATGAAATGATAGGACCCATGCGAATCACGCAGATGGCGCATGGTAAGCACATAATTAGTGTATGTGACGGTACAATCCAGGTGAGTGTAAAGTTACTTCCTAAAGAAACTCACTAAGAAATGTTAAGAATGTATGTGGGAGCTGGGGGGGAGGGGCGGGGGGATGAGACAGTAGGAGAGAACTGGTGTTGAGGCTGGGCAAAGGTCACTGGTGGTGCCCGGTGGGTTACATTGGCAACACAGGAAGTGTGCGCAGGGAAGGGGGAAGGTATCCAGCTTTGGCTTTGTGGACTTTAGGCTGCTAGTGGCACATCCACGCGGAGAAATCCAATGGCATGTGGATATTCGACTTGGAAACTCGGAGAGACTTGTGAGCATATGGTGTCAATGAGCATAGACAACTTTGAGGGGCATTATACAGAGGAAAAAATAGGGATTGGGGGATATTTAAAATATACATACAGAAAAAGGAGGGAACGTGAGACACGGCAACTGTGACAGGGTCGCTGAGGGTAATTTTGACTCAAGGTGGCTGGAAAATGTGGCTACTCGTTCAGAGTGATTAAGGAATGATGGCTGAGAACGAAGCGGAGAGTTTTCCCCCATTTGTTTGGTAAGAGGATACTTGGTTTGGTATTTATCTTATCTGTCGAAGATGAATTTAATAAAAGCCTCCGTGCCAAGATGTGAGCACCCAGACCCATCTTGGGAATTTTCCAGTAATAATGGGGATGCACTATATGTCACTAAGTGCCAAGGTTCCACAATAAAGGACACAATTAATAGATGAGATGTCTTTAATTAGTGGGTTCCTCGGTTCTCCTGATGCCACCTCACCTGCTTACTATGGAATGTGGTTTGTAATGGGGTGTTGGGGTTGCAATGAATGGGAAGTGAGCGATGCAGAGAAGGGCATACACATTGGTAAAATGTTTACTTGTGCTCTGGGCTTGGAGTAACACTTTGTGATCTTTAATGCAGCAAAATCAGAAAATACTCCAAAAGTTATGGGAGAGATCAGTCTCTTCATGCAATAGGTTATTCTGGAATTTCTGGAGGGGGCAAATGGTCACTAGCAATCATATTTTCTGAAATAAGAAAAGTAGGAAATGTACTCTGACAAATTTATTTATGTCTCATGCGGGCATAGAGATAGAACATTTGAAATTGAAATAGTCCTAAAAGCATCTGTGACTCATAGATGATAAGTATATGTCATCAGTGTACACGAGGGGATGTGGAACTATGGTAGGTACGTGACTTCTCACCCAGGGAGGCAGAGAGAGGGGCTTAGAGCAGGTGCTGCTTGAGTGAATATAGGAGTTGACCAAGCAGAGGGGAGAGCAGTGGGTATTCCAGGCATAGACAACAGCACGTGTAAATATATGAATGCTTGAGAGTAAGTGACATTTTGGGGGAATGACAATTTGGTGAAGATGCATTGAGACAGTGATAAGAGGTGAAGCTAAAAGCACCTTAGGATCAGATTTTAAAGGGCCTTATAAGTCATTTTAAAAGGCTTTGGGCTTTAAACCGAAGTTATTAGTGAGCCAGTGAAGGTTTTTTATAGAGATACTAGAGGCCCGGTGCACAAAATTCATACATGGGGGTGGGGGTGGGGGTGGGGGTAGGGGGTGTCCCTCAGCCCAGCCTGAACCCTCTCCAATCTGGGACCCCTCGAGAGATTTCCTATTGGGATCGGGCCTAAATGGGCAGTCAAACATCCCTCTCATAATCCAGGACTGCTGGCTCCCAACTGCTTACCTGCCTGCCTTCCTGATTACCCCTAACCGCTTCTGCCTGCCAGCCTGATCACCCCCTAACCACTCCCCTGCCAGCCTGATTGATGCCTAACTGCTCCCCTGCCAGCCTGATTGCCCCTAACTTCCCTCCCCTGCTGGCCTGGTCCCCCCCTAACTGACCCCCCTGCAGGCCTGGTCCTCCCCAACTGCACTCCCCTGCAGGCCTGGGTCCCCCCCAACTGCCCTTCCTTGCAGGCCTGGTTGCCCCCAACTTCCCTCCTCTGCTGGCCTGTTCACCCCTAACTGCTCTCCCCTGCAGGCTTGATCGCCCCCAACTGCCCTCCCTTGTAGGCCTGGTCCTCACAACTGCTCTCCCCTCCTGGCCTGATCGCCCACAACTGCTCTCCCTTGCAGGCCTGGTCCCTCCCAACTGCCTTCCCCTGCTGGCCATCTTGTGGCAGCCATCTTGTGTCCACATAGGGGCAGCCATCTTTGACCACATGGTGGCAGCCATCTTGTGTGTTGGAGTGATGGTCAATCTGCATATTACTCTTTTATTAGATAGGATAGAGGCCTGGTGCATGGATGGGGGCCAGCTGGTTTGCCCTGAAGGGTGTCCTGGATCAGGGTGGGGGTTTCCTTGGGGTGTGGGGAAGCCTGGGCGAGGGTCCTGTGGTGGTTTGCAGGCCGGCCACGCCCCCCTGTGACTCAAGCATAGGCCCTGGTATCTGGGATTTATTTATCTTCTATAATTGAAACTTTGTAGCCTCGAGTGGAGGCCAGGGCAGTCGGAAAGCTTGGCTTCCTCCATCGCCAGGGGCAACCCAAGTCTCTGGCTGGCTCCAGCTCTGTGGCTGCCGCCATTTTTGTTGAGATTTATTTATTGTCTATAATTGAAAGTTTGTAGCATTGAGCGGAGGCCAGGGCAGGCCAGGGCGGGTGGAAAGCTTGGCTTCCTCCATTGCCGGGGGCAACCCAACCTCCTGCTCTCTCCAGCTCTGTGGCCACCGCCATATTTGTTGGATTAATTTGCATACTTGCTCCTGATTGGCTGGTGGGCGTGGCTTGTGGGCGTAGCGGAGGTATGGTCAATTTGCATGTTTCTCTTTTATTAGATTGGAATCTCTGATAGATGTGTTCATCAAGACCTATCCGACAGAAGATAAATAAGGAAGAGGAGAGACAAGGCAGAGGGTTCAGGTAGTAGGCCGCAGCAGTCGTTCAGAAGTGATAGCCTGTGCACCGCCAGTGCTGAGAGAGGAAGCACACTGAGAGCTTAGGAGGGATTAGCAGTGAGGATAATCCATAGCGAAGGTGGAGAGGTGCGGGGAGGAGGGATTGATTATATCCTGTTTCCTGTCTTGGTAACTGGGTTGAAGAAAATTGGGAGCGAGGAGAGAGGAAACAGGAGTTGGTTTTGGTTCGGCTGAGTTGGCTTTCCAGGTGATGTATGACAGGAGGCTTAAAATACAACTAGGTTTTGGAAGAGAGGTCAGGACTAGAATAATAGATGAATATATTAAACAGCAGAGCTGGTACTTGGAACCATGGGAGTCGTTGAGAGCACCCAGGAGCGTGACTAGGGTGAGAGTGTCAGAGGACTGAGGTCAGACCCTAAGTAATGCTCACGTTCAGGGAATGACATGTAGAAATCCGTGGTGATGTGAAAAGATGCACAAGTCAGTACATATGTGCTCTTCACCATGTAGAGCCTAACTCCTCTCAAGTGTGGGGTGGACTTAGTGGCTCACTTGCAACAGATAAAATTAAAGTAGAAGTGGCAGCCCAGCCGGATGTAGCTCAGCGGTTGAGCATCCACCCAGGATCCAAGAGGTCACAGATTCGATTGCCAGTCAGGGCACATGCCTGCATTGCAGGCTTGATCCCCAATAGGGGGCGGGCAGGACACAGCCAATCAATGATTCCCTCTCATCATTGATGTTTCTACATCTCTCCCCATGCCTTCCTCTCTGAAATCAATAAACATATTTTTAAAAGAAGTGGCAGAGTACAATTCCAGAGACCAGGGAATAAAAAGTGCACAGCGCTTCTGTCTCTACCTTTACTTGATCGGGGGAATGCCACGGAGACCCTCAGATGCCTGTGGAGAGACTGTGCCGTGAGGAACTGGGACACCGTGAGAAGCTGGAAGGGCCTGAGGCCTCGCCAGCAGCCGTGGTGAGCAGTCACGAGAGTGGATCCTCCGCCTCATTCACGCCTGTGGGTGCCCGCAGCCCAGGCCGTGTCTTGACTGCAGCCTCATCAGAGATTCTGAGCCCGAGGCAGGGTTGTATCTAAGGATTGGGGTGCACTTAGTTTAAACTGAATCCTTCTTAAGTTGTTGGCAGGTAAACTGCAATTCAAACAGCAGCTGAGCTCATGCAGAAATACTATCCCAGATCAACGTAGGAGTCACAGAAATGTTCTCTTCAGAACATCCTTCCCAAACTGTAATTGTCACAATACGTATCGCCAGTAATGAAAGTGAAGCTCACCAAACCCCCCCAGGGTGCGCGTGACCTTCAGTGTGGAAGCCAGAGAATAGTTTTCATCTCTTTTTCTTCCTGTTAAGAAGAATGATAGGAACCAAGATGGCGCCATAGGTTAAACACCTAACCTGCAGCCGGGCACAACAATTTCAAAAATACAACTAGAGGTCAGAACGGACATCGTCCAGAACCACAGGAAAGTTGGTGGACTGAAATGCCCACAGCTGGGGGAAGGAGAAGGCCCCGGGGACAGTCGGGGAAGCCATAAAAGCCTGAGGTATGGAGAAACGGGCGGAGACACGAGCACACGCGCCTGCGGGGAGGATGGAACCGGAGAGGAGGGGGCGGCTGATGACCTGGCCAGCGTTCACTGGCAGGAAGGAGATAAAGGCTCCGGAGTGCGCTGAGCGCCGGCTCCGATTGCACTGAACCCCATTCCGGGCGAAACCCTGGGAAACTCACTCACTTTCGCAACTCCGCCGCCCCCGCAGGCCGCCCGGCCCGGGACGCTGGGGACGCCGCCACAGCGGCGGCGCCCGGAGCCCGGCGGCCTCCCAGCACCCGTCCCCGCCGCGCAGCCCCCCGCGCGCCTGGTCCGCGGGCCGCGCGCCCCGCACACCGGACAGAGGCCCGGGCGCCCTCTCCGTGCACCTCCCGGCGGCGCTAGACTTCAGTAGAGTTGACTGAATTCAAGGGATTAAGAAGTACAAATTGGGGGGACGCCGCGGCGGCGACGCCCGGAACGCGGCGATGGCGGTGCCTGGAGCTCGGCGGCCGCCCAGCGCCCGTCCCCGCCGCGCGGCCCTCGCGCGCCTGGTTCCACGGGACGCGCGCACCGCGCACCAGACGGAGGCCCGGGCGCCCTTTCCGTGCACCTCCCGGCGGCGCTAGACCTCAGTAGAGTTGACTGAAATGAAGGGATTAAGAAGTACAAATTGGGAAGTTTGAAAAAGATGGCGGCGGAGGTTAAAGGCTGTTCTGTTGCCTCGCACCCAGCGAAATCGGAGGGGATGAGGTGTGGAGGCGCATGGGTCTGGCTGGTGGCGGGGGAAAGGGGCTTTTGTTCCAAACCTAGGGGAGATTAGCTCTCCATCACCCTGAAATCTATCTTCTGGCGAACCGCGGGAGACCCAGATGCCTGCAGGGAGAGGCGGGACTCTTGCGGAGGTGCGCCCAGCAATCAGTGTTTGCTGCGCTGGAGTGCGGAACGAGGGGACTTAGATACGTGGAAGGCAGAAGGACCAGACTCACAGCCATCGCGGCTCGCCGCACCATGGCCTGTTGGCGCCCTGAGACTCCGCCCCGCCCTGGGACCCGCCCCGCACGTTTGGAAGACCTGCCCCGCAAGTCTTGCAGGCACACCTGCGCCCCAAGCAACGGCTTATGCATGTGGGTGGCCTGCCCTCTGGCAGCGGACCAGATGAACTGCTGTTCTAGTCGGACTGCTCCAGGGCCACTCAGACAGGAGGAAGAAACTACAGTTTTTGCTGTAATCCTTGCTGAGTGCCTAAGGCAGTAGCTGATCTACACCCCATTGGAGACCCAGAAACGAGGGCATCTAGTGGTCTGTGGGAGATGACACCAGATTTCAACCACGTGCATAAGGGACACATTCAACAGGAATATTCAGTGAGCGCCAAAGCTTTGCTGCACCAAGACCCGGCCCATAAACGTGTCTCCTGCACAGCAACTCTTCCTTTATAGACAAAGAGAGCCCCCCAGTGACACCAACAACAATCAAGACTTAACTATACAAAGGAGGACCAAGATGGAGGCATAGGGCGGAAGCCTGATTGTTGCCTACCACAACAACTTTGAGACTACGACAAGAGAGCAGAGCAGACACCATCCAAGACCACCATAGGGCTGGCTGAGTAGATGCTCTACAACTAGAATAAAAGAGGGGTATGTGGGATGATGCTGATGCCGGTGACCCAAAGACCACACTTTAAGAACTACAGCTCAGGCGACACAAAAGAACTATGGCTCAGGCGATACAACAGCGGCCTAGAACGTGCTCGGCGCAGTTCCCCCGGCGGTCTCCGGCTGAGGGGACGGCTCCACTGGCAGCCAAGCACGGACAGACGAGCCCCTATGAGACATGGGGTGGGAGACTCCGCGCTTGCTGACCTCCGAGTCCGTCAAGAATCTCAACGCCCCGGAAGCGGCCAGGTGCGCATGCTCGGCGACCGGCCACCGATGCAGACCCAAGGGCCGACGCAGCGACGCCAGACCGGCCCACCACCCTGCACTGGGCGCACCGGAGCTTCGCCGAGCCGCCGCCCGACGAGTTCTGCAGCAGCCATACTGGAGCTCTGGAAGGATGGCCAGGGGAATTGCTGAGGGGGGATTGACCGGCAGGAATTGGGATCGGGAAGACGGGGCTCCGCTGAGACCCGGGTGCGGGCGGGGTTGCGCGCCTCTGGGCTCGGGTGTGGTCACACGCCTCTGGGTATAAGTGAGGCCTCACGTCCCTGGGTCTAGGTGAGGCCACATGCCCCTGGGTCCAGGTGAGGCCGGACTCCGGGTCCGGGTGAGGCCATGTGCCCCTGGACCCGGATGACGCTGGATCCCGTGCCCGGGCGAGGCCAAGCGCCCCTGGGTCTGGGAGAGCCCACACACCCCTGGGTCCAGGCGAGACCATGTGTCCCTGGATCCGGGTGAGACCTCGTGCACCTAGGCCTGGGTGAGGTCACGTGCCCCTGGGTCTGAGAGGCCAAGCGTCCCTGGGTCCGGGTGAGACCATGTGTCCCTGGATCCGGGTGAGGTCGCATGCACCTAGGCCCGGGTGAGCCCAAGTGGCCCTGGGTCTGGGAGAGGCCAAGCGTCCCTGGGTCCAGGTGAGACCATGTGTCCCAGGATCTGGGTGAGGCCTCGTGCACCTAGGCCCGGGTGAGCCCAAGTGGCCCTGGGTCTGGGAGAGGCCAAGCGTCCCTGGGTCCGGGTGAGACCATGTGTCCCTGGATCCGGGTGAGGCCTCGTGCACCTAGGCCCGGGTGAGCCCAAGTGGCCCTGGGTCTGGGAGAGGCCAAGCATCCCTGGGTCCGGGTGAGACCATGTGTCCCTGGATCCGGGTGAGGCCTCGTGCACCTAGGCCCGGGTGAGGCCACGTGCCCCTGGGTCTGGGAGAGGCCAAGCGTCCCTGGGTCCGGGTGAGACCATGTGTCCCTGGATCCGGGTGAGGCCTCGTGCACCTAGGCCCGGGTGAGGCCACGTGCCCCTGGGTCTGGGAGAGGCCAAGCGTCCCTGGGTCCGGGTGAGACCATGCGTCCCTGGATCCGGATGAGGCCTCGTGCACCTAGGCCCGGGTGAGCCCAAGTGGCCCTGGGTCTGGGAGAGGCCAAGCGTCCCTGGATCCGGGTGAGACCATGTGTCCCTGGATCCGGGTGAGGCCTCGTGCACCTAGGCCCGGGTGAGGCCACGTGCCCCTGGGTCTGGGAGAGGCCAAGCGTCCCTGGGTCCGGGTGCGACCATGTGTCCCTGGATCCGGATGAGGCCTCGTGCACCTAGGCCCGGGTGAGGCCACGTGCCCCTGGGTCTGGGAGAGGCCAAGCGTCCCTGGGTACGGGTGAAGCCAGATCCTGGGTCCGGGTGAGGCCGTGCGCCCCTGGATCCATCCGGGTGAGGCTGGGTCCCAGGCCCGGGTGAGACCACGCGCCCCTTGGGTATGGGTGAGGCCACGTGCCCCTTAGTCCGGGTGACGCCGTGCCCCTGGGTTCGGCCGAGACCAAACCAGAGGGAGTCGGACCTCCATTACCACCATTTGTCCACCATCCAGAGCTGAGGGGTCAGTGCTGACATGTACACATAAGGAACTACTGGACATTGAAATTGGGTCTCAAAAGAACTGTTGGTCCAGGGGGAAGCTCGCTACAGATGGATTCATTTGCCTGTCAGCATAACTATTATTGCTCGTCTCACATTCAGTTCTTATTAGTATATATCTAGTGACATATGATCTCGCTCATCTAGGGGAAATGATGAACAACATAGACTGAGGAACAAGAACAGAACCAGAAGCAAGGAGGCATCGATCGGACTATCGGGCCTCAGAGGGAGGATAGGGGAGGGTAGGGGGAGGGTGGGGGGGAGGGGGAGAGTTCAACCAAAGGACCTGTATGCATGCATATAAGCCTATCCAACGGTTAAGTTCAACAGTGGATTGGGGCATGCGTGGGGAGAGGGGTGGGATGGGAATGGGGGGATGAGGACAAATATGTGACACCTTAATCAATAAAGAAATTAAAAAAAAAAAAAAAAAAAAAGAATGATATTCTTTCCACCTCTCGCTTCTACAGTCGGCACCAACTTCACCTACAGGGAAGCCATGTGCAGCAGTTTTTTAAATGCTTATCAACGAAGTTTGGCTCTATTAAAAGATGACAGCGGTTGAGTTCTGTGGGAGTGAGGGGGTTGGGGGGAGGAGACAGTGATGGAAGCTCATGCCATCGTCCCTCCTCCCTTTCCTGTTGGTTCCGCAACTAAAACAGCGCATTGCAGAGGGGCAGGGAGGTTATGACTGTGATGCAAGTTTTAATACCTAAAGGAGATACTGCAGTGCGCTTCATTTTGTTTTGTTGCCTTTTAGAGAGTATGGATGCCGGCTGAGTAAGGCATGCCCCCTGTTTTTAGTTGAATGGTGAACGTAGACATGAAGCAGTTACTGTACAACATGGTAAATGCTGGCACAGAGGTCTGCAGTGTTCTGAAACTAGAGTGCCAGGAACTCTACCTCAGAGCGACAGGAAGTGTAATCCTATATAATAAAAGCTTAATATGCAAATAGCCTGAACAGCGGAATGGCCAGTAAGTGGGGCCAGCAAGCAGGCCATGCCAGGCCAGCCAAGTTGGGTGCCAGGGGGCAGAGAGAGGGGATGGCGATGGGGGGGTGGTGGCAGTGACCAGTGGCAGCAGAGGGGTGATGGGGGCTGGGGCCGGCCACTCGCCAGCCATTGCTGTCCCCTGATTGGCCTGCTGGTCGCCTCCTGCAGAGGGCAGGGCCAGAGCTGCCCCCTGGTGGTCAGTGCGCTCCCACAGGGGGAGTGCTGCTCAGCCACAAGCCGGGATGAACGCTGGCGAGTACAGCAGTGGTGGCGGGAGCCTCTTCCACCTTCACAGCAGTGCCAAGAATGTCCAACTGCGGGACCAGGCCTAAGCCGTCAGTTGGACATCCCCCGAGGGCTCCCAGACTGTGAGAGGGCACAGGCTGGGCTGAAGGACCCCCCCTCCCCCACCCCGAGTGCACACATTTTCGTGTACCAGGCCTCTAGTATGTAGGCCTTACTGTTGTGGAAATATGTTGACATAGTAAAAAGTAAATTAAGAACAAAGGCTTCTTCCAAAAATCAGACCCAAAAAATGCAAGGATGCTAAGTGCAAACTCAATCAAGTAGGCAGGTAATTAAAAAACAAAATGCAAGAATGGTGAGAGAACAGATCAGGTGGCCTAGTACCAACAGGCATCAGGGGGACATAACAAGAAGGGCCTGGGTAGCTCCCCAAAGTATTTTTTTTTTAATTTAATAAATCTTTATTGTTCAGATTATTACAGTTGTTCCTCTTTTTTCCTCACATAGCTCCCCTCCACCTGGTTCCCATCCCACCCTCTTCCCTTACCTCCCCCGCACTGTCCTCATCCATAGGTGTATGATTTTTGTCCAGTCTCTTCCCGCACCCCCCACATCCCTTTCCCCCTGAGAGTTGTCAGTCCACTCCCTTTCTATGCCCCTGATTCTATTATATTCACCAGTTTATTCTGTTCCTCAGATTTTTAATTCACTTGATTTTTAGATTCACTTGTTGATAGATATGTATTTGTTGTTCATAATTTTTATCTTTACCTTTTTCTTCTTCTTCCTCTTCTTAAAGAATACCTTTCAGCATTTCATATAATACTGGTTTGGTGGTGATGAACTCCTTTAGCTTTTTCTTATCTGTGAAGCTCTTTATCTGACCTTCAATTCTGAATGATAGCTTTGCTGGGTAGAGTAATCTTGGTTGTAGGTTCTTGCTATTCATCACTTTGAATATTTCTTGCCACTCCCATCTGGCCTGCATAGTTTCTGTTGAGAAATCAGCTAACAATCATATGGGTGCTCCCTTGTAGGTAACTAACTGTTTTTCTCTTGCTGCTTTTAATATTCTCTCTTTGTCTTTTGCCCTTGGCATTTTAATTATGCTGTGTCTTGGTGTGGTCCTCTTTGGATTCCTTTTATTTGGGGTTCTGTGGCTGTCTCCCGGCGTAGACACAGCTGATCCTCACAGCCAATTGGCCTGGAGGTCAACTCCTCCCACTGATACCAATAACAATCAAGACTTAACTACAACAAGGCTGTACACACAGTCCACAAAGGGGTGAACTAAGAGTGTCCACCTCAGGTAACTGGGGATGCTGAGCCACCGGGCCCTGCTGGGACACCTAACACACAAAGCTACCCTACCAACTCAGGGAAGCAGCGAAAATGTGGAGACAAAGAAACAGGTCACAAATGAAAGAAATGGAGGAAAACAAACGACTGGAGATAGAGTTCAAAACCACGGTTATAAGGTTTTTCAAGAATTTCCTAGAAAAGGCCAATAAATTTAGCGAGACCCTCGAGGATATGGAAAAGGACCAACTAGAAATTAAACATACACTGACTGAAATAAAAAAATATCATACAGAGACCCAACAGCAAACTAGAGGAATTCAAGAATCAAGTCAAAGATTTGAAATACAAAGAAGCAAAAATCACTCAACTGGAAAAGCAAAAAGAAAAAAGAATCCAAAAATTTGAAGATAGTGTAAGAAGCCTCTGGGACAACTTCAAGCATACCAACATCAGAATTATGGGGGTGCCAGAAGAAGAGAGAGCAAGATTCTGAAAACCTATTTGAAGAAATAATGACTGAAAACTTCCCCCACCTGGTGAAAGAAATAGACTTACAAGTCCCCAAAGTATTACAGCGTGCACCTGGAGACTCCTAGGCCTGGTCCAGGGGAAGAGTCGGTGTAGAGAACAAGAGGAAAGCAGTGTTTATATCATGTGTGAGGATGCACATCCAAGCCCGCACCTGAGGACTGGTCCACACACCTACGCCTCCCTCTCCGATGATGGAACCAGTGGAGACAATGCATCTCAGAACTGCCACACAGTGCTGTCCCACCTGTTCTCCTAGTCGGCCTCACGGAAGAGAGGAACTAGCTGGGAAAAGCAAGAGCGATCCAGAAAGTCCACGGAGGTAGTGGGGTCGGTTTCCAGGAGAGGTGGCCTTGGCCAGGCCTGGAAGCGACAGGAATTTACTCCAGGAAAAGCGAATGCATGCGGAGGCCGGAGAGGTGATGGTGAGTTTGATGGTGCCACCGTGCCATGAGTCACTTCAGCGTGAGCGGCTGTGGGTGGAGGCTGTGCTGTAAATGTTGGGAACCAGGGCAGCGGTGTGAAGGCCTGTGATGCTGGATGGACTGCTACCTCCCGAGGAGCCCTGTTGAGGTCCCAGCACAGGGATGTGCTCATTGGGGGCGGTTTCACAATCCCCACGACCCTGGATTTCCCTTCACTGGCGTCGTTTTCTCCGCCTTCGTTTGTGCAGCCGCCTCGGCGCCCAGCGGCACGAAGGGACAAAGAAGGGACGCAGCACTGCTTTACGCTGAAAAGGTCTCTGGGCCGGCTGCTGCGCTCTCCACAGGGGCACAGCTCTGCGGTTTCTGTTAGACTCGCTGGCATCTCCTTGAATTTATTTCTGTCTCCGTTGTACAGCGATGAAGTGCATGCTACACTGGTTACGAGTGTATGCTGTAATGAAGGCAGGGTTTTCATTGCTGATTCTCACATGATGACTATGGCTTAGGTGAAAAGGGGGGAAATCTCACGAACAATAATATAACAAAAAAAAAGTAAAAATGGCTCAAGGGCAGTGTATTCGTTTTCTGCATAACAAATGGTCGAGAACTTCGTAGTTTGAAGTGACAGTATTGACTGCCTTGCAGTTTCTGGGGGTCAGGCCCTAGGCAGTCAGCTGGGCTGCCTCGGGTCTCAGAGGCTGCAAGGAAGCTCCCAGCGGGGCGGGGAGGGGGCGCAGCTCCTCTGAGGGCTGGGCCTTTTCCAAGCCCGTGGGTTGTTGGCAGAACGTGGTCTCTTACAGCTGCGAAGGCCGCAGCCCAGGACTGGTTGTCCTCCCTCCACGTGGCTCTTTCCACAGGTCAGCTGCTGCCAGGCCAGCAGGCTGGTGTCTCCTGCTGCACTGGGTCTTTCTTCCCTGCTCCCCTGAGGAGCAGCCCGCCGTGACACCTCCCTCGTGTGAACACAGTGTCAGCTAGTGAAGGGCCTTGTTACCCCTGCACCCTCACTTCTGTCGTGTAGAGTGCCTTAGTCCGGGAATGACAGCCCCTCATACCCAAAGGTCCCGTCCACACTTGAAGGGAGGAATTGCACAAGGATATGGGCCGGTGGCACTCATCTTGAAATGCTGCCTACCACACATATCCATCTTCAATTACAGCTATTTTTCCTGTTTTCACAAATAGGCTGAGGATTTTATGTCTTTATCATATTTAAGGCTTAGATGCTGTCACAGCACTTAGTAGAAATAGAATCCAAGCTGCAAATGTGAGCCACGTATGTAACTAAAATTTTCAGTAGCCACATAAGAAAAAGTAAATAGACACAAGTGACATTAATTTTAATAATATATTTTATTTAACCAATATATCTAGAATATTATCACTTCAACATGTAATCAATACAGAACGTTATTGGTGAGATATAAAATAATCCTTTCCCACGTGGAGTCTTTGAACACATCTCAGGAGGGTAGCCACATTTCGGTGCTCGGCAGCGGGCCAGTGGGGCTGCAGTGGAAGCATATGGCGAGGCCTTGCTTTTTTCACAATAAACACCAGGTGTCACAATGAGTTTATAACTAAGCCCAAGGCACCAAGAAATGGTGACGGTTGTTGGGATTCTATTTGTATTCACACATTTTGACTTCTCATGTATTTTGATTTCCACTTGAGGTTTTTGTCTACATATATAAGCAATCAAGCAGCATGGATTTTGCTACTTAAATGAGTTTGCATTCAAAATGATTTGTGTATCAGACTCACCGTTCACCTCATCCTAGATGATCTGCCTGATGAGAGCAAGTAATTATGAATTACATGCATCCTATCTAATAAAAGAGAAACATGCAAATTGACCGTACCTCTGCTCTACCCACAAGCCACGCCCACCAGCCAATCAGGAGCCAGTATGCAAATTAATCCAACAAATATGGCAGCAGCCACAGAGCTGGAGCCAGCCAGAGGCTTGGGTTGCCCCCGGCAATGGATGAAGCCAAGCTTCCCGCCCACCCTGGCTGGCCCTGGCCTCCACTCAAGGCTACAAAGTTTCAGTTATAGAAGACTAGAGGCCCGGTGCAAGAAATTCATGCACAGGGGGTGTGTGTCCCTCAGCACAGCCTGCACCCTCTCCAATCTGGAACCCCTTGAGGGTAGTCGGACATCCCTCTCACAATCCAGGACTGCTGGCTCCCGACCACTCGCTTGCCTGCCTGCTTGATTGCCCCTAACCACTTCTTCCTGCCAGCCTGATCACCCCCTAACCACTCCCCTTCCAGCCTGATCCATGCCTAACTGCTCCCCTGCTGGCCCGATTACCCCTAAATGCCCTCCCCTGCAGGCCTGGCCCCGCCAACTGCCCTCCCCTGCAGGCCGGGTTCTCCCCAACTGCCCTCCCCTGCAGGCCTGGTTCTCCCCAACTGCCCTCCCCTGCAGGCCTGGTCCCCCCCAACTCCCCTCCCCTGCAGGCCTGGGTCCCTCCCAACTGTCCTCCCCTGCTGGCCTGGTCTCCCCCAACTGCCCTCCTCTGCAGGCCATCTTGTGGCAGCCATCTTTGACTACATGGGGGGGCCATCTTGTGTGTTGGAGTGACAGTCAATTTGCACATTACTCTTTTATTAGATAGAATAAATAAATCCCAACAAAGATGGCGGTGGCCCCGGAGCTGGAGCCAGCAGGAGGCTTGGGTTGCCCCTGGTGATGGAGGAAGCCAAGCTTCCTGCCCACCCTGGCTTGCCCTGGCCTCCGCTCAAGGCTACGAAGTTTCAATTAAAGAAGATAAATAAATCCCAGATACCAGGGCCTCCACTTAGGTTGCTGGGGGGCATGGCCAGCCTACAAACCACCACAGGCTGCTCGCCCAGGCTGCCCCATGCCCCAAGGGAACCCCCACCCTGATCCAGGACACCCTTCAGGGCAAACCAGCCGGCCCCCACCTGTGCACCAGGCCTCTAGTTTATCTAATAAAAGAGTAATATGCAAATTGACCATCACTCCAACACACAAGATGGCTTCCCCCATGTAGTCAAAGATGGCTGCCTCCATGTGGACACAAGATGGCCACCACAGGATGGCCAGCAGGGGAGGGCAGTTGGGAGGGACCAGGCCTGCAAGGGAGGGCAGTTGTGGGCGATCAGGCCAGCAGGGGAAGGCAGTTGGGAGGGACCAGGCCTGCAAGGGAGGGCAGTTGGGGGCAATCAAGCCTGCAGGAGAGGGCAGTTAGGGGTGACCGGGCCTGCAGGGAAGGGCAGTTGGAGGGGGGGACCCAGGTCTGCAGGTGACAGCAGTTGGGGGGGACCAGGTCTGCAGGTGAGGGTAGTTGGGGGGGGACCAGGTCTGCAGGGGAGAGCAGTTAGGGGTAATCAGGCTGGCAGGGGAGCAGTTAGGCATCAATCAGGCTGGCAGGGGAGTGGTTAGGGGGTGACCAGGCTGGCAGGCAGAAGCGGTTAGGGGCAATCAGGCAGGCAGGCAGGCAAGCAGTTGGGAGCCATTAGTCCTGGATTGTGAGAGGGATGTCCGACTACCCTCAAGGGGTCTCAGATTGGAGAGGGTGCAGGCTGTGCTGAGGGACACACACCCCCCGTGCATGAATTTCGTGCACCAGGCCTCTAGTATATAATACTTGACAACACAACAAAATAGCCTTACGTTAGATCATTTCAAATACCTGAGCAAGTGTTACAACCTCAGGTGCAATCAAATGGTGTTCATTTTACCTTCTCAAATTGCTTAATAGAACATTAAACAGAAAACCAAAGTTTTAAAAAGTGACAATGTTATTTTTTTTCATTCCATTACTACAGTTTACTAGTTGACAATAAAAATTTCTACTTGTCATACACAGTGAGCCCAATGGAATATGATGTTTGAGCTCATTAACACTGCCTACCTTGAAAAGCAGAATCATGTAAGAATTTTCATTTAGTTATTTGCAGTTTGTTATAGGGTCTTTTTAAAATGAGAGGTAAGAGGGTGGTGGTGGGCTAGAAAAAGACATATGTAATAGTGTCAACAATAAATTTTAAAAATAAAGTAAAAATGAGAGAGAAACTGCTTTTGCTGTATTCTGTTTTAATTTTTATAGTCCTGTACTTCACTTCCTAGGTAAAACTAAATCACTAATATAAAAGAAGTCACTAATATTCAAAATATTAAAGTAGGTGCCATACAGAAGCAATTGTGAGTGGTGAGAGGATTAAAATGTGAGGTTTTTAAAAACACATTCTTATTGATTTTTTAGAGAGAGACGAAGGAAGAGGGAGAGAGAGAAACATTGATTGGTTGCCTCCTACATGTAATTAGGAGAAACTGATTGGTTGCCTCCTACATGACCAGTGACCGAGCCACAAGCTGGGCATGTGCCCTGACCGGGGATCGAACCAGCGACCTTTCGGTGCACAGCGACCTTTCGGTGCACGGGATGAAGCTGCAGCCAGCAGCCGCACGGCAGGGCTGTGTGAGGTTTCATTAGTAACTTCCATAAAGGAGCACAGTTCGTCCGTAAGCCTTCTTTTCGTCCATAAAGTAAAAGTAAAGTAGATTCTAATATATTTAAATATCACAGCTTACATGGAAATGTTTATTGAGAATTTACGTTATCAACTAGCTTCAGAAGAACTGAATCTGCCTTGGCCTCCGTTAGCGTGTATATTAAGGAGAGCAGTGACCAGCGTTACAGCCTCAGCTATATTAGAAGATGGGAGAATCACAAGGCGGAGGCGTGCAAGTAATATCTTAAATAAAAACGAAGTTTAAGGTTAGGATAATGCACTCTTTTTTCCCCCACCTGTTTGGATGAACCTCTTCACACATCCAGGATGATTTAACCACATCTATAAACACTTTTATAAGCAAGCATTTTAGTGAGATAATCAAGACCATGCAAATAATACTGCAACTTTGTTACTTCTTTCTTGAAGAAATGGTAGCCATGTTAAAGACGGACACAATGCTCGGACAGTCCAAGAGATGGCAGCCAACACCTTCTGTAAAATAAATGAATTATGCCAGTCCTTTATCATGATAGTTTTAATGAGGGTTTTTATTTTAATAACATTAGCACCGCAGCAATCATTAAAAGAAAAAAACACTGTTGAAATTCTAAATATGCATATCTCATGGTGTAAGAGCGCTCTAAAGAGATCCCTCAGAGTACTGTGCAGGGCGAACAATCCATTTCTCTCTCTCCTTTCCCCCTTGCTTCAGAGCAGTGATTTCTGCCAGCACACTAGCCTAGAATGACCTAGAGAGCAGTAGGATTAAAGAATAAAATGTTATATTGATAGCTATTTCCGAGGTATTAAGAATGAAACCTGTAAAATACTAATAATATCATCTAGGAAGTGTGTGGAAACTGACAGCTGAGGTTTTTTTGGAATAACGTACCTTTTTTTTGTTAAATTCGTAATTAAAATGAACCCATGTTTATGGCGGGTGGGAGAGAGCCTTCACCAGGCAAGAAGAGAGGACCGGCCCAGGGAGGATGCTGGGATGCCGCAGTTTTAAGGAGCTGCTCAAACTGGTATCTTACTTGGTGTAACCGAGCTGCTTTTGTTATGTAATTCTACAGAGTGAGGACCGTTGTTTTCGGTCATTAATCAATTACAGCGATGACTCTAGACACTCAGCTTTCCTGAACCCCAACATTCAAATAAGACTTTCCCTCCCTGTGTGAGTGTTCCGTTTTGTTTCTTTAATGCTGCCCAGCACATTGCCACAGACTTCACGGCTTAAACAAACACCCCTTGTCAGCTCCCAGGTCTTCAGGTCAGAAGTCGGGGCAGGACGCACCTCGGTTCGCTGTGTTGGCTTCTGGGGCTCACCCGGTTGGGCCAAGGTGCGGTTGCGGCTGTTGGGGATCCCCGTCGCCTTGCTGACCCCACCCAGGGCCGCTCTCCCCTTCCGAGGCCCGACGTTCTTGCTGCGTGGCTCCCTCCTCTGCCCGCACAGAGCCGCTCCCTCACCTGCCTCTCAGCTGGGCCTGTCCTTCCAGGAAGAGCCTGGCTCCTCCTGCGGGCCCCTCGATGCCAGGCTCCTGGAAACATTTCCTCACCATATGTCCTGGGACTCTGTCTTCACACCAGCCCCTCGGTTACTGTTGGAGGAACTGATGGAGGGGGGCCTGTGTGGGCTCCAGGGGCCGGTGGCCGATGGCCATCTTACATAGGACTTTCCGCACTGAAGCCATGAATTCACGGCTAAAGAGGGTCGTTGCTTTATTAGGTGCCAATGCCCCACTTACTTCTTAAGTAAATTTATTCACACACACGGGTCGTCAAAGAAAAGAGGGATAAAGTTATCAGGAACAACCCACCACAAATGTCATAGCCTATACTTCGTGCTTCTCTGGTTCCTCAAAGATAGCGATTATGCAAAACAGTATGGAGGGCCCTCAAAAAATTAAAACTATGATCCAGCAACCCCACTTCCGGGTATATACCCATATCAATGAAAACACTGTGCTGAAGAGATGTTTCTATTTTTATGTTCATTGTAGCATTATTTATAACTAGAGGCCTGGTGCATCAATTAGTGCATGGGTGGGGTCCCTAGGCCTGGCCGGCGATCAGGGCCCATCAGGGCCAGGCTGGTTGGGGCCTGCTGGCGGGGGTCGGGGGGAAGGATGGGGTGTGGGAGGTGGACCACCAGCCCCGAGGAGGGAGCTGGCCCTCGGCCCCCTGTGTCTGCCGCCACCCACCCCTGGTTCCCCGTCACAGCCAGGGCCCAAAGCCTCCGGTGGGTTTGGGAGAGGAGGCGATGGTCTCCGGGCTGGGCGCAGAAAAAACGGACGCCAGATGCCGCTGCCGGCTGGCCGTGGGAGGTTGGCTGTGGGAGTGCACTGACTACCAGGGGCAGCTCCTGTGTTGAGCGTCTGCCCCCTGGTGGTCAGTGCACATCACAGCGACTGGTTGACCAGTCATTCCAGTCGTTCCAGTTGTTCTGTCCTAATGGTCACTTAGGCATACACACACATACACACACACACACATGCACACATACACACACATATATATAGCTAAGAACATGGAAACAAACTAAGAGGCCGTTGATGGATGAATGGATAAAGAATAATGTATATATATATTTCAGCCTTGAGAAGAAAATCCTGCCATTTGTGACAACATAGACAAACGTGGAGGGCAGTATGCTAAGTGAAATAAGCCAGAAAGGGAAAGATAAATCATGCCTGGTATCACTTATGTGAGGAATCTTTTTTTTTTTTTTTAAAAAAAGTCAAACTCATAGAATTAATTAGAGAGCAGAATGGTGATTGCCAGGGCCCGAGGGGTGGGCAGATAGGGAGAGGATGTTTAAAAGGTGCAGACTTTATAATGGAAAAATTTGCTAAGAGAGTAGAACTTGTGTTCTCGCACACTCGAAAGTAAATATGTGAGGTGATGGATGTGTTAACTCAATGGGGAGAATCTTTTCACGACGTTTATATGTGAATTATACCTCAAAACAAGGAAACACTTAGCTCATAACTTCTCCCTTCCTCCCTGCTCTTTTCTAATATTGAAGTATTTTTGTCTTTTTAGTTGTTTTATACTTATAAATTTATATGCTTCGTTGGTGTTTTTAGAAGGATAATATTGATAACCACATAATTAACATTTTTTATAGTGTATGTTACCTTTATTATGTTACCTGCCATATGTTAATTAAATTTGTGGAGAGCGGCTACAGTGTTTGGACAGGTTCAAACCTCGGACTAATGAGAGGGCGCGGTCCTCTCATGGGAGAGCCTTGTGCAGGTCCCAGCTTGGAGGGCAAAGTCCTCCCAGCACAATTATAGCCAAAGGCTAAGGTTGTAAGCTTGACCTTATGGTCCGAACCTGTGGTCCCAGGTGGCTGAGTGATGTAGGCTGCGGAGGTGCAGCAAGTGCTGCCAAAACAAAGCTTGGTAGAGTTCAGGTGCATGTAATCAAGTAGATTTGAAACTCGTGAGAACATTGTAAACATCTTGACCATGACCTTGCTTTGCCTCCTGGGATCTGACTATAAAATAAAGACTCGGCTTGCAGGCTGTGTCGCTGTCTCTCCATCCGAGAACAGTGTCCCACCTGGCCCCAGCTATATTCTCTTGTCTGTCTTCTTTAATCCTTCACCGCCCTCTGCCCCCTCCCCCCCGCTCAGGTTCACCACTGGCTGTGCTGGATGTGGTTCAAAATTCTTATTTCATTTGATCCTCATAATCGCTCTCAAAGGTATTTTCTTTCTTTTAAAGGTTGAAGTCATTATGATTTTTTCTAAGGACATATTTTCGTTTTTGTGTGTATAGACTGACTTCTTGCTGTGAAAGATGAGTTCGTTGGCCCAGCCACACGGGCACAAACATGCAGTTCTGAAGATACAGAATTCCTTCTGTACCGTTAGTAAATGTCAGCCACTGGACTCTGCCCAGGGCTCCCCCTCCCTCCTGGCTGCCCCCTCCCACCGCCAAGACCAACCCCAGCCCCCGTCTCCCCAGGACCCAGAGCTACAGGGGGAAGGGGACTCTGGTCTCCTCTCCCAGGCGCCTTCAACACACACCACTTTGCCCCAAGCAGCTTGGTTTCCATCTGTTTTATATATTGGCCTCAGGTGAGGCTTTGTTTGCAGAAAGTATTCAGTGTGAAAACCATTTGAAAACCCTGCTCAAGGTCAGCCCTCAGGCCCTTGCAGGTTTGCACAGTCCGGGATTTCTGAGAATGGAGGCCTTTCTCCCTAACATACCAGCTCCTTATGAAGCCAAGTGCCCGTCTGCCTCCTGGTGTCATGACCTCGCATCCAAATGGGCAACAGACACAGGCCTGTGGGTGGGAGACGGCCCCTGAGCTGGGTCCAAATGGGAGGAGGCAGAAGGTGCTGGGCCCAGGCTCAGGGGGAGGCGGCGGAAGGGAGTGGGCTTTGCTCCGTGCCCAGCCCTGTGCCAGGTGCTCACGGCCCAGATCCGCTTCAATCCTATGAGAGGCGTTTCTTTGCTCCCATCCTTCCCTCCTTCTCTTCCTTCTGGATTTACTGGGCATCTGTCTGTGCCAGGGGCTGGGGCACAAAGGCACAGCTGGCACCCCAAGACCTCACCGCCCCGTGAGAGCATCATCCAGAAAACGGCTCTGACCTGGTGGGTGAGGAGGCGGGGGAGCCCCGAGGGACTCAGGGAAGGTTCTCCAGCCGAGTGAAAGCCGAGCTGGGCCCTGAAGGACGAGGAAGGGCATTCCAGGTGGAGGGACTGCATGCGCGAAGGCGGGGAGGCAGGAAAGAGCCCGCCTGGTCTGGGAGCTGTGGGAGGGCGATGGAGCCCAGGCCCAGGAGCTCTGCTGGGTGAGGCTGGGGTCCCAGAACCCACCACCCGGACCCTCTGCCTCCTGGACCTCCTTTGCTCCTGGCTGCCTGGCCGGGAAGAGGCCCCGCCCACCTGCACAAAGGAGGCTGTGAAGCTGGACAGAGGGATGAGGAAGGAGGGCCCGCTGCTGTGTAGTTTTGGATTGATTCTCAGAAATCCCCTCCTCCTCCTCCCCCTCCTTTTGACGCCATGGCAACCAGGCGGCAGCTGGGGGAGCCCTGTGAGCTGGGCTGAGTGGAGGGGGAGGTGGGCGGGGTAGGGCCCTCTGCTCCCCACTCTGAGCCTCAGTTTTGGCGTCTAGAGTATGGGCACCACAGCCCAGTTCTGGCTCCTGTCACCCCAGGTGCTCCAGGACGCGGAGGCCCAGCTGGACTCATGAGGGGGAAGGCCTGGAGGTGAGGGCGGGGCTGGGGGGGCCTGCACCGTCCTGCAGCTGGGGGCTCGGCCAGGGGGCGGGGAGTCCCTGAGCCACGTGGCCTGCGCTTCCACCCAGCAGCCCGCCTGGTGCGCCCACTGCACTGTCACTGCCCAGAGCCCCCAGGGGAGCGGGAGGCAGGGCCGAGGCACAGACACAGGGATGGGTCTCCCCGTGAGCCCCGCAGGGAGAGGTCTAGGGGTCCCCCTGCCGGGGCACAGGGCTCAGTTCTTCCCAGAACCCGGTCAAAGCCCCAAAAGGAGGGGCAAGGAGGGTCTATTTCCTGAGGCTGCTGCTCCCATGAGGACAGACTGGCCTCAGCCAACAGGAACATGGCTCTCCCCATCTGGGGCCGGAATCTGAAATCAGGGCGTCTGGGCTGTGCTCCCTGGGGGGGCCCCAGGGGAGGGTCCCTCCTGCCTCTCAGCTTCTGGGGGCTCCTGGCGCATCCCTTCCATCTCCACTGGCCCTCCTGTCCTCCTGTGACTGCTCGTGCGTGATCACATGGCCCAACCCCTTGTTCACAAGGTTACTGTTATTGCTGGACCTCAGTGCGGCTTCTGTGTTTGTTCCCATTCATTACCGTGTAAGCTGCACTAAAGTGAGTGTATTACGTGTTTTTATCCACGAGCATGTCTTTCTGAAGCTCCTGGTGAAGTGGGTTCTGTAAGGACTCTGCCTTGCCAGGGCCTGCCTCTCACCGGGCCTGCCTCTCACCGGGGCCTGCCTTTCACCGGGGACTCTGCCTTTCACCGGGGACTCTGCCTTTCACTGGGGCCTGCCTCTCACCGGGGACTCTGCCTTTCACCGGGGCCTGCCTCTCACCGGGGCCTCTTGCTCTCAGGGAGAGTCAGGGTCAGGACGGAGAAATGCGGGTCTGGAAGGCGGCTCCTTGTGCTGGGCCTTGTGGATCGGGAGTGCGGGCTCTCGCTCTGTGGCCGGTGGTGCCGGGGACCTGGCTGCTCGCTTGGCAGGAGGCAGCGCTGGTTCCTGTCGGCTGAGCCGGCTCCTCCTCGGGCTCAGTTCCTCCTCGGCTCAGGCTCCTGGGGTCAGAGCTGCCGGAGGCGCAGGCGGCTCGGGCTGCGTCGCCTTCTTCCCTCTGCGGGTTCACCGTGAATGGTCTCCCTGCCGCTTGCTCAGTGATAGTGAGTACAAGACCCTCCACCCAGTCCTCTTCAAAAGGAGGTCAAAGCTCCCTCACTCAGTGTACGCCCTCTTTCATAGGAAACGTCTGACTTCAAATGCGTGGCTTCAAGGGTGAAAGCAGGGTCTCAAATGGTAATAACGTGTGACCTGCCTGTTGTTTTCTAACTGATCTGAGAGAGGAAGGGAGAGGGAGAGGGAGAGCGAAACATCCATGATGAGAGGGAATCATGGATAGGCTGCCTCCTGCACGCCCCCCCACTGGGGATCGAGCCCACAACCCGGGCCTGTGCCCTGACCAGGAATGGAACCCTGACCTCCTGGTTCCGTGGTCGGCAAACTGCGGCTCGCGAGCCACATGCGGCTCTTTGGCCCCTGGAGTGTGGCTCTTCCACAAAATACCACGGCCTGAGCGAGTCTATTTTGAAGAAGTGGCATTAGAAGAAGTTTAAGTTTAAAAAATTTGGCTCTCCAAAGAAATTTCATTCGTACTGTTGATATTGGCTCTGTTGACTAATGAGTTTGCCGACCACTGTCCTGGTTCATAGGTCGATGCTCAACCACTGAGCCACACCGGCCGGGCAAAAAAAAAAAAAAAAGAAGGCCTTATTTTTGATGGGAAGCATGAGGTGGTGACTCTGCATCCTCTGAAGTCCTAGAAAAATTACACGCTTCTGATGGCCTCACCAATTAAGAAGAGCTAACGTGATGCTCGCCGCGATCTAATGAAAATTAACCACCTCCCCCCCATCACGGTGCACTCCGTGCGTGTCGTTCAGTTCTCGGCACGTGCTGTGAGGTGACCCTCGCTGTAGAGGAGACAGGACGCAGCCTGCGGCGTGTTCAGGGGTGAGCAGTGCTGATGGGAGGGAGCCCCACGCTCTGCCAGCTGAGGAGGGTGTTGGGTCTTGCAGAGCTGCAGGTGGAATGATTGATTACAAACTGAACCCTGCCCTGGCCGGTTTCACTCAGTGGGTAGAGCGCCAGCCTGTGGACTGGAGGGTCCTGGGTTCGATTCTGGTCAAGGGCACAGGCCTGGGTTGTGGGCTCCATCCCCAGTGTGTGTGTGGAGGGGGGTGCAGGAGGCAGCCGATCCATGATTCTCTCTGGTTGATGTTTCTCTCCCTCTCCCTTCCTCTCTGAAGTCAATACAAATGCATTTTAAAGGAGGAACCCTGTTACGTGCTATAGAAAGTTGTTGAACTTGCATCATCCTGGAGAAACACAGACAGGCACGTGCAGGGTCCTCCTCCCTGCGGCGGTTCGCTCGGCACGGGCTGGCTGGCGGGTGCTGGCATCGGCCCGTGCTCCGGCTCCGTGCCGTAGGATGGCCCCAGGCGGCGGTTTCAGCTTCCCCGGGCGACTGACCCCGGAGAAAGCAGGCTTTTGTGACCACCCTGTGGTTCCTACAGTGTTCCATCGAGCCCAGGCCTATCCATCAGGGCCAGGGAGTACGGGGGGCGTGAGTTCCAGGGCGAGGCTCCGGGTGCCACCTGGAGGGGCTGACCTGGGTGTCCTGGTAGGAGTCGGTGTTCTGGTTCTTGCCGGCCCACCACCCACGGCAGCCACCGCCCCCTGCCCTCCCGCAGGTGAGAAGGGCCAGGGGCAGCTGTGTCTGGACTCCAGGCAGCGGGAGGTGGGAGTAGCTGCGGTCCTTGCAGCGAAGCGTGACCGCAGAGACCACGGGAGGCGGACGGGGTTCGTGTTAAGTTTCCTCCAAATAACAGTGGTGTCTGTCCCGGAAACGCCCGCTGCCGGGTCTTGTGATGAGGCATCTCCTTGGGCTGAAAGTCTAGGCTGATGCCAAGGCCGGCTTCCTGCAGCCAAGGGCAGGGTGAGGGGTCCCTCCAGGCCTCAATGTGCGTGTGTTTATGCACGTGTGCTAATGCACGTGTGTTTATGTATGTGTGTTTATGCACGTGTGTTTATGCACATGTGTTAATGCACATATGTTAATGCACGTGTGTTTATGCACATATGTTAATGCACGTGTGTTAATGCACGTGTGTTAATGCACGTGTGTTTATGCACGTGTGTTTATGCACGTGTGTTAATGCACATATGTTAATGCACGTGTGTTTATGCACGTGTGTTAATGCACGTGTGTTAATTATTTAAGCGCTCCTCGCTGATTACCAGAGTGGCAAGACCTAGGACACGGTGCTGCAGTGTTCGCTCCTTTCTCTTGTTCTCCCAACATGCATAGCGTCCAGCCACGTGTGCTCCTTGAGGTTATTTGGAGGTCATTTTAAAAAAATACATTTTTATGGTGGACCTCACCACTGAGCCACCCTGGCCGGGCGTTCTCTGCATCTTTCTTCACCCTTTCAAGGATGGTTGTCTCTGTCCACCTTTCTACTCCGTCACTTCACCTTTCTCCTGGGCCCACTCCCACAGGACTTTCATGCCTCCCTCCCCTAGAATCACTCTTGTTAAGGTCCTTCGTGGCTTTCAAATGGCCACGATTAACGGCCAGATCTCTGCTCGTCTCACCTGACCTAATAGCATCACTTGGCAACAATATTCGTCCTCTGACCTCGAATGCTCTCATTTCCTCGGGTTCCCCCGCCTCACGGGCACACCGCAGTCTCCCGTGGGTGCGTTTCCTCTCCTGAACTTCTGTTGTCCTCAGGCCTCCGCTAGTCACACCCATTCCCCAGCCACCCCATCCAGCCCTTGACTGACTGCCACCATCGCACTGCCTCCTGTTTCTAACTCCATCAGCCCAGCCATCCTGTGAGGTCTAGGCTCATTTATCCCACTGTCCTTTTCAAAATCTCCACGTGCGATGGAAACAGAAAATGTGTGCCTCAAACAGAACTCCGTCCTCCAAACTCATTTCTCCTGCCCCGCGTCCCCTGCCCCGACAGCGGAAGTAGAAGTCTTGTGGTGACGAGGACTGATGTGATCCCCCCTTGGCTGGCTCTCGGACCCGTACTTTTTGCTGTTCTTCCTCTCCACTCACTGCCCTCGCCCTGCTGACCGCCTTGCTGGTTTCGAACAAGCCCGGCGCACTCCTACCTCAGGCCTTTGCACATTCTGCTCCCACTCCCCGGGGACGTGTTTCCCGGATATTCACGGGGCGCCCTCCCCACTTCATCCGGTCTCTGCACAGAGGTCCCCTCTGCAGCCACGCTTCTCTGTTCATCCACCTTAGAAGTGAAAGCTGCCCTACACAACCTGTATCCCTTTCCCACTTCACTTTTCTTTGAAGAATGTATCCCTGCCTTTTAATATCGCGGTATTTCTCTATTTCTTTTTCCCCCCTCACATATCTTTATTACAGACTAGAGGCCCAGTGCATGAATTCATGCATGGCTGGGGTCGCTCGGGGTGACCTGCGGGGCTCAGGCCCCAGCTCGCACCCCCAGGCTCACAGCCCCAGCTCATGTCCCCAGCCTCGCAGCCCCGCAGCCCCACCTGGCACCCCGCTGTGAGCTGGCACCGCCCCCCACCTCCACCATCCCGCCTGCGGGGTCATCGATTGGGGCGATTGGGCCCCTGCTCACACCCGCCTTGGCCTGATGCCGCCCGCTCACCTGCTCCACCATCCCACCGCAGTCCCGCTCTTGTGGGGGGGCCCCCATCGGGGCCAGCAGCACCTTCACTGCCGCCCACTGCCAGCGCAGCGTCGCGGATGCCTCCCATGTTCCACGCCGCCCCCTGGTGGCCAGCAGAACAATTTGCATATTAGGCTTTTGTTATATAGGATAAGCAGGGTTTTTTTCTAGTCTACCCTTTCACTTAGTATTCCTTTATGAGTCTCTCCTTTATGCAGAATTCTCAGTTTCAACTCCTTTTTTTTTTATTGTTTAAAGTATTACAAATAGCAGTGCATATGTTTCCTTTTTCCCCCTAGTCGACCTCCCCCCAGCCTCCTCCACCCCCCATCCGGCACATCTATTTACTTCTTGCCTGTTCTTCTTACTAAGAGGAAAGTTTGAAGAGGGCAGGCGTTTTTGTCTGTTTCCCCAGCTTTGTTGTCAGAGTCTAGACTAGAGCTGCAGAGGAAGGAGCTGAGGGAATACGTGTCAGCAATCGACCGACCAAGCGGGGGAGGCTGGGAGGAAACTGGACTGTCCCGAGATTACGAGTCATATTGCATGGGGATGATCTGATACGGTCTAGTGATTATTAAAGCTTTTAATTTATGGTAGGAGAAGTCCCTATTTTAGGCGGGCACGGAGAGTTATATGGCACAGGCCCTTTTAAGGAAACTTCCAAGCAATGTGGTCAGTTGTTCTTCATCTTATCCTAAAAATGAGTCTGGCACTTGAAAATCAAACGGGGAACAGGAACCTTCCTCTGTTTCCTCGGAGCTTGGCTGTGATACGCCCAACAACTCTCCTCCTCCCTTCCCCGTCTCCCCCTCCATCCTCACGCGGACACAGAAGTGCCGGGGAGAGCGTGGGAGCGATTGGTTAGGCTCCCGTGACTCAGTCCGTGTCCCGCGTCAACAGAGGTGTGACAGGGACCGAGGTGACGCTTCCTCCGAGGCTGGCTGGACGCGAGCGAATCCGCGGAAGTGGCTCGGCCCCACGGTAAAGGTTAGCTTACGGAGCAGATGGTGGAGATGGTTTCTATTTCATTTTCCGCCTTAACCCTACCAGACCGCTGTACCGATTCTTCGGTGATTTCCGAATCTCTGGTGACTCCTAATTTTCGGTACTTTGCCTAGACCTGTTTTCTACAACGTCTCCAAGTTCCATCTTATTCTAACCACTTGTTTGCATGTAACCGACGTTTTTCTATATCATGTTGATTTTTTCTCTTTAATGCTCAGGAGCCCAGGTATAGGGGACAGTTAGGTTCAGGGCCTCGGGTCTGGTAGGTTTAAGGAGTCACTTTTAAAACTGATGCCAGCCCAGCCGGTGTGGCCCAGTGGTCGAGGATTGACCTAGGAACCAGGAGGTCAAGGTTCGATTCCTGGTCAGGGCACATTCCCTGGTTGCGGGCTTGATCCCCAATAGGGGGCGTGCAGGAGGCAGCCAATCCATGATTCTCTCTCATCGTTGATGTTCCTCTCTCTCCTCCCTTCTCTGAAATCAATACAAAATAAAAAATAAAATCAGTGCTATGCGTAGTAAGAGTCTGAGTTTGGGGCATGTCTTCTTGAAGATCATTTATGTCACGACTGTAAACATGAGCCCTCGTGGCACACAGTACGGCAGCAATCAGCAGTGGCCCTCTGAGCGCGCCTGCCTGGATACAGCCTCTGGGAAATGCGCTGATGCCGAGTTTCCCCCGATGAGGAGGAAAGGCGAGGAGCAGGAGGACAAGCACAGAAGGGAGCCAAACTTAGGGAACGGTAAATATGTTTGTAATGAGAAAGCAAGGACTGGTTATGCTGCATTTACATTTCTGTAGTCTGTACGCTCAGATCTATAAGGGTGCAATTTTATTTTCAAACGAAGCAGCAGGCGCTGAGGACCGTCATGTAAAATTGATTCCATCCATCAGCCTAACTGGGGCGCATTAGCGCTGCCACGCTGATGCATTGCCTCTAATCAAGGGAGAGCACCCGAGTGCCGATTTCAGGGGCTCACGTGGCCCTCCGTCCTCGCCCCGCGCTGGGTTCCGAGCTGTTCCTAAGCAACAGCGGCCTCCAGCGACTTGGTGCTGATCGTGGCGATGCGCGTGCAGCGTGACCCGGGTCGGGTCGTGTGAGGAGCAAACCATAACCATCGCGAGCACCGGAGTTACAGGGGGAATCCCACGTCGCACGTCACTCTGAGGTTAGGAATAGTTCCATGCGGAAGCGCTACGCAGACGAGGGTGACACTGACATCTAGGGCGTGGGGGCTGCTGGGCCCAGGGACGTGTTTGTCACTCACTCAGCCCTTGTCACTCATTTCAGGCTGGAAACAGGCGCCGGGTCGCCTTTCAAGGATTCACAGGTGCAACCACCCGGGCCGTGTCTGTGACCCTGGTGATGACTTCGTGCCTGAGCGGCAGCTCTCGTGACCTGGACGCTGGGTCTGGCCCGGGTCCCTGCACAGGGCGCGGGCGCCGCTGCTTCTAGAACACTTCCCACAGTGCAGTAGCTGAGATCCTTCAAAAGCCCAGTCTTCACGCGACGCGACGCCTGGGCCAAGTGCCTTGTTTTCCAGTGGTGAAACCACAGGGAGAAAGTAATCTCGTTTCAATACTGACAAAGTCACCAGGGAGTTTAGAAACACCAGAACGCCCGTATTCGAGTGCTACCTTCCGGATGGGTGTCATCCTAGCAGGTTGTCTTCCGGTCAAGGGCGGGGACCTCGGCGCAGGCTCCACGCCCAGCCCCGGCAGGGCACCTGCGGAGGCAACCAATCGATGTGAGAGACACATCGATGATTCTCTCTCTCCCCTTCCCTTCCACTCCCTCTAAAGAAACCAATGGAGGAATAACCTCGGGTGAGGATTAACAACAACAGGAAAACCCTCTAGCTCCAAATTCCCTTCTTTTTTAAAAAAAATTTTAAGAATTTAAGCTCTTTATTGTTTAAAGCAGTGGTCGGCAAACCTCGGCTCGCGAGCCACATGCGGCTCTTTGGCCCCTTGAGTGTGGCTCTTCCACAAAACACCACGTGCGGGCGCGCACGGACAGTGCGATTGACACTTCGTGGCCCATGTGCAGAAGTCAATTTTCTGCCTGGGCGAGTCTATTTTGAAGAAGTGGTTCTAACGCCGAGCCACACTCAAGGGGCCAAAGAGCCGCATGTGGCTCGCGAGCCGCGGTTTGCCGACCACTGCTTTAAAGTATTACATAAGTCTCCCCCTGCCCCCGACACTCCCCCAGCATTTCCTTCTGGGTGTAAAGCCAGGAGCCTCCCTGTCACAGTCCTGCCCGGATTTGCGGATTGTTCTGTCCACCCTCCCCCACCGGGGGCTGCCACACTCTCCCTCGGGTCTCTGGGCGCCGGGTCTCTGGGTGCTGGTTCTCTGGGTGTCTGGGCTCCGGGTCTCTGTCTCTGTTCCCGCACAGGTGGCTGGCTCTGCCCGGAGCATATCCCCCTCCTCGGCCCCAGGACAGATGTCTACCCTTTGTGTTAGCCTTGGTTTTCCGGAGAAACGGAACCCATAGGAGCTGCACGTGTAAGACGTTTGGTGAGAAACTGGACAAGGCGGTCAGGGAGGCTGACAAGTCCCGCGACCTGGCGTTGGCACGCGGAGGCCCCGGGGCGCTGTGGTTCTAGGCCGTCGGAGGCCCGGGGACCAGGAGACACCCGGTGCCAGTCCCAGCAGGCCCGCAGGCAGGAAGAGACGGGGGGCAGGCAGAGCGCGTGTGCTTACCCACCTTGTTCCATCCGGCCCTCCTGTGGGCTGGCTGTGGCCCACCTGTCCTCAGGCCGCCCCAGGTGCTCCTGGGTCAGAAGCCCCCACACACGCACCCAGAATTGTATTCAGCCAACAGCTGGGAGCCCTGAGCCCCAAGATGGTGCGTAAAACTAACCATCACAGCCCCGCCCGCCCGTGTGGCTCAGGGGTTGAGCGTCACCTGTGCACCAAAAGGTCACAGCTGGATTCCGGGTCAGGGCCCAGCGGGGCTGCAGGCTCATCCGCAGCAGGGGGCGTGCAGGAGGCAGCCGCTCCATGGTTCTCTCGTGGATGCCCCTCCCCCTCTCCCTCTCCCTCTTCCCTCTTCCCCAAATCAATAAAAACGCGTAACATATTAACCATCACATCTCCTTCCGTCTGTAGCCGGAAGGTCACCTATGACTTCCCTCTCTCCTGGTGTCCCGGCCGAGCACACTGCGCCCCTGGCCCCTGTGGGAGATCCGGGCTCGGGGCGGCCCTGCGGCCCCACACGGCTCCCCCCGCCCTATGCTGTCACCTCCTGCTTTGGTTTGCTCAGAGGGACAGTCACCTCCCGAAGCCACACCCCGAGGGGCCAGGCCGTCAGGTCCGCGGGGCTCCCGAGTGAGGTCACGGCCTCTCCTCCCTCCTGCCCCGCCCCAGGGAGGAACCCTAGGGAGAAAGGAAACGCCCTTGTATTAACCCACTTTATTGACTTCAGTCTCTCCACGCTCCCAGGCCCTGCCTCGGCTTACCCGGACGCGGCGAGCCGGGGTGGGGTCATTGCTCTGGCCGCCAGAAAGCGTGCGGCCTTGCAGAGGTCGCTCAAAAACGGATGCATTTCCCCCATCACAGAGGATCTTTATTGATCACGCAAAAAAAAAAAAAAAAAAAAAAAAAGTCTAAATCACGTTTGGACTGTGCTGATACCTGTAAACCACTTGTACACATGGAGCCCCCCCCGTCGGAAGTGCTTGTGGTGCGGATCTCCTGGCACGGGGGGTGCGCGCGGCGGGGGCTTGTCCCTGGCACCCCGACGCCATGCCCCTGGCCCGGGGTCAGCGACAATGTGGGGGCACCCGAGGGCCGGTCCCCTCAGTGGGGCCGGGGAGACGTGGTCCTGGAAGCGGGCAGGGCTGGCTCCTTGTTCACCCGGCCATGCGCCCCCGGGCCACGTGCCGAGTCCCCCTCGCAGCCATCGCTCCGGCACCTGTCCCGGCAGCTCTGCCCCGGGACACGCCGGGGAGGCGCGGCCCCCGCAGGCGCCCGGCCCACACGCCGCCCGAGCCTCCTCCCGGGCCCCTCAGACGGCGGGCGGGGGCAGCTCCGCGCCCGTGGGCGTGGGCGTCGGGGGCGTGACGATGATGTTGGGCACGTCCAGGTTCTCGTCCTTCCGGGCAGGGTCCTCTTCGCAGCTGGCCACACACATGTTCAAGCCTTTCAGACAGCACAGCTTCAGCCCCATGTCGGCGCCCCGGAGGGCGCTTTTTGGGGGGGCGCACGGGGCACTGGTGTTCGCAGCAAAGAGCCTGCAAGAGGGAGCAAATCAGTTACAACCCTGTTGTCTTACAATTTATTGTTTTAAATTCACCTTTATTGTGGAAAGTATCGCATGTCCCCTTTCCCCCCACTGACCCCTTCTAGCCGGGCCCCGCCCCGCCCCAGGCCCTCCCCACCCTATTGTCTGTGTCCACGGTGATGCATACACATACCAGGTCTTCCCACGCGTGTGCCCTCCCCCATCTTCCCTCTGAGAGTCATCAGTCTGTTCCATGCTTCCATGTCTCTGGGCCTATTTTGTTCATCAGTTTATTTTGTTCTTTAGATTCCACATATAAGACAGACAATCCAATTAAAAAAAATGGGCAAAGGACCTAACTAGACACTTCTCCAAAGCAGACATACAGAAGGCCAAGAGTCATATGAACACATGCTCAAAGTCACTGATCATCAGAGAGATGCAAATCAAAACGACAATGAGGTACCACCTCACACCTGTCAGAATGGCTATTGTCAACAAATGACAAGTGCTGGTGAGGATGCGGAGAAAAGGGAACCCTCGTGCCCTGCTGGTGGGAATGCAGACTGGTGCAGCCACTGTGGAGAACAGTATGGAGTTTCCTCAAAAAATTAACTATGGAACTGCCATTTGACCCAGTGATCCCACTCCTAGGAATACTAGTGACCTGGTGCATGGATTCGTGCTCATTGAAAGGAAATTAATTAGAAGGTAAGGTGGCAGGAGGGGCCGGACTGGGCGAGATGGGCCGGACACGCCCTGGAGCCAGCCTCCCCTGGTCCCTCCCTGGCCGGCCACACCTGCGGTAGCACCGTGGCTTGAAAGGCATCTGTGGAGTGAGTGGGTTCCCCCTCCAGCAGGTGGGGTCCTTGGCCTGGCCTGCGGGGATTGGGGCCAAACCGGCTCTCCTACATCCCCTGAGGGGCCCCGGAGTGCGAGAAAGCACTCTGCAAAGTTGCTGACAACAGGGTGTGGAACGCAAATGCACGTGTGCAGTAACCAGATCTGGGCGACAGTGCCCCAGCAACGACATCACCCACGGCCGAAGGTGGAATCACGTGGTCTCCCGAGGAATCGGGCTCCCTCCTCTCTGATTTTGGGGTGCGTCACCTGAGAACCGCCACTGCCAAGTCACTGCAGCTCGGCAGCTCCTGCGTTGAGCGTCTGCCCCCTGGTGGTCGGTGCGCGTCATAGAGACCGGTCGGAAGGTAGGAGGGACACTTAGCATGTTAGCCTTTTACATATAGATTATATATAGATATCCCAAGAAATCAGCAACACCAACCAGAAAGAAGGCATGCACTCCTAAGTCCATAGCAGCACAATTCACCATAGCTAAGATCTGGAAACGGCCCAAGTGCCCACCAGCAGGTGAGCGGATAAAAAAGCTGTGGTGCATTTACACCAGGGAATGCTAGGCAGCAGTTAAAAAAAAAGGAAAAGAGGAAAAAAGGAAAAGAGAAGGCTCGCTTACCCTTTGAGACGGCGTGGAGCGCCCGGGAGAGTTATGCTAAGCGAAATAAGCCAGTCAGAGGAAGACCAGCGTCCACGACCCCAGCCTTTAATTTGTGGGTGACCTGGGCCGCCATTTCTCCAGGGTCTGCTTACCTGGTCCCGTGGCCCAGGTGACCTTGGCTGTTCCTGTGCACCCAGGAGGCTTCTCTCCCAGACTCTGCAGGTGGCTGAGCCTGGAAAGGCCTGTCCTGGTCAGCTCGGTCCGGGACCCTGGACAGGCGGCTGGGAGCCCCTGGGGTTGGGGGGCCGCTGTCCGGTCTTCTGGGTCTGTCCCGGGGCGGCCACCCCTGTGCAGAGGTCGAGGGGCGGGGCGAGGGCTGCCCAGGCGAGGCTCCCAGGTGGGGGGCCTGCTGACCGGGCTCTACGTTCAGGCGGGGCTGCAGGGGGGGCTCCCTGGTCGGGAGGGGGCGCTGCTGGCGGGGCTCTGTGGGCAGTTGGGGTCACGAGCTGGCCCTGCAGGTCCACGTGCTCCGGGTGGTCACGGGGCGGGCTCCCCGGTGGGGCAGGGCCAATGGCCGGGTCCGGCGCAGTCACGCCTGGGAGGTGGGGCCTCGGCCCTCGTCCCTGATTGGATGGGCCCCGGGCAGGGCGGGGCTCCGGGCTCAGGTGCGGCCCCGGGACCGGCTCCCCAGGGAGGCGCCTCAGGTGTGCGCTGGGCCGCGGGAGGCGCAGACGGCCCCGGCCGCTCTTCGGTGGGTGAGCGGGGCTGGGCTCAGGGGGAGTGGGGGGGGAGTGGGGGGTCAGGCTGGGCGGGGGGGGGGGTGGGCGAGGCCACAGCTCGGACTCCGACTCCCAGGGCAGCGGGGCCCCAGCCTGGGGGCGGGGGGCGGAGGGTGGGGGGGGCGGAAGGCCGCGGGGGGCGGGGGCCTAAGAGCACGTGGGTTGCAGGCGCCGTGGCTGTTCCGGCCTCACAGGCGAAGCAGTGGACGCGTTGCCGTGTGTATGTGTGTGTGTGTGTATGTGTATGTGTGTATGTATGTGAGTGTATGTATGTGTGTATATGTGTGTGTGTGTGTGTGTCCCATAAACACTAACCCACGGGGCCTGAGGGGCCTGGCGTACACGCAGCTGCACGGGAGGGGGAGGGGGAGGGGGAGGGGGAGGGGAGGACGCAGCTCACACCGGCGGCAGAGGCTGTGCGGGGCCAGGCAGCTCTCGCGTGGGCAGGGCCGCGGGCGGGGCTCCGTGCTCTGGGTTGGGAGGCCCTGGTGCGCTGGCCCCCAGGCCCCCAGGCCTTTGCACACCCCGGCCTCCCCCTCCCCACAGGCCTCTGCACACCCCGGCCTCCCCCTCCCCACAGGCCTCTGCACCCCCAGGCCCCCAGGCCTGTGCACACCCCGGGCCTCCCTCCCCCCAGGCCTTTGCACACCCCGGCCTCCCCTCCCACAGGCCTCTGGACATCCGGGGGCCTTTGCACACCCCGGGGCCTCTGCACCCCCGGGTCGCAGCCCTCCCGTAGGGCCAGCAGGGCCCGGAGGCCTGGGGGGCTCTCAGAGCCGCTCTCCCCGCCCCGGGCTCTCCCTGCAGAGGGGGTGCAGGCCCCTGCCCCGCCCCGGGCCCACAGGAGGGTGCACAGCCGCGTTAGGAGTCCGAGCGCCTCTGGGCCCGTCTGCTCCAGGACGGCCGCTCTGCCGACCCCGGTCCGTCTGAGGCACAGGCGCTGGCCCTCGGCGGGGCCCGTCTGTCCGGAGAGCCCTTCCCGGAACCTTGGTGCCGCCCCCTCACCGCGTCCGCAGAGCCTTGGAGGCAAACACATCGCCTGCTCCGTCTGCCCCCACGGGCGCGTCCCAGAGGCAGGGCCCTCGCGGGGTTTGCACGCAGCCGGTTGCCCACCGCAAGGCACGGAAATGGACCCGTTCGGTGCATTCCATAAATAACTTAAAAGTCAGTGCGCAGCCCGGCCGCGTGGCTGGGGGTTGAGGGTGGAACCAGGAACCAGAGGTCACGGGTCAGTTCCCGCTCAGGGCACATGCCGGGCTGCAGACTCCATCCCCGGGGCGGGGTGTGCAGGAGGCAGCTGGCCGGTGGATGGTTCTCCCTCATCATCGATGGTTCTGTTTCTCTCTCCCTCTCTCTCCCTCTCTGAAGTCAGTGATGAGATATATACGTATGTACATGAGTAAATTAGTGAAGCGATGGCATTAGAAGGTTGTCCGTGCGGGAAGAGGGATGAAGGGGAAGGAGGGCTTTTCACAGTCATCGGCGAACGGTTGTGTGCCAGGCCCATCCTGGCACCGCGAATACACGGTCCTGTTTGATCTTCGCATGCGTCTGCGGCCAAAGTCAAAGTCATCCTGCTGACCGGCGAGGGGCAGAGCCCAAGGCCGGCGTTGACGGAGCTTTTCAGACCACGTCCAACACGTCCCACTGGCCACTGAGAGGACGGGGGCAGGACGCCCCGCTGTGTTGTAAAGAACACGGGCCGGCAGTCCGCCGGGAACATGGTCTGCCTTTCAGTTTCCAGCGTTCGCGTCCAGGAAGTAGAATCTGGGACTGTGGATGCCCGTGGACCCTGTGCTGAGACAGCCCTTTGCCCTCAGTCTGTCCCCCCTCCCGCCGCCTCCCGCCAAGAACAAACCACGAAACCCCACACGGCCCTTGGGGGTGAGCACTGCTTTCGGCCCATGACTGACGGCTGCCTTGAGTTCACCTTGTTTGTAATAAACGAAGAAATGTGTTAGACGCCCCATTTTCTAAAACAGCCGCCGAAAGTCCCGGTAGAATTCCCATTATTCTCTCTGAGCACCAAGACTCTGAAAGTCTAAATGTTGACGTGTTTAGGGTTTAATACGCTTTCTGAGGAAGCTTCTCGGAATGAAGTTGTCAGAGGCTGCCGGGGCCGGGGGGAGGGGGGGGGCCCTGGATTCGGCCAGGGGGCCATCTCGTTGGCGAGGAGCTCACTGAACACTGAAGAGAAGAAAACCATTTACAGGGAACGGGCCGGCGGGTCCATCAAATCAGCTCCGTCTGAACCCAGCGGAGAAACGCGTTGGCTGTGTTAGCTCGTGGGAGCTCCTGGGCCGTCTGTTTTCTTTCTCATTCGTTCCCATCACAAACCAATTCCCGGCGGACTGCAGAGGCTGTGCAGGAATGCACGGAGAGGAACCGAAACAGAGTGCAGAGAGTTCAGATCAGACAACCAGTTCAGGAAAAGCAAATTGGAGTCGAGCCTTCTGCGCTGCTCTAGCCGTGCAAATGGAGGTTCGTCTTCTTGATGGAAAGTGATGACGCACGCGCGCTCGTGGCTCTCACCACTGGCCCCTGCCCGTCTGGGAGAGCCCTTCCCAGAACCTCACGACTTTCCGCGTCACCGCGTTAGCGAAGCCTCTCTCGACCGACCCATTGGAGGCAACCACAACGCCTGTTCTCTGTCTGCCCCGAAGGGCACGGCCCACGAGGCAGGGACGGCGTTGGGTTTGCGTGCAGCTCAATTGCCCAGTTATTTCCCGCGACCTGAAAAGTAATGACTGAGTTTGAAATTTCAAAAAAGTTGTAAGAGACGGAGAACATGGTAACTATTTAAATCTGAAATAATAAGTGCCCGGCCAGCGTGGCTCAGTGGTTTGAGCATCGACCTATAAACCAAGAGGTCACGGTTTGATTCCCGGTCAGGGCACATGCCCGGGTTGTGGGCTCGATCCCCAGTGGGGGGTGTGCAGGAGGCAGCGGATCCATGGTTCTCTGTCACCATTGATGTTTCTATCTCTCCCTCTCCCTTCCTCTCGGCAATCAGTTAAAATATATTAAAGAATAATTGGTTCTTTTAGAAAGACAACACAAATCTCCTTCAAGCATTATTCCACCGGTGAGCAGCTCTGCAGGGAGCAACCATGGCCGGGAGTGGGGAGAGCACAGGACTGGGGAGCCCCGAGGCCCAGCCCTGGCTTTCTCAGACTCTCGTGGTTGGATCGGGGTTAATTCATTTTATTTCCCAGGACTCGACCTCCTTCCTGTGAATGGGGATTGACACCCGATTTAGAGTTCAAATATTTAGGCTTCAGCTCTTTCCTCAGAATATCAGTTAAAGGCTGTGTCTCCACCTAGAATAGAAACACGTATAAAAACAGGGCTGCTTTGGCTGCGGTTAAGGCATAGTGGTCACGGAGCCTTACCTTCCTGGTCCCAGCGCACACTCCCATGCCAGGAAGGGCTCCTGTGAAAGACGAGGGAGGCATTTCCTTTTCGGTAGCTATTCCTGAAGTTCGCTCATGCTTTGAGACAATGACAGGCTGTCTTTGGGTCCGATTTCCCTTTTGAATTGTGTACAGTGATGACTTCACTCAACAAATATCTGAGCTGCTGCTGTATAACTGGGCATGTTTATGGACTGGAGCTAGAAAAGGGTTTTCCCCCCAACTACTTGCATCTGCATAAATGACGGTGCAAAGAAACGATGGACAATGTAATCTCATCGGGGAAGGTGATTGCGGATGAGATGATGACAGTGGACCATCGCTATGCAAAGCAGGTGGTTAGAACATAATAGATACAGAAAACTGAAAAACAAAACAAAACAAACCACAACCACAAAAACAACCCCAAAAGATTGAAGGTTCCAGAGGGTAGAAGAGAGTGAAAATTTGGTGCCAGAGGGAAGGAGGAAACACACAGTAAGAGGTGGAAATCAAAATTATCCAAAGACTAAAGGTCAAGGAACTGCATGGATATTAACACCGCCAAGAAGGATGACGGCAGTGGAACTGGAGAAAGGGATAGTAACTCTATCGCAATCACACGATGAGCATCCTGTTGTATTTTGGTTGGACATTCAAGCATATTTAGGAACTAGAATAGGCCAAATACCTTTGTTTTGACAGCACAGTTTTCCCTTTAAGAACAGATTAGAAATACTGGTCAAAAGCCATCTTTCATTGGAGAGCGACCTTGCTCCGAGTTGGTGGGGTGTGGATGTTGAACAGGAGGCTTGGTGCTCTTACCCCCTCAGGCTCCCACATCGCTGTGCTCGGCCATCACCTCTCAAACCACAAACACTGAATCCTGGGGAGCAGAGACGCGTGAAACGCCTGATACTTACCTGGGGAGCGTATTCTGCTAACGAACCATGGACTTGGTCACTCTAAAAGGACAGATTTCAAGTTCCCTTGATTTTTCTTGTAAACCAAGTGAGTCATAACCATGAAAACACAAACAGTTACTTTTGGAGTTAGACACTGTAATCTGAACAATAGGCTGTGTGTACTGACTATGCATTTCTGATGTTTAATTTTCCAAACAGTTGTCGTTGGCCCCCCCCAGAGAGGCTGGCGGTCTGTGGTGGTCTGAGCTTGACTTAGCCCTTGTGATAACAGTAGAGGCATTTAAACTTTGACCTTTTTTTTTTTTTTTTTTTTTTAGCACATTTGAGGGGGAGAATAAAGGTCATTTTAGATTTCGGCGCACAGAAAAGACAAAGCTATTACTGGGGAAGGCTCACCATCCTGAGAAATTACCTGTTCAGGCAACTTGGACAAATAGCCATTCAGCATCTGACTTTGGCAATGAAGATTAGATACTGAATCGGCCCCCAATAAAAAAAGCATCCTGTGGTCCTGTTTGTTCCTCCCGCAGTTACTGTCATGGTCTCACTTCTAATTCGTCTCCGTTCGTGTCGTCATCTCACCTTCAAATCGGAGGACATTGGAGGCTGTAGCTTTTTCTTTTTTTTTTTTAAATATATTTTATTGATTTTTACAGAGAGGAAGGGAGAGGGATAGAGAGTCAGAAACATCGATGAGAGAGAAACATCGATCAGCCGCCTCCTGCACACCTCCTACCGGGGATGTGCCCGCAACCAAGGTACATGCCCTTGACCGGAATCGAACCTGGGACCCTTCAGTCTGCAGGCCGCCGCTCTATCCACTGAGCCAAACCTGTCAGAGCATGTAGCTTTTTCATTTCAAAGCATTTTCTACCTCGAAGTGATCCTAGAATTCAACTCCAATCGCCTCATTTTACCCGTAAGGAAGCGGAAGGCCAGGCGGCACAGTGGTTTGTCCCAGTTCACATCATCGATGGGAGTGGGCAGCCTCACGCCACGTCTCCCGTGCGTACCTGCCGTACGCCACGGCCGCTGAGATATTAGTTGTAAATGAGGTCTGGCCGGTGAACGCCTCGGCGCTCGGAAACGTTAATGATTCTTTACTGTAACGAGCTCCGTCGATTAGGACGGACTTTCTTCTGTGGCCGCCCCGGTGCGGCCTGATGGGAGTCGGAGGGAATGTGGTCATTAAAGCTGTAACAGGGGCATTTCTAAACCCGATCCTACGCTCCTACGCATGTTAATAGTTACCTACAACATTACAACCAGAGTTATGGAGGGTTTTTTCTAAAGTATTATTTTCTATGCTACATTATAAGAAGCATGAGAAGATGCATTACTACTTACAAAAGTTCGTATTTAAGGCCTTTAGTAGTAGTGATAATATATCCAAAGGTAGACAAGTATATTTCCTTATAAATAAGAAAGAAGGAAAACTCCATTGTGAATTTACTGATTAGCTTTTATCCTATTTCCTACAACATAACTCTGATATTAAAACCTTCTAATCTCAAAGACTATTTTTTAAAAAAGGTTTACAAGTTTTATTTAGGTCTGATGGATAAAATTGTATGTATTTAAGGTAAATAATAAGTTTTGGTATAGTAACTCAGGTGTTCTGTCAGATTAAGAGTCCCCCCATCAGAATATCAGGTTTTGCATTAAACATCCTTGTCAGCGTCTCCAGGAGGCTGGTAGGGTGAGGCCTTTTCCTGTGAAATGGCACCTTCCTGGAGATTAGGTTTGTGCCACACGCAGCTGCCCCTCGGGATGACCTGGGCTGTGAACGGGCGCACTCTGTGTAGGTGGTCACCTGGGGTTCCCGGGCAGGTGATGGTCTTCGAATTATGAGCACTGATCTTCGTTTGAGACAGAATCTGTTTGTTTAATGAGGACAAAAGAAGTGATCAGGTGACAGAAGGCCAGACTCCCTTAAGCAGGCGACAGACCATGTCCATCCCGTGCCAGGAAGCCCAAGGATGGGGAAAGTTGAAAGAAAATAATGGCAAATGAGTAAAAAAATGTAAAGTAGCCCAGCTGGCATGGCTCAGTGATTGAGCATCGACCTGTGAACCAGGAGGTCAGGGTTCGATTCCCGGTCAGGGCTCAGGCCCAGGTTGCTCGGTCCTCAGTGTGGGGCGTGCAGGAGGCAGCTGGTCCATGATTCTCTCTCATCGTTGATGTTTCTCTCTCTCCTCTCCCTTCCTCTCTGAAATCAATAAAAACATTTTAAAAAATTCAAAATAGATTTATTTATGTAGGTGACCCAGAAAGATGAAAACAGTTCAAGGATAATACTGACATTATCAACAGCTGACGTTTACCCCTGGGAGAGGGGTGCAGCTGACGTTTACCCGAGAGAGGGGTGCAGCTGACGTTTACCCCTGGGAGAGGGGTGCAGCTGACGTTTACCCGAGAGAGGGGTGCAGCTGCAAGCAGAACTCGAGAGACGGGGCCAGCGCAGTCCTGGGGCGCTGTCCGGAGGATTGCAGCTTTTGACCCCCGTCTTTATTCCCACCCAGTGCACGCCCAGACCGCGCAGCCCGCAGCGCCCTGCAGGAGGCCCGCCCTGGGCCGGCGCTGGAAAGGCCTTGGTCGGAGCTGCCCCGCACAGGCCGTCGGGGAGGGCCGGCCTGAGTGTCCTCTGTCCGGAAGCTCGGCCTTCACCCTCGCCCTGTCGCTGACCGGAGCGCGTCCTCCTGTCGGCAGGCTGTCGCCTCAGGTGTTCTGTGGGGACCACACCTCCTGTCCTCTCTCCTGGGTCTCAGAAGAGCCGGAGGGAGGAACTGGGGACTTGCCCTCTGCGATGTGCGGGCTGTGCCGTCTGCAGCAGGTTCTTCGTGCTCCCGATAAACACATCCAGCGAGTCAGCCTTCCCCCCCGGTGCGTTGCCGCTCTGATGATGGAATTCTACCAATTAACAGCTGGTAAATGACTTTACGTAGGAAAAAATAATCGTGTTTACTTGCTCTTGGTAGGAGGGAGCCATAAAAACAATCCCTCTATTGGAAATTTTTCTAAATAGAACGTTAGGGGGAAAATCCTACCAACCACTAAAAGGAGCAAAATAGAATTCAAATTTGACTTCTAAAGACACAGTGATCTTTCTAGCATGAGTTTCATAGTAAATTTGTTTGTTTTTGTGTTTCAGTGATTAAAAATTATAAATTAAAATGAAATATCCACTTCTCTTTCAAATGACCTATTTTTAAACTAATAATTTTATTATGACAACTTAATAAGGACACTTTATTTCATGTGCGTTACCATGGAAACCAAACACGACTCCCCCTCACTTGATCCAGTACCCCCTCCAGGCAATCTGTAGTTAGTTTCTCTCAGTATCTTGTCTCTTTTCTCCCCTTGTTCTTTGTGACACTGAGCCCTTTAGAGACTGAGTTCTTGTCTTCTCTGTTCTTTTGCCTTCTCTTTAAAATTCCACCAAGTTGGCCATCTCATTGGTTCATTTAAATGAACACTGCCCTGGCCGGTGTGGCTCAATGGAGAGAGCGTCAGCCTGCGGACTGAAGGGTCCTGGGTTCAATTCTGGTCAAGGGCACATGCCTGAGTTGTGGGCTCGATCCCCAGTGGGGGACCGTGCAGGAGGCAGCTGATCCATGATTCTCTCTCATCACTGACGTTTCTCTCTCTCTCTCTTTGCCTCTCCCTTCCTCTCTGAAATCAATAAAAATATATTTAAAAAAGTGAACAGACATCTCATTAAACTTGACACATTTGTTTTCTAACAAACAGGACAGAGTCCTAATTTGACTCACACCCACAAGTGGAATTGGACTTAGGCATAGGTTGAAATGGGGGAAACTTGGGGGAATGTAAGCTTTCCCTTGTGTTTGAAAATTGTTCCGTAGATAACTGCTTGTGACAACCTGTGCTGGATTGTCGTCTGCTCGGCGCCATCACCGCTTCCTGCTGAGGCTGGGACCGCGTTTGGAGGCATGCTCGCTGGGCCGTGGGGGATGGCAGGTTGGCGTTCTCCAGGTTCTGCTGGGCCTCCTCGTCAGGAGATGGGTCTCCCCTGCACGCAGACCCTCCCTGAGCTCCCTGAAGGAACCTCTTTCTGAAAAACGCTGGCCATCCTGAAAACTAAGTTCTCTCACTCAGTTCTTCGGGACCTGTAATTAGACTCAGCGCCCTGTGGACACAGGGAGACGGATATAAAGCATGGCTTAGGGGGAGATACCAAAGTTGCCCAAAATGATCATATTTCGCCGATTTATGTGGAAGAAACCCACGGAGGACATGAGGAGATGTCACCACGTGTACCTGTCTCACTGACCCAAGGCTCCGGGTATGGTGGTGGCCATTTATTTACTTCTTTGTAAGATAGGAAAATAGGACCCACCCTCTTAGCGGAATTGTGAGCATACAATGCAGCATTACTAGCCATAGTTACTGTGCTCTGCAGCTCCCCAGCTCCCGCTCGTCGTGTACCCTGAAACTCGGCTCCCTTTGGCTGACCCCTCCCTGTCTCCCCCACTCCCAGCCCCTGGCAGCCAGCCGTCTGCGCTTGGTTTTTGTGAGTTTGACGTTAGGCCCTTGTGCCAGTGACGCCTGCAGTGTGTCTTCGTGGGCCTGGCCCGTCTGTCATCACCGTGTACTCTAGGGTCACCCATGTTGCTGCAAATGACAGGCTGTCCTTCGTTCCTGGACGCGGTGGTGCATTGTGAGTGCTGCGTGTGCCACACTGTCCGCGCCCTTTCCCCCGGGGGCGGGGGTGGGGGGGTGCCCCCGTGCCCTGTTGCTGTGAAGAACGCTGCAGGGAACGGCCCTACGAGGTCCTCGCTTCCGTTCCTCCGGATGTCTGCACTGGGGGAGGTCGCGGGGTCACGTGGTGGTCCTTTCACTTCGTCGTTACCTCCATCCCGTTTCCGCAGTGGCTGCCCCAGTTCACATTTCCACCGACAGACGCACAGGGCTTGCTTTTCTCCATATCCACGCCAACACTTAGTATTCCTTTTTTAAAATCTTTATTGTTGAAAGTATTACATGTGCCCCCTCTTCCTCCCCCATTGACCCCTTCTAGCTGTTTCTTATTTTCTTGATGACAGTCATTCTAGCAGGTGAGGCGATACGTTGTTGTTTTGATTTGTGTTTCCCTGGTTAGAGATGTTGAGCATGGTTCTGTGTCTATTGGACGTTAGTATGTCGTCTTTGGAGAAGTGGTTATTCAGGTCTTTTGCCCATTTTAAAATCACATTATTATTATTAATACTATTTTCTATTGAGCGTTAGGAGTTTATATTTTTTGAATATTAACGCTTTATTAGATGCATGGTTTGTAAATATTTTCTTCTGTAGTTTTTTTTCTTCATTTTTGTCAATAGACTGAGACAAAAACTGTCACAAGAGAGAGAGATCATTATATATTCGTAAAGGGGCCAATTCAATAGGAAGATGTAACAATTATAAGTATACTAGAGGCCCGGTGCACTGGCGGGGGGCGGGGTCCCTCAGCCTGGCCTGCACCCTCGCGTAGTCTGGGAGCCCTCGGGGGGGTGGGGTGGTGGGGTGTTCCACTGACAGCTTATGCCTGCTCCTTAGCGCCGCTGCACTCGCCAGTCGTGAGCCCAGCTTCTGGCTCAGCGGCGCTTCCACTGAGGGAGCGCATTGGCCACCAGGGGGCAGCTCCTGCGTTGAGCATCTGCCTCCTGGTGGTCAGTGTGCGTCATAGCGACGGGTCGTTCTGCCATTTGGTCAATTTGCATATTAGCCTTTTATTATATAGGATATATGTACCTCACATCAGAGAACCCAAATATATGAAGCCAACATTGACTGATCTGAAGGGAGAAATAGACAGCAAAGCAATAGTAGAAGGAGACTTCAGTACCCCCTTTAAATAATGGATAGACCATCCAGACAGAAAATCTATGAGGAAATCGCAGACTTGAACAACACTGGAGAACAAGTGGGTCAACTGTTTTAACTGCAGCTGAAATTTCAAATACAGTGAAGGCGGAGGAGTGACCTCTGACATTTAGTAACATGGGGAAAAACCGATATTAACAAAAGGGTCCCAGAGGTGCTGTAGGGAAGGAAGTGGGAGGAACTGGCGTGAGTCAAGGAGAAAATAAGAGGAACTTACACATATACATGGAACTCAATCAAAGCAAGAAATGGAATATACAATAGCTCAACAACAATAACAAAACAAAACAGAGAAAGCAAACAGAAAGCTTTTGAACTATGTTCCTTCTCATTTTCCTTTTACCACTTCTCTTCCCCAAAAGGTATTTTTCCAGCAGCTCAGAGTGATTCCCAGGCCACTCTGGATTCTACCCCTACCCTCTAGTCAACTCTTCTGTCCTCGGTCATCAGTGACTACATGGTTATACTTCCTTCTCCTCGTACAACTTTCTCCTCTCTCGTCATTCAAGACCTTCTATTTTATTCTTTCTCCTTTCTAGTATGTTCTTAAAAAAAAAAAAAACAAAATATATATATATATATATATATATATATATATATATTGATTTCAGAGAGGAGGAAAGGAGAGGCAGAGAGAGATAGAAACATCAATGATGAGAGAGAATCATTGATCGGCTGCCTCCTGCACGCCCCCCACTGGGGATCGAGCCCACAACCCAGGCATGTGCCCTTAACCGGGAATTGAACCATGACCTCCTGGTTCATAGGTCGATGCTCAGTCACGGAGCCACATTTGGCTTTCACATGTTCTTTTATGTGTTGTCTCTTCTTCCCTTCCGCAGATCATATCTGACAATTCTCCCCTCCCATCAGTTTTTACAGTTCCTCCACACTGATTGTCTCTCTATCTTACGGCTTTAATGGCTCCTACGACCTCTTCACCGGGAGTGATTTATGCCTTTAAATCTTTACCACTCTCACGTCCAAGCTCCACAGCCACACTCGGAGTGTCTTACCAACACGGTCACTCGGACAGCCTGCAAACAGCACGTTGCAAACATACTCCTCTTCAAAGCCTTCTGTGTGGTGAAGAAAGCAAGCAAGATATAATTTTTGCAAAGAGTTGAAAATTGTTCCAGAGTCAAAGTAAATTTTATAGGAATAAGAATGCCTTTGGGAATTTATCTATTTTAGATCTGTAATGTTTACATGTCAGATAGCTATGGGTGGAAATATTTTACTCCTGTCAAGTGCTGAGAGCTGTGTGGGAAGTATGCTTTTATAGAGTAATTAATCAAATGCTTAGTATGACATTAATGGTCCGAGGAGGGATTAGGACCATGAATTTTAATTAGTGACCACACACTTCAGGCCAGAGTGGAAGCAGTCTGGAATGGCTGATTAAACTGTTGAACATGAGACACATGGGGGAACAGCATTCTTTTCATGTTTTACTGTAAAACACTATAATATATGCATACTGGAGGCCCGGTGCACGGCATTCATGCACAGGTAGGGTCCCTAGATCTGCCCGGTGATCGGGGCCAATCAGGTCCCCCTCCTCCCTGCCTCTATCTCCCTTCCCTCACCACCAGTGCACCGCCACTGCGTGGTTCCCCCCCCCCCCCCCCCCGCCTCCCTGCCTCCTCCTTCCCTCGCTCCCTCAGTGCCCCACCACCACTGCTGGTCGCCTGCCATGTTCTGCGCTGCCCCCTGGTGGTCTGCGCATGTCATAGCGAGTGATCGAACTCCTGGTCTCCCGGTCAAACTCCCGAGGGGACACTTTGCATATTAGCCTTTTATGTATATAGACTAGAGGCCTGATGCACGAAATTTGTGCAGGAGTAGGCCTTCCTTCCCCCGGCTGCTGGCACCGTCTTCCCTCTGGCACCCGGGACCTGGGCTTCCCTCCAGCACTTACAGGATGTAAAACTGATCTTTGTTCTTCATTCATAATAGCCAACAGAATACGAGCCATGTAATGAAAAATGTGCTTGGAATGAATTTATGTAAATACCAGGAATATTACTATTCTAATGAGAGGATTCATCCAGCTTCCCTGTTACATAAACTATTGAGCTCAGGGCTGAAGAGGTTTTATTTTTTATGGTACGTAAAGGGGAATTTAAAGCTAGTCATGGTCATTATTTTTTAATTTAATTTTTTAAAATGAAATGTATGGGGAGACACTGGTCAGTGTGAACATACGGGTTTCCTGTGTGGGTTTCCGTGTTACAAGATAGTCACGGTTGTTGAAAGGAGCGGCAGTTGACAGGGAAACGTGGCCTGAGGAGCAGTGTCAGGAGTGGTGTTCGGAAAGGCTGAAGCCCAGAGCACTGGGGAGGGAGCAGAGAGGTGATGAAGGCCGGGGCGGAGATTGGGGGCGTCCGCAGGCAGCTGAGACGAATGTCGTTGGACCCAATAGCTGTGGGCGGGATAACGACCAAGACCCGTTGAGGAAAACAATGTGAATAGACTGGACCAGCGGTCGGCAAACTCTTTAGTCAGCAGAGCCAAACATCAACAGCACAACGATTGGAATTTCTTTTGAGAGCCACATTTTTTAAACTTAAACTTCTTCTAACGCCACTTCTTCAAAATAGACTCGCCCAAAATAGACGTCGTAAAGAGCCGCATGTGGCTCGCGAGCCGCAGTTTGCCGACCACAGGACTGGACTATCTGGCTGTGAGGTCGGACTTCTGGAGAGAGTGGACGACCATGAAACCCTTTTGAGTTCGGGAAGAAGATAAAGGGGCCCAGCTGGAAAGGCCTGCTCTGGCAGTGGCGTGGGACATGCACCCGCAGCTGGAGGGGGAGGAGACGGACAGTTGGTCTCCCTGCGTTGTGCCTGCCTGTGTGGCGGGGCACTGGGGCACGATTGTGCCCCACTGGGTGGCATTGGCTGCACTTGGCTCAGCCCGAGCCTCTCGTGTGGTTTGTGAACTGCGTGAGCTCAGCCACGTGCCACGTTTTCTCAGTGGGGTCCGTCGTGCACAAGTTACTCCTCTTTGTTCCTATTTAACTTTTTGTTGACGACAAACAGTCAAACCGTCACCGCCTTCACGGGTTTTCAGTCCTCTGCCGTCCACGCTGGGAAGTGTACCGTCTTCCTTTTGCATTGTAGACGAGAGCGTGAAAATGCGATCCGTACGTGACAGTTTCTGTAAACTCTCCTTCCTCGTTGCCCTCAGCTTACTCTGCTCTTTCGCTGGCGTCCCCCTCTCTCGCCTGCTGATCTTTCCGGAGTCTCCTCTCTGCCCCCTGGTTTCTGCGGTTCCTCGGTGCTCTCTCCACTGCCCACAGCTCCAGCCACTGTCTGAAAGGGTGTCTCCAGGTTTTCATATCGAGCAGAACTCGTCCTCTCTAGTTCGATATCCGTTTTCCCCCAGGCAGCCCTCGCCTCAGTGCCCGGGAGAGAACCCCTCCAAGGCCAGAGAGGTGCCCTGCGTGTATTTAAACAGACGGTCAACGCTCTTCTCGAACCGAGGGCACATGAGGAAGCAGGAGGGGTCACCGTGGACAATCGGCATCTTCCCGTCTTGACTACCAGCAGGGAAGGGACGAGGTGAATCCATGCACCGGGCCTCTAGTTATTTTAAATGCCCAGAAAAGACAAGTTTATAAGACAGGAAGTAAGTGAATGGTGTAACAGAAATTAACCATGCATGGGCAGAGGAGATCTTATGGGTGGTATGAATACGCACTAAAACTAACTTATGATGATGGTAGTACCACCACTTGGTAAAGTTACTAAAAACATTGAATTGTAAACTGGGATTGGGTATATTTTTTAAAAAAGTGAATGCTAAAAGTATAATCCTGTTCCAAAGACAGATAAAACTCTGTCAGATATGGGAGAAAAACAAACAGCAATCCCTAAAAAAAAATGCTTAGTGCAGTTCTATATATCAGTCTTGTAAATCATAAACTTCCTTAGTAAACAGTTTCATCATAATAAACTATACCATTTTATACTGTGAAGAATGTTCTTTAATTAATTTAAAAAGTTTTTATAAAATTGAAACTACATTAAATGAAACTGCCAATTCCACCCCAAATAAATAGTGATAAAGATCTAGTTAAAAAAAAAAAAAAAGGGGGGGGGGGGGGAGGGAGAATCTGTAATACTTTCAACAATAAAGTTAAAGTTAAATAAAAAAATCAATGGGAAAAATACCCTTGGGTGAGGATTAAAAAAAAAGTAACGGTAATTTGCTAACTGTGAAAGTACGTCATTGTGAGGAAAGCCATAATAGGTATAAATAGGATCCAAAATTCAGGTTTTACAGACGAGACATTTGATATGTCATGATATAGAGCAGCTTGAAGAAAGGTCTGGAAGGGGCCCAAGTGTGGAACAAAAGGCACGGGTGGGAGTCGGACCCCGAGGGGCGAGTCTGTGTTGTTGGTCGTAAATCGGGGTGGTTAGGGAATGAAACTGAGTTCTTGAAGGTCAAAAACATGGTTTCCTCAGCATGTTTTACTTCCACTATCTGTAGATGTTTAGTAATAGTACATTACTGGGCCAAATTCTTAAAGTAATTCAATTAGAACAAATGATAATGGTCAACGAAGAGACCCATTAATCACTTTTAATCTACCGTGTGCAGGCGTAGACTTCGTAATGATTTAGTTTCAGGCAATAATAGACACATAGACGTAGCCTTAATAATTCATGAAGCGCTAAAATGTTTAATAACTTTAATTAGGCCCACAATGAATTCACTGGCTGGAGAAATAGCACAGACGCACGTATTTTATTTGAGACGGTGAAGTTCATGACGGCACCTACGTGAGCCGCGGAGCTTTGCGGTCGCTGTCGGAGCCGGTGGGTCCGGGAGAAGCCGGTGGAAGCGGCCCTGCTCTCTGTGGCTTCTCCACTCGGCTCTGGCGGCAGGAAGTTTGTGAACTGGAACTGCTTTTCTCTGTTGACCTCCTTGCTGTGTCATCGTCGTCATCGTTATCATCGTCATCGTCGCTGCCGTTCTTTACTGTTTCTGTGTGTGTGTGTCACTCCAGAACACTGCCTTCGGGGTGTCCGCCCTGGTCTCCCTCTTTCCCAGGAAGGTTTGATGTCGGCACCAAGCGCTGTGAGGTCGGATCCAATAATTGAATCAGCACCCCCTCCCCTGGGAACTGACCTTAGGCCACTGCACAGCCCACAGGCCCTCTCGCTCAGACCGTTAGCTCTCCCCTGGGGACCCCCCCAGGACCCAGACCCGCCCAGAGGCCTTGAAAACCTCTGACTCCCCGTCCCTGGCCTCCAGATGACCTAATGGGTTTATAGTCCCTACCACTTGGGCCTCTGCCTTCCTCCTGCGGGGACCCTACGAAGCACCTGCCTCCTTCCCAGGCCTCTGCCGTCCTCACTCGTGTCTTCAGGGTCCGGAGGAAGCGGCGGGTCACCTGCCTTCATGGCCTGACTCTGCAGCCTGCTTGGGCTCCTCGGCTCTGCCCGTCCGGGCGGGATGTCGGAGAGACACCGGGGTCTGGGGTGTCACTGTCTGGCTGCGTGTCTGCACCTGAAGAGCGAGCAGCTCATGGCGGCGTGCAGGGTCTCCTCCTGGCACTGAGGGCCTGCTGTGCTTTTATTCTTTGCTGAGGAGTCCTTACCTCCGGTGGCCTCCCCGTCCATCACCGTGGGCACAGTTATCGCCACCCGAGTGTGCTGGGCGTGAATCCTTCAACAAAAAGTAAGGATCCTCTGTCCCGTGGACAGTTAACAGGGAGAACGGGGGGGACCTGGAGGACGTATTTGGAGGCTGTGCTCTGAGGAAACTGAAAGCAGAAGATGGCTTTCTTCTATCGATGTTGGTCTGTGGGCCAGAGGCTTAGGGTGTTGTTACAGTCACAGAAGGAAAGAGGGGCAGTGCCCCAGGGGCCAGAGACCAGCCAGGAAAAGACACAGTGACGGATCTTGGCAAGATTTTTCTGTTGCCCTTGAATTCTGCCCTTGAGAAGGGTGAGGGTATCGTCAGAGGTTTCTTTCTCGAGTTTTTTTTTCTTTCTTATTTTTGCTTTCCTGAGGTATTAAAATATTAAATAAAACATTAAGTAAGATATTAAATAATCTACTGCAGCATTTCTCAATTTTTTCTCATCAGATACACTGCTCAGTGGCCAACACAAGAACAAGCAAACGAAAATGTGCACCTCAAACCCTCTAGAAGGAGGGAACACCCCGCCGCCTCTTCCTCCGGGGCTGAGTGGCCATGGAGCGTCACGGGGCTGGTCTGTGTCCCCTTAGGGCAGTGGTTCCCAACCTCCCTAACGCCGCGGCCCTTTAATACAGCTCCTCCTGTTGTGGTGACCCCCAACCATAAAACTATTTTCGTTGCTACTTCGTAACTGTAATATCTGTGTTTTCCGATGGTCTCAGGCTCTACAGCAGCGGTTCTCAACCTGTGGGTGGCGACTCGCCTGAGACCATCGGAAAACACAGATATTTACATTACGATTCATAACAGCAGCAAAATGACAGTTATGAAGTAGCAACGAAAGTAGTTTTACGGTTGGGGTCACCACCACATGAGGAGCTGTGTTAAAGGGCCGCGGCGTTAGGAAGGCTGAGGACCGCTGCCCTAGGAGAACATCAGGGTCTTCGCAGAAACCCTCCTCCCGTTGTTCAGTCGGCTTAGGAGACGCGCTGTCTCTGTTCTCAGCAAAGACAGCAGCCCGAGTGCGCCCCCCTCCTGCCCCCCCCCGCCGGGGCTCACTGTGCTGCCTCCCTCTGTGCCTCTGCTCCGTCACTGACGTTTATGAAGGACCCTGCAATTACCTAACAACTCCAGCGGGTTCGACACTGGCTCTTCAGTTGGGATTTAAATGAAGAGTTTAAGTTACATTAAATTAAGAGTTGTCCTCTTTCCTGGCACAGGGGCGGGAGACAGCTTTACCAATGGGACTTCCCTTTGTAAGCGTCAGTTCCCTTTGCAAAAGGGAACTCGGTCTCTGTTTTGAGAGCTTTTCCTCAGTCGCCTCAAGTTCAAAACAATCCTTATGCCAAAGAGTCCTATGTTGAGGTGGCATATTCTGGTCCACTTCAGTATATCTATGAAAATATATAACTATTTGCAGATATACATACACATATATGTGCTATAACCAGTAATACGTATCTGTGCTATCTACAGTCAAGAAAATTCTTCTTGAACCCAGCTGCCCTGGCTCAGTGGTTTATCATTGACCTATGACCCAGGAGGTCACGGTTCGATTCCCAGTCAGGGCACATGCCGGGGTTGCAGGCTCCATCCCCAGGGGGTTAGTGCGTGTAGGAGGCAGCCGATCAACGATTCTCCCTCATCATTGATGTTTTTCTCTCTCTCCCTCTCCCTTCCTCTCTGAAATCAGTAAAACCATATTTAAAAGGAAAGTTATGAATACGGTGGAGCATGTGACTGCATGTTTGTGTGCTAAACAAGGAATGGTTTCGTGCACCTGGGGACCTTGGGTGAAGCCTTGAAGAATGAGATTCTGGGCCCATGAGTAGGTGGAGAGGATGAGGTCTAGGGCGGGTCAGTCTGTCAGAGAAATGCCAGTTAAAGCCACAGTGAGGCACCACCTCTCACCTGTCAGAACGGCTGCCATCAACCAATCAACAGACGACACGTGCTGGCGAGGATGCGGAGAAAAAGGAACCCTCCTGCACTGCTGGTGGGAATGCCGACTGGTGCAGCCACTGTGGAGAACAGTGTGGAGTTTCCTCAAAAAACTAAAAATGGAACTGCCATTTGACCCAGTGATCCCACTTCTAGGAATATATCCTAAGAAACTGGAAACACCAATCAGAAAGGATATATGCACCACTATGTTCATAGCAGCACAATTCACCATAGCTAAGATGTGGAGACATCCCAAGTGCCCATCAGCAGACGAGTGGATAAAAAGCTGTGGGACATGTACACCATGGAATACTGTGCAGCTGTGAAAAAGAAGAATCTCTGACCCTGTGAGACAGCACGGAGGGACCCGGAGAGCATCGTGCTGAGTGAAATAAGCCAGGCAGAGAGACAAGTATCCCATGAGCTCACTCATATGTGGCATCTAATGAACAAAATGAATTGGCCAACAACATAAGACCTGAAGCAGGGAGGCATGGAGTAGACCGACACAGCCGTTTAGTTTTAAAAAGCGATCCAGGAGAGGCCAGGCCCGGAGCCGGGAAGCGGCCTGCCTGAAGCGCGTCCGGCTGAGGGCCGCGGGCTCGTGGCGGGCTTATCTGACAGGAGTTCTCTGTAAATCAGACGTTCCCAACCGGACAGACAAGACTTGCTAGTGAGGAAGCGTGGGGGCGGTGGTTTGGCCTTCACTAAGTTCCCTTCTCCTGCTCAACTAGAGGCTGTGGAACGCAATCCAGTGCTAACTAGTTACAGCGCAGAGGACAGAGCTTCACTTATGTGAGCTGCTAATGGGCGATTTTTTTAGACGACTTACAGAGTGAGCTCTTGATGCATTAATTGATGAGGGTATTTCCTTGGCCTTGCTGATTCTTTGAGGACTTTTTTCCCAAGTTTCATCAGTTACGTACTTTTATTAGCGTGTTGTTTAGCTCCTTTCTAGTTCTCATGGAAATAGGGGTTGCTTTGATGTGAGAACGATCGAATTTCTTTTGATTAACCTGCACAGGTGGATTTAGCTGAGAGCAGAGGCTCTGAATTCCCTGAGCTTTTCCAACCTCCAGCACGTAGCACGTTAGTTCTGTATACTCGGACTTGCCAGTACAGTATTTTGAAAACATTTATCTTTCTTGTTGAAAGTATTACAAATGTCCCTCCCCTCCCCCCATTGACCTCTTCCACCTGCTCCATCCCCCACCCCAGGCCTGCACCCCCTGTTGTCTGTGTCCCTGGGTCATGCATATCTGCATACAAGTCTTTGGTTGATCTCTTCCCCCCGCCCCTCCCGCCCCCACCTTCCCTGCGAGGTTCCTCAGCCTGTTCCATGCTTCCATGTCTCTGGGTCTATTTTGTTCACGAGTTTATTTTGTCTGTTAGATTCCACGTGTGAGTGAGATCATGTGAGACTTGTCTTTCTCTGACTGGCTTATTTCGCTCAGCATAATGCTCTCCATTTTTAATAGACAAGAAACATTTTCTCTGCTTTGGTCTGACTGTCCTGTTTTACTCAGCCTTCTTGTTTCGATACGGCCTTTTCTTTCTCCTCAGCTCCACGTGCGTCCTGTTGGGGAAATAGAATTAAAAGTGAAATCTCCTGCCAATCCAGAGCATCCTCTCCACAAAGTGTAGAAAAGAACGAGACAGTTTGATTATTGTAAAAAAATCATTAAATCACTCCGTGATGTGCATCAGAGACAGAATCCCAGAGATGGCAGATGCAAAAAGAAATCCTAGTTTTTTTATATCGCCCTGAAGCTGTGATTTATTACATCCGTGTAATTGTTCTGATCTGAGGAAAAAGGAAACTTCATTTATCTTCTCGACAAGCAGGCAGTTACAGCATGGAGTCAGGCACCTTCACCAAACTCCCGCCGAGACGGGAGACAGCACACCAACCTTCCCGATGCTCACCGTCCTGAGGGGCTCTGGGGCCCAGGAGAGGCCTTCTGGGGCTCGGGAAGCGTCTAGCAGGGTTCCCTGGCATCGCAGAGCGACAGAGAGCGTTTACACAGGCGAGTCTCCTAAAGGACACGCTGGCGACCCGGGAGGCTGGGGGAGTTCTCTTCCTTTTCACACGATGACAAAGACACGTTCACATTTCTTAGATTTCTGTCCACCCTTATAATGTATGGCACATGCTGTTAGACTTTCCCCTCAACATTTAAGTTATTTTCAGTGGAACTTCAGGTGATATATTTAACCATAATTTATCAGGTGCAGCAGATAAAACTCCCCAGACAAGTGCTTTTTTATCCATTCATCTGCTGGTGGGCACTTGGGCTGTTCCCAGATCTTAGCTATCCTATATAATAAAAGCCTAATATGCTAAGTGTCCAGTCGTCCGGTTGGCCATTCAGCCAATCAAAGCGTAATATGCTAATGATATGCTAAGGCCGCTCAACTGCTTGCTATGATGTGCACTGACCACCAAGGGGCAGACGCTCCAACTGGTAGGTTAGCTTGCTGCTGGGGTCCGGCCGATCGGGACTGAGTGAGACAGGCCAGACACGCCCTGGAGCCCTCCTGCGGTCCCTCCCTGGCTGGCCAACCTCCTGCATCCCTCCCTGGCCCCGATTGTGCACCGGTGGGGTCCCTTGGCCTGGCCTGCGCCCTCTCGCAATCCAGGCTGAGGGACCCCCCCTTCCCCGAGTGCACGCATTTTGTGCACCGGACCTCTAGTTATAAATAACACTGCTGTGAACACGGGTGCATACGTTCTTTCTGATTGGTGCTTCTGTTTTCTTGGGATATATTCCTAGGAGTGGGATTACTGGGTCAAATGGGAGTTCCATTTTTAACTTTTTGAGGAAACTCCATACTGTTCTCCACAGTGGCTGCACCAGTCTGCATTCCCACCAGCAGTGCACGAGGGTTCCTTTTTCTCCGAATCCTCGCCAGCACTTGTCGTTTGTTGATTTGTTGATGGTAGCCATTCCGACAGGTGGGAGGCATCTCTCGGATGATCAGTGACTTGGAGCATGTGTTCATATGCCTCTTGCCCATCTGCATGTCCACTTTGGAGAAGTGTCTGTTTAGGTCCGTTGCCCATTTTTAAATTGGATTGTCTGTCTTCCTGGTATTGGATCGTGTAAGTTCTTCATCTATTTTGGATCTTAACCCCTTATCCGATGAGTCATTGGCACATACATTCTCCCTCTCAGTGCGCTCTCTTTCCACTTAGTCGGTGTTTCTCTTGCTGTGCAGAAGCCTTTTACTTTGATGTAGTCCCATTGGTTTATTTGCTCCTTAGTTTCCTCTGCCCTCGGAGCTGTATCGGCAAACGTATTGCTACGAGAGATGTCCGAGATTTTGCTGCCTGTGGTTTCTGCTAGAAATTTTATGGCTTCACGACTTACATTTAAGTCTTTTATCAAAACTCCCCAAACAAGTGCTTTTGTGACTAAAGCCATCCTCTGTGAATTAGTTAAGAACACCTTTACACTTCACCAAACATTATTATTCAACTCTCATAAAATCCGTTTCTTTAAAACACAGTAAAAGGACTAGATGCATGTCTGGTGGTTTCTGTTAGGGACGCCGAAGGAGGCCACAGCGGTAAGGGAATGTAAATGTATTCGGTCATCCGGAGGCCCGAGGGGCTGAGCCCCAAATGCGCCCGCCCCCAGGGACCAAAGGACCTTTGGAGGCTTTTTCTGGCGGAGAATTCTCTGTGCAGGCCGGTGTGTGTGTGTGTGGGGGGTGGCGCAGCATGGTCTCACTCCGCGAAAGGGAATGTCCATCGTGAAGTGGCCTGGAAGCCAGTTCCTGGGGGGCGGGGGGGGGGTGCAGATTCCATTGTTTGATCAAACCTAACAAGCTCAGTAAGTGATGTTTAATGAGTGATTAATAGGGAGCATTTGTGTTTGCCATCGGGCACTCTTGACTCTGTCTGTACCCCAAGTGACAAAGGCAGATGTTCAAAGCCTCCCTTTTAGCTGTGAAACGGGAAGAGTCTAATGGACATACTGCTTTTCAGGCAGAATCCTGTTTAGAGTCCTTAGATTTATGCTTTTATTCATTAAAAATTATTTATTAAAGGTGTACTGTACATAAACCACTGTTCTGGGACTGAAGAAAGACTTAGTGAACGCTCAGACTAGATGCTTGAAGGTGCTAATGTTTGCCATGATCCTAGAATATTCAAGGAGTCAGAAGAAAGGCTGTGTGCGTGCACAGAAAGCATTGGGAGGAGATGGGCACGCCTTCAGAGGAGGTCGCAGACACCCGTGCATTTCCGTCTGCGAAGGTGCCTCTGCCGGCAGCCTTCCCACGGAACTCTCTGCGGCGGTCTGTGCCCGCCTTGGAAAACGCAATCGTCTACAATTACCCATCTTCGGCTCCAGATGAGTTTGCCAGAAGCTCAGTGGTTGAGAGATCAATTCACCAAACGATCTATATTTCATTTCACTGCATTTACCGATGGGCCTAAGACGGATTTATTACGAGTATTTTAGAAGTTTACAGTAGCTCCTAGGATCCCTGGCCGGCTCTGCGGGCTTTGGGATGGACTCTGGGGCCTTCAGACTTGTCGCCAGCCGCAGTCTCACCTTTGTGTGCCCTCTGCCCTCTGCCCTCCACGGCTCTCCCTCTCGGCAGCCTCTCCCCATCCCCAGTCTCCTGCTCGTTCTCCTGGTCTCAGCCTGCAGCCCGTCCATCCTTGCGGCTCAGCTCGAGCCCGTGCTCGGGGCGGTTCTGTTGCCATCTTTCTCGCAGCGGCAGCTCCTGTCACTTGTTTCCGAGGCCCTTCCTGTGCTCGCACCCTGCCTGTCCACCTGGTTTGGTCTCCCGTCCCTGTGCTGGGCACCCTGCCTGTCCACCTGGTTTGGTCTCCCGTCCCTGTGCTGGGCACCCTGCCTGTCCACCTTGTTTGGTCCCCTGTCCCTGTGCTCGCACCCTGCCTGTCCACCTGGTTTGGTCCCCTGTCCCTGTGCTGGGCACCCTGCCTGTCCACCTGGTTTGGTCTCCCGTCCCTGTGCTCGCACCCTGCCTGTCCACCTTGTTTGGTCTCCTGTCCCTGTGCTGGGCACCCTGCCTGTCCACCTTGTTTCTGTCTCCTGTCCCTGTGCTCGCACCCTGCCTGTCCACCTTGTTTGGTCTCCTGTCCCTGTGCTGGCACCCTGCCTGTCCACCTTGTTTGGTCTCCTGTCCCTGTGCTGGGCACCCTGCCTGTCCACCTGGTTTGGTCCCCTGTCCCTGTGCTGGGCACCCTGCCTGTCCACCTGGTTTGGTCTCCTGTCCCTGTGCTGGGCACCCAGCCTGTCCACCTTGCTTATGTCTCCTGTCCCTTGCTGGACAGGGGACGGGAAGTCAAGGCTGCGTCTTGTTCATCTCGGTAGCTCCCTTCCCAGGCTCGACTCCGGGGAGGCCGTCGGGACCTGGCGGCCCGTTGAGTGACGTAGGGTTCAGAAGCGTCCTGGCAGCTTTTAGGGCGGGCCCGGCAACAGGAAGGTGGAGTTGAAGAGCAATAAGGATAGAGACGTTATGACTGTGACTCGAATGGTCTGCTTTACTACAATTGAGAATGCCTGCTTGTTGGCAAGGCGTGTGAAAAGATTCCCGTGGGATTTGGTAAGTGGAATTCCACTATTAGCCGTGTATTAACTAATATGATGTATAATGCTAAGCATGATGGAGACCCTAGAAGAATTTCATTGAAGGAACTACGAAACAGAGTGAAATGTGTATCTTGAAGAAAAAAGAAATCGATAAGCTAGCATGTGAGGATTCTGGCACCTGTTGAGTATGTTTATTTTTATTAAAAAAAAATCTTTATGTTGAAAGTGTTACATATGTCCTCCCATTTCCCCCATTGGCCCCTTCTAGCCTGCCCCCGACCCCAGGCCCTCACCACCCATTGTCTGTGTCCATGGGTTATGCACATACGCATAAAGTTCTTTGATGGATCTTCCCACCCACCCAGCCTTCCCTGCCTTCCCTCCCAGACTCCGCAGTCTGTTGGGTGTGTCTATTGTAGCGATACGTTCGGGAACTGGGAAAATGACCACAGTGGGTTCGGGGACCCACTGAGTCCACTGTGAGACGGAGGTGAGCTGGAACTCCGTCGATCTCTGGCCTCCATAGCCCCTCGCTGACTGGTGGCCACAGTGATGTGGGGTCTCCCGGAGTGAGTGTCAGGCCAGAGCCGTGCCCAGGACCCGGGAGGGTCGGGTTGTGTCCTTTCCCCGGTGCAGTTCCTCCGACAGAAAGTCGTAGCTCCCCTCTGGGGAAGACGGGGAGAGAGACAGACACTGTGGATTTTGGGAAAACACTCAGGGGGACCTGGGCTCCTCTTCATTCGAGGGATCCGGGGCGTGTAAACTGGCTCCCCCGTGGAATGGGTTGAGGGGACGTAGTCTCTGTCTCTGCTGTCAGTTAGCCGTTGGTGCCCTTCGCCTAGAACCTTTCTGCTTACGCAGATCAAGTAAGAATCTGGTGGGATTCCTACCTGTCCACGTCCAGGGACACGATGATCAGTGAGCCAGTCCCATGTGTCTGCAGTGTCACCGATCGCTGCTCTGCCGCGCTGTCCGCGTGGCCGCCTCGCCGCCTCCGTGCTGGTCAGCGTGGTGCCATTGGGCCCTGCCGCCCTGGGACCCTCGCTTCCCACTGCACGGGGAGTCCTCAGTCAGAGCCTCGTCCCTGGGCGGCCCGCTCCCGGCCAGGAGCAGCCACAGCCCCCCCGGGTGCCAGGCCCCACGGCTCCCCGCGGTGGGCAACGCCGTCTGCGTGACTCCAGTGCGGCCGAGTAGGCGCCAGGGACAGAAACCCACGGCCCCTCAGTCTCCCAAGGCATTCGAATCCCTTCCTTTCCCTTAACCCGTGGTCGGCAAACCGCGGCTCGCGAGCCACACGCGGCTCTTTGGCCCCTTGAGTGTGGCTCTTCCACAAAATACCACGGCCTGGGCGAGTCTATTTTGAAGAAGTGGCGTTAGAAGAAGTTTAAGTTTAAAAAATTTGACTCTCAAAAGAAATTTCAATCGTTGTGCTGTTGATGTTTGGCTCTGTTGGCTAATGAGTTTGCTGACCACGGCCTTAAGCCAAAGCAAGCCTGACCTCTCTACCAGGCTTCAGCCCCTCAACCACCACACGTTCGGGGCCCTTTCTAACGCCCCGAGTTGTGGAATTACATGGGAATCACTGCTGGGTGAGCCCAGTCAGTAACTTCAGCCTGACCAACTTCCGGTTCCTTCCACCGTTATCTCACACCCTCACTGTCTGTTCCTACACGTGTTCCGTGGATTTCTCTCTGTATAAATTAAAAAACGTGTTGTTTTTGTGTGTGTGTGTGTGAAGAATCCATTTATTGTCATTAATTAGCCCCAATCAGACATTAAATATAGTATTTGAAATATCAGTATTAAAAAATAAACTATAATTGGTTCCTAATTAGCCACAACTTAAATATTTGTGAATTTCAGGGTCTCTCTCCATATTAAATCTCAGAGGAAGCCAAGTTCACAGTGGCCTTCCTGAGGGCGCGGAGAGCGAGCGCTTTTTATGTGACCTCTCCTGACCCCCTCCCTTTGCCTAAAGGTGCCCCCTTCCACATCCACTCACAAGAGAGAGTCACCTCCCGCCACCTTCTTCCTGAGCAAAATGGCCAACAGGCTGCATACATTATACCTAAAGAAAAACCTTTTATTGCATTTTATTTATTTACTAGAGGCCCTGTGCATGAAATTCATGCACTGGAAAGGGGGTGTGTGTCCCTTAGCCCAACCTGCACCCTCTCCAATCTGGGACCCCTCGGGGGATGTCCAACTGCCTGTTTAGGCCCAATCCCTGTGGGCCTAAACAGGCAGTCAGACATCCCTCTCACAATCCAGGACTTCTGGCTCCCAACTGCTTGCCTGCCTGCCTGATTGTCCCTAACCACTTCTGCCTGCCAGCCTGATCACCGCCTAACTGCCCCCCTTCCAGCCTGATTGCCCCTACTGCCCTCCCCTGACAACCCGGTCACCCCCAAATGCCCTCCCCTGCATATTCCCTCTGTATTAGACAGGGTTTTTTCTTTAACATATTGGACAGCCCTAACCGGTTTGGCTCAGTGGATGGAGCATCGGCCAGCAGACTCAAGGGTCCCAGGTTCGATTCCGGTCAAGGGCATGTACCTTGGTTGCGGGCACATCCCCATTAGGGGAGTGTGCAGGAGGCAGCTGATCGATGTTTCTCTCTCATCGATGTTTCTAGCTCTCTATCCCTTTCCCTTCCTCTCTGTAAAAAAATCAATAAAATATATATTTAAAAAAAAAGAAACATTTAAGATTCCTCCATATCTGCCTGGCTGGTGTGACTCAGTGGTTGAGACCCCAGGCTGCCACTGCTGGAAGGGGATCACACTCCGGCCAGGCTGAGACCCCAGCCCAGGCTGCCGGCACCGGCAGGGGATCGGATGTGGGGAGTGAATTTGTTTTTGTTTCTTATAAAGGGTCAGGAGGGCCTCTGGGCAGCACTCCGCCGGGCCGCTTACTCTGCAGGCGTCAGCGGCAGCCCTTCCTGAGACTGGGGGACTCTGGCAGGGCTGAGAGGACTGGGCGCCGCCATTTTTGTTGTGGAGTGATGGTTAATTTGCATATTTCTCTTTTATTAGATAGGATTACATGGAAGGATGTAGATTTCCTTGTTAACTAGATAATGACCCATTCCTTTATAGTTTGTTCATTTTACTGCTGTATACTTAAAGGACATTTAACATTTTCTGTATGAAAAATATATACAGTAGCTATATCTGCTGTATGTGACTTGTTTATTTCTTTACCTAGAGAACAATTTTGAAAATTATATTAGAAATCTGAATAATTAAGCAGTAACAATACCAGAAACAACTATCAGATTTTATAGATTAGGCAAGGAAATGAATCAGTTGCTTATCTCTCTCATTTTTGAGAATAATACTTTTTTATGAATTCAGAAATATATCCAGTATATAATTCTGATTATAATACTAAATTTCTATTAATCATAATGGTTTCTGTACCATTTAAGGAATAATTACACATTATTTATAGCTTGTTTCTTTGGTCAAATTTGATTTGCAATTTTAGATAACATAAAAGTCTTAATTTCTAAACGCAAAGAAGAATCTTACCTATATTCTAAAAATATTTTCGATTAAAAACGTTCATGGTCTGTTCTTTACAAATATCTATTGTGACTCACAGTAATAAGTAAATTCACAGTAATAAGTAAAGAACTGTTATTATGAAGAGATACTAGCTAATCCAGATGATAGGATAAACATAATTAGTATAATTTTCATAAGTCTATCCAGTTCATTGTTACTTAATCCACTTTAAATCACCCTGAGCGACACATTTTTCTTCTTCTTCACGTTAAATGCTCTTTTTAAAATGTATGACTAGGACTTATAATACTCATTTCTGTGTTGCATTCATGACTGGAGGAACAATAGTCATTCAGTTTCTCTTAATGTTTCACACCTCCACTTTAAAAATAATGGCTGATGTCAAGTTAGGTTTGCTTTAGTCTCTGCTTGGAGTTTGCTGGTGTTGATGATGAATACGATCCTGACGCGTGTATGTGGGACTTCTCATCTCTTCTAGGGAGGGAGGTACCAGAAAATCACCTTGAAACCAGTGCGGTCCGCTTACCCTCTGTCTGGGGAAGAGGGTTAGAGTAGAAATAGATGAGCTGCAGCTACCGGTGCCCGGCTGAGGCCCTGGAGGGCGGGATTCTCACCCGAGGTCACCATCACAGAGCCCGTGTGGGCCCCGCGTGGCTCCGGGCCGCCTGCGCCGGGCCCTGGGCGAGGTGGGTGCTGAGATGGGAGGTGCCCTAAGGGGTGCGCCCTGGCGGGTGCTCGGGGCCCGGGGAGCTCTGCACAGGGACGGGCCCTGGTGGAACGTCGGAGGGGAAGGGCGGTCATCGACACTGGGTCCTTCCTGCTCAGTCCCCAGCCCTCTCTCTCTGCACTAAAAACAGCCTGAAAGTGTCATCTTGTTGACGGCTGCTCTTTTTGATGGCTTTCTACCGTGGGCAGGGAGCTTCCCAGGACATGAAATTCCTCAGCAGGTGCTGAGCACCAGGCTCGTTCATTGTATCCACGGAACTTCTCATGTCAGTTAGCTTTGCACTTAACCCAGGTCTTGAATTGGTTGTGAAGAAACAAGTACCTGCTCTCCCATTATGATTTGTTTTAAAAACTGCTGTGACATTCGAAGACTGTGTGTAAAGATGACCTGCTGACGAAGGGATCTCCCACGGGGTGCCTTCCTGCAGAGAGGGCCTGGCTGGGCCCTGCTTTCCCACCAGCGGTCCCAGCGTCAGTGTCCCAGCCGACCAGCAGGTGTCACTGTTGTGCATGGAATGTGAGAAAGAAGAAGAGGGAAAAGCCAGTAACTGGTGCACGGTTCCCTTCTGCCTCTCCCAGTCTGGCCGAGTCCCCCAAGCTCTCGAGAGGAAACCCGGGGGTGAAAAACCGCCTTCCAGCTGACAGGCTCTGGAAAATGCCTTCCCCTGGCGGCATGCCGGTCCGTCACGCTCCGGCATCTTCCCGTTTGGGAAAAAGAAGTTAAAGCACATAAGCAGAGGAATTCCACCTCGATTGATACTTTTGTACACTGGTAACTGGGAATTAATAACCTCACACAATATCTGTCTTACCTCTAGCAAAAGAGCGTGTCTATCGTAAGTAAACTTAGCAGGCATTAAGGAAAAAATCGGGCTGTTTTGCAGATGCCTGTGATTAAAGTAATAGCTCACTTAACGCAGAGAAAGGAAGCTGCCAAAAATATAGATTTTACCTTGAGATGAATGGATGTCATGAATAGAATACATTTTAAACAATACATCAGACCGTTAAAGAGTTCTTTTTATAATGAAAATGATGTTGACATCCCTATACTTGGTGCTATTAAAACATTACAAAAGAAGTTTCACAATTTATAACATACTAGAGGCCTGGTGCATGAAATTCATGCACTGGGGGGTCGGGGGACGGTCCCTCAGCCCGGCCTGTGCTCGCCAGCCGTGAGCCCGGCTTCTGGCTAAGCGGCGCTCCCCCTGTGGGGGCGCACTGACTGAGTGCACTGACCACCAGGGGGCAGCCCTTTCCTCAGGCATCCGAGACACCCGGCTGTGCCCCTGATGTGCCGTGGCACTGGTGTTTGGCACAGAGCTCGGGAGCTGTGAGAGCCAGAGGAAGTTGTTGGGAAGGACCTCAGGGAACATTTGGAAACAGACCAAACTCGGGGCCTTTACCTTTGCCCTTTGCCCTGCACCCTCCTTCTCCACTGGGATGCAGGCACAAGGTCGTGAGGTGGAGGAGTCGCTTTACAATCCCGAGCATGAACGCCACGCCCTAGAGAGGACACAGCAGCAAGCTGGAAGGAAAGGGGTCCCGGATACGCTCCCGAGAGCCCAGGGGTCCCGGGTTGCTCACCGATGGACCTTTATCACATGGGACCCACAGTGTGGTCAGTGCCCTTGACCGCAGTCTTACCTGCCTCCGCCTACATTTGCAGCTGTCCCTGCCCGTGGGGATCGGCCTGTACCCCCTTCTCCATCCTGTGACGGCCATTTCAAAGGACCCGTCAGCATTTGAAAGAATGTGGTGGAAGCGATGTGAGGGCTGGAAGAAGTTCATCGAGGAGGATGCTTTTAATATTCTCCAGGAAAAGAAATCGCTTCACCTTTCTCCGTCACGGCAGCGAGTTGGCAAAACGGCGAGGAATTCTCCCCAAAGATCCGAGCTTAGGAAAGTTTGCTTAGAGAAATGCACGTGTGATGGAGCCTGTTTACAGCAGGCTTTCCAAACCGTCCCCTGGCAGACACGAGGCTGCGGAAACATTGGCCTGTTCCCACGGAGACGAACGAAGACGCCGCCGCCCGTCCTTCCGACGTCAGCAACGCTGCCTGCTTTCCATGCCGCTTCAGGTCCTCGCAGCCGCTCTTGCTGTCACCCAACACCAAGGGCCTCGGACAAAGGCTCTCACGGTTACTTAAAAGGGAGCCGTGAGTTTGACTTGCAAACCAATGGAAAAAGAACACAACTCATTTGTAGGGAACAGAGAATCCTTTTGGGACTGTCTGTAAGGACACAAGAGTCAACTATTTCAAATACAAAAAAAGGCTCTACTCAGAGTTGATCAAAGTATTCAAACATTGAAGATGTGTACAGAAGTTACCAAGTTCTTTCCTTTTCAACCCTAGTTTCCAAAGACCATTTTATTTGTTAACGTAAAAAAAAAACATTGAAACCTGTAAAGAATTTTTGTGAGTTTATTTGAGCCAAACTGTCGACATATGCCGGGAAGCAGAACCTCAAGGAGTTGAGCTAATGCTCCGGCGAATGGTGGGTTACATCTGTATTTACACATTGCCATCAAAGGAGGGACATAGGTGGGTTACATGAAATCCATTGGTGATGGATTAAGGAGGTGGGAGAAAGCAAAGCGGGGGAAACCCCTGGGATTGGCGTGGGGTGTGCTGTTGAGCAGACTCAGGTAGCACAGGGAGTGTAGGATGAGGCTGGGGTCACCTCAGGGTGAAACTCGGGGCCATGTTGGATCCAGCTGGTCTTCTGTCAGTTTCAAGCCTTTGATCCATTGGCAGTTGGTGTCACTGTCTCCTCGATAGTCCCTGCAGCCCTTACCGCTTGCAGCCGTACCCTGTCTCATAGGTGGTCGGTCTGGTCTCTGTGCCCCAGCCCCAGTGAGGATTCTGGATCCCGGGGCTTGAGTGAACTGCCCTGGTGGGCGATGCTCCATGCATGTCGTCACCGATTGTCACCTGGGAAGGTTACATCGTCGTGTGTAGTGACGTGGACCCGTCGTGATGGTGTAACATAGACTGTGTCACTACCCTGCAGTCTTCTGTGCTGCACTGCTGACCCGTGCCTCACCCCCCCCCCCCCCCCCGCCTCCTGAGAGCACGTGGTGTCCACAGCCCTCCCGCTGGGAGTGCCTCTGGGCTCTGGGCGCGCTCGGGGGACAGCGGGTTCAGGTGAAATGAGCTGCGCTTCCTTCCCTTCGGCGGCCGTTCTCATGCCCCTTCCTGTTGGGGTTGCTTAGGTGGGCCCGCGCCCTCACAGAGCTTTTCCTCCGTGGGTCTGTCTAATCGTTGGTCTCTGCGGAGGGACAGAGAGCCTACTCTGCCCTTTAGGTGATGTCACTCTGACGTCATTTGTTTTTAATTTGCATCTAAACTGCTCCGTTATACACTGTCATTCCAAGCGTCCGTGTCTCTGATTCTGGAACGTCCTCGGTGCTGGATTGGAGAAACCCAGCCTGTATTTTCTAGCCAGTCTCTCTCTGTCTGTGTTGAATCTTGGGCCGATGTATCCATCTACCAGTCCCTTTCTCTAAATGGCTCAGTTCACTCAAGCATTTTCTTAAAATCACCAGATAGAATTTTGGACAGGAATACATCTACGGGATTTAGGAGAAGGATAAATGAGTATTGTGCTGTTCTCAGAGGCTTATTTTTTAAGCTTTTGATGATTACTCTTTCTGTAATCCACTTCCAAATTTCCCACATGCATCACATTGTAAGGCCATAAGTTATCTGTAATACTCTAGCACTTTTATTTTTTTAGCTTTAAGAAAGGACTGTATTAAACTGTTTGGAAACAGTTTTTGTGTGGTAAACAGCCTAAATGTGTCCCTGTTGGGCTTACTATGTAATGACTTAGATTTCAGCTGGATTGACCGCGGCTAGAAGAATGGCATGTGTAGCCTTTAACGATCCACTGGAAACTTAAAAGCCAAATTAAGGAACCACAAACCCAGTCGTCTGTGACAGTGACTTTCATCGCCTCCAAAGGAATTTGCTAGGAACCTACACTTCTCCAGTTCAGATAAGAATCTTCTCATATGTATTTTTAAAAATATATTTTTATTGATTTCAGAGAGGAAAGAAGAGGAAGAGGGAGAGAAACATCAATGATGACAGAATCATTGATCGGCTGCCTCCTCCACGCCCCCTACTGGGGATCGAGCCTGCAACCCGGGCATGTGCCCTAATGGGCAGTTGAACCTTGACCTCCTGGTTCATAGGTCAGCGCTCAACCACTGAGCCATGGCGGCCGGGCTCTCTAAGAGGGATTTACTAGGAACCCACACTTTTCTAGTTCGGATAAGAATCTTCTATTTAATAGGATTCTAAGGGAAAATGAATGATGATGAGGAAAGAAACCTTAAGAACATATCATGTTTGTTTTCTCATCAGAAACCTGATAAGGGATATAACTTTATTTGTAATTTGAGTAAAGAAACTTTATAAAATGGCAAAAAGGAAATGAAATACAGTTCATAAAATAGTGTTTTTTGATAATATAAAGTGTATATTAATTTTTTCCATTTATTCTTATTGTGACATTATTTTATTTTTGTTTAGTCTCTATGGCCTCCCTTTCCCCACCACAGATGAAATTTACTTCGTGATACACCCAAAAGCAAGGCCATTACTGGCTATTAACACATGGCGGACCAGTAGTTTTACTGCTAGCTTTACCCAGTGGCCAGATAAGTGTCTATTGAATGAGTACAAAAAACGTTTTACATAAATGTTAAAGGCACGCTTTAGAATTAAATACCCGTTGCATTTTGAAGTTATTTATTACATGTTCTTACATCTTTTTAAAGTATGATACTTTGTAAAACACTGTGTGATGTGAAGCGAGAATTCTCGTGACCCATCCACAATGTGTTAAAATAAGAGCGAGTGTTTATTATGTGTTTCTGTGCCCGGCCCTGCCCCACGTGTCCTAGAATTATTATCTATTTAGTCCTCACAACAGTTCAATGAGGTAGTATTGATCGTCATTCCAATTTTTAGGATAAATAATTTCAGGCTTAGGAAGTTTCACTTTTTTGCTGATGTTCCCCCACATTAATGAAGTACTGGAGGCTTAGAATCAGACAACCATCCTCTTAAGATCTGTCTTTCAAGAATATGACTCTGGCTTGGACTTTGGATACAAAGATAGAACTCTGCTGTGTGTCCCCAGGAAACACCCAGTCTGTGTCAGCAGAAGACACCTGTCATGGGGCCATCGGGTGAACAGAGGGTGAGCGTGAGCGGCTGCCCAACGCGTCCGCGCAGGCCCCACGGGAGGGAGAGTTCTACTTGGAATGAGTACAAGTTTCAGTTACTGAGGCGAGGGCTGGTGTCGAGGTTGAAGGAAGAGTTGGTGAAATTCTAAAGGCGTGAGAGCATCGTACGTCTGAGAAAAATAGTAGCTATTAAAGTTTAGAAGCAGAGTGGCCTCTTAAAAATAAAAAGTCCTGTGATTTTGACCTCTTTGTCTCTGCCTCCCAATTTTACACACACGCACACACACAGCCACACACACACACACAGCCACACACACACACACACACAGCCCCCCCACACATACCCACACCCACACAAGCCACACACGCACACGCACACAGCCATACACGCACACATACACAGCCCCCCACACATACCCACACCCACACAGCCACACCCCCCCACACACACAGCCCCCCCACATACCCACACCCACACAGCCACACACACACACAGCCCCCCACACACAGCCACACACACACACACACACACACACACACACACACACCCCCCCACACATACCCACACCCACACAGCCACCCCCCCCACATACACAGCCCCCCACACACAGCCACACAGCCACACACACACACACACACACACACACACACACAGCCCCCCACACACAGCCCCCCACGTTATCTGAGAAAAACACGCCCAGTTTCCTCAATTACTGGGCAGTGGCACCCCTACCTCCCCACTGTGGACAGCTGGACCCTATCTTTCTGTGTCTGTTCAACAAGGTGAGGTGGTCTCTGTGGGGCGGCAGGAAGGGCTGGCTCACCGTCCGCTCCGCGACTTGCACGCTTTTCCGCCCTGAGGACACGGTCACAAGAACGTGGCGGTGCTGGGGGGGCGCGGGGACAGGCAGCGCCGGGCTGGCTTATCAGCGGACCAGGCGTCGCCTGCGGGAGAAACACCCATTGCAGGCACCTGAGTTGCCGACGATAGCGTTTCCGTGGAAAACGAGCGTAGCTTTAGTCCGAGAGTTAACCCTGTGGTCCACAGGTTATCTTTTCCGTCGCCCTGCCTTCCTTCTGGTTGTGGGGGGATGTAGAACGAATACGAGGACTGATAGATACAGATTCTGAAATCTCACAGCAGCATAACCTTAGTGATTAGAACAGTCAACTCGTGTGCGGGTGCGTTTTCTCCTACGACCTCTGTATCAATAAGGTGTTTGTGAACAATTAAAACTCTAATTCTTTAGTACAAAATAAAAATTTTATGAAAAAATTCCACTTGGATGGGAAGAAGGGATGCAAAACAGTATTTCTCAGCGTTGTACTATCCGGAGAAAATGTTGTTAACACCCTAACCGGTTTGGCTCAGTGGATAGTGTCGGCCTGCAGGCTGAAAGGTCCCAGGTTCGATTCCGGTCAAGGGCATGTACCTTGGTTGCGGGCACATCCCCAGTAGCGGGTGTGCAGGAGGCAGCTGATCGATGTTTCTCTCTCATCGATGTTTCTAACTCTCTATCCCTCTCCCTTCCTCTCTGTAAAAAAAAAAAAAATCAATAAAAAAAAAAAAAAAAGAAAATGTTGTTCCCGCACATGCCCAGAGTGGGGCCAGGGATCACACCTGCACCCAGGGACGACGCGCCCCTGACCAAGAATCAAACTGGCGACTCTTTGGTCCGCAGGCCAACGCTCTAACCACTGAGCACACGGGCCAGGGCAAGCATTTTTATCACAGTGTCCTATCGTATCAAACATCAACTTTTCATATTTACAGACACACAACTTGCCATATTAATAGGAACCTTAGGTTTTCCTGCTGGTTGAGTGGTAGATGATATCACTTCAACGTTTTTTAAAAAAATATATTTAATTGATTTTTTCACAAAGAGGAAGGGAGAGGGATAGAGAGCTAGAAACATCGATGAGAGAGACACATCGATCAGCAGCCTCCTGCACACCCCCCACTGGGGATGTGCCCACAACCAAGGTACATGCCCTTGACCGGAATCGAACCCGGGACCCTTCAGTCCGCAGGCCGACGTTCTATCCACTGAGCCACACCAGACAAGGCAACATTTTTTTGTTTTTTAAAAATTCCCATAAAAACTTTTGTCAAACCTGAGGAGAATTTAAGGAAGAGTTACTGAAGTGTATCAGAAACGTCTGCAATGTAGAGAAAACAAATGTTAATGTTCAGGTTCACCGTAGCCGAGTCAGCCAGCATCTTCGCTCCACGACTCCCTCCAACTGGGTCCAGACATGGAATTCTAGGGACACCACGGGAAAGCCTTGTGTGTGTTTTAAGTCTTTGTTGTCGAAAGGATTACCTATGTCCCCCTTTCTCTCCCACCTTATTGCCGCCCCGCCCCCATCTTTTTGGGGAGGGGTATGATTTGCCCCTAATTTGAATGCGTTTGATGAAATATAAAATGTCAAAGTCCAGCCAACAGAGCCCCCTCGGCCCCCGGCGCCCTTGTGTGCGGGTCCCTCCCTTCTGCCACCTGCGCCCCTGAGGCTGCCAGTGCAGCCCCGCCAGCTGTGGGCCACGCGCGTCCAACTCCTCAGACTCCCCGGCCGCGCTGGCTGTGCGTCCCTGTCCCTCCGCTGCCGCTCCCATCCGTCATCCGGCATTCGCCCTGGCGCCAGCGGAGCAGGTGCTGTGGGCTCAGCCAGCGACGCTGTGGAGAGAGAAGCCCTGCTGTGTGAAGCCGCCCCCGGCTGGGGAAGCCAAGGGGAAGGCTGGGCGGCCGGTGTGAAGTGTGTCCGTGTGTCCAGCCGAGAGTCAGAGGAGGGACCGCTCAGCTGCATCAGTGAACAGAGCGCAGAGCTCTCCGTCTTTGGGTTCAAACTCTGCTTCTGCCTCTCCCGAGTGTGGCTTGGAAGCAGGTTCAGTTACCGATCTGTCATGCAGGGACCACTTGTGCCCTAAGTATCTACTGCGCCTTCTTTAAGTGCCAGATCCTGGCTAAGTGCTGGGGTACAGTGCGGGCAACGCTACGGGGGTTGGCACGGGCCTGAGAGCATCCGCAGGGAGACAAGCATTAAGAATAGTCACAAGTAGCCGGAGCCGGTTTGGCTCAGTGGATAGAGCGTCAGCCTGCGGACTGAAGGGTCCGGGGTTTGATTCCTGTCAAGGGCATGTACCTTGGTTGCGGGCGCATCCCTGGTGGGGGGTGTGCAGGAGGCAGCTGGTCGATGCTTCTCTCTCATCGATGTTTCTAACTCTCTATCCCTCTCCCTTCCTCTCTGTAAAAAAAAAAAAAAAAAAAAAAAAAAAAAGAATAGTCACAAGTAAACCCGTTCTTTCAAGTTGGGAAATGGCCGTGAAGGCAAAACACGGCCTTTGCTTCTCCCCTCCCGGGCCCTCGCTCCGCCTCACTTCCCTCCACGTGGCTACGCCCTTGGGGTTGGTGTTTGCAGAGCATGTGGCGGGTGCTAACAGATCCCCAGCTCATCAGCGAGGAGAGGTAGAAGACAAAGGACGTGGGACAGGAATGAAAATCCTAGTAGCATCACATGGACGATGATGGATTATTTTGGAGTCGGTAGGTACGCAAGAGACGTTGTGAGTATACTGAGTGATTTTGGCTTGAGAGGAGAGCACACTGTATTCACATACGAGAAACATGGAAGGTTTAATCATCGCCTCGTGGGTGCAAAGCGATGTGGGTGATTGTAGGTGGGGAGGGGAGAGATTGCGCACAAGAGGGGAACGGAATTTCGTGCGCTGCAGCTTCCGTCTTACATGAAATCACGGTGAGCGCCCTGATGCTCTCCATTTCCCTGTCACCAAGCCGCTGAATGCATCCATTCCGACTTGCTATGAAGGGGAGAGTTTTTTGGACCTTGCTGCTTCCCCGTGCTCCTCAGCTGGGCAGCAGTTAACAGAACAGCATAAACCTGTCCCAGGAGCTAAAGAGTGGACGGCTCGTTCTCTTCTCGCTGTGGCTTTATTCATAGATGCAAACAGAGCGATTCAGGTGACTTCCCCTGCAGACCTTAGATTTCCTGCTTCCTCACCACACCGACTCCTTTCACTGCTTTAGGACTCCATACCATTCTCAACGCTTTAGAGAAGCACAGGAAGAGGTGTGCAGTGACCCAGAGACCCAGAAGCCAGGGCCTGGCCCAGGGGCTGGATATACAGACAAAACCCTTGCCTCACAGCATGAACGTGCTTCACAGCAGGTTTGTGGACTTGTCCACACCTTCGCCTTGAGCAGTAACCATAGGCGGCAGCGTTCCGCACGTCGTTTGTAAGGCAGTGGCTGAGGTCAGATCCAGCTGGACGAGCGCTAATTGCTTTGTTTGCCTGCGTTTCTCAGGGTTAATGTGGTTCCGAGTAATAGTTGAAATCAAGGCTTGAGATGAAATAGAGTCTATATTTTGCAACCATCGTTCTCTAACGATGTCATTTTCCTGAAAGGGCTTTCTTAAAGGCCTGGCATCCATTTTTCATCAAGGGCTCCAACATTTTGTGCAAAGCCTGTGACCTCCTACAGTAGATAATCTGATCTTACGTCCCAGGGAGTGGACCTTGCATGCCTTCCACTTAACACATCCATGATAAGGCAAGGCAAGGCTTTGAGGTGTTCATGAGGTGTTTGTTGAAGATATTGAATGGATGTTAGAACTGGGGATAGGATCTTAGTGCCCTTAATTACTAGTGCTCTACACTAATTACTTCAGAGTACAACGTAAGCTCCAACAAATTAGACACACTAAATAAATTCCCTTACAAAACCGTTAAACAAACAAATGTCCCCCCTCCCCCCCACCCCCCAAATAAAAACACACCCAACAACCAAAAACATGCCCTACAAAAAGCTTTAGGTCTGACCCCGCTTGACAGTTTGGAGAAGTAGTTTAAGATATTCCGCCGAGACGCCAACAATGGAGGCGTTGCCTGCCTCCCCTTTAGAATCGCGGCTGCGTTGATGGACTCTGACTCCAGGAATGCATCAGCTGCTTCGAGAAGGATAACGGAGAGAGAAAGGGATGGACACTGTAGACGTATTTGGCAATAAGCAATATTAAATCTTTCACTAGGCCACCAACAGCGTTTAGACAGCATGCCCACCAAATCGCAAGGCATCCTGAGTCCCGGGATTGAGTGAGAGGAGCCGAGAAGCAATGGAAAGGGAGCCCCTGCGTTCCAGCACACCTGGGACTTCTCGGATCTAAGCACACGTCTCCACATTTCTGCGACACAAACAAACTGTGAATGTGGGCATCTGGGAGGCTCAGTGATAGATTAGCGCCCAGTGATAGGAGCTCACCAAAGGGGCTGTGTGAAAGCGCTCCTGAATTTTACGTTAGTCTGTGTTCTCACAGAATCTCAGAGGCCTTCAGGGCCGTGTCTGTCACCACAGTTCTCAAGGGGCGTTAAGGAGAGTCTCTGAAAAAACAGATGAATTGTTGGGCGGTGCCCACAGACGGTGAGGTGGCCACACTTAGCCAGGCAGTGGGAGCTTTTTTGCAGGAGTGTTGCGTTTACTTTACACTTTAAAATTTCTTCATTAAGTAAATACTTAACCATAGTCTAAAATGTCAAATAATACCAGATGTTATTAAAAATGGTCACGCCCGCCACCGTCCCGGCATTACCTTCGAGCGCTCTGGCGTCTCTTCTGGCATTTATCTGCACACGTCCACACGGCATGTCAGTGCGGTAGACTCCTTTGTCACTTTGGACACCATCTGCTGGCTTCCTCAGGTTGTAATTGTAGGTTTTACTTCTCTCACACACCTGCCCCCCCGCCCCCCGCCCCTCTGCTGTTCTTGCTTCCTTATCTGTGTGTGGTGGTATCAACATTTCTGGTTGAACCCATAGCTACTCTTTCCATTAATATGATCTATAATAATAAAAGCATAACATGCTAATTAGACTGGATAGCTGAATGACCTTCTGGATGTCCTTCCGGACGACCTTCTGGACGAAGTTGGGGCTGCGAGGGCCGAGCCCCTTGCATGAATTTCATGCACCGGGCCTCTAGTTATGTATACGAAAGGCTCACTGCCCAGCCAAGTAGTGCACCTCGTTTTTGGTTCTGTTCCTGGACAATATTTTATTTTCAGCTGAGAATCATCACATTTTTTTCTTGCTTTGATAATTACCTCATTTTATTTTCCTTTAATTTGCTTAGTTTTTTTTTTTTTTTTAAATCTGTGACATCTCAGTTCTTTTATCGTTTCTGAGGGTTCAGGAAAATGCCTCTCCTTACAATTTTCCAGAGTCAACCTTACCAGTCACTGTATCGGCACCACTTTGTTTTTCTTTGATAAACTCACAGATCGGGCCCAGTGCCTCTCTCAGCTCTGCTGCTTGCCGAGTCGGAGGGCTGCCCTGGGGGTCCTCCGTCTCCCCGGGATCTCTCTTTCCCAACTTCACGTCCCGTTCTTCCTGCTGCATTCCCTCCGGCGCCCTCGTGGTTTTGAATCCACGAGGGAAAGTGTTGGCGTTCTGAAGGTCAGAAAACGGTTTTCGCTCTTCGCTGCTTGTGGGTGAGTCGTCGGGATCGATAGACACATGGAGGTCAGAGGTGACGGCCTTGGCAGTGAGGAGGCCACGTCCCACAGCTTCTGTCTGGCCCTGCTGCTGGTGGCTGCTGGGAAGACGGATGACGCTCTGTGTGTGACCTGATCCTCGCAGCGTGGTCTCTCTCCCCTGTCGTCCTGAACTGTCTAGGGACGCGCCTGTCGTAGACCTTTTTACATCCATTCTGCTCGTACTGTTTAAAGGAGACGGATTTCCTTCTGCTTTAGACAATCTTACAGTTTTTGTTTAAAATAATTTCCTTTCTCCCAGGTCCTCTGTTCTTCTTTCTGGAAATGACACCCTTCCGCCCCCTCTGCTTTATTGAGATGCCATTGACACACGGCACTGTGTAAGGTTCGGGTGTAGATACGATGGTTTGGTAGACATACATGTTGGGAAGTGATCGCCACAATGGAGTTTCTGGAAATTCTTTAATTCACATCTGGGCTTCCTTGTCTTAACTCTTAGTTCTTTCGTTCGTTCCTTCCTTCCTGCTCCCCCTCTCTCCTCTCCTCCCCGTGTGTCTGTCTCCCCTGCCCTCCTCCTCACTCCCTGCCTGCCTCTGCTGCCTGGCCATCGCTTTCCCTCTCTGTCTATTTCCGGGGAGAGAGATTTGACTTTATCATCTAACCAGGCGTCCTCAAACTACGGCCCGCGGGCCACATGCGGGTGTTTTTGCCGGTTAGTTTTTTTACTTCAAAATAAGATTGTGCAGTGTGCATAGGAATTTGTTCATAGTTTTTTTAAAACTATAGTCCAGCCCTCCAACGGTCTGAGGGACAGTGAACTGGCCCCCTGTTTAAAAAGTTTGAGGACCTTGATTTCAGAGAGGAAGGGAGAGAGAGAGATAAAAAAAAAAAAAAGTTTGAGGAACCCTGAACCTTTCTGTACAGATTAAAAAAAAACCTGTTGTGTTTTTAGTTACTAAGAATTTTTTCTTGCTTTATAAATATTCCTTTTGATCCTTGAAGCCATTTTAATGACTGCATTATCATCTTTTACTGCCTGAGGGTATTATTTACAGTTTATTGTCAAGTCCAGAACCTTTGCCTGAAAAGCTTCTTCTCTACCTTGTGACTCCGAGCCCACGGTCTGGATCGTTCCCGTCCTTCGTCTGTGTCCTTGCTCACACAGTGCACTCGGAAACACAGGTACCGGTTTCCTGTACTGTGGCTCGCACATGCTCAGTGTAAAATGATGGCTCTCTGCGTGGTCTGTGCAGAGTTAGGATGTTGCCTAAGAAGGCGTGTTCTCCTGCCTGCCCAGAATTATTGCACGAGGGCTTTGCCTCCTAGCACACAATCCATGCGTCTGACAGAGGACTGCGCTGGAGGTTGCAGCGACTGCCGCAGACAATGAGACACTGGATGAGTTACTAAATTTCTCTGTAACAGGGCCATAGGTTGGACCAGTGGTCGGCAAACCGCGGCTCGCGAGCCACATGCGACCCACACCCCCACTTCTTCGAACGCCACTTCTTCAAAACAGACTCGCCCAGGCCGAAAACCGACTTCTGCGCATGGGCCACGAAGTTTCCATCGCACTGTACGTGCGCGCCCGCATGTGGTATTTTGTGGAAGAGCCACACTCAAGGGGCCAAAGAGCCGCATGTGGCTCGCGAGCCGCGGTTTGCCAACCACTGGGTTGGACTCATTATGGTCTTCTAAACCTCATATTGTGTTAGTCACGATAAGGATTAACGTATATTTAGCCTTTGTATTTGTGAGAACAAAAACCAAACTATTTGTCTGTAAACTCTTCGTGAGGAATATGTGATTGTTGTGTATATTAGGTAAAAATATCTTAACAGTGATACTTTACATACAGGAATCTCATCAGAAAATGTTACTAGTTTAAAATATTTTCATAAAATCAGGCTATGGAGAAGTGAGCTTGCTTGTAATGTATTTCAAACTATACAGGTGATCAAAATCCCCTTTTACTTACTCAGATTGTGTTTATTACTTCTCCTGATCATAAAATTAGTGCATTCTTATAAAAGTTCCAACAATATAGATGATTATTTGAAGTATGGAACTTATCCTTCCAGAAGTTCTATGCATATAAAACAATCTATGCATAAATTTATTTACTTTAATATTGAAGAATAACATTATACATTACATCCTATAATTCAATTTCAGAGTTCTTTAAATTATAGGTAATAATGAATTCTACTTAGGGCAATAAAATATTTTACATGATGGAATCTGATTTCATATCCGTATCCATAAAACTCTTGTTAGTTATAGAAATGTTACACCCTAATGAGTAAAAGGAATGCTTCATAAAATTTGTCACTGAGTCTCTAATTTATTTTGACAAGCATATTTAATTTCAATCAATTATGAATTTGTTTAATAGCAAACTAGTGAATGTGGATAACATTTCTTAAAAGTTATTACCTTAATATTATGAGATCTTTTTATAATTGTGCTGTTTTGATGAAATGTATGGAGACCAGTGAACTTCCTACGCTGTGGACTAGTACAAAACCGTTAGATGTGTGAGTACTGACAGGATGCCACAGTTTGAAGAGGGATGTCTCTAATTTCGTGCAAAGAACTTTTTTTTTTTTTAACTGAAGACTTGAGCTCCTGAGGGGGTGACATTGAGAGCTGAGCACGAGCAGCAAAGGAGGAGGTTATGCCGCGTGCGCCTCCTCCCATCGGTGGGGATTCCAGGAGCCGAGAGAAAACGGTGGAGTCATCCAGGAGGTTCCAGTCCTCTGTTTGGTGGGTGGGAGCTGAGCGATGGGCTGTGACCAGGGACCACGCTCTTCTGCTCTTGCTTCTCTAGGGACGTTCCTTTGGAAGAGTTAGGAGAGTGTGTTTGAGAAGAAGCAAAATTGTTAAAACTTAACCCTCTTGGGAACATCTGGAAACTGCTTCTGAGCTGCTAGTTTCTTCTACCCGCTCTTCCAGGTTTGCCTCTGCCAGGTTCCGTTTGGGGGATCCGTTTCCCGAAGAATTGACGGAATGTCTGCATGTCGCATCGACACGCCATGGCACCGAGCTGCCCATGAGGTGTGACTTTCTGTTACTTCCAGCAGCTCTTTCCACGCTCCTCCGGCCCAGGGCACGGCGTGCAGGGGCGACCGCCCGCAGACGTCTCTAGACTTTTGCCGATGGCTCGTGACTTGGTTTCTTTTGATCCTGTGGCTTCTAGTCCTGCTCCCGAGGCAGGACTTCATGGCAGGAGCGCTGTGCCCATTCCCCCCGACACGGGACGTCCAGGTCAGGGGCGGCTCTTATGCAGCAGCCACACCTCCATTCTCGGTCCGCACCCGCGCAGACACCCTGATCTACGGTGGCCCCTTTCTCACTGCGCTTAGCGGTGACCTCAGGGTTCTTTTCAGGGAGAGGACAAGAATCTAGTCCCGATACCCCTTTTTTTTCTTCTTAGATGTTTTTATTGATTTCAGAGAGGAAGGGAGAGGGTGAGAGAGATAGAAACACCCATGATGAGAGAGAATCGTTGATGGGCTGCCTCCTGCACACCCCACACCGGGGATCAAGCCCGTAACCCAGGCCTGTGCCCTGACCGGGAATCAAACCCTGACCTCCTGTTCATAGGTCAACACTCAACCACTGAGCCACGCCGGCCGGGCTAGTTCCGATATCTTGAAGTTTGTTTATAAAATGAGAATGAATTTGGTCTTATGTCCGAGCTGAAGAATAATACTCGTAGTAAGTTAAGGTCAATTCCTTTGAGATCAGTCACTTCAGTATGTGCCTTTATTTTTATTGTTTAATGTATCTTTCTTGTTGAAAGTGTTACAGACGCCCCTTTTATACCCCCGTTGCCCCCTCCCCTCTCCCCCATCCCCCGAATGTGCTTTGGTTGTCTTCTCTTTCCTGGTCCTGATGTTGCCCTCACGATCCCACCCCCGGTGCTTTGGCGTTAGATTTCCTTGTGCTCTGCCTTCCTTCTGCTCACGCCGCAGGCCCAGCAGGCCTCTCGGGAGAGGGGAGGAGTACCGGGCAGAGGCTCACACCTGATTTAAAAGGTTTTAGTCCCGGCTCTGCCCTTTGTAAGCTCAGTCATTTAAACCTATCCAGTCTGCTTTTTTCCTCTCCGAATGAGAGCTGCTGTACCTGCTCTATGAAGCAATCGGCGCGAAAGCACGCTTCCGCTCGGCACTGCGTAAATGCTGGGCATCAACCGGCGAGGATTCCACTTCGGCATCCACCTGCGGGGCGGAAACCACGCGCCTGTCGCTGAAAGCGGGGACGTTGGATTCATCAGAACGCTGACTGCGCCCGCTCTTACTGGTCAGGTGTATTCAATCCGAGAGACGTGCTCTGCAGGGCATCAAGCGCATGGAGACTCCTGCCGGGGCTCCGAGGCTCCGGGGCTCCGAGGCTCCGGGCCTCCGGGGCTCCTGCCTACACAGCTTCCCGACATAAAGAGACCGTCTCTGAGTCCTCGGCCCCATTGCTGCATCGCTGTTTAGACACCACGACTAGCTGGCCCCAGGTGTCACTGGGGGATGGTCTCTCTCTCCTTCAGCCAGAGTCGGGGTTGGCTTCCCAGTGGATTTCACAGGATTTGAGTTGGGATTGCAAACGCATGTGCCTTCATCCCAGACACTGTGCGGCCGACCTTATCTAACAGCCCAACGAGAAGGCCGGTGAAGACTGCTCACACGCACGTTATCCCAGCTGAAACACACCACACGACCCCGCTGCTCGCGGCCCCTCTGTAACCCAGGCCCTGTCTCCCGGCTCCGGGTCAGGGTTCGGAATGAACACGGACACTGAGCAAGTGGCAGCCAGTGGACTGTCTTCACGGCAGCCTGCGGCCTGCTCTGCGGACACGGGTGAAACAGGCCCATCGGATTCTCGCTCTTGGGAATTTGAAGAGGAAAGCTCCGAGTTCCTGAGCCACTCGAGCAGCAGCCGAGAGGACGCTGGTGGGTGGTTGAGGCACGGAAGTCACGTAAACTGCACTGATCAACAGAGGGGCCCCCCAGCAGAGGAGCGGCGCGGCAGGAGGGGAACGGTGACCGGGGGCAGCTGACGCGGCTCGTGGTGGAGAGGAGAGCCAGCCCGAGCGATTCTGCCCCGTCCCGTCCTCACAGCAAACGCCCGTCAGCTGCTATCCACGCAGGACCTCTTCCTGCCTACTTCGCCGCGTGACCCCGAAAGGGTACAGTCCAGTGGTGCCGGGATTGTGTGGACCTTGTTCTGACGCTGATGTTGAGTAGTTCCCGGGGAAGAGACATGCAGTGCTGGGCCATGAACTCAAGTTTTATTAGGACCCGTGACTTTTAAAATATTTTTTATTGATTTTTTACAGAGAGGAAGGGAGAGGGATAGAGAGTTAGAAACATCGATCAGCTGCCTCCTGCACACCCCCTCCTGGGGATGTGACCGCAACCAAGGTCCATGCCCTTGACCGGAACCGAACCTGGGACCCTTCAGTCTGCAGGCCGATGCTCTATCCACTGAGCCAAACGGGTTAGGGCAGGACCCGTGACTTTTAACACATGACTGTGTCATTAGTGTTTGGAAAGTTTATGGTGGCAGTCAGGCCTGAGAGATTAGAAGGAGTGTTTTTGTTTTATTGTAAATAAGCCCAGAGTCGTTTTTATGTAACAAACCTGGAAAGCACTGGGCCCGGGTTTGGAGTGAGCCCGGAGCGGGTGCCAGGAGGGCCACCACGGGCTGAGGAGGAAACGCCCACTTCGCGGCGACACAGATCCGGGTGACAGCGTGAGAGCACCAGCACGGCGTGGGAGGTGTCACAGGGGATGCCGGTGCCTGGCCGTGTCCTGCCTGCCTGTTTTCACTTTTCGATTTCATCAGGAAATGAACGTGGCTTAATTACGTCCTTAAAAAAATTACCCAACCCAGCCAGTGTGGCTCAGTGGTTGAGCGTCGACCTATGAACCAGGAGGTCATGGTTTGATTCCTGGTCAGGGCACATGCCCGGGTTGTGGGCTTGATCCCCAGTAGGGGGCGTGCAGGAAGCAGCTGATCCATGATTCTCTCTCATCACCGATGTTTCTATCTCTCTCTCCCTCTCCCTTCCTCTCTGAAATCAATAAAAATGTATTTTTAAAATAATTGTTATCTAGAAAGAGAAATTTATTTTTTGTAAATAGTAAAGGTCAGAAATTGAAAATAGTGGGTATGTTGCATTTACAATTGTGTTCTAAGAATAGGTTGCAATTTTGTTTTACCTTCTAAATATATTGCAAAAAGATCTAAAACAGTAACCAGACTTCTATAAAAGCACCCACTGGCCGGCGTGGCTCAGTGGCTGAGCAGCGACCTATGAACCAGGAGGTCAGGGTTCGATTCCCAGTCAGGGCACATGCCCGGGTTGTGGGCTTGATCCCCAGTAGGGGGCGTGCACAAATATATGTAAAGCTAAGCAGCCATGAAGAGAGACATTCTGGCTGCAATACCAGGAATGTGCGTATATTTGTATTTTCCAACATCAGATGTGATTTAAAGGCTGTTCTGCACTACAGTTTGGAAATGTAAATTGTTCTGTCTCCTCCAAAGACAGCTTATCTTTTCTAAAATCCTTCCGTCGCAATATTTATTACTGATTTTATCGCATCTGATTTATGTTATTTTCATAACTTGCTTCTGGAGGTAAAATTGTTCTCAGTTAAAGAGTCATTTAAACTCCGTCTTCCCAGGCCGTCCCGGCCCTGTGGCGACATGGCACATTTTAAAAGTCGGTTTTACTTGGGGGCGATCATATTTCCGAGCTGGCAGCTCTAAATGACATCACCGCTCGCCAGTGGAGAGTTCACCTGGTAAGAAGCACACCGGACCAGCCAAGCGGGAAGGGGTTTTAATTTATATTTCATTAGAGCTACAAGCGTGTGCTGCTCTCTCAGGGATATTCCTCTTCCAGATTGCTTTCTGCGGAGTTTGAGGCACTTGTTTGCTTTATGGAGCCATAACCCTGGGGAGGTGTTTTTGCCGTTTAATTTTCTATAACTGATGAAAATTGCGAGGGACAAATGCACCAACTTTTTGAAATTATACATTGATTGATTTTTAAAAAAGTCAGGAAAAAACTGAAATATAATAATCTGGAAACTGTCATTTTAGCACAGGTGGTGGAATAGTGATGTAGTAATTTTGATTTAGTTCTACCTGTATAGAACAAAGTCAGAAAACAGTTAATCCATTTCTATAATGTAGTGTGGAAACTCAGTGAGATTATTTAATTGAAGAAAACATGTTTTTACCAAGTGAAAACATTTACTGACTGACTTTGAGAAGTGTTGGACCTCACAGTTGTTTAAGAATTTAGATTCTATTGCGACTATATGTTTTTTTTAAGTTTATGTCAAGCCAGTAACTCCTTTGCTTTCAATTTTTTAAATTGATTAATCATGGAAGGATGGTTCCTTTTCAACAGAGAGATGTTTTTCCTTATATAATCTCTGCTATATTTGGTAATATTTCTTGCTAATACTGAGCCTGAGGAAGAAGATACCAAAAGGCCTTCTAGTGGCTAACCGGGCCTTTATTGATTGATTGATTGATTGATTGGCTTACTCACTAGTTAACTGAGCCCTAATTTAGGCCACAAACTGCACTTTAAGTCGCACCCTGCCCTGAACTGACGCCTGCACTTTTAACCAACAGCACTCAGACTTCCCTCTCCCACCAGAGCTGCAGGCCTAGACCCCCCTCAGCATCTTCACTGGCCAATCAGAGTGGCCCCACTCCAACCAATCAAGGCAGTGCTTTTTGGACCAATCACTGTGAGGATTGGGCGCCCTCATTTGCATGAGGACAGACCACTGGGCGGGACCAGGTGGGGAATCCCCTCAGGGTCAGCGCCCCTCTGGCTGGGAGCGCCCTTGCCCTTGACCTTGGAGGCTGAGCCTGTGCTCCCCGGGCTGGAGCGGAACCGGGCTGGAGCGGAACCGGGCAGGACTCCTCGCGGGACCAGGCAGCACGAGCCTGCGGCGGGGCCCACTGAGGGGTCAGACCCGCACAGACGGAGGGAGCGAGGACCGGAGCCGAGCTCCCGGCTGTGCTCCGGCCACGCGGGGCTCAGGTCCGGCTGGTCCGGCCCGGCTGGCCCACGGCTGGGCTGTCCCCACGGAGCGGTTTGCACTGAGTCGGGGGCTCCTGTTGGCGTTGGGTTGGTGGCCGTGAGCGAGGGGGGCTGACAGCAGGGGGGCCACACGATCACAGACCCTCGTGGAGCCGGAGGAGCATGGCCCACGCTGGGCCTGCGGGGCCGCCTGTGGCTGCAGATGGGGCCGCCGGGCTCTGCAGACAGGAGCACGGGGAGTTCCTGGGACACATGCTGCGGCTCCAGGGCCACAGAACGTAGGAGGTGGGGTAGCTCTTCCCAGAGCTGAGTCAGGGACAGTTCCAGTGTGCACACACATTTGGTTCCTAAACTAGACCCGTGGTCGGCAAACCGCGGCTCGCGAGCCACATGCGGCTCTCTGGCCCCTGGAGTGTGGCTCTTCCACAAAAGACCACGGCCTGGGCGAGTCTATGTTGAAGAAGTGGCATTAGAAGAAGTTTAAGTTTAAAAAGTTGGCTCTCAAAAGAAATTTCAATCGTTGTCCTGTTGATATTTGGCTCTGCTGACTAATGAGTTTGCCGACCGCTGGACTAGACCAAGGTCAGTGTCGTGGGTTCAGATGCAGTGCCATTTTCCCAGAGGCCGATGTCCCTCAGCGAGGAGGGAAGGCATGTGCACATGAGGTTCTACTTACTTGGCGTCAGAGGGATGTGAGAGAACATGCACCCGGGACTCGAAAGTAAAACACCGTTTCAGTGTCATTAGCTGCAAGAAAGAGGAATGCAGCACAAACCATAAACTCTAATTTAGACTCATTTAAAAAATATATTTTATTGATATTTTACTGAGAGGAAGGGAGAGGGATAGAGAGTTAGAACATCGATGAGAGAGAAACTTTGATCAGCTGCCTCCTGCACGCCCCCCACTGGGGATGTGCCCGCAACCAAGGTACATGCCCTTGACCGGAATCGAACCTGGGACCCTTCAGTCCGCAGGCCGGCGCTCTATCCACTGAGCCACCCCGGTCAGGGATAGACTCATTTTTTAGCGGATCAAGACCCATACAAGTTTCACGCAATTCCATGAGATCAGAATGCCTCATGCTCAGCAGCATGCCTTTGACTCAACATAGAACTTGCGATGGTAACGTTTCGTGCTTTGACACTCCAGCCCTTTATGAGTGAAAGCCCGAGAATCAATGCCATGGCTGCTTCTGTGCTAGTAACTAATCCTGAGCGGGGGAAGATGTAGGAGGCAGGTGGGTTCAAGTTTCCTTTGAATTTTGCACAGTTCTTTATTTGCCATAAATGTATTTCTTAAGTGATGAGGCAAAAACCGAAAACAGCGATCTTGAACAAGCACCCTGCTCTCTGATGAAGGAAGGCATTTAGAAAAGAGAAGCAGTTCCAAGGAAGAGTCGAGAGAGGGACTTATTTTCAGAGAACTCGTCTCGCCGGCAACAAGGATAAGGAAGCGAGTGGATCGAGGCAGGCGACTGGCGCCTGGTCCTGGCGATGGTGCAGGCGTTTCCCCCGGTGACAGCCTGGGGCCCGAGCTCAGCCGGTCCTGAGCGTTGATTTCCTACCGGCACGTTCCTGTCGCCCACGAGGCCCAGGCTGCCTGGGAGGCTGCGGAGGGCTCTGCTGGGTTGAGGGTTAATGAGGTTAAAGGAACTCAGTCACTTAGTGCACATGTGATGGGAGCTCAAGTGCTTCTGACTGTGGCTGTGAATAGGAGTAACCCCGACGGTTGCCAGTTAAATGCAAGTCGCACATCAGGGACGCCAGGCTTCTTACTGACAGGAGGAAAGCCCTTTTGTTTGGTCCCTAATGAACAAAATACCCTGACGAACACAACAGGTCCAGAGACATGGAAGCCTGCCCCAGACCGAGGATCCTCAGCGGGGAGGGGAGGGGAGGGATCAACCGAGGAGCTTGTCTGCATATATGCTTCACCTGTGGACACAGACAACAAGGTGGTGAGGGACTGGGGTGGGGGTGGGAGGGGGAGGAGGGGCCAATGGGAAAAAAAGGGGGCATCTGTAATACTTTCAACAATAAAGATAAATTAAAAAAAAGAAATAATAGGAAAAGAAAGCAATTTTATTTGGTTATGACACATAAAGGCATATATATATATATATATCTTCAAAATGTCATTAAGGTTTGTTACCTAGGCTGGGATTATGATCTTAGCTCTCACTACTTTTGTCTGGTTTTAGAGAGCAAAATGCTGACTTAAGAAAGATAAGTGAATGAATAAAGTCCCTCCCCATGAGCAGTGCATACGAAGAGCATGTTGGGAAAGCTGTTTTGTTTAAAGCCCTTATAATAATAAAAGGCCAAGAGGCGTCATGACCAAAATGACCAAACAACCGGTCACTAGGAGGTGCATGGAGCACCTCTTGGCCCGGCGTCCTGCAGGAGGCGGGGCGCCTCCTCGCGCGATGTTGCACGCTGGGCCCCTAGTGCTATCAGAACAACAATGTCCCGAACAGCTCTCATGCTGAGAAGATATGAGTCCGACACAGAAGGCCAAGTCCTAGCATCCGTTCACCCGCTCAGTCACTCACTGTTGACCGAGCGCTCACTGGTGCTGCAGCCGATGCCAGGGCCGGGACGCAGTCCTTCCGGCTCCTTAGGTGCAGTATGGTTACTGCTTCTGCCCAAGTATGCACCTCATGTTCTCAAGGGCTTCGTGGCTTCCTGTGGAACATCCCCAGGTTACTATTGGCTTTGAAAGATCATTTTAGTTTGATGCCATCGCATTTCTGTAGTTTTTTCTTTTGTTTCCTTTGCCTGAAGACACGTATTTAAAAAAGTATCCTTAAGAGCCATGTCGGAGATTTTACTGCCTATGCTTTCTTCTGGGAGTTCTCTGGTTTCGGGTCTACATTTAAGACTTCAGTCCATTTTGAGTTTGTTCTCGTATACGGTGTAAAAAGGTGATACGGTTTCATTCTTTTGCGTGTATTTGTCCTGTTCCCTTAGCACCATTTGTTGAAGAGACTGTCTTTACCCCATTGTATATTGCTTGCTTTATCTTAGATTAATTGACCAGATAGGTGTGGGTTTATGTCTGGGCTCTCTGTTCTGTTGATCTACTAGTATGTGTCTGTTTTTAATGCCAGTACCATGCTGTTTTGATTACCATAGCTTTGTAGTATAGTTTAATACCAGGGAGTTTGATACCGACAACTTTGTTCTTCTTTCTCAAGATTTCATTGGCTATTCTGGGTCTTTTGTGGTCCCCTATAAAATTTAGGATTATTTGTTCTAGTTCTGTGAAAAATTCCATTGGTATGTGAATAGGGATTACACTAAATCTGTAGATTTCTTTGGGTAGTATGGACATTTTAATGATGTTAATTCTTCCTATTCATGACATGGTGTACCCTTCCATTTATTTGTATTTTTTTCAATTTCTTTCTTCAATGTCTTATAGTTTTCTGAGCACAGGTCTTTTATCTCCTTGATTAAATTTATTCCTAATATTTTATGGTTTTTGATGCAATTGGAAATGGAATCGTTTGCTTCATTTCTCTTTCTGATAGTTTGGTTTTGTACAGAGAAGGAAACCATCCATAAAACAGAGAGGGAACCTACTAAATGGGATATTAGCCAATGACATATCCAAAAGATATGGAACCCATGCAACTTAATATAAAAAAAAAATCACAAAAAACCCAAACAACTGACTAAAAAATGGGCCAGGGGACCCGAAGAGATTTCTTCATAGAGAACACACAGATGGCCAATAGACAGATGGAAAGTTGCTCAACATCACTAATCACCAGGGAAATGCAAATTAAAAACAGTATCACCTTACACCTATCAGAATGGCTATCATTAATAAAGCAACAAACAACAAGTAACTTGGTGAGGATGTGGAGAAAAGGGAGCCCTCGTGTACTGTGGGTGGAATGGTAAATTGATAAAACCTCTATGGAAACAGTATGGAGAACTAGAATATGGCCCAGCAATGTTAATTCTGGGTATTTTTCTGAAGAAATCAAAAACACTACATCGTTAAGATAATATATGCCCCTGTGTTCATTGCAGCATTATTTATAGTAGCCAAGACATGGAAATAACCTAAGTCTTCGTCAGTAGACTAATGGACAAAGAAGTGGTACCTATAAACAATGGAATACTACCCGTAAAAAGAAAGGAATTTTGCCATTTGTGACAACATAGATGAACGTAGAGGATATTATGCTGAGTGAAATAAGTCGGGCAGAGAAAGACAAATGCCATATCATTTCACTTATATGCTGAATCTAAAAGTAAACAAAAAAATGAACAAACAGAACTCACAGATACAGAGAGCAAACTGATGGTTTCCTGATGGGAGGAGGGCTGGGGTGGGTGAAAAAGGTGAAGGGATTTAGAAGGACCAATCACCGGGTGAAAACAGTCCACAGGTACCATGCACCGACTGCTCGTGCACTGGAGCTCCTGCAACCGTCACGGGACGTGAAGGGCAGCATAGGGTACATGGTCGATGATGGAGTAACCGTGTGTGGTATCAGGTGGGTCTCAGAAAAAGAGATCAAGGACAATAAAATCATAGGGTACGAAGTAGTGCTTAGTGCCTGGCCAGTGTGTCTCGGCAGTTGAGCATCGACCCCGGAACCAGGAGGTCGCTGGTTCTATTCCAGGTCAGGGCACAGGCCTGGGTTGCAGCCCAATCCCCAGTGGGGGGCGTGCGAGAGGCTCCCTTCTTCCTCCTCCTCCTCTGCCCATTCCTCTACTTTGCTAACGGGGATCACTTCCCAAATAAGCCATAGGCACTTAGATCCTGTCTGAGGCTCTGTGTTTGGGAATTCACACTAAGATATTATTTAAACAGCTACAAATGAAAAAAAAAAGTATTGATTTTAGAGAGGAAAGGAGAGAGAGAGAGACATCTATGATGAGAGAGAATCATTGATCAGCTGCCTCCTGCATGCCCCCTACTGGGGATCAAACCATGACCTCCTGGTTCATAGGTCAACACTCACCACTTTAGGCCAGGCTAAACAGCTACAAATTTTAGATATCCTTATATTCTCACATCTTTCTTTCTTTCTTTCTTTCTTTCTTTCTTTCTTTCTTTCTTTCTTTCTTTCTTTCTCTCTCTCTCTCTCTCTCTTTCTTTCTTTCTTTCTTTCTTTCTTCCTCCCTTCCTTCCTTCCTTCCTTCCTTCCTTCCTTCCTTCCTTCCTTCCTTCCTTCCTTCCTTCTTTCTTTCTTTCTTGACTGCCAGCAATATATTTTTTCTAGGCTGAACAAGCAACATTGTGCTAAGCCGTCCAATGACTAGGACCATGTCCTCTATAGTCCTCGTGGTCATGAGCAGAACTGGGCTGTTAGGCCTATAAACATGGGCAGAGTCCACCCGTGGACACAAGAGACATCTCTGATGCCAAGGTGAATGGCCAACGCTCAGGTCTTTCACGGTCTGTGAATTGAGGGCAGAGAGGAAGTTGTTCTTTGCAGTTGCACTTGGCAATTCGTTAGTTCTTTTGAGAGAGAGAGCCTTTCTGTCGGACTTTTACAAGCTTTTCCTTACGCATCAATTTTGGCAAAAATTTCTGTGTGGGTGTGTATATGTTTTAAGAACTGTAAGAAGCAAAAAAGGTCCTACCATTAAAAAATAACAAATTTTGGTATGACTCAGCATCTTGAGAAAGCATCAACTAATTTAGTCAGCCTATTGGCTTCATTTTGTTAGAATGGGGGGAAGGCCTCTCTTTGTCTTTGCTGTACAATTTATGAGAAGCACCTGGTAATTAAACCCCAAGATGGTTAGCTCCTCTGATTCAAACAGCCCCTCTGTTCAAACTGCAAGACAAGATAAGCTACTTTCAAGGTCACATTCTTGCATACCCCTCTTCCCTGCTGGTTTACAACCCAGGGATAAGTTAGTTGAAAGTTCCTTTCCCTCTCCCCCTCAAACAAGCCTCTCTTGAACTCTTCATAACTTTCACCTACGAATGTTTTACAGGCTTGGGAAAAATACAGGTAAGACACCTCCCTAGGACATCTGCCTGGACTGTCTCCTGGAGAACTAACAAAAACAACTCCCCGCCCCTGCCCACCCCCCCATGTCTGCTCAATTTCACCTCGCCACAGGAGCAGCCTGAAAATCCATCCCCCTCCTTTCCTTGCCCAAGGTTTTTAAAAGGGGGGATGGAAGGACTAAGAGCTTTTGATCCTGGCCTTTGTATTGATTAGCAATGCCCCAGCCCTCTCCCTTTGGGGAAAGTAAAAATAAACTTTCTCTTTGCAGCTATCTCTTTACTTGTGAATTCTCTCACAGCCCGCATCACTGGCCCCAAAAACCCTAACACATTTCATTGGATCCGAGTCTAGAGACAAGACAGGCTATTAGAGCAGGTGTTCTGGAAAGATCACAACAGCAGCTGGTGACGGGAAGGCTGACAGACACATGGAACTCACTCACTATTTAGTGGGAAAACAACAAAAAAGCCAACATTGTGCTAAGCCGACCAATGACTAGGACCATGTCCTCTATAGTCCTCGTGGTCATGAGCAGAACTGGGCTGTTAGGCCTATAAACATGGGCAGAGTCCACCCGTGGACGCAAGAGACATCTCTGATGCCAAGGTGAATGGCTACCGCTCAGGTCTTTCACGGTCTGTGGACGGCAGTTTCACGCCACAGGAAACCAAAAAGCTCTGAGGAGTAAAGGAGGGGACCTTGGAGAGCACGCATTTCTGATTCAAAGTACACAGATCAGAGGTGAGTTGACTTTATCTTAGAAACACCCACAACTGGGGTGCTGAAATGGGCGAGAATTATGAAATGTCTCCATTAGTGCAGGGACGGGAGTTTGGAGTGCAAGGTTCTTTGGTTATTGTTTTTCCCTTTTGTTTATATGTTTTGATCAAAATGAACTGGGTGAGAGGTGTCTATCTCTCAGCCCCTCACATTTTGCAAACACAGTCACATCACCATTGGCTCCCAGGGTCCATGGGAACCGGCCTGGGCTCCCCATTTTACATGTGGTCACGGGCACACAGGACTCGCTGGACACATCTGGGTGCTAGTAACAAATGCATCCTAAAATAGCTCTGGAAATGCTAATACTGTATTTGCTTTTTTTAAAAAGTATGTTTTTATTGATTTTTCAGAGAGGAAGGGAGAGAGAGATAGACTGCATGCCCCCTACTGGGGATTGAGACCACAACCTGGGCCTGTGCCCTGACCAGGAATCAAACCAACAACCTCTTGGTTGCATGGATGGATGCCAGACCATTGAGCCATACCAGCCAGGCATGCTATTGTTTCTTTATTTGCTAGCTGTATCTGTATTTGCTAGTTGCTTTAAACATGTCCCTATCCTTAACTCTTAAGTTATGTGAAGTGGATACAAGGTCATCATTTATGACTTTCACAAATTTAAAAATCAAGCAAGATGATTATCGAGAGGACAATTTGCATATTAGCCTTTTATTATAAAGGATATACACTGAGTGGCCAGATTATTATGTGTTCAGAGATCATAATAATCTGGCCACTCAGTATATATATATATTTACTGAAAGTCAAGGTCTAGCACAAAGCATCACAGAGCCATAGGCTACTAGGAAGTTCAACGTGGTCTGCTGATTCTCAATTTATTTTTCCTCTGTTTTGTAAAGCTACCTGTGACCTATTATAAATATCCATAGATGCTAATGTTTCCCCTTATGAACTGAAGTCCTCATATTTAAAATTAGCTCATCGGCATATGTAAGTAGATGTAATAGTAACTTTCATGTGTAATACATTAACAACATTTAACAAAATCAAATTTATATTTGTAAAGCATTCTTTCTTTCTCATTGCTTGCTTGTTCAGCCTAGAAAAAAATATATTGCTGGCAGTCAAGAAAGAAAGAAAGAAAGGAAGGAAGGAAGGAAGGAAGGAAGGAAGGAAGGAAGGAAGGAAGGAAGAAAGAAAGAAAGAAAGAAAGAAAGAAAGATGTGAGAATATAAGGATATCTAAAATTTGTAGCTGTTTAGCCTGGCCTGCCTGGCTCAGTGGTGAGTGTTGACCTATGAACCAGGAGGTCATGGTTTGATCCCCAGTAGGGGGCATGCAGGAGGCAGCTGATCAATGATTCTCTCTCATAATGGCATATCTACTTTTTAAAATGTCATCCCACAAATAAGTTATCATTGGGAGTTTTAGGTAATCAATAAAAAAACAAGCCGGCATGGCTCCGTGGTTGAGCATCAACCTATGAACTTGGAGGTCAGAGTTCGATTCCTAGTCAGGGCACATTCCCCGGGCTCGATCCCCTGTAGGGAGTGTGCAGGAGGCAGCCAATAGATGATTTTCTCTCATCATTGATGTTTCTATCTCTCCCTCTCCCTTCTTTTCTCTCTAAAAATCAATAAAAACATATTTAGAAACAAAATGGTGTCACAAAGTTATAGAATGAAAAAGATGTTTTCGTTTCATTTCCATCATATACATATGAATAGAACACTATTTACATGTACATAAAGTTATCAATCTAGGTGTAACTCGCTGAGTCTTAAAGTCTTAGGTTTAGAAAGACTATCAGAGCTAAATTACAACATGCTATTCAATACGGAGAATTCTTCTTCCTTTCCGACCGATGTTCAATGGGTATGCGATGAGCAGAGCAGCGACTTAGTGGACACATCCTATATAATGAAGGGCTAATATGCTAATTAGACAGGAAACGGAACGACCTTCCAGAATGACCTTCGGGACGACCTTCCAGAACAACCAGTGGGCGGGGGGCAGAGCTGCAAGGGCCGAGGCGGCAGCTGGGGCTGCTGTGAGGGCCGAGCCCCTTGCACTAGTTTTGTGCATCAGGCCTCTAGTTATCCTATATAATAAAAGGCTAATATGCAAATTGAACGGCGGAATGACCCGTCCCGATGAAGCTGGGCTGAGGGCTGGCGAGTGCAGTGGTGGTGGTAGGAGCCTCTCTAGGCTCTGGCAGTGCTAAGGGCCCCTCAGGGGGACGTTCGACTGCTGGCTTAGGCCCGCTCCCCGCAGTCAGACATCCCCCAGAGGGGTCCCGGACTGCGAGAGGGCACAGGCTGGGCTGAGGGATCCCCTGCCCCAACCCCTCCGTGCACGATGTCGTGCACTGGGCCTCTAGTATATAAGTAAGTCACGGTCTCTTCCCTTCTAGAACACAACACCTAGTTGGGCTTGAAGCAAGATACAGAAGATAGCAGCGTGGACGCCAAAAGTTGTGTGGGTTCCCTCACGCCTGTGCTTACTGCTCGCAGACGTTGCTGTGCCACGCTCCTCCCTGCGCTCCCCGGAGCCCAGGTGTGGTTCTCGCAGGGACGGGCAGCAGCAGAGTGAAACGTCTCAGGCCCGGCCGCGCCAGGCTTCTGCTTTCAGAAAAGGGTGCTCCCAGCACCCCCTCTGCTGGGCAGGGCTTCTTGTGCTTTTCAACTTGGACGCACCCACGCATCGCTGAGGGCCTTCGGACAGCGTGTCTTCTGGTCTAGTTGGTTGGCGGGGGCTCACGTTCTCCGTTTCTCACGAGCCCGTGGATGCCAACGCCGCTCTCAGAGGCCCCTGAACGGCAGGGCTCTGGACGCGCTCTGCCCGTTGTGATGCCGAGTCGGTATTCTCAGACGAAAGGCAGGAAAGCTGAACCCACCGCTGCTTCCTCCGGGCAGGCCGAAGCCAACCCGACTCGAGGAGGCTGGCCGTTGCACGATTGCTTATCACGCACAGGGCTCTGCCGTGGATGTCGACCTTGTGGGAGCTCCTTAAATTCCCTTCGAATGTTCTGGTTCCTAGCATATGAGGCACGAATCGTTTCCAACTCAGTTTTCTGTGAAAGGCACATAATTTCCTGTGTCCATATTTTATTTTAACTTTATTTTTTAAGATATATTTTTATTGATTTCAGAGAGGAAGGAAGAGGGAGAGAGAGAGAAACATCAATGATGAGAGAGAATCGTGGATCAGCTGCCTCCTGCACGCCCCCTACTGAGGATCCAGCCACAACCCGGGCGTGTGCCCCGACCTGGAATTGCAACGGTGACCTCTTGGACGCTCAACCAACTGAGCCACACCAGCTGGGCGCTATGTCCATATTTTAAAAATGATGCTTTTGTGGAATTTGAAAGCTTAAACACTTTTTAATAAGGAGGTCTTAATGCATGGTTATTGACCGAGAGCAACGACTTTCAATATGAGAAACATTATGAATTAAGAAGAAATTCATCCCTTTTCCGCCCCAGACGGTGTCATTGGTGTCTCAGGGCGATGGCGTTAGTAGTTTTACATCTCTGACGCTTCTGAGGCTGCGCACTTCGCACGGAAGGCACCTGCTTTCAGGTGGAGGACGCCTTCCTGTCCCACGCCGTTTCCTTCCCTGTGAACGGCATCCGCCTGCATCCCCGCGCCTTCCCCTGGCCATCGCTCACTCCTCTCCAGGGGAGAAAGGTTGTCTTATTTCACTGCTGATTTAGGGCAAATAGCTGGCTGTGACCCAAGCCATTTCCCCTTTTCTTCCTCCTCCTCAGGTGGCTGCCAGCAGAGAGCACATGCTCTGCTCTTTCCTTCCTGCCAGGAGGTCTACAGCGCTGTGACCCCGTGACCCCGTGACCCGGTTCCTACCTCGGAGAGGTGAGTGGATGGGGACCTGTCTAATGTGGAGACAGTATCAGGGAGCTCACTCAGCTGGGAGCAGTTCCGGCCTCCACCGTGGCTGAATGCTAACAAAGTTGATGCCTTCATTTCCATATGCTGATGACTTTGCTCATTTGGTTCAGACTTGGGTGAAAAGAGAGGAATGATTTTTTAAAATCTGTCATATGTAATATCAGTATGTGCTGCCTCTCATCTGTGTAAGGCAGGCATAAATAAAGAAGTTAATACAAGGCAAAAATTATTGCTCTGCGACAGTCAGAAATGAGAGATAACTTCTGGATGGGGGAAGAATTAATGGATAATTGAATTGAGCCTTAAAAATAGTTTTTAATCGGTTTAAAAGGTGACAATGAAGTGTCACAATATTTCAAAGGAGGTAATTACGTGAGCAATCACAGGAATATAAAATTAACGGTCTAATTTAGAGAATGAGAGCCTGGTTCAGCTAGAAGATAAATTATACGCACTGTGTGTGTGTGTGTGTGTGTGTGTGTGTGTGTATGTGAGGGCAAATTCTAGGAAAGAACAGGTGTACTTAAACTTTGGGGTGCCTTGAAAGTCTGCTAAAAACTTAATTTTGAAAAACGGCTGAAGATCTGAGTCAGATAATGACTTGATCTGAGCAGTATTTGCAGGAAATACCCTGAAGAACCATGGGGAGGCAGAAATAAAGCGCAGGATAGAAAAGACCAATTAGAAATAAGAATTAGAACAGGTGAAGAGAAATTGGAACCTGAGCGGGGGCTGTGGAAGTGGGAGTATAAAGGAAGGAATTTCATGAGAGACATTGAAAGCAGTATAGTCTTTATTGCTTGGCGTGCATGAGTGTGGAAAGGTGGGGAAGAGGGATGGCCATGAGTAGATTTTATGCCCAGTGATGGGTGGGAATGTGATGAAGTTACATACAAATGAGATTTCAGAAAGATGGGCAAGTTTAATGGAAAAGGTAGTTTAGTTTTAGATATGCTGAGGTTTATTGCGTTTGAGACATCTGAGGCAAGCTGTGGCATGAAAACTGAATTTGAGGTGGTAGCCAGTTCCCATTTTAGACCTGTGGATTTTGAGAATTATTGGTAGTGATGGGTTGAAGCTGTGGAGGTCATTACTCATAAATGGAGAATATATTAACAAAATGTGAGAAAGAATAGCTGCGGGAAAAGGCTTAGGGAAGATCTTTGAGTGACTGGACTAGGAAGAGATGCCTAAGTGTGGACTATGGGAATAAGCTTTGCCTACTGATTATGAAATTTGAGGTTGTTGTTCATATTAAGAGCTCTCTAAGTGCTGCTCAACCTTCATGATTTACTATATACTATGGGTTGCTGGAAAAAACACACCTCTTAATATCTCAAACAAAAATGCAGAGTTTATTACTTGACAAAGGTATCAAGGCAATTGAGTGGGGGAAAAACAGACTTTCAGCAAATGGCATGGGGTAGCCATAGCAACACAGACAAGAGAATTCCCAAAAGAAAGCCAATTTTGATATTTGAAGGCATTTCATTCTGTTTGATGGTCACATGGATACGTTTATTTTGTATATATGTTTTGATCCACATGTATTTCAGTGTCAGTATAGCTTCATGAACAGAACAGCTGTTTTTAGTTAGTAGTGATGATAGGAGGCGAGCGAAGGGGAGGCCAGGCATGGTGAGCGTGGTCCCCGGGAACCACCGTCCGTTCCCTGCAGGTCACAGGGGAGGGGGTCCAACAGCAGGGGAGATGGGCACACGGGCAGTGAAGTTGGGGTGACCTAGGGAAGGTGCTGGCCTGTCAGTCTAGCCTGGGAACATGGACTGGCCAGGGAGGGACCCCATCAAGAAGTGCAGAATCTTGGACGGTTAACATCCCCAGACCAAGAGTTGCCTCTCTCTCTTGCTCTGTGACCCACACTCACCCACACACCCACCTCTCCTCTCTCTATACCACGTGGCCTTAAGCAGTCACATGGCCAAGGACCCCACATGCGATGGATCACAGCTGGGAACACAAGCTAAGCTGGCCAGACGCTGGCCAGGACTTTAACGTGGAGCAGAAACTGTGGGCAGTGGCCTTCTTCCTGGCCCTGCTGACGACAGGATCGGACTCTTCCATGGTGGGGTGGGCAGAGATGGGACATTAGAGAGGAACCCCGTAATTTTACCTCATCAATAAAGCGTTCCACGAAACCCCATCCTCCCGCGGGGGCCTCAGGAAATTCTTTTCCTTGTAGCACCAAGAACCCCGCTTCCGCCGATAACACCATCATTGAATCTGCTCTAATCTCTCACAATATTCTTCTCTAACGACACCCCCAAATTGCGGCACAAACCCCCGCTCTTTAGACACTTGGCATTTGTGCGAACGTGCCCAGTACCTTGGTCTGGAGTACAGGGCTTACGGCACTGACCACCCGGGGATGTGCTCTGCGTGTTGGTAAAATACATTCCCCGCAGCACTGCCGAGCTGCTGACTCAACCAGGCTCTCAGCCTCAAGTTCTCCAGGACGCTCTCGCATCCCATTCATGGTTGCACTCAAAGACGAACACGATCAGAATCAATATGCGGGGCTATTACTTAAAGATAAACGAACGTCCGTCTACCACGCACGCAGTTGGTAAGAAGGATAGGCTCTTACGTGCTGTGCTCGCTCTCCCCGTGGCCATGCTGGCCCGTGATGCGTAGAGCTCCGTTTTCCATGTGAAAATAACTCCCAGTCATCGCTCTCGTGATTAACTTTCACGTATGTAACTTCTGTGCCTGTGAAATATAACTCTCTCAAAAACCCGGTGACCGCTCTCTGGAATAAAGAGTGACGCTCACATTTAAAAGCCATTCTTTAAGGGCAGGTTGCTCACTAAGATAACTCGTGAATAGTTTATTTTCTTCCTTCATCTCTGGTTCCAGGAATAACTCACTCTAAGGCCTGCATAGTTAGTACAAGTCCAAAATCTCTTATTCAGTATCGTTGGGGACAGATATGATTAGGAATTCAGAATTTTTATTTTTGTCTTTTTTTTTTTTGGGGGGGGGGAGGGTGTATCTATATGTGTATAGAATCTGTTCTATCCATTGTTTTGCCTTTTACTTACATGTCAAATTCTGGTTGTTTGGAGGCATTGTAGGTATAAGTATTTTTATTCTTTATTTTTAAAAAAATATTTTCATTGATTTCAGAGGAAGGGAGAGAGAGAGAGAGAGATAGAAATAGCAACAAAGAGAGAGAATCATGGATCAGCTGCCTCCTGCACGTCTGACATTGGGGATCGAGCCCGCAACCTGGGCATGTGCTCTGACCGGGAATTGAACTGTGACCTCCTGGTTCATAGGTCGATGCTTATTCATTGAGCCAGGCCTGCCGGGCTATTCTTATTCCTTAGTGCGTCAGCAGGCAAGGATACATTTCGAGCCACTTTGGGAATAAATGTATAGATAGCACGAACCCATCACATTGCAGGCTGTTTGGGTAAAACATGCCTTTTCCATGTTGTGTCGATGCGTTACACACACAGGACAGTGCAGCCTGGGGCTCATCTCTCCTCTCCTCTCCCTCTGCCCGGGATGCACGGCGACACAGTAACAACTCAACGACGCTCTTCTGGGATTTGGGCTCAGGAGCTGGACCTGAAGCACACCACCTGGGCCCGGCGACCCGTGAGAATCATCTCCGAGTGGGCGCTGTGGTTTCTTGGACCCGGGTCCCAGGGCCCGGCGGGGCCGGCCTCTCCCCGCCCCTGTGCCGCGGGCCTCCTGGCAGCCCCAGCGCGGCAGCCGGGCACGCGTGCCCCGAGCTAAAACAGCATCTCTGCACGTGTGTCAGGGCCTACGTGGCCGCGCTCTCTGTTTTCATTTCCCGGCTTCACTGTAGACCGTGAAACGAAACCGTCTGCATTAAAGAGCGGCGGGCACACGCTGAGTGCAAGCAGCAAAGAGTCGGTTGAAATGAAACCGTATGTAAAAGCCTCCGGTGCTGTCTTTGCTTGTTTGGTTTCTGCCGATCGTCGGTATCATTTGTCCATGGCCTTGGATAACATCGCGTGGTGCTTGTGGTCTGCCTAGTTACCAAGCCCAAGTGAGTCCGTGAGTAGATAGTGGGCTCTGGCCCTGACCGGTTTGGCTCAGTGGATAGAGCGCCGGCCTGCGGACTGAAGGGTCCCGGGTTCGATTCCGGTCAAGGGCATGTACCTTGGTTGCAGGCACATCCCCAGTAGGGGGGTGTGCAGGAGGCAGCTGATGGATGTTTCTAACTCTCTATTCCTCTCCCTTCTCTCTGTGAAAACAATGGGCTCTGTTTTCTTTTTCCTAAAGAGAGTAATACACGGAAGGGCGACTGTTTCCCTTCTAATCTTAAAGTTCACGTGATTCATGGAAATAAAAACAAGAAGTAATGGAAACGGATGTAAAACGATCCCATTTAAATTGATGTTTAGTCTACTTGCTGCAGTGGTTTGCACACCGTTCTGTCACGTGGTTTAGTTCTGCCCGCCTTTCCGCCTGCAGCTTTCTGCTTGTCGTAGTCACGTTCAGGGGACTGGAAGCCGTTGGCTTAGCTCTCTATAGCGCGTGGTCCCCGTTAGGAGCCTTTCGGCCTCCGGCGTCAGGCCGTGAGCTTGATTCCCGTCTGCGTCTCTGTTGGCGACAACATCAATGTTTGTGACCACCCCAGAGCCAGACCTGAGCCCTGGCGGGTCTCCGGTCTGCAGTGCGGCGCACCTGCTGCCCAGCCCGCCAGCCAGCTCGGCCTCATTGGCTGCCGGCTCTCGGCAGTATTGGTGTTGTACTGGAGCCCAGCTGGGGCCCGTTAACTTTCTGTTTTGGTATTTTATCTCTTGTTGTGCCATCCTAACATCTTTCATCTCAAGTACTGCATTTAAAGTACTAGCCTCACTTAAATACATGTAAAGCATTGCATTTTTTTTGGTTAATATATTATTATTGATTCCAGAGAGGGAGAGAGAGAGAGAAACATTAATGATGAGAGAGAATTATTGATGGGCTGCCTCCTGCACGCCCCACACTGGGGATGGAGCCCACAACCTGGGCATGTACCCTGACCGGGAATCGAACTATAACCTCCTGGTTCATAGGTCGACACTCAACCACTGAGCCATGCTGGCCGGGCACCATAAGCAATTTTTAATTATTGTATTTGACTTTGGTTAAGAGACATGGTGAATGAATTTCATCAACAGTAGCTACTATTACTATTCTAGTTGAAATTTGGGAATGATAATCTGGTAAGACTGTGGCATTCCGATTTAGTCAGAATAATCAAGTGCAAGTTTGAAAATTATAAATATATGTAAATGAAGCATAATTTGCAAAAAATTAAATATTTTCACTATGAAGATGATCTCAATGAATAATTAAATCAGGAATTCTGCAAAATTATATAGGATGTCATGTATCTTACTAATTAAGATGAATTTTATAACCCACAAGTCTTCATTTGCTGAATAAAAACTATAATAGATTACATAATGAGACGTTTTTGTTTTGCTCAAATTACTAATTGATGATTCCTGTTCAAATAGGTAATAAGTTTTCACATTCATGGTGTTTTGTCTGTTAGCATAGTTTAAAATCATCTAGTTTATACAGGCACAAACCATTCTAGCTTAAGCACAGAACTGAGTCTGAGGCAGGATCAATAGGAGTGGAAATAATACCCGTTATTATTCACAAAAACAAAAATGTTATCATTATAATTTTTTTGTTTAAAATTTTTACACACATCCCTTGTTTAATATTCACAGACCATGTGCGAGGTGTGAAATATAACGTCCTTTTAAAGACGACGAAACAGACTTAAAGAGAGGCGTTATGGCTGCCCTCAACCTGTGTAAATTGTGAGGGGCAGGATTTGAACTCGTTACCTTGATCTCAGTAGCCAGGCCTCCTCCCCAGGCCAGAGTGCTTTTCTGTGCGTTCGCGTTGGCTTAGACCAGGGGTTAGCAAGCTCTGTCCGTGGGTCAGACCTGGTTCATCACAATGAACAGGAAAAAGCGGTTTCGCTGTCGCACAGCCCGAGCTGTTCAGCCAGGGAGTGTCCGTGGCTGCCTTTGGGCTCCCAGGGCGGAATGAAGCGGGGGCAGAGTGGAATAACTGACAGACCGTGCTCCCACAATGCCAAAGCTACGTGCCCCCTGGTCCCTTGTAGGAAAAGCTTGATGACCCCCGTTATAGACCAATTAGTACCCATGCCTATGGCTCCGGGCTAAGTAAATCTACCCACACGATGAAGGTGGACGGGAGTCAGTCTCGTCTTCGTTATTCCTTGGAGCATGACATTCACAGGAAATCATTTCGGAAAAAATAACTCATGAATACCTTACTGGGGATTCACGCACACGGAGCTCAAACCCTGGAGCACCGGGCAGCGGCTCCTCTTGTCAAGGCGAGATGTTCTCGAATGACCCCGAGCGGGGACAGGACCGGGGAGCCCGCGGGGACCGGCTGCGGGCGGATCTGAGACGCGGCGCTCGGCTGAGCGAGAAGGAAGGGATGGCGTTGGTGGCGGGCAGACAAAATCGTTTAGCCGCTCGATAATCCTGGTATAAACAGTTCTTATTTTGATATCGAGTCAGACAGCATCTGCTTATTTAAACAGGGAAGTATTTTAGTAAAGGGTGAGTACCGATGGCTTGTAAAATATAACCGTGATTTGATGACTCAGAATCTCCAGCCAGTGTGCGTCTCACTTGAACAGCACAAAGTGTGTGCGCAGCGTCCATTCGCGTCGGCTTGGAGAGGCTGGCGTTAAAGCTTGGCGCTCTCCCTCCTCGTCCCTAGAACACGGGACAGCTGAGGGGATGGGACTTCCCGCCACGCCACTCTGTCTTCGCGTAATGAACTTCACCCTGAAGTGATTAAAATGGCACAACAATCCGGAAAGCAATTAGATGGCGTCATGCTCTTCTCAGCCCTCTAATAAAGCAACATTAAGTGGAATTCTAATTCCTTCGACCTCTAACAGGAAGAACAGACTTTTAAAACCATGAAAAAGCGCAAATATTTCCTTCTAACAATTCTCATTCTTGCTTCTTGAAATATTCTCAGTGGACCAATAAGTCATTGCTAGTTCTCTTTTGTCAAGCATTCATTCATTCATTCATTCACTCACTCACTCACTCTGTCCCTTATAAACAGAGAGGCAGCTGGGGACTGGGCACATGGGAGTGAGGGGCTTATCTAAGTCCGTCAGGTTCGTAAGCAGCAAGAATTGAGGTTTGAACCCAAGTTCTGAAATTCCAAATAGAGTGTGCTTCCTGTGACTTCACACATATATACACACACGTGTATAGACGTATATATGTCACATGTATACGTATGTAAGTCTACATATCTCACAGAACCTACATCCAAAATTATAGTACCTGATGAAGGCCGTCTCGCATACATGGATCGGCCGGCCCATTTCACTGAACCTTACAGTGAGGCGGAACTGGATAAAAGCTGCGCAGGTCAGTTTCTCCTAAGGAGGCCGTGCTACGTCGAAGGCCGTGTTATCATAACTTGTAAGTTACACGTGTGTGTGGACACCTGCGGTTTACATTTCCAGTCCGAGGTGGCGGCAGAGCCTCGGGTAATGCGGTTGGAGACGTCGTCTCCGTTAGGGATCGACATGGATCTTTAAGCAGCTGCACAAGGGTTCTCACCCGAACAGAGAGGTGATGGCGAGTCCCAGATGCAGGAGCGGGGGAGGGGCGCGCTGTCAGGCCGAGTGAGCGCCCCGTGGGGGCCGCGGGGACGGCGAGGGTGCCTGGAATCGCACTGTCCCGCACCCCCATTCGTTTTCGGGGAACGTGAAGCGAAAAGGACCCAGGGCTCCCAGGAGGACAGTAACGAGAGACTCCACGCTCCGCCTGGCCGCCGGCAGCAGAGATGCGCTAGGCGTTGGTACCGACGGAGGCCGAGCGATGTGATTGTGGACAGCTTTCTGTTAACCCAGTGGGTCTCCACCTGCCTAACGCCGCGGCCCTTTAATACAGCTCCTCACGTGGTGGTGACCCCCAACCATAACATTATTTTCGTTGCTACTGCATAACTGTAATTTTGCTACTGTTATGAATCGTCATGTAAATATCTGTGTTTTCCAAGGGTCTTAGGTTCTCAACCTGTGGGTCGCGATTCATAACAGCAGCAAAATTACAGTTATGAAGTAGCAACGAAAATAATGTTATGGTTGGGGGTCACCACCACGTGAGGAACTGTATTAAAGGGTCGCGGCATCAGAAAGGTTGAGAACCACTGTGTTAAAGCATAGCTCAAATCAAACAAATTCCTACATTATTGTCTTTTTTGTAACAATTTTTTTTTTTTTTTTTGGTTAATCCTCACCTGAGGATATTTTTCCATGGATTTTTTGAAACAGTGACAGGGAGGGGAGAGACAGAGAGAAACATCAGTGTGAGAGAGACACATCGGTTAGTAGCCTCCTGCCCATGCCCTGACCAGGGCTGGGGATACCAGGGACAGGGATTGATCCTGAACCGAGGTATGTGCCCTCGACTGGAGTCGAACCCAGGACCCTTCAGTCCATGGGCCGGCCCTCTACCCACTGAGCCAAACTGGCAGGTCCATTGCGTAACGGTTGACGTACACCCTCTGGCAGGGCCCGCGTAATGTGTACAAAGGACCCTGACGTTTCTCTGTGAAGTCCAGCACCTCCACCTCGCCGAAGTTCCTGTGATGACCTGAGCGACTCGGTGCTGCGTGTGCGCCTCATCTGTCTACACAGAGCACCCACTGAGCTTTGTTTTCCCGTCACTCAAGGTCCGCTCCCAAATCCAGGCCTGTTGTTGGTGTGGAGCTGGTCTCGGTCCATCTCCGGCTACATACGTGCTCCCTCTTCTAAGCCTCTCCAGGAGCGTGTGTCCTTTTCATCACGTGTTCCGTGAGTACTTAGCATCTGCAGTGAGAGACAGCACATGAGAGTTGTAAGGAAATATACAGGGGTGGCATTGGTCAACATGATCATATAGGCTTCAGGTGAGCTGTAGGTTTTTAGTACTTACCTTCAGGATCATATTCGTTACACTAGAATGACGTTAACATAGATGAGTCTAAATTGTAGAAAAAATATGACTGTGTTTCAAATATTTAGATATGCTGCCATTTAGGATAATGTGCAGATCTTTTTGCAGATGAATGAGGATTTTGAAAGAGCTGAACATTCTGGTTAATTACTTTGGGGATCTATTCAAATTTGCAGTGATCTTAACAGGTATTAAATAAACTTCTCATAGAAGAAAGGTGATGGATGTGAAATATATAGGTATATATTCAGCCATAAAGAAGATGACATATAGCCATCAATATGGATAGATCTTCAGGGTGTTATGCTAAGTGAAGTAAGTCAGACAGAAAAAGAAAAAAAAAAAGCATGACTTCACTCATGTGTAGAATAAAAAACAAAAAAGTAATACATGAACTAACGAAACAGACAAAAACAAATCCATAGCTACTAACCCAGAGCGGTGTTCACCAGAAGGAAAGGAGATGGTGGGGATGTGGACTGGGAAGAGGGGGTCAAATATATAGACTTTTAAAAAAATATAGTTTCATTGATTTTTTTAGAGAGAGGAAGGGAGAGGGAGAGAGAGATAGAAGCATCAACAAATCCTTGATCGGCTGCCTCCTGCACACCCCCGACTGGGGATTGAGCCCGGAGCCCAGGCATGTGCCCTGACCAGGATCAAACCGTGAGCTCCTGGTTCATGGGTCGGTGCCCAGTCGTGGAGCCACACCTGTGGTGGGGCTGGTGGGTGGTTTTTAACGATGTTTGAAACAGTTCCTGCCGTTGTCCTCTGCCATGTCCTCTGGGCTCCCTGGCACTTTTAAACGAAAGTATGATTAGGCCTTTCCTAGTTCTTCTTGGACCAAAGCTGTTTGGGAAGTGTGTGTGTGTGTGTGTGTGTGTGTGTGTGTGTGTGTGAGTGTGTGTGTGTGTGAGTGTGTGTGTGTGTGTGAGTGTGTGTGTGTGTGTGTGTGTGTGTGTAAGGCAGGGGTATAGGTATTAGGGTAAGACTATCTACTTTTCTCTTATTATTATTTTTTCTTAGGAGAGCCTATCAGAGCGGTGGGGTTGTACTTCCTTAGGGAGAGAGATTTAATAACCACAATCCTCTGAGGTTGGTGTTTACATGTTCAAAGGTATCTCTGCTTCAGGAGACATGTTAGGCCTACACATGCTCACTTTCTGACACATACATGTTTGTACCTCGTTTACTTTCCTTTCTAATGGGAGAAAATTCAGCATTCCACGTGAGGAATTCACCATACAAAGCTTGACGCTTGCTTTATTTTTGTATCACAAATTCACCAATTTTGGTGATCGTAAACTCACAAGTTTTGTTAATCATGAACAGAACTTTGAAAGAACTAAGATAAACGTTGCATTTCAATGTTTATTAGGAGAGTTGCATTGTTATTTTAATTGATATTACTATTTTCTGTTATTTTATTATCAAAGAGAGGAAGTTTGATGCTTCCTTTGTTCCCAGTTCGCCGAGGAATCATTCAGTCCACCCCCTGGTAGAAAGCGGTCAACAGCACACACCAGCACGCACTGCTCTTAGGCCAACTGAAGAATGCAGTCATCTGGGGGAGTTACGTTAGACTCATGGGCTGGTGAATCTACCAATTTGGGGGGTTATGACACTTACACAAGGAAAGGTACACGAAGAGCTCATTTCCACACTGCGCTGATGGCTCTGAGCAGAGCGCTGTGTCTGAGGTGGTCTAAACCACCGCCATCCCGTCTCCTCCTGCACTCGCTGCTCTGCTGGGAGACTCGGTCTCGGAATGGCTTCTGTCTTCCAGAAACAGAAGATAGCATGAGTCGTAAAGGGGGTAGGCGACCAATTCTCAAGTTGCGTGAAGGGAATGAAAGAGACGACCCGTTTTATTGTGTGCAGGTCTTGCTTGTTTGTGTCTGCCCAGAAAAGCTGGAGTGTCGAAGAATGGGTATTTCCCACATTGATTCCGGCTGGTGGCTCCGCTCACCTTCTGTCAGTGGAATGACCCAGCCCAGCCCGTTATCATGTCTTGGGGTAAATTCCTCAGGTTCTCGCTGTGGATTGATTGGCGGTCCTGGCGTGTGAGGGGCGGGGGGCCTTTGTCAGGCTCCGCTGTGTTGTTGTGCTGAGACCCTGCAGCTGGACAGCCCCTGGGCGGCGTCGTGGAGGTGAAACCCAGGTGTGTGGTCACCTGGCAATGCCGTCAGGAAAGCCGACTGGCCTCAGACTGTCTTCATTTTGTGTCCTTCTCCCGGGTGCCGGGGCCCAGGGGCAGCCCTGCCGGGCCTCCTCTGAGCGCTAATGCTGCTTCACGTTGGGTGAGCTCTTCGTTCCTGTTCTTCCCAACTGGCTGGCCAGACGCTCTGTACCTCCTCGTGTGTCTTCCCACTGCGCCTGCGTGGGAGGAGTCAGATCTACGTGTCTCCCCTTCTTCAGTAAAACACACACAGACGTGTGAGCTTGAGCGGAAGCTGCTGCCTGGCCACTGTTAAAACGCTTTTCGGTTTAACGGCCCTTCATCTTGGTCACTGTTGCTCAGTTAAAATCTGTAAAGATCAACACAGAACTAGAGATATATTCTTATTTTAAACAATCTTTATGGTTGGAAGTACTACATACGTTTCCCCGCCCCCACTGACCGCTCCCAGCCCTCTCCCCGCCCAGGCCTGCCCCACCCACCGTCTGTGTGCACAGCTGATGCGTCTCTGCACACACGTTCACTGGCTGATCTCCCCCACGCGCCCCCCCCTGCCTTCCCTCTGAGGCCAGCAGCCGGGTCAGGCTTCTCTGCATCTGGGTCTGTTTTGTCCACCAGTGTATTCGGTTCGTTAGATCCCACGTCTGAGGGAGGTCCCGTGAGCCTTGTCTTTCTCGGACCGGCTGATCTCGCTCCGTGTCATGCTCTCGAGGCCCATGTTCCTGATGCCGTTTACCAGCTAGGAGCTGAGGTGTGCCTGGCGATGACACACGTTTCAGTGGGAGCGAATGGAATGCTTCCGTGTGTGCTGGTCAGCCTCCGTGTGCCCGGTCAGCCTCCGTGTGCCCGGTCAGCCCCCGTGTGCCCGGTCAGCCCCCGTGTGCCCGGTCAGCCTCCGTGTGCCCATCAGCCTCCGTGTGCCCGTCAGCCTCCGTGTGCCCGGTCAGCCCCCGTGTGCCCGGTCAGCCTCCGTGTGCCCGGTCAGCCCCCGTGTGCCCGGTCAGCCTCCGTGTGCCCGGTCAGCCCCCGTGTGCCCGGTCAGCCTCCGTGTGCCCGGTCAGCCTCCGTGTGCCCGGTCAGCCCCCGTGTGCCCAGTCAGCCTCCGTGTGTGCCCGTCAGCCTCCGTGTGCTCATCAGCCCCCGTGTGCCCGGTCAGCCCCCGTGTGTGCCTGGTCAGCCCCTGTGTGTGCCCGTCAGCCTCCGTGTGCTCATCAGCCTCCGTGTGCCCGGTCAGCCCCCGTGTGCCCAGTCAGCCTCCGTGTGTGCCCGTCAGCCTCCGTGTACCCGGTCAGCCCCCGTGTACCCGGTCAGCCCCCGTGTGCCCGGTCAGCCCCCGTGTGCCCAGTCAGCCTCCGTGTGTGCCCGTCAGCCTCCGTGTACCCGGTCAGCCCCCGTGTACCCGGTCAGCCTCCGTGTGCCCGGTCAGCCTCCGTGTGCCCGTCAGCCTCCGTGTGCTCATCAGCCTCCGTGTGCCCGTCAGCCTCCGTGTGCTCATCAGCCTCCGTGTGCCCGGTCAGCCTCCGTGTACCCGTCAGCCTCCGTGTGCCCGGTCAGCCTCCGTGTACTCGGTCAGCCTCCGTGTGCCCGGTCAGCCCCCGTGTACTCGGTGAGCCTCCGTGTGCCTGGTCAGCCTCTGTGTACCCGTCAGCCTCCGTGTGCCCGGTCAGCCCCCGTGTACCCGTCAGCCTCCGTGTGCCCGGTCAGCCTCCGTGGGCCCGGTCAGCCTCTGTGTGCCCGGTCAGCCTCCGTGTACCCGTCAGCCTCCGTGTGCCCGGTCAGCCTCCGTGTGCCCGGTCAGCCCCCGTGTACTCGGTGAGCCTCCGTGTGCCTGGTCAGCCTCTGTGTACCCGTCAGCCTCCGTGTGCCCGGTCAGCCTCCGTGTACCCGTCAGCCTCCGTGTGCCCGGTCAGCCTCCGTGTACTCGGTCAGCCTCCGTGTACCCGTCAGCCCCCGTGTGCCCGGTCAGCCCCCGTGTACTCGGTCAGCCTCCGTGTGCCCGGTCAGCCTCCGTGTACCCGTCAGCCTCTGTGTGCCCGGTCAGCCTCCGTGTACCCGTCAGCCTCTGTGTGCCCGGTCAGCCTCCGTGTGCCCGTCAGCCTCCGTGTGCCCGGTCAGCCTCTGTGTACCCGTCAGCCTCCGTGTGCCCGGTCAGCCTCCGTGGGCCCGTCAGCCTCCGTGTGCCCGGTCAGCCTCCGTGTACCCGTCAGCCTCCGTGGGCCCGGTCAGCCTCCGTGTGCCCGGTCAGCCTCCGTGTGCCCGGTCAGCCCCCGTGTGTGCCCGTCAGCCTCCGTGTGCCCGTCAGCCTCCGTGTGCCCGTCAGCCTCCGTGTGCCCGGTCAGCCTCCGTGTGCCCGGTCAGCCTCTGTGTGCCCGTCAGCCTCCGTGTACCCGTCAGCCTCCGTGTGCCCGTCAGCCTCCGTGTGCCCATCAGCCTCCGTGTGCCCGGTCAGCCTCCGTGTGCCTGGTCAGCCTCCGTGTGCCCGTCAGCCTCCGTGGGCCCGGTCAGCCTCCGTGTGCCCGGTCAGCCTCCGTGTGCCCGGTCAGCCTCCGTGGGCCCGGTCAGCCTCTGTGTGCCCGGTCAGCCTCCGTGTACCCGTCAGCCTCCGTGTGCCCGGTCAGCCTCCGTGGGCCCGTCAGCCTCCGTGTGCCCGGTCAGCCTCCGTGTGCCCGGTCAGCCTCCGTGTACCCCGTCAGCCTCCATGTACTCGGTCAGCTCCCGTGTGCCGGGTCAGCCTCCGTGGGCCCGGTCAGCCTCCGTGTGCCCGGTCAGCCTCTGTGTGCCCGGTCAGCCCCCGTGTGTGCCCGGTCAGCCTCCGTGTACCCGGTCAGCCCCCGTGTGCTCATCAGCCTCCGTGTGCCCGGTCAGCCCCCGTGTGCCCGTCAGCCTCCGTGTGCCCGGTCAGCCCCCGTGTGCCCGGTCAGCCTCCGTGTGCCTGGTCAGCCTCCGTGTGCCCGGTCAGCCCCCGTGGGCCCGTCAGCCTCCGTGTGTGCCCGGTCAGCCTCTGTGTGCTCATCAGCCTCCGTGTGCCCGGTCAGCCCCCGTGTGCCTGTCAGCCTCCGTGTGCCCGATCAGCCCCCGTGTGCCCGGTCAGCCTCCGTGTGCCCGGTCAGCCTCCGTGTACTCGGTCAGCCTCCGTGTGCTCATCAGCCTCCGTGTGCCCGGTCAGCCTCCGTGTGCCCGGTCAGCCTCCGTGTACTCGGTCAGCCTCCGTGTGCTCATCAGCCTCCGTGTGCCCGGTCAGCCTCCGTGTGCCCGTCAGCCTCCGTGTGCCCGTCAGCCTCCGTGTGCCCGGTCAGCCTCCGTGTGCCCGTCAGCCTCCGTGTGCCCGGTCAGCCTCCGTGGGCCCGGTCAGCCTCCGTGTGCCTGGTCAGCCTCCGTGTGCCCGTCAGCCTCCGTGTGCCCGTCAGCCTCTGTGTGCCCGGTCAGCCCCCGTGTGTGCCCGGTCAGCCCCCGTGTACCCGGTCAGCCTCCGTGTGCCCGGTCAGCCTCCGTGGGCCGGTCAGCCTCCGTGGGCCGCACCGGGGCCACGATGCTCAGACGAAAGGGCGGGCGCCTCTGGAACCCGGGCGTGGGCGCTGGACGGTGAGGGGCGCTGGACGGAAGGGCTTCCCGTGGTGAGCGGTGCCTGGCGGCGCCTGTGGCATCTTCTGGTGGGCAGCGCGCAGGGAGGAGAAGGAGCCGCTCTGTCCATGGCGGCTCCGCGGGGCCTGGCCTCCCCGGGAAGACGGGACAGCAGCCGCCGGCCTGGGCACCGAGGGCCCAGCTCCCTCCCCCCGAGGGGCACACTTGGCTGCGTCGCACCCCCGCTCAGACGTGCAGGCACTTCGTCCCCCTCATCCCTTCTCACGACTGCCTGCCTCACACCGGCTGCTCCCACAGCGGCTGGACCTGACCGGGCTTATGGGGGGCCCTTCGGCTGGGCTCCTGGGGTCCCACAGCTCACCCTGCGCGCCTGGCTGAGGGGAAGGTCAGGCGGCGGACAGCACGCAGCAGAGGACCCGCTGCAGCAGCCACGGGGCCCATCGCATCTCGGGGTCACGCCGCTCACTCCGGTGACGGTGGGGGCAGGTCTGGGAAGCACACGCAGACTTTTCTGGGTGAAACGCAGTGTGAGGCGGCGGACAGCAGAGGGCTGAGCGGAAACGGATTGAACGGAGTCACTGAGCTGCTGCTGGGAACCTGGCTGCGGGTGGCTGCCGGTTCTTGTGTGCGTGTGGGTGTGTGTTTGTTTTTAATAAATAAGTTCAATACAGCTGTCCAGAGAGGAGATCTAGAGCTGGGGTATGAGAGTTACTTCTTTTTAGCCATCACCAGAAATGAGGTTTTATAAAAAATGTTAAGTTTTATTTCAGAGAGGAAGGGAGAGGGAGAGAGAGATAGAAACATCAGTGATGAGAGTCATTGGTCGGCTGCCTCCTGCACGCCCTGCCCTGGGGATCGAGCCCGCAGCCCCGGCATGTGCCCTGACCGGGAATCAGACCTTCCCCTCTTGGTTCATAGGTCGATGCTCAACCACTGGGCCACACTGGCTGGGCTCTCATGTACTTTAGAAAAGTGCATCTGTGTCAACAATTCGGTATCTACAGGAAGAGTGTCAATCTGAGCTGCTTTCCTCTCACACGGGTCCTTTATAAAGGCGTCTATGAGGAACAGTTATTCCTCATCTTCCGGAAGAACCTCTGGGGCAGGGTGCTGTGGAGGCAGTGTTGTGTCCAGCACAATCCACTCCAGTAAACACCCCCCTCTCCCCCCTTCCAGCTCCTCATGATTGATATCCCCAGCTCCATGGAGCTGAGCGTGACTGCGGGAGGAGGAGAGGGAGGAGGACCCGGGTGGGTGTGATAGGAGGTTTTTGCTACTTACAGACCTAGTGATTGGGGTTTGAGATGGGATTGCTGAAGGGGTTTAGGAACACGATGGATCAATGCATGACATAAACCCAACTGCATCCTGATTTCTGTATCTGCACTTGGGATTTAAAGATGTTTTTTCCCTCTGAAGTTTGGCGGGAGGCCCTGCTCGAGCGGGGCGGAATCTTACAGCTTCTGTGAGCAGAGAAGGCAAATCGCAGCGTGTGGTGGGGTTCAGGGCTAACGCTCAGGGAGTCCCAGCATCTGGAGATCTGGAACCTCTCAGCTCAGGAGCTGCACATGTGGAGCAACTCTTCCTGGTCTGGGATCTGCATTATAGTTACAGGTTTAAATTGTCAATGTGTTTTGTCGTAAATTGCTATAACATAGGCTAGATGTTAACATATCTTTTCACATTACATGCGTTTATTTGAGTATTCAATAGTTCCCCTTATCCATAGGGGGTACATTCCAAGTCCCCAGTGGTATGGAGCCCTATATACCTGTTTTTACCTGTACATGCACACCTGTGTACCTGTGCACACACACACACATATACACACACACACACACCTGCATATACCTGTATACACACATCCACATACCTGTATACACACCCCTGCATACCTGTACACACCCCCGCATACCTGTACACACACCCCTGCATACCTGTACCCTCCCGCATACCTATACAGATGCACCTGCATATACCTATACACACACACCCGCATACCTGTACACACACCCCTGCATATCTGTACACACCCGCATAACTGTACAGACACCCCTGCATACCTGTACACACCCGCATACCTATACAGACATACCTGCATACCTGTACACACCCGCATACCTGTACACACACCCCTGCATACCTGTACACACACCCCTGAATACCTGTACACACACCCCGCATACCTGTACACACACTCCTGCATACCTGTACACGCACCCCTGAATACTTGTACACACACCCCTGCATACCTGTACATGCTCCCGCATACCTGTACATGCCCCACATACCTGTACACACCCCCTGCATACCTGTACACACACCCCTGCATCCCTGTATACACAACCCTGCATACCTGTACACGCACCCCACATACCTGTACACACACACCCCTGCATACCTGTACACACACCCCCCTGCATACCTGTACACACACCCCTGCACACGCTGCTGAAGTCTTTGTATTGGCGTGTGCTTCCTGGTGTATGACGTGGCCATTGGTCAGGGCCTGTGTTCTGTCAGTGGGTGCCGGCTCCGGTCCGGTTCTCCTAGGCTGGACTGGACCCTGACAGAGCAGCACCTGAGGCTGGTGGGGTTGTCCTGCCGTCTCTCTCTTGCTGTCCTGGGGTGGGAAGCAGAGGACAGAGGCTCTTTCCTGCCTCCTCTGGCAGTTCACCAGCATCTTCTCAGCAGCCCTGGACCAGCGCTGAGCTGTTCCTGCCTGCACACATGAGACTGAGGATGAGTGCACTTCTCAGCTTCTGTAAAGAGTATCGAATGATAGATGGAGTAATCAGATCTGAATGCTTACTGCAGTGAAACACGGATTAGATGTGTAGGAAAAATATAAGTTAATCTGTCCAAAGAGCTGGATATGTTCATTTGCTTTTTTTTTTTTTAAATCCAGCTTTGTTGTCTCATTGGGAAGAAGGGAAAAGAGAAACGATATCCTAATTATTTATGTGTTTACAAGTTTGTCTGCCTTGGGCTGCTGTGACGCTGTCTCACTCCATGTACTATGTGCCACAGCGACTTAATATTTCGTTAAAAAAGCATGAATGAGCCCGCCAACATGGCTCAGGGGTGGAACATCGACCCATGAACATGCTTTTAATGTGCTGTTGAATCTGGTTTGCGAATATTTGTTAGAAACGTGTGTGTGTCTGTATTCGTCAGGGTACGGCCGGCCGCTTTCTTCCCGTGGCGTGTCCTCAGCTGGCGTTGGTATCGGGCAACGCCGGCTTCACTGAGTGCACGCGGCAGAGCTCTCTCCTGTCGATCGCCTGGATCAGTTGGAAAAGATGGGCATGAATTTTTCTTTAACTGCTTGGTGGGCTTCACCAGTAAACCACCGATCCCGGCCTTTCTTTGTTGGGAGGTTTTTGATCACGACTTCAACCTTGTTAGTCATTGCTTGTCTGTTCAAATTTTCTGTTCATGATTCAATCTTGGTAGATTGCATGTTTCTAGGAATTTGCCCACTTTTTCTAGGTTATCTATTCATTGGCATGTAATTGTACATAGAGCTTGTCATGATCTTTTGTATTGCTTTGGGACTAGTTGTATTGCCTCCTCTGTTATTTTAATTTTACTTAAGTCCTCTTTCTTTTTTCTGGTTAGACTATCTAAAGGTTTGCCAATTTTGTTTGTCAGTGTATGTGTGTGTGTGTGTGTGTGTGTGTTTATATATATATATGTATATTTATATATATATATATACATATATACATGTATATATGTATATGTATATATATATATATTTTTGAGGCCTGGTGCATGAATTCGTGCATGGGTGGGGTCCAGCCAGCCTGGCCAGGGGGAGGGGACATGGGCGGTTGGCTGGCCTGCCTGCTGGTCGAACTCCTGGTCAAGGGGACAATTTGCATATTAGCCTTTTATTATATAGGATATACACTGAGTGGCCAGATTCTTATGCGTTCAGGGATCATGATAATCTGGCCACTCAGTGTATTTCCCCCCAGAATTTTTATATACATTACTTTTGTAAGCTAAAAACAGGTAAAATATAGTTCATGTTTTTAAAAAAGTGGTAACATCTGGGGCAACCCAGTGGATTTCAAATAGACCTGCAGCTACTGCCGAAGCCCCTCTCCGAGGACCCGTGCCGGGTGCCGGGCAGCGGCTGACGCTTTGATCGCGCAGCTCTCCCGGGCCCTGAGCTCCGCAGACAGGACAGCGATTCCCGGGGAGGCTGTGAAGAAAAACAACTCGATGGGATTAAATAAGTCACTCAGCCGTGCCACACAGGTTTACAGCCGTTATCTGTGGAGGAACAGTTGGCGCTGATGTGAAATGTTCCGTTTGATTCCTTTATTATAAATTCCATGTTCTGCTCAAATTCTTCCGCCACGGCCATATGGTTTCATTATGTCTGTTGCCATTTGTTATGCCCGATAAGTTAAAACTTTATTACGTATCGATTTGCTGCTGGGAACGCGTGAAAATCTTTGTGCTTTCAGCACCTCATTGATCAGATATCAATTGCTTTTGGCTCTCAGACCACGGCACATATTAAACCGATTCTGAATGTATCTGGTACATGCTAAAGGGCCTGACCCCAATTTTGCTGTTAGAGGCCTTTAGCTTCAGTTTTAAGAGCAATTTTGTTTCGTATAATATTGTGGTGCTCTCGGCTCGGAATCCCACCTCGTCATTTATTGGGCTGGAAAGCAGGAGGAACAGTGTTTCGGATAATTTGCAGAGGATTTGTGACTGCTGTTCTTGATTTAGTCGTTGTCAATAAAGGGATTTTGAAACATCTTACTTGGAAAATGAGTTGCTGTACAAGTGGTCACAAATAAAAGTGGTTTTTGGAAATATACCAGCAAAAGGGAACAGGTGCTGTGACATGCGAGATCAACATGTCTCTAGCTCGTGGGATAAGCATTGTCTGAAGAATGACAACATACAGCTGATTTTGCAACATAAATATCTGATTCTTACTCTAAGCTAATAAGACCTAAAATATTGCATAGATATTTTAAAATTTAACTATTATGAGTTTACAGAAAGTACAGTTAACTATATAAATTAATATTAAATACATTCAGAAATATGAATTTGAGGATATGAGTTTTAGAAAATTTTCAAGCATTGTTTTCTATTAAGAAGTGATATTTTAGCCCAGCCGGTGTGGCTCAGTGGTTGAGCATCAACCTGTGCACCAGGAGGCCATGGTTCAATTCCCCGTCAGGACACATGCCTGGGTTTCGGGCTTGCTCTCCAGTAAGGGGCATGCAGGAGGCAGCCGATCAATGATTCTCTCTCATCACCGGTGCTCCTCTCTCTCCCTCTTCCTCTTTGAAATCAATAAAGTATATTGAAAAAAAAAGTGATTATGTAGCTTGAGTGAAGTAGAGAGAAATGACCAAGTTACGTAGGAAAAATATATTTGTTTTTAATGCTCCAAGAATATTAGAGATGTTGAAAAGCATTTTGTTAGTCCAAACTGTGAAGTCAAGCCAACCTGATTTTGAAAAAAATTTATGTGAATTCACCACCTATTGAGAAACATCACTCCTTATCTGCACTGAGGATGAGATGAGGTTAAGTTGTATATGAAAAGTCCCTGGTACTTCCCATGTCGTAGAAGGAAAAGCTGTGCACATGTCATGAGAGGGATTTACACTGAGAGTCTAAGTATCTAAACTTACCTTCTGTCCCGAGTTCGCTGACTGAGAAATTAAAGTGAAGTGACACACCACGAAAAGAACGCTTCCCTCTTTAGAAATGTTAAACTGGGCATTGCCACATGCTGTCTGAGGTTATTTAATGTGATTTTTAAGCTAATTTTTTAAAGTGTGGATTTCAGCTGCCTGTAGAGCAGTGGTTCTCAAACTGTGCATACGAGTCACCTGGCGGCACTGCAGAAACCGCGCTCTGGGTCCGTAGGTCTGAGGCGAGGACTGCGGTTCTGAATTCCTAAAAGCTTAGTAGAGGGTTGGCAAAGCTATTGTACCGTGTGTGTGTGTGTGTATGTGTGTGTGTGTGATGAGTGAGTGTGTGTGTGTGTGTGTGTGAGTGTGTGTGTGTGTGTGTGAATGTGTGTGAGAGTATGTGTGTGTGTGTGTGTGAATGTGTGTGTGTGTGTGTGTGTGAGTGTGTGTGAATGTGTGTGTGTGTGTGTGAATGTGTGTGTGTGAATGTGTGTGAGAGTGTGTGTGTGTGAGTGTGTGTGAATGTGTATGTGTGTGAGTGTGTGTGTGAATGTGTGAGAGTGTGTGTGTGTGTGAGTGTGTGTGAATGTGTGTGTGTGAGTGTGTGTGTGAATGTGTGTGAGTGTGTGTGTGTGAGTGTGTGTGAATGTGTGTGTGTGAGTGTGTGTGAATGTGTGAGTGTGTGTGAGAATGTGTGTGTGTGAGTGTGTGTGAATGTGTGTGTGTGTGTGAGTGTGTGTGTGTGTGTGAATGTGTGTGAGAGTGTGTGTGTGAATGTGTGTGAGAGTGTGTGTGAGTGTGTGTGTGTGTGTATGTGAATGTGTGTGTGTGAGTGTGTGTGTGTGTCTGTGTCTGTGTGTGTGCTTGGAGTAGCAAGATGATAGCTCATCGATAATATGTAATACACCCTCCTGCTCTTTCGAATCCTATGCTCCCACAGCTTCCGGAATGTGCACTCGCAGTGGTTCGGTTCCGAGGCTGCCGTCTTTGTAATCCTGTGCTGCCTTACATGCGTTCGAGCTCCGTGAAAGCGTGTCCGTCGCCCCCTGCCCTGTCCCCCGCACAGCACGGGTCTGGGCCTGGTCAGTGAGACTGGCTTGCTTCGAGTTGGTGACCTGTCTGCCAGAAGGGAAGTCCGTGGCCGAAAACATAACAGGAAAGTAAGTTATAAATTGTAAGTTCGTACGTGTTGTGTAGGGTAGAGAAGTTGATGATGAATATAAAATTTTGACGTTCTAGTACTTTACAAACTAACTTTTAGTTATTCTTTTGTATAAAGGCATTGAAGTGTGCATTCATCTTACTTTGCAGGAACGTACAGTTTTCATCTGAGCCGACGGGTGGGTCTAGTTAACTCCCGTGTTCTCCGCAGGTCCTTACAGACAGTGAATCGGGGGGTGGGGTGATGGCGGCGAGAACACTGCTGCTGCTTCGTGTCTCCTGGAGGTGTGTCCTTGTGCAGTTCCTCAGCAACGGTTACTCTGTGCCCTGTGCGTGGAGGGACGTGCCCAGAGAGACAGATGTCAGGGTGCTCTGACTCCCCTGTTGTGAACCACTTCCGTCTTTCTTTCTTTTTTTAATCTTTATTGAAAGTATGACATGTGTCCCTTTCCCCCCATCGACCTCTCCCAGCCCCCTGCCCCCCCGCCCCCCGCCCCAGGCCCTCACCCCCTGTGGTCTCTGTCCATCGGTTGTGCATAGACGCATACAAGTTCATTGTTTGATCTCTTCCCACCACCCACCCTCCGCTGCCTTCCCTCTGAGGTTTGACAGTCTGCTCCATGCTTCCATGTCTCTGGATTTTGTTCATCAGTTTATGTTGTTCATTAGAGTCCACATGTGAGTGTGATCATGTGATGCTTGTCTTTCTCTGCCTGGCTTATTTCACTCAGCATGATGCTCTCCAGGCCCCTCCATGCTGCCTCTAAGGGTCAGAGATCTTTCTTTTACTGCTGCGTAGTGTTCCGTGGTGTACATGTCCCACAGCTTTTTATCCACTCGTCTGCTGATGGGCACTCGGCGGTTTCCAGGTCGTGGCTGTTGTACACGGTGCTGCTATGCACACGGGGTGCATGCGTGCTTTCTGATGGGTGTTTCCGGTTTTTGTTCTCACTGGCTCCGGGGCAGCTGGCACTCTCCCACTCCTCACACTCTGGACACCCAGGCCACACCCAGCACTTCCTGCTCTGCAATTCGGGGTTAACCTTTGAACCAAGGAGTTCAATCAGGGAGACAAACATAAACACAATCATCATTTTCAGCATAATCTCAAATATTGCAAACATTAACATTGCATTAACAGTGACAGGAGAGTATAAAGGAACAAACTATGAAATCTGAGTAGATATTTCTTAAAATCTGTCATGATCATTATGAAATATATGATCGGCAATTTGTAAATTTACATGTGAGATGAACTAGAAAGATTTCTAAACTTTTATATGTCAAAAATTTCCCTTTTGTCTTTATTTTTGCTTGTTTGAAAATTACATTACGAAGCAGCAAGTATGTACACACACATCTGCTCACTTACACATGAGTAGGTCAGTGAATGGGGGGTTATTGGAACTTGTACCTGAGAATCCTCTGGAGTTTGGGAAGTCCTTGTTGATGCGCGTCTCACGTCAGGTGTCGGCCCAGAATGCCCGTCTAGGGAGTCGATTGTGTTTCTCGTGTTAAAGGCGAAGAGACCATGAACTCAGCGCTTTCGCTGTTGCTTTGCTTGCGTTCAGGTAGGCACGGAGGGTGAGGGCTGGACGCCCCGAGCTGGTCTCACGGGATGAAAGCCGTCGGAGTAAAGCCCTTTGGAGGGATTTTGTGAAACCTGAGGCCGAGCCTCTGTCCTGCAGGACGCGGGCCATTGGGAGTAAATTGTCCATTAACGTTCCTTCCGGCCTCTGACAAATCGCATCGGACTGTTTTCCTCGTCGGGGAGGCGCAGACCGGAGCTGGGGGTCTGGTGTTCTCTGCCTGACGCGTGGGCTGCCTGGCCCGGGCCTAATGCTCTCAGCGCCCCACCCGGCAGCTGGAGGCGGAAGGCAGGTCCTGGGGGCCAGGAGAAGCCACTGCATCCCAGCCACGTTCCCTGTGACCAGCGTTTGTCATTGGGGAGCAGTTCTCACTTTTAACCACATAATGTAGGCACAAGGCAACAGGACCGACGAAGGCTATGGGTCCCATTTTTGGCGAGAAAGCCATGGAGCCGCATGGAAACAATTCAAACGGCTGGCCAGGTACAAACCCCAAGCTCCGCTGTGGTGAGCAGCCACGATCTCACTTTTTGGTGAAAGACATTTAAATTGCTGATTTTCAACGAGTAACAAATCAGTTTTGATGGAAATATTCTTTCAAAAATTGTGCTAGCTGTTGTCAGAGGTTCAAAGACAGAACGGGTGCAGGTGTGAACGGAACGAAATATGTTGTTGTTTTTAAAGCAGGTTATTTTAGCGATGTGAAAACAACGTCTGAATTATTATTAGTTGTGAAAACATCTACACGATTCGACCTTATCACACGAGAAGAAATGGTCTCGTCTCCTCACGGACTTTGCTGGGATTCCAGCTGCGCGTTTAGAAAGAACGCCGCAGAAACAGGCTCTGCCTCTCTCGGGAGGCGCGTGCTGTGATTTGTGGTATTATCCAGAGCGGTAGCTCTGACACGTCCTAAGGCCATGCTGCCAGGCCTCCCCACCGTGAGATCACTTGCTTCACTTTGTAACGAAGAAGCATTTTGGGGAGAGGTACTTTGGAAGTGCGTAAACTTCCCATTCCTTGCTAAACGTTTAGGTGAGTTAACTCACTTATTCTGACGCCGGATTGTCCCCCCTGAGCACCGGGCTGGAGGAGACTCTTCGCTTGGACTTCGGTGTCTTCGTGACGCGTCCGAGTCCCCGTGTAAACGCGGCATTTCTCTCTGGCGCAGAATGGTTTTCCTGGCCCACCCCCCACTTCCCTGGCCCAGGGAGCCATTTCTCCAGAGCCTCTTTTTTTTCCCCTTGAAGAATGATGTTTAGAAACCAAGATCTGATGGCGCTTATTGATAAGGTGCCCTTATTCTATTTGGCTGCTACTGTTCCCAGGCCTGCTAAGGGATATGTGTACACACACACACACACACACACACACACACACACACACACACATTTACATCTATAGTATTTATTTCCACAAGCACACACGTGTGTCTATCTTTCTCTGTCTTTGTCTCTAACCTTCTCTCTCTCTGTACGTATTAAAGTACATAGTTCATGTCGATGCTTCAATTCCACCGTAACTTCAGGATCCTCCTTGCTTTCTCCCTTACATGTGCCCTTCTCTGGGTGTGAGAAACCCAACTCCCACCACCTTCCATGCGTGTACTTATCCAATCAGTTCCTCTATCTGTAACCAGTCTCTCGCCATCACTGCCCCCTTCCTGCGGGGACGCCTCCCAGTCACTCAGGTGGTGCTCAGCCACCTCTGCAGGTGCTCCAGGAGCCGCTCCTCTCCCCCAGCTGGGGCCACCTCCCCTCCCCCAGCTGCTCCTCTCCCCCAGCTGCTCCTCTCCCACAGCTGCTCCCCTCCCACAGCTGCTCCTCTCCCCCAGCTGCTCCCCTCCCACAGCTGCTCCTCTCCCACAGATGGGTGTCCTGACAGTAGGTGGCCCGGCTAGGTGAGAGGATGTCCCTGAGAGGAGGTACCCCCCCCCTCCCGCTGTGTCTGACGTGGCTGCTTTGCAGCTGCTGAGACGGGAAAGGTTGGCATCAGTCAAGCTCCAGGAGGCTCTGGATCCACGTTCCCGCCCACCTGCCCGATCTCTCCTGACAACGGCATGCTGTTTGCGGTTCCGTGTTCAGAGGAAGAAGCGCAAGCCAATGTGGGTCATTTTTGAGGATAAACATTGTCGGTGTATATATTTGTGGCTGTTAACGTTTTTTTCTCGTTGAGGATTAGGATTGACCCTGGGCACGTGGCCCCTGGTGAATGGCTCTCCTGCACATAGCCTCCACGCCCCGCCCCCCAGAGTTAGCTACGATTTCCCATCTCCCCTCACTGAGCATCAGTGCTCAGAGAACTAGCACAGCAAAGGAGCGAATACAGTGAATTACATTTGTGCAAGCCCATTGACAATAATTGTCTACTGAAAAATTTAATCAAGTTTATTAATCCTATCTCTCCGCTCACCGGTGTGAAATAAAAAATTAAAAGGTAGCAATCGATAAACAGAGATAAAAGCACCTCAGGAATAAATGGAAGGAAGTAATAAACAGGCTCACCAGGCTGCAGTGCCCGCTATCAACAGCAGCTGATCAAATATTAAAAAGTTCGCCTTGTGCTGCGTCCCAGAGGGCCGCCTCGCTGACGTCCTCGCCGTGATTGACAGCGTGGAGACCCGCTGGGGACCACAGACATCTCTTTCTCACATGATGCTCGCTGCATAGGACTCGCCCCACATGGGGCGGGAATGACAACCCCCTGAGTCGGATTTTAGGAGACAGAGTATCTCCTCAGTTCTAGCCGAAGTTAATTTGCTCAGAATTAGGGAATTGTGTGGTACCAGGGATGCAAAAACAAAGCATTGCACCTGCGAACACGTGAAACTGTTTTGCGGGAGTTAAGAAATCACTGGAGGGAATTTTTTTTTTTTTGGGGGGGCGGGTATGGTTACAATATCAGAATAAATAACAAGTAATATTCAGTGACCATCTCGTGTGCCTGGTGCTCAATGACATGCATTCTCTTATGAAACGTCACTAAAAAAGCCTCACCTATGGACATGATATTCGCATTGCACTTGAGGGAAGGGATTGAAGCCCAGAAAAGTGAAGTAACGTGCCCAGGGTCATAGTGAATAAGTGGCTGAACTTGACTTTGAACCAGGAGCAACCGAACTCCCAGTGGCACGATGAATTGGCGTTGCCCACGAGGCTGATGACACCCTAGGCATCTATTCCCGAGAGGGATTAGGATAACCCTGAGCCCAAAATATCCCATGGAGGGCCACTAGGATAAGACCAGAAAACACCAGACGGTGTTCTTTACTCTCTGCCCAGTTCCAGAAAGTTGGTCTAATAATAGGGAGGGATAAATAGATGGAAGCCTGAAAAGAATCGGAGATAAACGGAGAAGCAGTGTGACCGTAGAGACCAGGCCACCCGGAGCCTGGGAGCGGAGCCCTTGCTTCCTTGGTCACTCGGGCATCAGGGCATGGCTCAGGGGTGCGGCCAGAACTGGGGGCGTCTTGTGGTGACCGGAGGGGTCAGGGCTTTGAGGGTGTTAGGACACCCAACAAGTAGTTGGTTGTCCTTCCACAGAAGATAGAGGAAGTGATGAGAGTAAGTCCCCCTCCCAGGGAGTCTGACGGTAGATGCCCTATAGGATCTGGAATATGGAAAGCGGGAACAAGAGGAGGACATCAGGGAGATGAGTTTGCGGGAGTCAGGAAACAGGAAGGGAGAAGCACCAGCGCCCAGGGCACTAATGCTTTTCCTCTCTCTGCTTCATGGGCCTGTCTTCAGGTTCAACGATCTTTTCTCTCTCAGTGTTTAACCTGCCGTTCATCTCACCCAGGGGCAATTTTATTTCATATATTGTATTTTCATCTGTAGACTTTCAATTGTTTTTATAGTTTCTGTTTCTTTCCTTATTATATTTATTTCTCTATCTTCTTGAACATATGGAATCTATTTAAAAATTTTTTTTGAAAGCCCTTTTCTGCTAGTATAATCACCATTGTCATTCCTGAGTTTTCCTACTTGCTGACTTTTCTTTAGGAAATGGGTTATATTGTTCTGTTTTGGACATAATTTTTGCTGTATGTTGGACATTGAGAGTTATGTTGCCTGGATTTTGTTGTCTTCCTGTAAAAAGTATTTTTCTTTGTTTGACCATGTGTTTAAGTTATTGTAGGTAATTTTTATTATATACGATGGCCAGTTCTTTAGATCTGCTAAGCCAGGCCCTGAGTAGGTTCCCTGTAGGATTAGTTGAACCATACATACTACTACATCTGGACCCTTTTAAGTCTCCATAAACATGTCAAATTGCAGTCTCTTTTTCTCAATTCATCTTGGCTACCCAGCTTTGTTTTCACGGTCTAGAAATTGCCTCCCTGGTACTTTTTCAAGTAAATCACCACAATCACATGCCTTTCCAGGGTTTCTACCTATAACTTTAAATTGGTTTTGAAGTAATGGCACATTTTTATGATGTTTGGGTGTATGCAATATATTTTATAACCCATTGTAACTACATCATATGTTGTGGCAAAAAGTTTATTTCTTCAGAATCAAATGCCAAGAAAATGGATTTACATTACTTTTTATTATTTGGTAGAAATAATTTTATATCTGAATTCAATTCAGTGTTTATAAATTCACATTGATATTTATGTATTAGTTGAAGCATTCCATTTATATGTGCTCTATGGGTTGTTTTCAACTTAATGACATATTAGTGCGTTATATAGGTGTGTATTTAAATATTTAGAGATGTCACTTTTTAAGTATAAAATCCAGAATGATCACTCTAAACATATAGAAGCACTGTGCTACATCAGAATTAAAATTTAAACTCAGCCGTGTTCCTATTGAGCTCTTGAGGGGAAACAGATTCACTTACCAAGAACGATGGGCACGAGCATGTCAAAGAAGAGGAGCGAATACCACCACCAGCAACATGGTCTGACTACGGCAGCCGGACGTCTCCACCGGGAGATCTCACAGAGGACGAAAAGTTCTTAAGACTTCAGAAGCCTGAGTCTCCCAAGTTCCCATCTTGGCACAAGGTCAATGGAAGATTGTGACGTGTGGCTACAAAATGTACAATGCCCGGTTTGTAGAAATTGCAAATCAGCTTCACACGTTGGTTATGGACATTCTTTGTCTGTGACCTCTAGTCCCAGGTAATGAAAACCACAAGCACCACAGAGGTTTGCTGTGACTTTAATGGTTAACCTCGATGTATATATTTACATCCAAATAGTTTTCACCATTAAGTTACAAACAGTGACCTCAATGCACAAACCCAGATCCACCAACATCGTATTAATCACCACTCACTCTGTCCTTCATCATCCTCTTGAAGTTTTCCCCTTTCCACTTCTGGTTCCTTTTATTACAATACTTGCAGACAAATATACATTCTTGTTGTCATGTTCTCAGTAATTGAGATTATAAATGGCAAAGTCTTTATTTTCATTTTTAAATATATTTTTATTGATTTCAGAGAGGAAGGGAGAGGGAGAGAGATAGAAACATCAATGATGAGAGAGAATCATGGATCGGCTGCCTCCTGCACGCCCCACACTGGGGATCCAGTCTGCAGCCCAGACATGTGCCCTCACCAGGAATCGAACCGTGGCCTCTGGTTCATAGGCTGATGCTCAACCACTATACCATGCTGGCTGGGCCCCCTTATCTAAATTCTTAGTAAATCTCTTAAATGTTGCTTCTTCTTTATATGTATGGTCTTCATACTGCTTATGCCTTTGCATGACAGAATATTTCAAAAGACATCTAGTATGGCGCCCTGTCCACCAGACTGCATGTTTGACTTGTAGTCAGCTTCCTGGAATTAAGTTCTTAGGCACTTTTTAAATTTAATTTTTAAATCCTGAGTTATTTGAAACAGTTATAATTTCCCATTAAGTTGTCTCTGTGTAAGAAACCTGATACGGCGACATAATTAGCCGGCGTTACGCGTCATTGCGAGGAAAAGGCACCCCCTTCGGAAGCATGCAGGGTCAAGTATCGGGTCATCGCACGTCAGTAAGGAAGGAATTAGCTTGGCAAATTCTGCAAAAGCAATGTATATGGAGCCCTCAGGCTCTTGGGAAATGAGAAAAAGAAAGAGCGAATTTGCTGGAAACAGGGCTGATGAACTTGCGATGCTTGTGGTTTTTAAAGGGAGAGCACACCTGCTGGTAACTCAGTCTGGGGAATGACGTTTTAACCGGCGTTCCGTGTTCTCCTGTCTAGCATCAGCTTTCTGTGCTGTTTGGGCTTACCTCAGCAAAGGGCTACGGAGAGGCAGAGCTTCCTCTTTATGATGTGAAGTTAGTACATCTCTGTCTGCCAAGTCTATTTTTAAAAATACCTTTCGGCAACTTTTAAAAGAAAATACACTTTTAGAGCAGTTTCTGTCTCCCAGAAGAATTGCACGGAAAGTCACCGTGTCCCCGGCCCCGGCCCCCCATCCGCAGCCTCCTCAGCCATGGCCCTCCCCTCGGCGGCCCAGCTGTGATGCCGAACCTGGACACTCAGTGTCATCCCGAGCCGAGCAGACGGCCTCCTCTTGGTGCTGATAGTCTGTGGGCTTTGGGAAATACGTAACGACAGGGACCTACCATTACTGCATCGCTCAGAACCGCTTCGCTGCCCCCAATCCTCTGTGCCCCCCTCCATCCTCCCTGTCTCCCCCAAAGCCCTGGCAGCCACCGTGATTTTAATGTCTCCGTAGCTTTGCCTTCTCCAGGGACCCGTGGGGGGATCGGGCGGCACGCAGCCTCTCTGCCCGCATTGCTGTCGCTCCAGGATGTGCATGAGGCCTCCTCCGGGCACTGCAGACACTCGGCTCATTCGCTTCTGGCTGCAGAACAGCTCACGGTCTGAACGCAGCACGGCTCACCCTCTCCCCCACGGAAGGACATCTGTGGCGTCCACGTTTGGCAGTCACGGACAAAGCTCCCACAGCCAGCCCGTGCAGGCGTGTGTACGGACCTGTGCTCAGTGCCTCCTGGTGAATGCCAGCGAGCCCGGTGCTGGGTGTGGGTGAGCGTGGCTGAGCTGGGTGAGAAATGGCCCCGGTCTTTCCAGATGACTGCCCTACTCTGCGTTCCCATCGTCTCTGTTTTTAAAAACAAATACCCAGAGAATCAGAGGCCGTTCTACGGACTGACTGTGTGACCTTCAACGAGGGACTCTCCCTGGGACTCCGGTTCATACGTCCAGTGTCTCCTCTTCGCCGTCCAGCTCGGAGCACAGTGGCCAAAGCAGAACGCTCCTGCGCCCCCACTTCTGCCACAGAGCGCGCCCCGCACGCTTCACCCGCAGGCAGCAGTCACCCCGTCTCTGCCTCGCTCTCCCGTTTGCATCCGTCTGCCAGCAAATACTCGTATCTCTTTAAAATATATCTTTTCTCTACTTACTTTTCTTTATAGTGTCCACGGTATTTAATATGATTATTTTTCATACTTTTAAATTAACATTGGCTTTATTATTATTATTATTAACAAACTGTTGCTCTGAGAGCAGAGACCTCACTTTCCCTGTTCTTGGTCTTATTTCCAATGCCCGCTACAGAGAGCCTGGAACATGAAAGGTGTTCGATAACTATTTCCTTAAATGAAATGAGGGGTCGACGTGATGACATTGTGGAACGTCCACAGAGCGCTCAGCGGCCTCTCCTCCTCACCCGTGTCTCTCCTGCCGAGCCCTCACGTAGTGCAGTGAGCCCCTCCCTCCTTCTCCGGCCCCAGAGGCTCCCCTTCCCTTGCTGTGCTCTCCTGAGCAGGCACGTGGTAGGATTTGCGGACAATGAGATGGGAGGTGGCAGGTGCTGCTTGGCTTCTAAGATTTCCTTCCTTCCTCTCAGTGAAAACATGAGAGTAGATGTGTTTATTCACCACATGTCCCGTCTGCATGGAGCGTCCCGGCCCAGGGCAGCCGTTCGCGGCCACAAGGGGAAGCAGCAGAGAAAACACGGAGAACAGCGGAGGAGAGTGACGAGAACAAGGGCTCACGCCCGGGTTGTGGGCTCGCTCCCCAGTGTGGGGCGTGCAGGAGGCAGCCGGTCACCGATTCTCTCTCATCATTGACGTTTCTCTCTCTCCCTCTCCCTCTCCATCTCCCTTCCTCTCTCTTATATTTGAAATAAAAAGAGAGGTTAAGTGACCTGCCTGAAGTCAGCCATGCAGTCCTTGGAGCTGTGAATGCTTCTTAAGTCACGTCCGTAATGAACTCCTCTGCGCCCAGCTCTCGTCATCTGTTGCTCGGCCCGAAGGGTGGCCATAGTGCGGAATCACGGCTGGTAGCTCCCAGACCGAGTTCCTTTCCTGTTAACTGCGTTGAGCAATGAATTATGATTCTCAACAGGTGGGATCACCATGTCATTATTCCTATTCCTATAGCGATTGTTTTATAACCACTGTAGCTTTGCCGTGTCATGGCTGGTAGCTTCTGCATAGATGGCCCATTTAATCGGCGCGGTCAGGTGTCAGGTAGGTGCAGGAGCAAGGTGAGTGCACAAGGCCCCACACGACCAGCTGTCGGATCGATAGCAATCTCATTTTCGGTCTTACTGGCTATGGACATTATTTAACAGCTTGTCAAAAGTCATGGAAATAAACTCCTTTAAAAATGGTATTCAGTACAGATTATTCATGTAGAACAGCGGTCGCCAAGCGGTGGTCCGTGAGGTCTGAAAGGTTGGCAACCACTGATGTAGAAAGTAACATTAAATGCAGAGTAATAAGCATTTTTGTTTTGTTACAAGTGAGTGAATCTGTGAACTCCATGACATGGTCTTATTAAAAGTGTTCAATGATGATTGCTAGGTGCTTGGCATGATTTTCTGATATACACGAAATAGAGTTAGAAATATACTTGAGGATTATAATTATACTAGAGGCCTGGTGCACTGATTCATGCACTGGTGGGGTCCCTCGGCCTGGCCTGTGGGGATCGGGCTGAACCAGCTCTCCGACATCCCCCTACGGGTCCCCGAGTGCAAGACAGCACTCTGCGAAGTTGCTGTCACTTGGCAGCTCCTGCATTGAGCACCTGCCCCCTGGTGGTCAGTGTGCCTCAAGCTACCAGCTGGTCGCTTAGGCTTTTATATATATAGATGGCACCAATCTATTTCTCATAAACAGTTTGATGAGCTTTTTCTAACTAAACTTTTCTGACATATATTTGGCAATCATGCCGTAGGTGTGATGCAGGACATGAAAATTAGAAACCAGAGTCTCTACCATATACCACTAAGAAGTCCTGGTCAAAAGTTATTGGAAGCTCGGCCAGTGTGGTTCATTGGTTGAGTGTTGACCCATGAATCAAGAGGTTACCGGTTTGATTCCTGGTCAGGGCACATGCCTGGGTTGTGGGCTTGATCCCCAGTGTGGGGTGTGCAGGAGGCAGCGGATCAATGTTTGTATCTCTCTATCCCTCTCCCTTCCTCTCTCTCTAAAATCATTAAAAATATATTTAAAAATAAATAAATAAAAAAGTTATTGGTGAGAGAAATGCATTGAGTATATCTACCAAGAGAGTCAAAGGTAGACAGAAAGAAGTAGGAATCTGACCTGGCAGAGCCTTGAAACAATGTCAGGAAGGTTTGCATTTGCCTTAAAAGCAGAGGAAAGTCACTGAGCCGGAGTTTAACCATCATATTTGAATTCCACCATATCTCTCCGTCTGCAGTGTTAAAATAAGTTTAAAAGATATGCAAGTAGAAGAGGGAGGGGTTAGCCAACCAGGGATCTAACTTTCCCTGTTCTTGGTCTTATTTCCAATGCAGAGACCTCACTTTCCCTGTTCTTGTTTTGTTACAAGTGAGTGAATCTGTGAACTCCATGACATGGTCTTATTAAAATAATAAGCCTGCTGCCCGTTTTTTTCCTTTTGTGTTTATAGCCTATGAGTTAAAAATAGTTGGTTGTTTTTTTGCATTTTTAAGTGTTTGAAAGAAAATCAGAAGAAGAATACAATTTCTTGTCACAAGGAAATTATACAGAGTTCACATTCCAGGGTTTATGAATAAAGTTTTATTGGAACATAGCCCTGTGCATTCATTTAGATACTGTGTATGGCTGCTGTCCTTACTACAAGCTCAGAGCTTGTAGTTGTGACAGAGACCATAAAGCTCTAAAAGCCTAAAATATTTATTATATGGCTCTTCACAGGAAGAGTTTACTGGCTCTTGACTTCGGCTGTTGCAGTGGTCCAGGGAAGAGCGGGGCACAGCTGGCAGAGACAGAGAGAGAGAGGTGAATCCAGAGCTGCGTTCATTGTCCCTCTCACACACAGTGCCGTGGGTGTGGGAATAAAGGAAAGTGGAATGTCAGAAAATGGCTCCTGGATTTCTGAATGTCATGTGCATGTGGACAGCGTTCACCGAGTTAGTACTGGAAGAGTTAGTTAGTATTGGAAGCGTTAGTTAGTATAGCTAGTTAGTATGTTAGTGAGGGGGGCGGGGAACAGGAACTCAGAGCTGTCCCTGAGGAGTTCCAGGTGCCTGGGCAGCTTACTCGTGGGTGTGTCAGTAGACAGTTGGCTGTCCATGGGCTCTGCTGAGGGAGTCAGGCTGGAGGAACAAAGAGACAGGTAATCCGCAGGCCACGGGGGGCAGTTAACTCAGCATGGATGAGGCACCCAGGGGGCAAAGGATGTCAGAAGAGGTCCCAGCACCAAATCGTAAGGCGTGGCGGTATCTGTGGTTCATAAAGTAGAATGGGTCTGTGCAGAAGTGGCGGCGGGCCGGGGGGCGGGGAGGGGGCGGGGACAAGAGAGGAAAGAGGAACAGCAGGCAACTGTGTGACCGTGGGAAACAGAGAATGTCACAGAGCTCAGCCATGCCCGTGCTGCCAGGAGCCAAGAGAGAGGAGCGACTAGATCTCCGTGGGTAGAGCTCAGGTTAGCCTGCGTTTTAGAAAAAGACATTCACTTCTATCTCATCTAGGATACACATCCTGAACAGTTACCAAGGTAAGGCAATAAAGAAAACATTGATTTGGATCGCACCAACATTTAAAACGTAGACAACTTAAAACGTAAATAGCAAATCAAAGAAAAATAAAAAATTGAGAAAAATATTGGCAAGTTATGTGATAAAGATTTATGATACTGTATTATTACAAATCAATGAGAAAATGCTGACACTGCAAAAATGGGACAAAAAATTGAATAAGCAGTTGATAAACATAGAAATGCTTATGATGGATAAACTTGAAAAGAGTGCCCAGCAAATGATCATCTTATTTCTTTTTTCAATACATTTTTATTTATTTCAGAGAGGAAGGGAGAAGGAGAGAGAGAGAGAGAGAAGCATCCATGATGAGAATCACCAATTGGCTGCCTCCTGCACGCCCCACACTGGGGATCGAGTTGGCAATGGGGCATGTGCCCTGACTGGGAATCGAACCGTGACCCTCTGGTTCACAGGTTGATGCTCAACCACTGAGCCACGCTGGCTGGCTGACCATCTTCTTTCTGAGCCTGCAAGGTTGAAGGCTGGCCCTGGGAGGTGGGAAGATACATGCCCACCTTCTGGCTCCCAATCAGTGCTAGTTGATGAACTGTGCCTTCAGGTCTTGTAGGTTGATGGACACTTATAAAAAGTGAGTATATCTGTCTGATAGAGGATGATTTTTGAGCGATCTTAACATTTCAAAAAAATTATTGAGTATCTACAAGAGCATGGAAAATGCTATTGGAACTCAGGGTTATCAGGTGCAAGGAAGGAAAACCAGCAGTGTCTCCTTTTCTCACCAACCAGAACGGATGTTGGCTTTTACACTGTACAGACCCTCCGTGAGGCTTACCTAGAGGCACAAGTGGAAATGGAAGAGGTAGGCCTTGGCTGAGAGCTGGTACGGGTCTAGGCGTGTACCTAACATCTCTGTATGTTTCCTCATAAGGCAGTTGTTCTGAGTGATAAGTAAATTAATTAGTGGAGAAAACTCATTATCCATTTCTGTTGTTTTTTCCCCTCTGGGATCACATTGTATAGTGGTCAGTATGTTACTTACATATTGCTGATTTTTAGAACTCTCCTCTGATGTGCATGGAAGTATAAACTGAATATCAGCATCAGCATTTAAAAATGCATTATCTTTATCAATAGAGCTTTATGCTATTTTAGTAACGTCAGGATGATGGATGGCATGTAATTCAGAGAAGAATAGCCCAGAGCAGATACACAGAATTTACATAGGACGGATTTATCTGGCAGTAAATCAAATGAAAATTTCAGTCTTAAGGTCTTAATATTTCAAGAAGCTAATCCTAATTTACAATTTATTTGCATGACTTGAATAGTTTGAACTTTCCATTCAACCTCAGATTATGTCATCTTTACCTAAACGATCACCACTTTGTATCAGTGAGAGGAAGAGGGTAAAGTTTTTAAACCATCGTGCTGAAAGGCACCTGCAGGCTGAGGTCAGTGCCCGTTCCGTAAAGACACAGCCCCCCTCGCTTTTCATTCATGACTTTGAACGTAGCGCAAACATTGGGTCCGCCCTTTGAAAGCACGCTTGTCTCGTTTAGAGACGCGTGGTCGATGTGGGCATGAAATCCCAACCCCCTGCAGCGTGGGGTGCTGGCCGCCTTCTGTTCACGTTCACCTGCAGCACATGTCCTTCCCGCTGGCTGTGCGTCAGGATCATCGGCGAGGCCTTAAACAAGGCGGTGAAAAGGCCACCGGGCCTCAAGCGGGGTCGCCTGGGGACCCTGCCATTGTTATTCTGAAAAGTCTTCACGGATGACAGTGGGGCTGGATGAAGTAAGACTCCTTAGGTCATACGCTCAAAAGCACTTTTGAGGTATCTTGTAAAACGGAACCTTGTTTAAGGACCCTGAAATAAATCTCTCCCAGAAACAGAGAGGGAAGTGGAGGCCCGGGAATGCATGGTGTGTGTGTGTGTGTGTGTGTGTGTGTTTGTTGTGTGTGTGTGTGTTGTGTGTGTGTGTGTGTGTGTGTCTATGTGTGTGTGTGTGTGTGTGGCCTTCTTTGCAGCCTGCCCGCTGCCCTTTACCTCTGAGCATCAGCTTCATCTGCAAGCACCTCCGCCTGCCCCCCCCCCCTCCCGCTGTTGAGTTTACATTTTTTTCTTTTCAAGAAAGCAGTCCGACTGGTTCTTGGGCTCTGAGTGCTGATTCTGAGTTACTCCGAGGAAGGGTTCGTTGGCTGATCTGAGTCAGGTTCCACATCTCGGCCCAGAGCCCCACCACGCAGCCACGGCCGCCCCCACAGCGCCGGGGAGGACACCCGCAGGGGCCTTGCGAAGGTCAGGCCGTGGTCGGAGGTCACCGCACGCTGTGTTTGAACAAATAACCTTGATAAACTCATCACAGGTGTCCCCCGGGGCTGGGAACACAGACTTCAACAGGAGAGCGCTGGTCCCTGCGCACACGATGCTTAGTGTTTTGTTCAATTCTCGATGATGTTTTAGGTAATGATGCTCAAGTCGCTGAAGACCTTGGTGAGAAACAGCTGTTTGGGGGGCTGTCAGGCGCTGCCAGGCGGGGCCCTGAGTGTAAGCACACAGTGATCTCACCCTCCCTTACCCCGCCGTCAGCCTGGAAGGGGAGCCCCTCTTCCTTTTGTACGTGTTCCCGTCTCCTCCCCGCACACCCCGATATTCAGCCGGGGTCCGTACCAGGCCGCTTGTGCTGCCACAGCAGAACACCACAGCCGGGGCGGCTTCAAGAACTAAACAACACGTTAAGCTTGTGTGGCGGCCTCTCATTTCTGTTTATTCACAGTAACTCATGCCGTGCGGTGGGGAGCGTTTTACGTGCGCGTTTGCACCTGTGCTCCTTCAGGGGAGGAGTCTGTCGTGATCTTACTCCCGCTTTTTAATCGGGTAGTTTTCTTGCTGACTTGAGAGTTGTTTTCATATTTTGATTCATGTCCTTTAGCAGATATTTGCTTTGTCACGAGACCCGTCCAGTCTTAGCCGTGTCTTTTGCAGAGATTTTTAAATGTAACGAGATCTACTTATAAAGACATTTTCCAGATCCACAGTAACCTGGATTTCCTCCTGTGTTTTTTCTTAGAATTTTATAGTTTTGTGTTTTACACGGAGGTCCGCGATCCATTTCGAGTCAGTTTTTGTGAAAGGTTTGAGGTCATGGTCGAGATGCGTGGTTTTGCACACACATACTCACTGGCTCTCCCAGCGTTTGTTGAGAAGGCGATGCCTTTTCCGTGGTCTGCGTACCTCGGTCAGAGGTCAGTTGACTGTGTCAGTTTGGGTCTCTTTCTGGGTTATCTGTTCCGTCCCATTGATCTATTTGTCTGTATTTTCAACAGTACTGCACGGCCTTGATTGCTCCATAGCCTTAGAGAATGTAATTTCTGTTCTCCTCTCTTCTCTGACTTTCTTCTTCAACTCCTCATTGGCCATTTTGGCCCTTTTTCTTTTCCATATAAACTTGAGAATCAATCTGTTGATATCCACAAAGTAACTTGCTTGGATAGGAAGACAATATTGTCAAGATGTCAATTCTACACAGTGATCTACGGAATAAACACAATCCATATCATAATAGCGATGGCTTCCCCCCCAGAAATGAAAAAAAGCTGATACTCAAATTTTAATGACATGGCAACAAGCCCCAAATTGCCGAGCACTCCCGAGAAAGAAGGACAACATTGGAGGACATAGACTTCCTGATGTCAGAACTTACCACAAAGCTATGGAATCAAAATGCTGTGATACAGGCATAGGTTATAGATCAGTAGAATACCAGTGAAAGTTCAGAAATGAAACCATATATTCATGCCAATTAATTTTTGACAAGGGCACCAATTTAGTTGAATTAACAAAATAAAGTCTCTTCAAAAGATGGTGCTGGGACAAGAGGATTTCCACATACAGGAGAATAAAGTTGGACTCCACTGAGTCACACTCTATGCAGAAAATAATTCAGAATGATCAATGACCTAAATATAGAGCTAAAACCACAAAGTTCTTTGTAGAAAAAATAGGAGTAAATCTTCATGACCTTGGATTTGGCAATAGATTCTTGTATATCATACCAGAAGTATGAACAACAACAAAAAAGAAGAATTGTACTACATCAAAATTTTAAAATTTGTGCATCAAAAGACATTATCAAAAAGGACAACCTATAGAATAGGAGAAAATATTTTCAAATCATATATCTGAAAAGGATATCATACCTAGAATATAAAAGAACTAATATAAATTAACAACAAAAGACAAGCAACACAATTTAAACGTGAACAAAGAGCTTGCACGTACGTACATTTTGCCAAAGGAGACCATGAAAAGATGCTCAGTGTCATTGTTCACTGGGGAAATGCAAATCCAAACCACGGTGAGCTGCCACCTCACACCCAGGAGGACGGTTCTCGTTACCAAAAGGGAGAGAGAAATATTCAGTGCTTTCAATGACGTGAAGCTGGCACCCTCGTTCCGTGCTGAGGGAATGCCCAGCGATGCAGCTGCTATGGAAAATGCTGCGGGGATTCCTGATAAACAGCATGGAATTGCCACGGAACCCAGCAACTCTAAGTGTATTCCCAAAGCTCCTGAGAGCAGGTGCTTGAACAAACATTTGCTCATCAGTTTTCGCTGCAACATTATCCACTACAGTCTGGGGGTGGAAGCACCCCAAAATGCCCATCAGCGTATGAACAGAAGAAGAAAACACCGTACGCACACTAAACGGCGTACTTTTCATCCACGAGAAGGATGAAGTTCTAACACGCTACAACCTGGAGGAACCTCGAGAATATTATGCTACACGAAATGAACGAGACACAAAGCACAAACACTGCGTGACCTCATTCACAGGACATGGCGAGGCGAGGCCCACCCACGGCAGAACTCACTGGAAATCAGAGGTTGCCTGCCACTGGCGGGGAAGAGGCGTGTGAAGTTTGCTGAGTGGCTTCGGAGCTCTACTTGGGGCCATAAGAGGGTTCTGTAAGTGGAGAGCATTGGTGGTGGGACAACGCTGTAAGTATAATTAATGTCACTGAATCACACATTGAAAAAGTGGCCAGGATGGTGAATTTTTTAATATATATTTTACCACAATTAAACATAACGTAGCCCTGGCCAGTGTGGGTCAGTGGTTGAGCGTCATCCCATGCACCCATTGGCCACCGGTTCTCTTCCCTGTCAGGGCACATGCAGGAGGCAGCCAGCTGATGTTTACTCTCTCTCTCTCTCTCTCTCTCTCTCTCTCTCTCTGTCATCAATAAAAACATATTGAAATAATAAAAACAATGTAATATACACAAACCATTGAATTGTATACCCTAAATGGGTGAATTGTATGGTTTGAAAATTACGTCACAACAAAGCTAATTTTTTTAAAGAGGTAGCATTTAAAAAGATCATTCAACTCTGTTGTTATTATTTAGCTCAAAGACTTTGGAAAACATACTTTGCCACTTGAAAGCATTAGTGTCCTCCCCTGTAAAATGGGATAAAATTATACCACGTTTCCCGAGTTGTTTGGAGAAATACTTAGAGAATGACTGTACGATAACAGACCTGGCACATGGCTAGAAATCCATAACCAGTGGCTCCTGTGTGCAGCGGGGAGGTGATGATGAGGAAGACGGCTGAGGCGAGGCGAGTAGCAGGGGAGGATAAGTAGGGGAAGATGCTGATCAGGACAGGAACCAAGATGGGGTGAGGGTGGTACCCGGACAGCCAGATGATCCAGTTAGAACCCTAGTCCTCCAGGGTCCAACGGTGTAGCCGGTCCGTTCCTTGTATGCAACCTGGAGAGTGACAGTGGCTACCTCCCCGGACGGTGCTCCCAGGTGCTGCTGGGAAGCCCGTTGTCAGTGTCTGTCAGGGATGACCGGTCAGCGGTTACTGAGCTTCGACTCCTTGCACTTGAGGCAGGACCTGCCTGAGTTCTGCAGATGCAGGAATGAAAGCCCAAAGACAAGACAGATCCAGAGCCCGGCAGCAGGAGCAGGCGGATGCGTCTCAGAGGGACGGGGTGCGGCCGAGGGCAGGGGAGGGATCAACCAAAGACCTTGTATGCGTGTGTGCGTCACCACGGATGCAGGCAGTAGGGTGGGGAAGGCCTGGGGCGGGGGCGGGGCGGGGGTGGGCTGGAGGGGGTCAATGGGAGAAAAAAGGCAACATCTGTAATTCTTTCAACAATAAAGATAAATTAAAAACAAAACAAAACAAAACGCAAATAGTTTAAAAATGTCTCCATGAACACCTCCCAGACCCTGTGGTTCCAGACACCCTCGTGGGACGCCTGCCTGAATCACAGGCGACGGTTTTGTAATAAAACCCGGAAACAACACGCAGCCCAGCAACACTGCGCTTCACCTCCTGCCGGAGACACCGGGATGCTTCCTGAAACAGACGCCTTGGGTGGCCTGGGCCCCCAGCAGGGAGCGCACAGGTCTCTGCGTGTCAGCTCCTTTGGGGGGTCGCGGGGAGCTGCCCGCCTCCCTGTGCTGCTCCATCGCTTCCGACGGGAACCGGGAGCCGGCGCAGCTCTGACAGCTCCTAGGACCCTTTCCAAGGCGGCTTGGCGGAAGGCGGCCCGCCAGGCTCAAGGGTGAGAGTGGGAGGTGACCCATCGGCACGGCGGCTTTTGTGCCTCTCTCTCATTGCCTAGTCTTCCCCACGGCAGCCCTTCTCAGAGCGGATTTCCGCACCGTGTACTGGCTGGATCTGGTCACCACCAGGTGACAGAGAGGAAAGGCGACCACCTCCACCTCTGCGCCTGGACGGCTCGGGACTCAGTGATGGCGGCTGAGCACCAGGACCTGAGCCTGGAGGAGCGGCCGGAGGGAGGGTGCTTCCTCAGGCTCACAGCCCAGTCCCATCCGTCCCATCCGTCCCTTCCGTCCCATCCGGAGACCGGTCTGAGGCCCTTAACTTAGGTCTGGCTGCAGCCTTTGGTTCTAACGGGCGCTGGAAGGAGGCGGGGGCACCCGTCACAAGTGCCCAAATCACTGTCATCGAGGGCGGAATCTCCTTTTGTGTCAGAGCTTCAGTTTCTACGCCACAATTCATATTTTCTACTTGTTTTTTTTTTTTTTACCTTTTTGATTTTTATTTGAAGTTACAATGTCTTCAAATATTAAGTTAAAAGCAAAAATGGAAAAGAATAAGGCTTAAAGAGGATATAAGTAGACTGGATTGATAAAAAATAAGGCCAGATACAGAATAAATAAAACACTAGAAGAATTCAAACAAAATATTTAAAGGGCATACTAATTTTTTTTTAATCCTCACCTGAGGATATGCTTTCATTGATTTTAGAGAGAAAGATGAGGGAGGGAGGGGCGGGGAGAGACAGAGAGAGAGAGAGAGAGAGAGAGAGAGAGAGAGAGAGAGAGAGGAAATATTGACCGGTTGCCTTCTGTCCGTGTCCCGCCCACCCACAACCTAGGCATGTGCCCTGCCGGGGACTCGAACCTGCGTCCTGTTCGTGTATAGGACGACCCTCCAACCAGCTGAGCCACCGGCCAAGGCAGAGTCTCAGTCATCTTGTATTGGTTCTACAGATTGTTGGTAAATTATTCCCCCAAAGTATCACTTCCCCTTTAAAAAAACTCCCAAGGCACTTTACCACGTGGTATGTGAGGGTATTGGGTCTCGCCAACATTACCACGTAGTTTGTGGAAAACAGGGCACAGCAGTTCTGCATGAATCCCATGTAGGCTGACTGTGCGCTGCGCCGCTCACCGATGGGAAGCATACTGTGTTCGCACGTCTGTGTTTGTGAAGTCTCGCCCAGACGTGCAGCGAGGCTGAAAGCCGCCCTCCCCTCCTGCCCGCGAGTTCCGGCAGCACTCGGAATTACAGACGTTATTTTACAAGACCCTAAAGGCAGGGCCTTCGAATCTATATTTCTGAATGCATGTTTTATGGAACAATTCTGGGCAGAAAGCGGAAGATGAAGTATATTTATTAAGTGACTCAACAGGCCCTAGCCGGTTTGGTTCTGTGGATAGAGCGTCGGCCTGCGCACTGAAAGGTCCCGGGTTCGATTCCGGTCAAGGGCATGGACCTCGGTTGCGGGCTCTGGTCAGGGCTCCTGTGGGAGGCAACCAATCGATGTGTCTCTCTCACATTGATGTTTCTCTCTCTCTCTGTCTCTCCCCCTCCCTTCCACTCTCTCTAAAAACCAGTGGAAAAATATCGTCAGGTGAGGATTAACAACAACAACAAAAAAGAAGAAAAACGATGACTGAACAGTTGATTTGGGTAATTTCGTTTTTAAGAAGAGGATTCACGGTTGTCTGAGAGAAGAACATTAGAATTCAGTGTTAAATGATGTATGGGATTATTATGAATTGACCAAATTACTAATTGAATAGCTTCATTCTCATTGGAATGTAAACATTTTACTATATAATCACGTCTTTCTCTCTGGAGCGTCCTGTCCCAACCTCACCGGCTGATTTTGTTAAAGGAAATGCAATTTGGTAAAAGAGAATTTTATCAGATGCTTCAATTTCTAGCACCGGCTCCTACCAGGACCATTTTAGATCCGAAAGAAGGTACCACGCTCCTTAAAATTCCCGAGCCAGCGCTGGGCTGGCGGCGATGGCGGTGGGTCCTCTTTTCTGTTTGGTTCACCTTTTTGGATCTTTTAAACAAGGTCCTTAGATTTTAGGGGAAAACATGCTAAAATCACAAAGTACCGTGTTAACTGATTCTGAAAAATTGCTCCCCCCCACTGGGGATGGAGCCCACAACCAAGGTACATGCCCTTGACCAGAATCGAACCCGGGACCCTTCAGTCCGCAGGCCTGACGCTCTATCCACTGAGCCAAACCGGCTAGGGCTCTTGATCGCTGTATCAGCTATCCATCTTGTTAAATTTTCTCTTTACTTTTTAGTATTTTTATAAATGGAGCCTTGCTCTCTATTTTCATGTTAAAATATTTACATAAGGTTTTAATAACTTTACTGACCCATGATTTGTTGATGGCATTTTGTCCACAAAGATACTGTGTCTGAAAGGGGTATCTGTCAGTCACAGGGGTCATTTTATGCATATCTAGTATTTTATACCAAGTTACTATTTACTTCTCCGTGGTGCTTTAGCCACATTTGGGTCTTGCTGCCTGGGAGGTCTCTTATAAAAGGATGACATGCTATCTGCAGGTGCAAGAACTGATTTCTTCTGTATGGTACAAATACTCTGATTTGAACATCCAAATGCCCATGAATAGTGAACCAATTAGTTTGATAGACTCCAGCTCCAGCGTCATCTCCATTTGTTAACTATTTTGCTACAAACGCCTCTAAAAACTTAACAGAAAGAATTTCAGGTCCACTTCCTGTGGTACCTGGGGCTGAGGGGGCCCCACGGCCACGTCCCGTCTCTTCCTCTCGTGGCTCCAGGTGATAGGGTCACCCTCCTCACACCGCGGGGCCCCCAGAGACGCTCACCGCAGCCTCCCCCGGGCTCCGCCTCCTTCCTCCTCCTCTCCACGTTGGCCCTGTGCTGTAAACGTCATCTCAGCACACGAGGTTATGCTTCAAAAATCATTTTATTTTCTACGGGAAGTGAGGGTAGAGGTCTCGGTAGGAAAGGGTCAGCGCTCAGCCTGGGGCGGCGTGGCGGCGGCCTTGGCCGCGCTGGTGCTGGTGCGGGAGAACACCTTGGACAGCGCCGACGTGACGCGGGCCAGCATCCCGGAGCCCTGCTTGGACACGCTGGGCCGGGGCGCTTCTGTGGACAAAGCAGAGAGCAACGTGGCCTTTCTGAGGCCGTTCATGCCGCCGCCACACGGCAGCGCGGGTTAGAATATGGACATCGGCGTTGATCGCACACTGTGTGGGCGGAACGGTCATTCTCAGATGGTTTTTCTGGGAGGAAACAGGAAGGATGAGGTCTCCATCTCGGACACTGACCAGTGACGAGGCCCAGTGCCCTGCTGCGCTCCCACGGGCAGAGTGGCCACGGTGGGCTCGGGTCCAGCTCCCGGACTCTTCCTGGCAGCCTTCCCCCTCCTGAACCCGCTGGGTGCAAAGAATGCCTTTCCTTTTCCAGCAGAGAACTCCCCGAAAGCCTGGTGAGCTGAGCTCCCCGGGAAACGAGCTTTCAGCTGTGTGCAGTGAGGGTGTCTGATTCAGAGCGGTCCCAGGAGAACAGACGTGCATTAAGCCCGCCGGCGCGGCTCAGGGGGTGAGCACCAACCTGTGAACCAGGAGGTCAGGGTTCGATTCCCAGACAGGGCCCTTGCCCGGGTTCCGGGCCCCATCCCCATTGTGGGGCGTGCAGGAGGCAGCCGATCCATGATTCTCTCTCATCATTGATGTCTCTCTCTCTCTTTCCCTTCCTCTCTGAAATTAAAAAAAAAAAAATTTGGAAAAATAAGTGAGTTCCATTCTAGTTAGATTATGGTGTCAGCAAATAAATTTAGCTCTAAAAGCCTCTTAGCTCTCTTTTTTTGGGTACATTTTTATAGGGCTAATCCACAGGAAGAAAACCTCTCAAAAAATTGTTAAATCCTAGTGTCATGGGTTCTGGCTCAGATAGAAACTATGGTATGATATACCCTTATTTTGTGGCGCATGGTAAAGATCAATTCATTGAATGCCAGGTTCTTCATCAAAACCATTAAGAAAACGTAATAGCCGTTCAGACGAGACAAGCTAACTGGCTCATTTGAACACCCGAGGGAGGGATGTAGGATCAGATTCCCAGAAGGAGTTCAAGCTCACAGAAAAAAAACACACACACCAAAACCAAACCCGGGGCTCACATGCATATGTGCACAGCCCACGGACACAGGTACAGGCTGGCGAGGGCCTGGGAGGGGCCGGTGTGGGGTGGGTGGTGGTCAGTGGGGGAGACATGGGACACCTGGAATACTTTCAACTACAAAGAGAAATTAAAAAGAGTATCAACCTTCGATTTGATAACTAAACTATTTATCAAAGCCGTCAACCAAGTCCTCTTTGGAACACTTTCTAATGGAAGCTAAAAAATAAATCTCACCTTCCGATACTTTAGCAGGCGTGTCCGGGGCGCAGTCCTTGGTCTCACTGAAAGCAAAGGGAAAGGAGCGTTTCATGGTCTGCGCATCCCACGGGCGGAGGGATTACTCAGCAGAAGGACGCGTGGCAGCCGTTCTTCCTGTGGAAGTGAACTCGACACACCGCACCCCTGCGTTTCCCAGCGGACAGCTGTGATGTCTAAATGGACTTTCCTCCCCGCTTTACGAACGATGGTTAAGTCCACACCACACGCCGTGGAGCACTTCAACCCGCTGTGGGGACGGCTCTGGGCTTGCACCTTCCCATCCTCTCCAGGACGTTTCATCTTCCCCACCTGGCACCCCGGCCCCTGGAACTGACACCCCGCTTTCCTCTCCCCTGGAGCCACTCTTCTACTTCCCGCCTCCTGTTGGACCACGAAGTACCTCACAGACGAGGAGTCATGTGGTGCCTGTCCTTTTGTGACGGACTCAGCACAGAGTCTTCAGGGTCACACGTGTTGTAGCGGGCCCCAGAATCGCCTCCCTGTGACAGGCTGAGCCAGAGTCTCGTGGCTGTGTGTGCCACCTTTTACCCGTCCCCCCGGGGGATGGGGGTCCCGTGGGGAGGGGAGGCCTTTGCAGGCACCCACCGGGGGGGAGCCCCGGGAGGAAGGCGGCCTGAGGGAAGGCCTGGGCTGAGCCGTGGCGCCATCGCATCCTACCAGGCCCGTTCTCCCGACGGCCCTTCCCCTCGGCCCCTCCTGCTGCTCTGCGGCCGCGTACCTGGCAGGCAAGCCCAGGTCCTCCTGGTTGTAGGACGACGTGCTCATGATCCTGTGTATGAGGTGATGGATCGGCTCGGTCGGCTCCGGCTCTTCTTTCTGAAAAGGCGGAGACCCAGGCGTGAGGCACTCACATGCACAGCGCGAGGAAGCGTGGGAGGGAGGGACCCTATCCTCCTGATTCGGATGTCTCTTTCCAACATGACCCTTTGCCATTGGCTCAGTGAAGATGGCCTGTGTTTTAATAGAGGAGTTTGAATGGATTTTAAAGGTAAACCTGGCACAGTGTTTGAAGGATATTAGCTTTCCATTTCTGCACTTCACTGGTATTTTAATCAGATTTTACTGACTTCAAAAATAAAAGGAATAGATATAGTCCCGGTCCGCTCAGAAGCTCCCCGGGTCAGTCGTTACGAGTGGCCCTCTGATTTACTTGTGGGGAAGTCACATGTGGATTTCATGGCCACATCTTTTATGAAAATACCTTTATTCTGATGTTGGTTAGAATCTCCAAAAAGGCTATTATGACTGGGAACATTACTTACAATATATTTTGACTTTTGCTAATGTTATACAACAACATTTCTTTAAAAATATTATTTTGTAAGTTTTATGTATACAACATTATAGTTCAACAGGTGTAGACACTAAAACGTGATCCCTCCCAAAAGCCTAGTTACTCTCCGTTGCCATGCCATTGACCCCTTTGACCCCGGCACCTGTCCTACCCTGTTAACCTCTGGTCACCACCTATCTGTTCTTGGCATCTATGAGGTTTCTTTATTTGCTTTTAAATTTTTTTTTTAAATTTTCACATGAGTGAAATCACATATTATTTATCTTCCTCTTTCTGACTTATTTCATTTCACATTACACCTTTAAGGTCCATCCATTTTGTCAAAAATGGCAAGATTTCATTATTTTTTATCATTGAATAGTATTCCATGTATATGTAACCACAACGTATCTCTCCATTCATTGTCGGACACTTAAGTTGCTTCTATATCATGACTACTGTAACAGTGCTGCCTGAATATAGGGGTGCATATATCTTTTCAAACTAGTGTTTTCATATTCTTCATGTAAATACCCAGAAGTAGAATAATAGCTGGATTATGTGGTAGTTCTATTCTTAATATTTTGAGGACCCTCCATACAGTTTTCCATGTGGCTGCATCAACTTACAGTCCTACCAACAGTTTACAAGGGTTATATTTTCTCCATGTTCTCCCCAACATTTATTATTTCTCATATTTTTATAATAGCCATTCTACAGGTGTGTGGTTTAGATTTGCAATTCCCTAATAAGTAGTGATGTTGAACATCTTTTCATGTACCTATTGGCCATCTGTATGTCTTCTTTTGAAAAAATGTCTATTCCGAATCTCTGTCCATTTTCAGTTGGGTTTATTTTTTATTGTTGCATGATTCCTTTATATAGTTTTGAATATTAACCCCTTGTTGGATGTATGATTTGCAAATATCTTCTCCCATTCAGTGGGTTGTCTTCTTTTTTATTGATTTCAGAGAGGCAGGGAGAGGGAGAGGGAGAGAGAGAAGCATCAGTGATGAGAGAGAATCATTGATCGGCTGCCTCCTGCACACCTCCTACTGGGGATTGAGCCCACAACCCGGGCATGTGCTCTGACTGAGAATCGAACCATGACCTCCTGGTTCATAGGTCGATTCTCAACCACTGAGCCACGCTGGCTGGGCTGTCTTTTTGTTTTAATGATGGTTCCCTTCACTGTACAGAAAAGTGTTTTGTTTTGTAGTCTCTTTTGTTTATTTTCCTTTTTTATTTTGTTTCCCTTGCATTTGTAGTCAGATCCACAAAAACATCAAGGCTGATGCCAAGGAGGATGCAAGGAATTTTGTTGTTTCAGGTCTTCATTCAGCTGTCTGGGCTTCCTGGACCTGCATGTCTATATCCTTTCCCAAATTAGGGATGTTTTGAGCCATTATTTCCTCAAATAATTTTCAATTCAAACCTAGGTAATCTGAATGTGTGTGGATCTTTTATTTTCTTCCTACCTTGGCCCTTCCTCTGGTTATATCCTACCTGCATCCGGCTTCTCTACATAGAATCTTCAGTGGTTGTTTATTAGCTAACATACAGTAAAGGCTGGAGTCCATTAAGTAATAGGTATAAATAATTAGCTTTCATTTCTCCCACATGGTTTCCATTGTATGTCCTCCCAGCGCTTCTAACTAACCCAGGTCTCTGTCTGCGACCTGCGCTCCTTCGGCTGAGTGTTATGGCTTCGCCTGTTAATCGTTTCTCTTATCCTGAGAACATTACCAGGCTCAGAGACGGTGGGCACCACTTTCGTGTTCTTCTCTGCCTAACGAAGGTGTGTTTTGGACAGGATTTCTGAAGCTCCCTACCTTTTCCGTACCTGTCTGGTCACGGGCAGTCCTGCTCCTCACTCACCTCGCACTGTGGCTCATTCCCCCAGAAGGAGTTGGTGACGGCCATGATGGAGGAGCTGGTGGACCGGTCCAGCTCGGCGGCAGGCCACTTCCCGTCCCTCCCCGCGGGCCCTCCGGGAGGCTTCCGGGTCTCCTCTATGCTTTCCGTGTCGGCGTCCATGGCTTTGTCCTCAAATAGCTGTTCACAGCTTTCTTCTCTTATGTCCTCTCTCAGAACAAACTCATAGTCGTCGGACGTCAGCTCCTCGCCCATGTTATTTTCCGGCTCATCTTCAATATCATGAACTACTAATCGGATGAGAAGATCTTGTTTGCTTCGAACATCTTTCAGAAGCTCCACCTTGGTGATGTCAGGCTTTCTTATGTTCTGGAAAGAATTTCGGCCAACAGCCTGCAATTGAAGTGACAATGAGTATTAAAAACAAGTGCCTTTGTCCCTTTTCCCTATGGTTCTATGGTCCGAGAGCCATGCCAATATGACTTATAGTTTCAATTTAAATACTGCTCCCTTCCCTGCCGCTCACTTGTATGTTAGCAATAGTTTAAGAAGAATCAAATGGAAATTATGAGAAATACTTGGTGTCTGTCATCATCTCTTTTACACTCGGAGATCACGTTAATCTCCCACAACTTACTTCAAAGTATAGAAGGTCTGTAACAGGTCCTTTTTTCTTAAACTTGATATTTTGTTACAGCATAATTTACTTTTTATCCACTTCGAAAGTTTTGTAACAGAAGTAGCCATGATAATCTATTTTTCAAAAATTCTAGATAAGGAACCATAGAGTAACCTTTCTTTCTCCAATAAAAACCTGGTTATTATCCAGTTTTGATTTTTAAGAGATTAATACTAAAATTGTGAATGTTTTTGATTTTGATCCTTATCCTTCTGCTCCTGGTTCTTTGGACACATATTTTTCAAAAGAATGTTTAGAACATACATCTTCATTCTTTTCTCGCCTCCCTCATCAAACCTCACTTTCTATTCTCCATGTCAAAAGACAGTTCAAAGACATGGATGATTAAATAAGAGAGTTTCCCCACTTTTGTAGCCTTTGATGATGCCGCACAGCCTCTAAACTGCCTTAATAATCGTCGACCTCAACATGCCTTTGCAACGTGGTAAGTCCGTTTTCAGAAAGTAGTGTCCTAAAAGAATATATAACAACATATAGAAACTGCCTTCTTAGGAAATTAAAACAATCCATTTTGATTTTCTGTGTTAGTGGAGGGAACCGGTGATGGAGAAAATCCGAAGTCATTCTATTTGGCTTTGGGATTTGTTACTGTGTGTGGTTTTAATAGTGTGTGTGCCTCGTGTGCTGAGAATTTGTCACCTCAAAGCAGGAAGTAAAGCCCGGAGGTGGAGCCGACAGTCGACTGGGTCTCTGATCTAATTCACTGTCTTCAGTCTTTGCTTCCTCTGTAACCACTAACCCAGGTCTCTGTCTGCGACCTGCGCTCCTTCGGCTGAGTGTTATGGCTTCGCCTGTTAATCGTTTCTCTTATCCTGTGAACATTACCAGGCTCAGAGACGGTGGGCACCACTTTCGTGTTCTTCTCTGCCTAACGAAGGTGTGTTTTGGACAGGATTTCTGAAGCTCCCTACCTGCATCGGTACCCAGATTGGTGCAGGTCACATGTCTTAGCAGAGCTCGCTATGTCTGCTTCTTTACTTGTAAGTTTTATGTTTAGGATGGCTTTTCTTCCCCTTAGAGGACAGAGGACGGGGTAATTGCTTGGGTTAAGTAGTCTCTTCCTGCTTCCTCTGGTCTATAAAGACTTAAGCAAAGAGAGCTGGTAACTAAGGGTAATATTTGTGACAGAACATTCTACCGATAATTCAAAACTGATTTTAGTGGTGTGACTGCACCGTCTGTTCACACGCTTTTGCTCCCGAGAGAGTACGTGTGAATAAATGAAGACTACCGAGTCGCATGCCAGTGCAATGCTGAGAGCCCAAATGGAACAGGAATGTTTTGAGCCAGAAAGGATTGGTCCAAAAAGTTTAGAACAAAGGAGATGAAATTAGTGTCTCAGCCCATGATAAACTCAGTTATATATGAAAGCATAAAGCCCTCCTAACATATTTACCAAACCTGAGACTGAGTCCCATGGGCTGCAGGGCAGGGCTGGGAAAGTTCACCTCCAGTTTGTGCTCCAGGGAGCATGGTCCTATACGTTTGTTTTTTTCTCCTCATTTTCCAGGCCACAGGTTATATACCCGGACACGTAGTCATCCGGTGAACAAGCACCATTAGAACAGGGGCTTCGATAAAGAAGACGAAGGTGCAGTGGATCGGTGTCACTCCACTGTCCAGACAACCCCGTCCTCAGTGGCGTAGTTTCCTTGTAACAGGACATTATTTTGGCATTTTAAAGTCCCAGGTAGTTTAATGTGTGTGGGGCCCGAGTGTGAGCGGCAGGGCAGAGCTAGATCTATCGAAAGAGGACACAGGGTCGTAAACACGGCAGCATCCGGGCTGCTGGGTCCAGGAAAAGGGGAGGAGAGGGAAGAGCCGTGTACTTCCTTGCAGTGTGGAAGAAACTGAAAAAGGCTAATATAACCAAGGTCGAATAGTAAGAAACAAGTACAATCCAAGAGTTTGTCGTCTAATGTTTTTTGTCATGTTGCTAAAAGCCAGAAGGTTACTACTGCGGTAGAGCTTTAAGCCTGAGCAATCAAAGCTGGTTAGATAGTGTTTGAACCTTCATGTGTCCTGTTAGTCTAGCTGTCCCTTTGAGACGCCTTTCGACATCCACGGTAAGATCTACAGGAACCCATGAGATTGTGTTTCTTCTGAATCTTCAAATGAAGATTATAACCGTATTCAGCCTGCTTGTACTGTGAAAGGTATGTCCCTGTATTCCCATTCTATTTAAAAACAAAACAAAACAAGCAAAACAAAACAAAACAAGTTTAAACGGATTGTCTTAGGAACACTAGCCTGAGACCGTGAGAGGGAACCACCGATGTGGCACGTCCCAGTAAGCCAGAGGACTGCAGGGCTGAACCAATTCCCCTGCTGGGCTGGGCCACAGCAGCGACAGCAGAAAGCATCCCAAATACCTATCGAGGGGGAGAGTCACAGAGCTCCCTCGTCTCACTCGTCACCTGTCGCCCTGTGGTTGCGTTTACACTTACCTCTAAGGGTTTCATGTCCAGTCGCCCCGTCTTGTTCAACGAGGTGCGTCTTTCTTTCTTTATCTTTTCCTCATTCGATGTGTCTGGTGTGGAGTAACTTCTCCCCTGGATCGATGCTCTCCTCACTTCTGCGATGCTGTGTCCGGTGTTTCTTAAACACTCCATCTGAAGCTTCTCCAGAGGTTGAGTTTTTACCGAAATGACTGCTAAGTGTTGTGAGAGAATGCCGGGATCTATTTTGATGGGCTTGTTCCCAATGTGGGGAACAATTTTAATTTGCGTTTCCTCTCCAGATGTATTTTGATCTGGAGCTTCATTCTTTGTGTCCGGGTTCATTTTGACAGCATGTTCTTGCGCCTTCTGAACAATTCTGTTCACATCTAGATCTCCAAAGTGATCCGCATTGGGATTCTTGGAGCAATCGGTGTCTGTATCTAAGGAAACGCTGGAAACGCCATGGATGATTAAATCAGCCACCTTTTTAGGGAAGACTCTGTTGGTGCCTTTGATGTCGTAGTAAAGGTCCTTATAGGTGCCGGACTGGATCAGCACATTGCTGTAGATAGAGTCGATAACCTGAGAGATCATTTCGACACTTTTCGGATGTAAAACCTGCCCTTCAGAGTCAGCGGCAACGAGGCTAATGTTACTTTTGGAGATCTCGGCGGTCACAGATTTGGTCAGCTGAGACGCGATTTTATTTAACTCGGGCTTCGACAAGTTCTTGGCGTCTTTGCTGGAGGCACTTGGCAACTTGACTAACTTGGCCAAGAACAAGGCCAATGCTTCCTCTAAACACGTGACATCCAACATGGAACCTTTTTTGGAGGAAGACTTGTCCTGGGACTTAAATTCATCAACAATTTTGACCACCTTTTCCATAATTTTGACCGCTTCCAGAACCAGTTCTGAGCTCGATACTTCTTCCTCTCCTTGCGGTTGAAATTTAGAATTGGAAATTTCCTTCACCATTAAGAAGCCTATGATGTCGGAGAGGACATTGTTCTTCCCCATCAAGTCCTTGAAGATGGACGTGTGGGAGCCAGAGTGCTTTAACACCCGGGTGTAGACAGAGTTCACGACCTTTTCGATCGTTGCATTGTCAGCTAACGGCACAGGAGCCAAGGCCTTGGCTGGTGGTATGAGTTTGATCTTACTTTTCGAGATAAAGTCTTGCAGGGAAGTTAATATCTTGGACATGATGTTTTGCATTTCAGTTTCTAGAGATTTGTTTCTTTTCTTGTCCACCTTGGGAAACACAGATAAAAGCTTGGATAGGAACTGGACGGCGATTTCTTCTATGATGTTGTAAGGCAGCCTGTGGGCAGGCGCGGGCGGAGCCTGGGGCGTGTCCGTGTTGCGGATGACGTCCTTGAGGATGTTCTCAATGATGCTGTCCACCTCCGCGCACTGACACGGCGTCAGCTCTCCGGAAAAGTAGCTCTGCAGCTGGTTCCCGGACACTTCTCGGAGCACGAGCTCCACGATGGCCTCCGAGAGGATTCGGCAGCCGCTGGCCACACACCTCCGTATCGTCTCCTGCGATCCGAACTGGGACAGGAGGTTCTCATAAATAGAAAGGGCCACCAGTTGGATGACCTCGTCGTCGTTGGGGTGTAAGGACTCCACGTACTGAATGGTCATGTCTTCGTCTTTGGAGATCTCTGCCATGACGGTGCCCAGCAACTTCATCTGGAGGAAATCCAGTTCTGTGATCCACCCGCCCTCCGAGGTTTCTGCTTTGGTTTTGGGTACGATTGAGAAAATCTTATGTAAGAGAGCAGAAATCACGTTCTGTAAGAATTCGTGAGGCAGCAGGACGGTGTACGGCGAGGACGTCTGACACTCTTTACTGGCCGTCTGAACCGCCTTTTTGACCTTTTTGACAACATCCTTAGATTCCAGAGGCAGACACGCCGCCGCTGGGACCTCATCGCCGGGCTCCAAGTTCAGCTGATGTTGAAAAACTTCGTTGATCACCGCGCTGGTCAGTCTTTTTGCTAAATTTCCCCCGTTGCTCTTTATATTCCGACGGAGGGAGTCTTGAGACCTATGTTCCTTCAAAATATTGCACACAGAAGAGTGAACAACTTTGTTAACCAACGATTTATCGATGGCCGGGATTCTATCTAGGAAAGACATCTTATCTAGAGGGATTTTTTTCACCACTTTATGCATTTGTGACACTTTCCCTCCCGTGGCTTTCTTAGTGGGAGGTGAGGCTCCATCTGCCGTTGGCTCTTTCTGCTCGGGAGGCCCTTTAGGAACGGATGGCCCTTTACCTCCAGGCGGGGTCAGCGGGCTTTCCTTTTCCGGCCTAAAGACCTTGATCTGCGCCTTGGACAGCTCCTGTAGCAGCGAATCAATGAGCTGCATGGCTGTGTCGTAGAGGTCGGCTTGATGTTGGCCATCACTGACATTTTGGCCTCTCTCAGCCGTCTGTGCTTCTGGTGAGGCACAAAGGACCAACTTGTTAACCATCTCGATGATCACATCCTCTAGAAGTTTTGCAGGGAAAATTCCAGGCTTACTTTTCGGAGCGTACTGAGCACCGTCTGGTTTCCTGGGTTCAGTTTTAATCTCCTCCACTTTCACTTTCTCTTTTCCTCCCCCTTGTTTTTTCTCTTTCTCTCTCGCTCTCTCGTTATCCTTTTCTTCTTCCTTCTCCGGGGCAGGGAGATCTTTGTTAACCGAGAGGGACAAGTCCTTGAATGAAACAGACTGGGCAAAATCCTTGCGGACCTTATCACTTGGGGGCTGTTGGGAATGTGAACATTCCGATTCTGGAGCAAAGTATGTTTCTAAGATGTTGTCATAAATATTTTCGGTGATATTTTGAACACGTTCATAGTCTGCACTTCGTTTGCTTACATCGACGAGAGGGGGACTGCCTTTTCTGTGCACAGTGCTCGGCTTTGGAGTTACTCTGTCTTCCGTGGTGGTCGCTGCGTCTGCCACTTTGGGTGTCAGAGGCAACGGACAAAGCTCGTATTCTTTTTTCAATACACTTCCTCTTGTCTGGTCACCCTTTTGTTTGTTTGTGTCCAAATTCGGTCCAACCATCTCCTCCTTCCGCTCTGTCGCACCGGCAGCTTCTGGAGTCTGTGTGCACGCCTCCGTATGTTGCTTCTCTTCATCTGTTGACAGCGATTTGCTTTTCTTCTCCGGTTCATCATTTTTCTGTGCTCCCTTCAGCTCCGACTTCGGACTGTCTTTACTTTTCACACTGGTAGCTGGAGAGGTAACTGTTGGTACCTTCTCAGTGTGATTTTTAATTGAAACTGTCATTTTATTTTCATTCTCTTTCTTTTTAGTTGCTGCACCTGCAGCTGACCCTGACAGCAGGTTGACCAGGCTACATTTCATTGTTTTCGTCAGAGAGGTGACTTTCCGGTCTTGGAGCTCGCCTTTCTTAACGGACGTCTCCTCACTTTGGAGACTTTTCTTTCTGTTTGCTGTGCCTCTGTCTAGTTCCAAAGTTCCCGGCACCTGTTTCCGGTCTGAGGTGGGAGAAGTGTATTTATAGGATTGCACTGAAAAAGTAAGTTGGTTTCCTTTGGGGCCTGTGCTACTCGGTGCAGTGGTTTTCTGTGGTAGGTGTTGCACCCTTTGGGTGATGGGATCTGGATTTAGAAATGAAAAGAAGGTGGAAGACCAGTCTCCTGTAAACAGGGGTTGAATTTCGAAGGCAGAGATTGCCTTTTGGGCTAATCCAGCAATCGTTTCTATTAGCATGTGACCTTTATCATCCTTCTGAATGTCATCCGAGTCGTACTTCCCTATGAACTCATCGTACACAAAGCTGGATATCTTATCCACTGTCTCTTTATCAACTGGTGGGAAAGCAAAGACTTCTTCAGCATTCGGTAGAACTTTAATTTCACTTTTCCTGAATTCTCCTACCAGAGAGTTTGCAAATTTTACAGCCAACCCCACAAGGTCTGGCTCTGGCATCCCTTTTTTCTTAGGATCTTCAGTAATACTTAGAAGGGAATAAAATTTGCGAACAAGGTCAACCACTACGTCTTCCAAAAATGTGGCCGAGTAGAGAGAAGTCTGAGTCTTCTCTTTCCCAGGTTTGGTGAGTGCAGAGGCCCCCTCACCCTGGAAAAATGGCCTCAGATGATGGTCCATAATTTCCTTCATAATGAAACCTGCGACTTTACTGAGGAACGAGCCTGCTTTTTTGTCTGCGTCTCTTTGCACTTCAGCTTGAAATTCAGATTTTTTCACGATATTGTTACATATCGAGTCAACCAAGTTCTCAATCACGTCTAGTTGGGTACTCTCTGCGTTCTCTTCTGCCCTGGCGAGACGGATTTCATGTTCCGTAATTTCTTTGATAATGTCATCCGTCAGTTTTGAAGCTGCAGCCACAAACTCATCATCGGGTGCCACGCCTTCGTCTTTGAGCGCGCTCTCCCTGTGGCTGGAAGGGAAGATGCACCCTATGAGCTTGAAAACGATGTTTTCCAACAGCGCGCGCGGCAGCACGGTCACGCACGGGGCGGCGGGGCTGTCCTTGGTGATGACAGTCAGCACGTTTCTGATGATGTTATCGGTTTGAAGGGAAGAACAGGAAGAAGACACCAATTCTCCTGACACTAACGATTGCACCTGCTGATCATAAATTTCTTCCAAGAGTAAATGATAAATTTTCCTGCCAAAAGAAGTCGTGTCACTTTGCATAACCTTGTAGACTTGAATCAGAGACTTGTATTCACCTAATATCTTTTCATAAATCAGGTTGGCTGTTTTTTGAACCATTTCTTTGTATCTTGCCGAAGAACACATATCGTCGTCGGAATAATTCGAAACCACAATCTCCGACGTGGTGAACTCCAGAACAATGGACTTTACTAATGTCGTAACGATGTCAGTGATTTTGCCTTTCACTGTATCTGGCTGCTCAGCCGCCAGGACGTTGTGTGAGAACGCGTACAGGAGCTTACACAACAGCTCGGCGATGACCTCCTCCAGAAAGGCCGCCGAGTTCACGACGAGAGCCAACGTTCCTTGCTGAGCGCCGGCTGCTTTCTGTTTATTGTCAAGATCAACCACAGCCGAGAGGCGTGTTTTGTCTCCAGGTAAAAATGACTGGAGATGATGGTTAAATATTTCCTTTATGATAAAACTCGCTATTTTCGAAACAGGCATCTTACTTATCCCCTTCTTATCCTTTGTGAGAGACTGGTAGAGCTTTGAATGTGAAAGGTCGGCGTAGATGGAATCCACCATGGCCTGGATTTCTTTCTCGGACATCATGCTCTGTTTTCCACTGCCATGTTTGACGATGCAGATCGCATGTTTGGAAATGATTGACATAATTTCGTGTATAAGTTTTATGACGGAATCACTTAACTCCGACTTGGAAGTGCCCCCGCCTTCTGCGCTGGAGGCCAGCGGGCCCACCTGCGAGACCAGCTGGGTGACGACCTTTTCCAGGTGGGTGTGCGATAGCATGGTGGTGTAGATCGTCGACGCCTGTCTTTGGAACCGTGATTTAGTGATGTAACACTGGACTTTCTTTATCAAAACACCGACGTTCAGTGTGGTGTACGACTTAAAACGGAGCTTTCCTACCAGCTTTGGGTGAATTTGGAAATCAAACGTGTGGGCCAGGATGCTTTTCGTCACCCTGGCTGCCAGGGTCTTTGTGTCATTTAGAAAATCGTAATCGGGCAGGATGTCCATTTCATATTCTTGCAACACTTTGCTGAACACCATGTCCACGATGCTTTGGAGGACGTCGCTCTCCACCGGAGGCAAGCAGCACTGCTCCTCGGCGTCCTCCAGGAGGCGCACCTGGGCTCTTGAGAACTCTTCCGCTATCAGATGTATGAGCTTCCCAGCTTTGTCCAAAAGCTCGTCTTCCGAGTCCTTTGCTGGTTTTGTTTGCACAATGCCCAACACCCTGTGGAATATTTTCCTTAAAACCCCAAAGATCACCTCTTCCAGAAACGCTGCCGAGTAGACGTTGGCAGGAGGCCATGGCCTGCGCTCGCCGTCGGGGGGTATGTCTGCGGGGGAAGGCAGTGCCTTCCTGTCCACAAACGGCTGCAGGTGCTGTTGACAAATATGTTTGATGATGAAACCTGCTATTCTGTCGACGAGAGCATCGTTGCTGCCTTTGATATTTTGTTCAACCGACTCCTGAGATTCGGAGTTTTGTAAAATATTTTCAAAGACGGAGTCCACCAGGTGCTGGACATCATCTTCTGAATAAACAAACTTGGTTTCGTCATCATCTTTTGAGAATTGGATGTCATGTTGAGAAATTTTCATCCTAATGTCACTGATTATATTGGAAGCGATCTCATTGAAATTCACTCTTGGCCTATCTTTTAGAGTTTCTGTGTTTGGCACGAAGTCGGATGCAGGAGAAAAGATCCTAGATAATAGTACCCTGATCATGTCTTCTAAAAACGTGTACGGCAGCAAGGTGTTATACGGAGATAAGCTCGGGCTCGGCGTGGCGGGTTTGCTGATGTTGCTGACGATGTCCTGGATGACGTTCTGAGCTGTGGAAATAGAACAGGAAGAGGACACGTCGCCAGAGAACAGCGGGTGAAGGAGGTAATCGGAAATGGTTGCGACAGTTAAGTTGGTGACGTTTTCCACAAACGTCTCGCTGCCTTCAGACTCGGGGTCCACCTCGGGGTCCAGCCCGTGCTGCTGTAACACGTTTTTGTAGACGGAGGAGACGAGCTCATCCACGATGTCTGTGCCCACAGAGGGGCCGGCGCCCTCCTTGCCGCCACAGAGCATGTGAGTTGTGGCTTTGTCCAAGTGGGTGCTTATCGAGGTCACTATTTTTTGTGTCATGTTTTCCAGCTCAGTGTCAGTGTTCTGCTTGGAGCTGAAAATCTTTGATAAAAGTCTGGCCACGATTTCCCCTATGAACGTGTCAGGGTAAGCGCCCGAGGGCGAGGGCCTCGTGGGTCTGTGTGACTCCGTGACCTCACGGAGGACCCGTTTCACCATGTTCGATATTGCGTCCAGTGGGGTATTTGGACGGGGCAAGCCTTCCTCACACAGAAATGGCTGAAGATGGTTCTCAATAATCTCTTGGATAATAAAACTGGCTATTCGGTCCACCATACCTGGGCTTCGGCTCATTAGACTGTTCTGGATTGCGACAAGGGAGTCAGACATTTGCATAAGGTTATGATACACAGAATCCACCATCTTCTGGGTGTTTTTCCCTGCGCATAGCTCTGGGTTGTCACAAATAGTGAACCAAATTTTGTGTTTGGAAATGGCTGATAGGACCTTATTTATGATACAGTTAGACATTTCACTAAAATCTGAACTCATGAACTCTTTTCTTCCCAGAGAGGAAGCCTTACTGGGCGGAGCAGTGAGCTGAGCTAGAAGCCTCCTGATGATATCCTCCAAAAAGGAGTGCGGCACCCTGGTGCTGTAGCCTCCCGAAGAGCTGGATCTGGAAGCAAATTCTCTCAGGGACCCTTGTAGCTTCTGCAGGATGATTTCCGCCTCGAGAGGGCAGGAGGAGTTAGGGCTGAGCTTTTCCCGGAAGCAAGGTGGGAGTTGGTAGTCTAAGATCTCTAACAGGATGCCATTGGTTATTTGTCCTGCTAGTGAGGTGTTGTCACGTGCCAGATTCACACCGCAGGTCACTTTCAATTGATATTTCTGGAGAACATCAGGGTAAACCGAGTCAACAACCCTACGCACCAGTGCCTTTTGGACCGGCGGGAAGCACAGCCTCTCCTCCACGTACCGCAGAACGGTGACCTGCGCGCGGTTAAACTCCCTCACCACGTTGTTGACAAGCAGTGTGTTCATCTCATTGAGCCGGGCCTCGGTGATGCCTTCATTTTTGCCCCACAGGGAAGTGGAGAGATTGAAGAACAGTTCTGAAATGATTTCCTCCAAAAATGTGGCCGAATAAACACCTGTACTCCTGCTCCCCTGATGTAGCTTGTTATGGATGGCTGTTTCCTGCCTTCTACGGGGTGACACAGAAGAGGCACTTACTGAGCACTTCCTGCCAAACGGTGATTGTGTTTTGGAGCGGACCACGCTGGAGAGATTTAGGGATCCGGTCGGAGCATGACCGTCACAACTGGTGAAGCTGGCAGAACCTTTACCTTGTCCGAATCCTGCTAATCCTGGCCTTTTTGCTTTTATAAAACCCAACTGTCTTTCCTGTGTTCTGCCCTTTAAATGCTTGCTTGCACCGGGTGGGCTGTGAGGGAGCTGAATATTTGGACAGAGTTTGTCCATCAGGGACTTAACCAAGCTGTGGGAAATGAGGGTGAGCATGGAGTCTGATGACAATACATCTGGATCCATTTCTGCCAGATTTTCCAAAAGATCTGACGTATAATCTCCTTGGAACTGTTCACAGCCCATTGCCCCCTTACCGTCACCAAAGTCCTCGTCTTCTACACCTTGAAGCATTTTTAAAAGTTGACATTCTTCGGCAGATATTCCATCAGAAGGAGGGTCATGATCAAGAAATACAGTGTTGGTGCATTTTTCCAAAAGCGTTCTGATAAGTTTCTCACACACGACGTTGAGAAGGAAAATGGATTTGGGGGTGAGCCCTACGTTACTACTCGAGGATGATAAAGATTTCCTGGCTTTTTCGTAAGAATCCATGGGCTCACCTCGGCGTTCATCTGGTAAAAATAAATCTAAAACAATATTGAAGACCTTATTGACGACTTCTTTGGATTCACGAGTTTTCAGACTACTGACGATACTGTCTAACTTGTATGCCAGGTAATTCAATTTATCTTTTTGAATGAGATGTTCATTTTGGTGAGTAGATGATTCCCAATTTCTGCAGCTTATCTGTCTTTTCATGGTGCTTGTTTTGTTGCACATGGACACACTATTGCTTCTGAGCATGGACACTGGTTTACTTCTTCCGTTGCTTTCAAGGTGATGAGTTACTCCTATCACTTTGGACAGGACGTGAATCACTCCTATTAAGAGATCCTGGAAGAGATGGTCAAAGTCAGTGGCAGTGACTCCTGGGCAATAAATGTACTTTGCTTTTGAAGAAAACATTTGCTGTGCAATGTCAGGCTCTATAATGTTACTGTTGAAAAGGATTTTAGTAATGATTTCAGAAATATTTAAAGCAAGTTCTTCAATAGAAATCGACCTGTTCTCAAATACTTGAGAATCAATGGAAATAATCTTGTTACATCCTGAATTTTGGCTTTCCCATGCCTTCTCCCTTTCTCTGCCACCTTGGATGCCATCAGAAATGCTCGAAATTAAATGGCAAATGACAGACTCGGTGAGATGTTCGCAAAGTTGGTAAAGCGAAGAATCATTGTATATGCTTCTTAGACGCTGTTCTGACTCGTACGTTTTCTTTGACAGCACAGAAACAATCGACATCATCTCACTGGGCACTTCAAAAAGAAAATATAATTTGTAGCATGCATTAAGAGAAGTATGGAAAATTCAACATATCGGTAACTATTTACATATGAATTTTAAACCTTTGGAACACTTCACTAAAGAAAAACTTAGTCAAGAAAGAAATTGGGTTTTCTTCTGATATTTATTTCCCACCTTGTGGAATCGTAATTTTAGCCAGAAAGTTGAGAAAATTAACCCTGAAGAATTAAAATTCTAAGTCAAGTGCTGATGTCTGACTTGCTTAGGTGGTCATGGGCTCTAAGAGGTTGGAAATTCTGGGGCAGAAACATGAGTTTCAAGATGAGTTTTATGTCCTTGCATGTCCACAGTGACAACGGGGGACCTCGCATAATTACTGAGCACATGTTCTGAGTCAAACATTTCACGGTGTGCTGTGTGTCACTCAGGAAACGGAGGAGTTGTGTGGCCACAAGAACACGATGGAATAGAATTGTGCTCATTGCGGAAGTGTAAGGGATGCATGGTCATGGCAGGACTTGACTAACCCCCAGATTGTAGGTTGTCACAAAAATGGGAGGCCAAGCCAGCCAGGCGGAGGACTCCCTTCTCTCTTCCACGCAACAACATATTCACTGCAAATCGCACACCTGGTTGGGGTGGCCAGATTCTTGGAGGGTCAGTCAGAGCGCCAGTCTTGGCTCTCGTCACTCCCTCAGGACGCAGCCGTCTATTCCACCCCCGCGTGTGGAAGGAGACAGGTCTCTGTGGAGGTGGGAGGGGTTTGGCTGAGCTTTGACTGCTTGAAAAGAGGGTCCCATGATGAGATGGAGGGAGCGAGGAAGGAATATTCCTCATGAAAGGAGGACCAGGGGCGAGATCACGGGAAGGCACCGGACACCAATGGGATGGAGTCAGAAATCTGCTTTGGTTGGCTTTGTTTTCCTTTATGAAGTTCAGTCAGGCCATGCTGGGAGACAGTCCGTTGAGGAGCTTGCAGCTGCAGTTATACAACTGCTCACCTCAGAAAAAATGCCAGTTTTAAGGCTGGAAATGACCTTTGTCTGCAGGTGGCAGGACTGGTAGTATGTGCTCTCATATTTCGAATGTCGGGCAAGTGATGTATCTGGACTGGTGATGTAGCTTACTGGTAACTGGAATTATTGATCCAGTTCAGGGCTATTACAGTATTATCAGATTCCATTTTATGAAATTGCCAATAATCAACAGGTTTGGACCTGCAAGAATGGCTATTACATGTGGTTAAACCTAACATACGCAGGCAAGCATTCTTAGAGAGGGAGTGAAACTATCTTTGTAAGAAAATGTTTATAGTACGACACCTAAAAGGAATGTAAGAATACTGCAATGTAAACAAAACCAGGCGTGGCCCAGTGGCTGAGCATCAACCTATGAACCAGGAGGTCGTGGTTCGATTTCTGGTCAGGGCACAGGCCCGGGTTGCGGGCTGGATCCCCAGTGTGGGTTGTGTGCAGGAGGCAGCCCATCAGTGATTCTCTCTCATCACTGATGTTTCACTCTCTCGCTCCCTCTGCCTTCCTCTCTGAAATCAGTAAAGGTATATTAAAAACAAAACCAAAATCAATAAAACCCCAGATGTTGAATGCCACTGCTCTTATAAACTGTGACTAATAATGGCAAAGACGTCAACAGTACACCGTGAAAAGGTGAGTTGCTAGCCTGCAATCAGCTCACTGTGGCTTTGGCGTGAAGAAGCCATGCACGAGAATTTAAAAAACTCTTTGGAGCCCATGCCCCGTGCTCCCCCCGGCTCTCACGTAGGCCCGTTACCTCTCCTCTGCGCTGCGGGAAAATGACCACCACACCCTTTCAGGTTCCAACCCCGTGAATGTGGGACTCTTTGTCAGGGTCCTGACGCAGTAAGGAGTACCAAGTCCCCACCTCCAAGGCTGTTTTCAGAAAGATGGTCTAGAGACCATTAAACACATCTATTTTTTTTTTTCTTCTAAATTAGGTCAACGTTTACAGGAAGTTCTCTCTTTTGCTTACCTCTAGTTTTGAAGTTCTGGAAATACGTGACCACACATGTGGTTACATGTCTTGCTACCAGATTAATTTCATTTGGACCCAGTTCATGGTCAGCAAAAGCAATGACTTCAAATTCCTTCATAGTCTTGACCTTTGGGTCGCTCTTATTTTCCCATTTTTGCAATAAAGAAAAGTCTCCCCTGCTGGCTTCCGGGTTTCTGCTTCCTCCTTTGGGGGTGCAGCTGGTCCTGTCACCCCACATGGTAAGCACACTCTTCTTCTCGCCCCTGTGTCCTCCAGGGCTTGGCGCGGATATGAAAAATGGTTTAATTGTCTCCGTGCGTTCACTCATGGGTGGTTGACTAGGAAAACCATAGCTGGACAACACAGTGTTGACAATATTTTCTGCCGCTAAACATATCTTGAGTGGAGAAACGGTTGTCTGAGTTTGGTCAGGCCCACCAACTGGTTTTGGGGTCCCATAATGAAACACTTTTGGGTTTTTAGCTTTTTGCATTTCTATGAAGGACAGGCCTTGCTTTAATGCTTCTTCTGTGGACTCAGTCACCCTCTTAGACAGCTTTTGTAAGATATTGCCTTCAGGGAGGGAGCTGGTTCCTGGCATGGCTCCATCAGATGACCATTCCCGGGGGCCATAGTCTGGGACCTGGTTTCTAGAGGATGTTGGCGCATTTGCCGAGTCAGGCCTTTCCATGGGCTCCGAGCTCCTGCCCGGGCCTTCTCCAGGGGCTCTGGCATATGGAGGGACGTTGTTTGGAGCCCTGTACCTCTTCTTCGTGTCGTCTTCAGGATGAAACACCAAACCGGGAACGCTAACCTGTGGCGGCCCGTTCCCAAAATGAACTTCCTTTGACTTGGGAATTTTCATATCAGTTGCCAATGCAAGATGATTAACGATATAGGTGTTTTCCACTCCTGGGAACAGACTCGGGAGGTTTTTGATGAGAGACTCACTGACGTGCGTACACTGGTCCATCAGGGCACCGATGATCTCACTCGCAGCCACGTTCTCGTGCAGCCCGCTGCCCGGTGGCTCTGCCTGGCTTATTTCCTCGTCCAGCTTGCTCTTGATGACACCCAGCATGTCGCTGGTGATGGTGACAGCGCACGTGAGCAATTCTGAGTGGAACGCGTGAACCTGTAGGAAAACATTCTGTGCGTTTTCCCTGGAAATAATAGAACTTGACCTGGAATCATCAGCCAACTTTTTCAGTGATTGCGGTTTGGGCAGCATCTTTTTGCTTAACAGTCTCTGCTGGGCCGGAAACAGGTTTTCCACAGGCATTTTCACCATTTCGGAAAATTCGTATTTGCAGGTATGTTTAAACTGCAAGTCTACAAAGGACTCCAGCATGCCTAGCACCCTCTCCACCATGTCCAGGACCATCTGCTTGGCAGAGCCCAGACACGCTTGGTCCTTGGGGTCCACGCAGTAGGCTGGCACGCCGCCGAGGACGTCCTTGGCCGGAAAGCCGTGCTTGCTCTGAGCCGTGTGTTCTTTCCGACTTGCTAGAGCGTCCTTACTGTCCGGGGCGGGCATCTGGGACAGAAAGCACAGCTGTAGTTTTTCAAGCAGCATTTCAACAATTTCCCTCGCGAACATATTAATTTGTGCCTTGGTGGCCTCCGCTCGCGCAGACGCTCCTTTAAAGCGGCCATGGATCCCGCTTTCCCAGTCCTCAGGGTGCGTCAGATTTAAAAGGGAAAGAGAATATTCTAATTCCTTCGATTTCATTGCAATGACAGTCAACACATTTTCAGCCACTACCAGTAAGTTACATTTTTCACTTTCCATGTCATTTGCTTCTGCCTGCCATTTGTCAAACATTTTCTTAAATATTCCGTCTTTAGGGAAGATCTGCTCGAGCTGGGAAGAGACGTTTTCCAAGTAAAAGCAGGCCTGTGTCTCAGCGAAGCCCCCCACGCGCGTGTGCCCCGGGGAAGGCTTGAGGTCCGCCGGAGCCGGAGCCGAGAATGCGCTCGGAGGGGCCGGGCTGTGGGTGCCTGGCGCGTACACCCCTTGCAGAACGGCGCAGACGAGTCTGTTTGCCGCCAGGATTTGGTCCAATGGCAACGCCTTCACGCTGACCAGGGCTCTCGTTTGCTTCGCCTTTTCAAACTCGTTCACGGTCGTCTCCAGGATCGCACTGGTCACGCGCGTGGCGTGCGCTCTCAGGTCTGCGGCGGGCAGCCTGGCGCCCCGCGCGCCCTTGGCGTCCCCGGCGGTGAGCGCGTGCGGCAGCCCCAGGCAGGTCTTGGACTGGCTGCCCTTCGGAGGCCTCTCCGCAGGCCCCCCTTTGGTCTTGCCCTTGGCCTTAGCACCAGCCGGGCCCAGGGGCGGTTTTGTCTTCAAATTAGGCAGAGAAGTCACTTTCGATTTTGCTTTTAAACTTGTTTTAAAAGTTGGCTGGAGGCTGCCCTTCGGGTTCACTCTAAGGCTCTGGAGCCTTTGCGGTTGCAGGTCCTCAGCACATCTTTCCGGGGCCTCTTCCAGGTAAACGGAGGCGAAATGTGTGATCTTATCGAGAACCATTTGGACTAACTCCTTCCCCACTCGCAGCGGCGAGGGCTCCTGGGAACTGCTTTCGAGCAGGGCCGTGTTTTGGTCGCCCGGGGAAGGGTAGGCCTGTGGCATCAGGTACCCAGTGGAATTACCTCCTCTCCCTGCTTGCCTAGCTTCTCCCGCGCAGGACGGTGGCTTAGGAAGGACGCCGTCGTCTTCGAAGGCTTCCTTTGGGCGACTTCCGTGTAAGGAGGTCACCACCACCGCGTACATTTCCCCCAAGACACTCTCGACTATGTCACTGGCTGCGCTGGCAATATGTGACTGGACAGCGTTTTTGTGTGTGATGTCTGACGTTTTCGTTTTAGAATTAGACACCGCGTAGGGGGTTTCGTTGAACGGAGGCAAGTGGCCTTTGATTTTCACGACTTGTTGGTACACTTTCTTTAAAACTTCTTTCACCGGAGTGAGCAAGGCGGCTTTTTCTCTCTGTTTGGATTCCCCACGTCTCATGAATATTTCTTCCAAAACAGCCCTCTGGCTTTCCTTTTCCACTCGCCTCTGGCTTTGTTCGAATGGGTACTGTGAAAACAGAGGTGATGTGGCGCTTCTGTCCAGCTCTCTTTGTCCCAACAGCACTTCCTGTGGTACAGCGAGCGGTGCGAACGCGCCAGGACGGTCTTTTGCGTAGAACTGAATTTCCCTCACAGATCTCTTAGCGTTTAAAATCCGCAAGGTGTTGTCGACAATCTCACTCACCATGATGTTCTCCTGGAATGAAATATTGTTTGGATATAGATACGCCCTTTGGATTTCTAGGTCCAAGTCATTCTTAATAAGCTTCAGAATGACACTGGCGATGACGTCGGCGTATTCCTTCAGACTAGCTTGGGAGAGGTGGAGGGTGGGTCCCCGTGCTTGTCTGTACCTCGCAAACGCGGGATTTGCAAGTTCGTGGCTGAGAACCGTGTCCGTTGGTAATTTCAGGACGTTCACGGCGGACGCCCTTCGGCTTGGGTCACGGAAAAGGCTGTCCTCTGGCTCAGAGGGCCCCAGGCCCGGGCTGACAAAGGAGTCTTCTTTGGGCTGGAGCGCAAGAGTAATTAACGAGTCTATTCTTCTGGTGGCAAAGGATTCCAGCTGGTTGACAATAGTTGTGGTGATGGAGTGAGCATTTTTCTCACAGAGGTCAGGGGCGGGCTTCGTGGGGTCGCCCCGCTCTACCACAGCTATCTGACTCGCGAGGGCATACGCGGGCCTCCCGCTCTCTGTGCTTCTGTCACTCTGGGAGCCCATGAGCGGAGGCAGGTGGCATTCTACTTGTGGGAAAACATCACAGAAGGGAAGGGGCAGTCTCGCCGGAGGAGGAGCGTGCTCTGCTCTTGCGCCGAGCATGACGGCTGAGCTGAGGTTGTGAAGGACGAGGTCCACGATGTCGTTGGAGATCAGCATGACGTCCGACTTGGGGACGCAAAGTTGTGGGACAATCTCGCTGGCGCCCTCAATGGACAGCTCGATGCCGGCGGCTGGACGGCGCCCAGCTCGGAGGCCCCGCGGCACGGGCGCGGCGAAGGCCAGGTTGTTTTGGTGCAGCGTCTTTTCACAGATGTCGCAGAGGATACCTTCCATGACACCTTGTATTTGGAACTGCAGCTCTCTGCGGTACTCAGTCCTGTTGAACAGCCTCTCGACGACGCCTCCCTGCAGGCCCGAGGGAAGCTCTTCCTCAGAGTCGCGTTTGTCAAACTTGCCTCTGGACGAGACGATCTCTAACACCGTGTTCACGATCTGACTCGCGATCCCCTCAGAAACCACGATGTTGTGCGTTAAGAAAGGGCTTTCCCTTTCTTTATCTAACTCGTGTTTGATGCCTTGTAAAATCTTCCTGGCCACTTCCGTTGCGTGCGAGTTTAGTTTATTTAAAGAAAGTTGGCACGAGCTGGTCTTTTCCAGAACATGATCCACGGAGCAGGGGGGAAACCCGTCATCCGGACACAGGCCTTTGGCGGACAGCGCTTTGCTCAAAATGCTCTTGTCTTGCGGCACAGGGAAAGGCACGGGGACTGTGAACTTGATTTGGGGACAAAAGAGAGATTTTACTTTGTAAGTAGCGAAGGTTTCCAGGTTTGTTAGTATCTCCTGGATGATATCTTCAGCCACGTTTCCTTTGGCCTTGAGTCGGGGTGGGACAGGACACGGATCCCCATCCAGCACAGCGACCGAGGACGGTTCCGCGCAGGCGGGGACGTGGAAAGAAACGTTCGCCGAGAAGGTGATGGTTTTGTACCTGTTCTCACTCGCGTTCCTCTGCGTCATGGCTGCTGCGTAAAGCTTATGCAGCACGGTCGTGACGACATCGCCCACCACTACGGTGACATCGGCCTCCGACACCAAAGGGCCCGTCCTTTGGTCTATGAACGGGACCGACGTCGGAGCCAGCGGCTCGCCATCCACATCATGCGGGGCGCCCCTCCGCGGAGGGCAGGGGAGAGAAAGCACGTTTAGTTGGTTGACCAGAGCCCCTTGGAAAATCTCGTTCAAAATGTTCCTGATAATGGGCACGATGGGAGATTTCTGGGGCTCCTTCAGTTTCCCTTCAATTCTGTTTAGGGTCCTTACCAGAACCCACTGCTTCAGAGAACCCGGTTGCGTTTCTTCCCTCGGGAGTGTTCCCTCGGCCCCGAATTCCTTCTCTGCAGGCCCAGCGTCTTCTAGGCACGGGTCCGGCTCGGCCCCTCCGGGAAGGAAGTTCCCGTAGGTCGGCCGGTACCCACAGGACTCCATGGCTCTCTCTTCGGATTCGGCGTCATCGAACACGTCTGAGGACACGACGTCTAAGATCAGGTTGATCACGTCCTTCAGAAGCTGTCTCTCCGGGGACGGGCTCTTGGCGCTGGCCCGCAGGTCCCCGGGGCTCCCGCCCAGCTCCGTTTGGATGGCCTTCAGGATGGTGCCGGACGCCTTCTTGGCGTGCGCGTACAGCGCCGAGCGCAGCAGCTCCTCGCAGGCGTCCCCGGCCTCGCTGGCGCCGTCGCCCGGCAGCTCCACCTTGGCGCTGGTCTTGCGTCCCTCGCGGACGGGGTCCAGGGCTCCTAGGTTCCCACTGGCAAACCCTTCCAGCTTCGCAAACACCATGTTGAGGATGTCGGCGGCCATGGCTGTCAGTCTGTTGGGAGGCGTTTCTTTCGTGCTCCCTGTTTTGCAAGGCCCGGGAGCAACCGTTTTGGCTTCCCCGTCCGCCTCCTCCCTGTTACTGTCCCGCAGCATCCTGGACACGATGCTGGAGATGATGTCGGTGCACTTGGCCATTTCCTCAATGATCGACTTGAACGACAGGTTATCGATATCCAGGCACTCGGAGGCCGCTGTCATCCCGGAACCCGCGCAGCTGGCGTCGGCATCCATCCTGCACAGCTTCGCCAGGATGCTGTCCAGGATGGTCTGGGAGATGAGCTGGAGGTTAGGCGACAGCTTCAAGGCCGTTCCCTGGCTCTCACTCGTCTTCTCTCGGGGCGGCTGAGCGCAGGGCGGCGGGCCCTCCGGGTGGGCGCCTAGGAGCTTGCACAGCATCTCGTACAGGGTTTCCCCAATGCTGTCCAGCACTTGCAATTTGCCTTTGTCTTTGCGGTCTTGTCCATTGGGGTCGCTGTGGATAGCACACGGGGTCGCTAAGTATTGGTAAAAAGATTGTTTCTCCTGCCGACTTGGAAGCGTGGGCGGTTTGCCGAGACCGTCAGGCCCGCAGGACACCGAAGGCCTTGGCTCCTCGGGAGGGAGGGAGACGCTGCTCCGGTCGGAATGTGCGCTTGACAGCATCTCGCAAATGCAAGTTAGCAACGGGGAGGCCACGATGTCTTTGCGGAGATCCGAGACGAGCGAGTCCGCGTCCCCAGTGTCAGCCGAGCGCCCTCTGCCTCGGAGGGGCTTGCCGTCGGCGGCTTCCGGCGGGCTCTGGTTCTCCTGACCGAGCTCCAGCTCCTTCTGGATCGCTTGCAGGACGATGCCCACCACCTTGGCCGTGTAGGCGCTCAGCTGGCGGTGCAGCGAGGACGGCTCCGCGCAGGGCGGCGTGGCGCTCACGTGCAGTTTTGGGTACACGAGTGCCTTCAGCTTCTTGAACACCGTGTCCACGATGTCGCCCGAGACGTCGTCCACGGCCTGGGGCTCCCTGGCCTCGGACCCCAACCGGGAAGGCGTTTCCGGGCCCAAGTCGAGTGAAGACAAGTACTTCATTTTCTTCTCACTGTCAAACCATATTTTCAGCGGTTTTTTATGTGGCGCCTCTTTGGCCACGTCGGGCGTGTGAGAACGGTCCAGCGGGGTCTGGCGCCCCGCGGACGGGATGGCACTTTGGGGGGTGCCGGGGATGCGGCTCAGGGCCGCGTGGAGGATGTTGATCACGGCCTCTGTTATTTCCTGCGCCACCGTGTTAACTTCCGACGCGGAGAACAGCTGGTCCAGCTGCTCCTGCACCGACAGCCCTCGCGGCTTTCCCGAGAAGAGGGCGGCGGCGGCCTTGCCGGCTCTCCCGCCCGGGGGGCCCGGAGGCGAGGACAGGTCCTTGAGCATCTCCATCAGGACGCCTTTGATCACGTTCGCCGACGCCTCTTGTATTTGGTGCTTTTGGTCTTGGCTGAACGTCAGCGTGTCTTTCGAGGAGCAGGCTTTTCCCTTTAAAACTTCTTTCTGGTGAGCACCCGGAGCCTCGGTCTTCGATCCCTCGTAAAATACAACTTTGCTTCTGAGAGACGCGGGCCTTGGGGGCCGTTTGCTGTTTCTGTCAAAACGAGGGTCTCTCCCTGTAAACCAGCACTCGGGACCCCATTCTTGCGATTTCCCCTTTTCACTCTTCAGAGAGGAGTCCAGCGCGCTCTCCACGATCCTGTCTATCTCCTCGCTGTCGTCATCGGAGTACAGGACCATGCCGGGCACGTTGATGGGCGGCAGCGGCTTCCTGGGCCGGGGACCGCTGGCGATCGTGGTGCCGGCCAGCCGGTACCTCTCGTGGGCGCCAGAAGGGGGTCTGGGTCTGGGGCGTCTGCCCCTCGGCGCCTCGGCCTTGACCGGCTCCTGGTGCAGCTGCGTGAAGATGTCGTCCAGCAGCCGCAGAAAGACCACCGTCTCCTCGGACGCCACCAGCCGCTCGTTGTTCAGTTCGGTCTGGACGTAGCCGAGGATGGTGCTGATGGCTTCCTCTATGTAGCCCACCAGCGAGGACTGGGCAAAGATGCTGGAGATCAAGCTCTGTACCTCTTCTTTAACCAGGAAGTTGGCCGCCTCGGGCTCGGGGCCCGCTTTCTTGGCGTCGGCTCTCTGAAGGGACGTGCCCGCGGGGCCGGGGGTGCGCGGCGGGTAGGGGGGCTTCGCCGCGGCGGCCAGCTGGGGAAGCTCGTCCTGCTTGCCAGCCGCCAGAGCCATGAGCTTCGCCAGGATGGTCTGCACCATGTCCTCGGCCACGTCGCACATGGGCTCCCCGGGGCGGGCCAGGGGGGCGGTCGGCGGTCCCCCGCTCGGCGGCAGGAGGCGTTCCCCGATGGGCAGGAAGCTGGGGGCCATGTCAACCGGCCAGTCTTCCTGCGCAAACATCTCCACGCATTTCCTCTCCACGGCGGACTGCAGCTTCTCGAGCATGTTCTCCACGATGTCGGAGGCCACGGAGCTGATGTCCACGTTGGAGGGAAAGTCTCCCAGTTCGGGCTCACTGGGGTCAACGAAAACCTCCGCGGTGACCGAAGAGATGGCGGGAATGGCCTGCGTCAGGTCGGACATGATTTCCTGGAAGATGCTCTCTAAAATCAGCTCCGTTTCCCCTTGGAGGTGGCATTTAAAGTTCACAAAAATCTTCTCCAAGTTCTTGATTTCAGCTTTGGCCTTTCGCTTCGGAAGCTGCGGGCCCTCCAGGCCGTCCTTCTCCGTCTCCGTGGTGGCATCCTTGGATTTCTGGGCGCCTCCCTCGAACGAGGCCAGAAGGTAACTGTCCGACTTACAGCTTCTGAGCTTGGGGTGCGCATAGACCCCCGTGGCTGTTTTATAGGTGAGGGATGTGGTCAGGGGCGGGCCGTCGGCGCTGTAGGTCTTCTCGACCACCGTCCTCTCCACGTGGGCAGAAGGCGGGCCTTCCGCGTGGTAGGTCTTCTCGACCACCGTCCTCTCCACGTGGGCGGAAGGGGGGCCTTCCGTGCGGTAGGTCTTCTCCACCACCGTCCGCTCCACGTGGGCGGAGAGCGGCTTCAGGGGCGTGGGCGGGCGCCTGAGCGCGATGTCCACGGTGAAGGCGCGGGGCGCCCCGGGGAAGGGCCTGGTGGTGGCCGTCGTGTAGCTGCCGCAGGTGAAGCCCTCGCTGCAGGTGCTGCAGAAGCTGGAGCTGTCCGAGGACAGGGCGGACTCCGCGTCCCCGGGGTACGCCTGGCTCCGCAGCCGCTCCTCGTACCTGGTGATGGCCGGGTACAGGATGCTGGTCACCGTGGCCACCACCCAGGCCATGATATTCTGAAGAATACCGTTCAGCTCGTCAGAAGTCACCTGGGAGGGAGGCAGGCAGGAAGGAAAGGAAAATCATGGAGCCACTTACTCTCTTCGGGGATAGAGGGTAGCGTTTGCTTGTTTTTCTAACAAGCCAGGCATCACTGCCTTTCATCGTGGTCATGAAGAGAACAGGTAAAGAGTCTATTGAGACTTTGATTAATTTCAAGTTGGTTTCATCTGTTCTACCGTGAACTATTTTTATATATGTTTCCATTTGATTCACATTCCCTCAGAACTCTCCCTGACCCCAACATTTTTTCTTTTTGCTGGGATATGTGACTTTTTGATTAAAAAAAAAAAAAAAGAAAAAGAAAGAAAACTACCAAATTGCTCTCTAGAATCCTAACATGCAAGTATTTTAGCGAGAAGCAGCATCATGCCTATGACCCAGCAAATTTCTAAAAAGACACCAGATTATTTCTAGCAAAGTATTTTCAAAACTGATGTCGTCAAAACACCTGGGTGCCTGCAGACGCACCTGCTGAGCTAACATGTGAGGATGGAAGGTATTTCGTCTCTTCACCCCCTTCCTTGATGCGGGGATGAGCCTGTGATCTGTGAGGGACTACGGCTCATTGTTAAGGGTTATTTGGTAGAAAACCTAGAGTTAATGCTTTGTGGAGACTGGATGCCTTTGTACCCAACCAGAGGGTGTCAGTGCAGTGTCTTGGGTAGGAAGGCTGAGGAAAGATGACGCAATGAAGGAAACATTAGCTTAGACCAGTGGTTCTCAATGTTTCTAACGCCGCGACCCTTTAATACAGTTTCTCATGTTGTGGTGACCCCCCACCATAAAATTATTTTCGTTGCTACTTCATAACTGTAATTTTGCTGCTGTTATGAACCGTAATGTAAATATCTGTGTTTTCCGATGGTCTCAGGCGACCCTGCACAACATGAGGAACTGTATTAAAGGGTCGCAGCATTACAAAGGTTGAGAACCACTGGCTTAGACAGAAAACAAGGGCCGAGCTAGAACTGGGTCTGTCAGAGTCAGGAGGGCTGAGCCACAGTCGGGGAGTTGGAGGACTCCTCCTTTTGAGCTGGAAGTATAAATGGAAGGATGGCCGTTTCCTCAGAGGTCAGTGGTATTGTTGCTGATTGGACTGGACCAAGAGTAGAAGCAGATCATTCCACATACCTCTACTGACTGAGAATCTCCTTTGGGCTTGCAAAAGTCCAATTTATTGCCTGTCATAAACTGGTAGACTATTTTTAAATTACTCCTTTTAAGACATAAAGGCTGTAAACTGTAATTAACAGCAAAGCGCGCAAGGCTTTGTATAGGTATGAGGGTAAACCACAGGGTTCTTGCATTGAGGCAGTTTACACCCCAAATATTGCCTGACGTTAGCATGGCATTATCCATGTTTCAGGCCAACATTCAATGAAAAGGGAACATGTATGTAGCATCCTCTCTCCTGATGCATTTGAGAGAGTTTGGAGGCACCCCAGGGACAGCCATTTTTTTCCTGCTCTAATCACTTTAATTTCCTAAAGATACTTTTTCACTTACTGTACAATTGTACAACATATGTTGGATGACAGCCTCTGTTGCATAATACTTGTCTCATATAATCATATCCTAAATCAACTACATTAAGAATAAAATCTAAATTCTCAGAGAGGAAGTAATTGTTCTAATCCACTGTAACACATACAAACCAAGACATTCAATATATATCGTGGTTTTTTTTGTTTTTTGTTTTTTTTTATAATCAGAGGTAATATGCCACAGATCTGCAGTGTCATTCTTAGGCTAGGTGGGAGGAAGTGTTTCCAACCTTGAGATATGAAAGAGAGATATCCCTAAAGTTTTCCATGTAGTGAAATATGGAAAGCAGAATCTCGTTTTCAGGTGCATTCCATCCCATTATAATGCTAAACTGAGAAGTATTCCTGGAGTCAAAGCTTTGGTGTTTGCTCCGCTCTCTATGAGTTGAGTAGGTGTCCATGTGACAGAAGCATGTCAGGATACGTGTAGTCCTCCACGCCCTCGTTCTTTCCTACCTGGGTGTGACTTACGGACCTACCCTCCTATCTGCCTGCTGCACGTCTCAGTTCATGGGTGACCAGGCGCCTTTCATGTGACTTTCGTGGGTGACTAGCTCTCTGCCCATGAAAATGGCGAGGGACAGACCCAGGTATCCCGGCCTATCAGTCAAGTCTGCAAAGCCCTGTCACTCATGGCTTCCCATGGCAGAGTGAATGTGTGTGTCTGGTGATGCCCTTATAATGGTCAGGTCCCTTAACGCCCCTGCCCCTTCTCGCCGCACGAGACCCCTTCCTGCAAGGCCAGCATTCCCTTTGGTAAGAACTCTAGACCCCTACAAAATCCAAGAATTAACCAAAAGGAAACATTAAAGAAGAAAATAAGGGCAAAGAGAGATCCTAATAGCCATAGATGACTCATTATTTGATTCACAGCTCTTTTTCTGTTATGACACAGTAGAAAGTATTATTAATATGCTACTTTATCAATGGATTTTATGATACGTACTTTTTTCTGTAGGTTATTCGGTTGTCTGTAAAGTCAAGAAAGGGGATCATTTAGTTATCACTTAAGGCCAAAAATCTATGGAACCTTTTCTAACATTTCTGGTCATTGAATCAGTGTCTCCTCCTCATATCTGAGAGTTTTTCTACAGAAACTCAGAAGGACGGATAAACTTTATTTTTGTCAACCCGTCCTCCAAGACCCACCCATTTCTCCTCCTCCTTCTGTACTGACCCACGTGCTTTATTACTCAGAGGAGGGATAAGACATAACTGTATAAACGGCATGAAACACACATCTGTCTGAAAATCCCACAGGGAAAGTGTGGGGCCACCGGGAGGAGAGGCAGGTGGGGAAGGAAGAACACCCCTTGTCTGCTTCAGCTTTGGAGCTCAGTGCTGAGCGGGACTGAAAGACAGGCCCTTCACTACATCCCAGCGGCCCTCCAAGGACGAGGCCCCCCCCCCCCCCATTCACTGTTGACTAGAACTTGTGTAATTACGAAAATGTTAATTTACAATTACACATTGATTTCCTTAGATACTTACATATTTGTGAAAAAACGCGGGGGGAAAGTGTTTTGGTCTGGGTCAGGAGCCTGTGGTCCTGTTTATCAGAAAAAGAAATGATAGTTGGTACCCTTCCCAGCAACTCATAAAACGGCCACGACTCCCCTGCAGTCGGTGCTGATCCTCTGTTGTCACGGCCTCGTCTAAAACCCTGCAGAAACTCCCCATCACGAAGCGCCAGTCCCTTCTTTCGCAAGGCATCACACGCACCCTCCGCTCTGCTGCTCGTACCTCCCTGGCCAGTGTCTTCTCGGCTGGTCTTTCAGATGTAGTCTGTGGTCCACACACACAGAAACACGTCTGATTCCCACATGGACCCCGTCCCCATGCCTCCGAGCCCTTGGGCTGTGTCCTTTGCCTGGAGGACCCTCTGCCTTCCTGTAACGTCTCATCTCTCAGGTCTCATCCAGCTTGCATCAGCCTCCCCGGGAGCCTTGCTCGGCATCTGCTAAGTCAGCGAGTCTCCTGTTTCTCTACTTGCTCTGACGCGTGTGCACACGCACTGTCTTCCCCACACTTACCATATGGTGGGGCGTCATGGGCAGGACTGCCTCCTCACTTCACTGTCACGCCCCGGGGGAGAGCCCTGGGATTTCTTCGTTCCGTGTTCAGCCCCAGACCCGGCACCAATCAGGAGCCCAGTGAGTGCGGGCGGAAAGGATGAATGAAAAGACGGCGTACATTACCCAGCGGCTGGGGCTGGTGTTTACCTGTGTCGTAGCCATAGCTCGATCTCTTGCTTTGTCTTTTATTCCAAGCAGCAGTGTTTACGTCCTTCTGTGTAACCCAAGCAACAAAACAAACAAACATCCTCAGAGGACTCCCCAGGATCGGAGCGTCAGCTAACTCTATGTGCTTCAACACAGAGATCTAAGGTGTGGAGAATGTCCCTTAAATGCCAGTTGTTAAGGTGCATCCCCATTGTGTGCTGTTTCCATTACGTCTGTGATTTACAGAATTTAAAATGGCACAGTTGTATCCTGGGAGGGCCGTAAGAGCAGTCACCCATTTGGTGATCTGCTAAAGCCACCGGGACTCAGAATGTGTTTGTACTCACATCGAAGATTTATCACAAACAAAGGGCCCACTGTAGGACCAGTCGGGGGGGATGGGGGCGGGAGGGGGGGAAGGGAGAAGGCACGGGCGGGGTCTGGGAAACGCCACCCACAGTCACCCTCATGCTCTCTCTCTCTCCTGCGGGAGGACATGAGTGCAGTGTTCAGGGGGAGAGCCCCGCCTTCGCGCAGAGCAAATTCCCGCTCCCCCGACGGCAGTCAGGTGCTCAGCAAAAATGACATCCTTTCCAGAGACTAGCCCCAGTGCCCACCTCGCCAGGAGGAAACACTCTGTGTCAGGCAGGGATGCCAGGAAAGCACGTTCCCAAACACCCGCCCGGGCCCGCCTGGCAGGCCGAGGTGCCGTCCGCAGCCTGCTCTGGCAGCTGCCCTCGGTCTGGTCACTTGGTGAATGGCATGTTTTGTACCAAGGATGGTCTTCAAATGGTACCTCATCAATTAAGTTTGCATTTGGGGCGAAAGAAATGTTGTATTCCTCAACTCTTGGAGGCCCCAAATACGTCTGTGAAGATCTGTGGAAATTTCTTGTGGGTGAATTTTGAGCGGAAAGAAGAGTGTCTGGAGCTGAGGGGTACGCGGCACCTGGAAAGAAAAAGCGACGCGCTTACACAGAGGAGGTGACATTGCTGGAGCAGGGGTGACTAGTCCTCACCTGAGGGTATCTCCCCATGGATCTTTAGAGAGAGTGGAAGGGAAGAAACAGAGCGAGAGAAACATCGATGTGAGAGCGACACATCGATTGGTGACCTCCCACGTGCGCCATCCCCACCTAGGTATGTGCCCTTGACCGGAATTGAACCTCTGCTGGCCGACACTCTATCCACTAAGCCAGTGATGGGCAACCTTCGGAGCTTGGTGTGTCAAACTTCGCCAAAAAACTGAGCATAACTCGGGTAGTGTGTCACTTTGAGGAAAAAACATTATTTTGCAAATGTTTCATCCTCAGGAGCAGCAAATGTTTCATCCTCGGCATGCGGCCGCCTCAGCGGCCATGTGTCATCAGAAATGGCTACGCGTGTCAGTGCTGGCACGCGTGTCATAGGTTCGCCATCACTGCACTAAGCCAACCCAGCGAGGCCTGGGTGAATGTTAATGAGTAGAACTGATCCAGTGTTCTCCCTGCTGAGCTGTCACAGTCGCTGGGTTACCATATGGGGGCTTTGTCTGAGTTCAGGAAGTATCTAAAAGGATAGCATGGAAAATAAAATAAATAAAACAAAATAAAATAAAATAAAAGGATAGCGTGGCCTTTTTGGATGATCACTGACTATAGATTTCCAGTGGTTCACCATCAGTTCCAAGGAAAAGTCTCAAATCCTTAACTTCTGTTCCTAATTTATTTATTATTATGACCAGCTTAATCCCTATAACTAACCACAGACCACGGCCGAAAAAACTTTCATTTCATTCAGTCTGCAGTGAAAAACTTACAACTACTTGAATGACCAAAGCTCTTGGGTTTTTGTTGTTGTCATTTGAGTGTTTTTAAAAAAATACATTTATATTGATTTCGGAGAGGAAGGGAGAGGAGAGAGAGATAGAAACATCAATGATGAGAGAGAGTCATGGATCGGCTGTCTCCTGCAGGCCCCACCCTGGGCATGTACCCTGACTCAAAATCGAACCATGACCTCCTTGTTCATAGGTTGACACTCAACCCCTGAGCCCCACCAGCTGGGCCCAAGGCTGTTTTTTTTTTTTTTTTAAGGAAGAATGCTTTTACAGCAAATGCATGGTGGATGAAGAAGAGGAGGAAGAGCGGGAGGAAGGGTACTAACATTGTAAAGGACGGAGGAAGCAAGGGCTGGAGCTGTGGGAATGGAACAGAGGAGCGGGCCAGGGAAATGAAGAGGGCAGATTGGACAGAAAGCGACAACTTTGGGATGCAAACTACAAGAAAGAGGAAGAGTCCAAGATAACTCGGTTTTGTTCCTGGGCGACACTGGAAGGCTCAGGAAGATGATGCATTTGACTGTATTGAATTTGAGGTAGTCATTGGCCCCTGGATGGAGATGTGTGAGATTTTCTGCTTGTATATTTAGATATGCATACGAAGGAACTTCTTAGGGACTTCCAGAAATCTAACAAGGCACATAAAAACTTATTACTTTTTGCCCTCGCTGGTTTGGCTCAGTGGATAGAGTAGCGGCCTCTGGACCGAAGAGTCCCAGCTTTGATTCATGCCCAGCAGGGGTGCAGGAGGCAGGCAATGGTTCTCTCTTTATCATTGATGCTTCTAGCTCTCTCTCCCTCTCCCTTCCTCTCTGAAATCAAAGTGTATTTTTTTAAAAAACACACCAAAAAAACCTTTATTGTTGAGAGTATTACAGATAGCCCCCCTTCCATTACGCCCCTCTACCCAGTTCTCGGCCCGCCCCAGGCTTTCAACACCCTATTTTTTATGTCATAGGTAATGCTAATCTCTAGTTAATCTCTTCCTGCCCCGCCTTCCCTCTGAGTATTTATTTCATGTACAGTCCACTCCAGGGGATTTGGGAAATGGGGTGTATTGTCTGGGGAGGACTCTGCTGGCACTGCTTCCTGGGGACAGATGTCTGTAGGGTAACCTGCTGAGCCATAAAGTGTCAGTAACTTACTCTGCCTGTCACTATACACAGCCACCTGGGACCCTCATTTCCACACTTGGCAACTTTCAAAAGCCATACCCCCAAAGCAATCACTCAGATATTTGGGCTAATTACAACATCTATCATCATAAACAATCTTACACCATGCTTTATTTTCTAAGATAACCATGATTTTTGTAATCAGGTAAAACAAATAGCTTGAAAAACTATGATGAAACCATAATTATATTCTTAATAAGCAACAAAACAATTATATTTTTTCATTTTCTTACCTTTGCCATTGGTAATACTTGATTTTCTAGTTATTATTCCATCTTTCTATGTGGTACAACATTAAAGAGAAAAAAAACATTTATTGGTGACTGTACTTGAAAAGATTTTGCCTTCTATGAAACAAACACAGATTTGTTTTCACCTCTTTGTCTCCTAATTCTCTCATGAAAATTGTTTCAGGAACAATACGTCTTACCAACTTTCTCAGATACCTCTCACAGGAATCTCAAAGCTAACTATTTTGAAATTGAGTTCGGTATATAGATAGCAATGTACACATTTATTCCTCTTCTAATACTCCATATTCTGTTTAAAGCATGGAGTCCATTCAGTGGTCGGTTCTAAAAGTGTAGAGTCACTCAGTTTGTTTCAGGGAAAGACAATCCAGTCCTCTCTCATCTAATGCTGAATGGACACATTGCTTAGAATCAAAACAAAATTCCTCATCCCAGAACCTTATTTTATTGTAAAAACATTTGACCGTGTCTCTCTGGCCTGCTAGACAATGCGTTCTCAAGTGCTTGTCTCATCTTTGTATCCCACGTGACCCCGTTTTCTCCTTCTCCCTTGCCTCTGGCTCAGCACAGAGCTTCGCCAACAGCAGATGCTCAGTGAATATTAGCTATGATTATAATTGCTTAATTTTTGATTACGTGAGTTTCTCCTAAATTATAGAATGAGTTTACACAAAGTTAACTCAACAGTTTCAAGGAGAAGGATCAGATCTCAGGAACAGAATCCAATATTCCTAAATAACCAGTACCCTGCCAGTAGTGAAAGAGATTGTTCATAGAAGGGAAAGTTTGGTAAATTAATGATCACCATACAGAAGTTCGGGACATCATTTTATACCTTTTGTTCAGTACTATTATCGCGTGTATTCGGTTGAAACATAGCTGGAGTTGATGAATTTCTGGTAACATTCTTGGACGTACTTGGAGATTGATGAACGCCTGTTGTCTGTTCTAAAACTAAATGAAAGAAAAAAACACTATTTGTTTTTTTTTTAAACCCACAATTTACTGAAGTATGATTGAAGTATAAAAAAACTGCACTTATTTAAATTAAATGATTTTATCAATTTTAGAATGTCTATAGCTGTGAAACCATCACTGAAATCAAAATAACATCCCCAATACCCTCAAAAGATTTCACCCACATTTGTAATCCATCCATCTTGCTCTTACCATCCCTTAACACTACTGCTCTGTACCTCTCACACAATATTATTTTACTTTTCTAGAATTTTATATGAATGGAATCCTAGAGTATGTACTCTTATTTTTGCCTGGCTTCTTTCACTTAACACAATGTCACAGGTATTAAAATTTGTTCCTTTTTTATGTGTGTTTAACTTTTAAGAAATGCCAAAGTGTTTTCCAAAACGGTTTTACCATTTTACATGCCATTTACCCGTGCAGCAGCATTTTCTCTCTCATTGATGTTCCTATTTCTCTCCCCCTCTCCCTTCCTCTCTGAAATCAATAATATATGCCACTCTTCTTAGAGTGGAGCTTAGATAGATCAACTCCACTCTGTTCCTGATTGGTACCAGTGCACTTTCCGAATTCATCTTTTCATGGAAAATGCCTCCCAACTAGACTTATATTTATAGGTCTGATCCCCCGACAGTTGTCCCAGCTAGACTGGCAGCCTGGGGAGGCTGAAAACAAGATTTTCCATCTGGCATCCTTTCATTCAATACCACTGAGTTTGTTTTTATAAATATCAGTAAGACCAGCCTGGGCTACATGAAACCCTTGAGTTTGAGACGATCACCGTGGTTGAGATGATTGTGTCAGACATTGAGAATTTAGGTTCAGGGTCTACATTTTAGTAGATGTGGGGCCGGTGGTGTCATCATTGTGTGTGTTGTAGAACCCTTTGGTGTTTTATACAAAAGTCTTTGGAATTTAAAAGTGGGATCCGCCCTGGACGGTTTGGCTCAGTGGATAGAGCGTCTACCTGTGGACTGAAGGGTCTCAGGTTCAATTCCGGTCAAGGGCACATGCCAGGGTTGCGGGCTTGATCCCCAGTGGGGGGGCGACAGGATTCTCTCTCATTATTGATGTTTCTCTCTCTCTCCCTCTTCCTTCCTCTCTGAAATCAATTAAAAATATATTAAAAAAATAAAAGTGGGATCCATGGAGCTTCGAGATGCATGACCTCGACCTCGGTGGTTCTGAGTGACATTCAGCTGCCCCCAAGGCAGCCCTGTCTCTTCCCAGGTTTCTGAATCTTGATGAGACTCATCAGATCACAGGCTCAGGGAGGAAAGATTTTGGACTTTATTCTTTAGATGCTAACTGATAAGAACAAAGGGACTTAACTGTTACACGTTACTTTTCCCCCGGAAATTTAATAGTGGGAGGAGATCAATGTTCCATGTGAACAGTCCTGTACTTTTCATCGTGGAACATTTGGAGCAGTCAGTGGTCGCCAACCAGTGGTCCGTGAGGTCCGAAAGGCTGGCGACCACTGATTTGGAGGATGTGGATGCTGCCCTCTGGGTTCGGGTGAGCTCTGACAGACACGTGACACAGTATAGTATGAGATAAATAATAACTTCACGGTGGCTTTGCAGTTCATGCACTAGATTTATGACTCACTTCAGAGTTTCCTAAAATCGTTTTGAGTATTATAAAATTAGGTTGTAATTTGTTAGGTTTCATGTACTATTCATTTAATAGCACTGAACCTTCACTGAATTTTCCTAAAATGATGCTATCATGTTAAGTTTGAAACACTAAATCAGTAGCTAGAGATCAAATTCTGGTAAGAATCCCTCTAAACCGGTCATTGGACAACAGAGAACAGAGGATTTACCTGCGTTTAAGCAAAAGGGGCCATGTAAACCCAGTCTTTTCCCAAATTACTATTTAGTATTTCTTATCTCACTTATCAATTACAATTACCATAGGCTCCTTTATTTGGTTTTTGGTCGCCAACAGTGTAAATCGTCTTTATATCATCAGAAGGCTTCTTTTTCTTCGTTGGAGTATAAGCTTAAAGAAATGTAAGAAAACACTTATTTTTAATAATGGTGATGACAGAATTACCCAAGATAGACCACCTTTTCCTGGCCCGAGGGATTAAGTCCTATGCTAATGGCCGGTGGGCCAGTGGGGAGGCAGCGAGGAGCTGTGGAATGGAAGACAACAGCTCTGGAAAGAGTATCCCTTCCGATCAAGCGAGGGACAGAGCGCATGGAGCCAGACAGTAGGGCGGTGAAGACCTGGGGGTGGGTAGGGGGCAGGGTGGAAGCAGGTAAATGGGAGACATCTATAATAATTTCAACAATAACGTGTGTGTGTGTGTGTGTGTGTGTGTGTAAAGAAGATGTGATATATATAAAATATGGACTATTATTTAGCCATAAAGAATGAAATCTTGCTACTTGCAACCACCTGGGTGGGCCTTGAGGGCATTACTCTACGTAAGATAAGACAGACAGAAAAAGGCAAATATCAGATCGTCTCTCGTCTGTGTGCGATCTAAAAGTAGGTACGTAAACCAAGCTCATAGATACAGAGAACAGGCTGGTGGTTGCCAGAGGCAGGGGGTGGGGGAGGGAGGTATGCATGAATTATTATTTTTAAGTTTAAATTAAAAAATGAGAATAAATAACCGAGGGCCAGCGTTTCCTCCTGGCCGAGAGGAGAGGCCACCCCAGCTCGAGCGCACAGCGCGGTTTCCTCTCCGGGCAGCCACCAGCAGCCCACGGTGCCGACTGCGGTCCTGAGGCGGCCCACCCCGGCACGGGCAGCCACCGCACCGAGCCCTGGTTCACGATAGAAACGCTGCTAGCTCCCGGGACGCACCAGGAAGGGCGAGGGTCCTCCCGCGGCGCTCAGGGCGTTGGTCGGAGCGAGGACAGCAGAGCCGTCGGTCCCCCGGAGCAGACCCCTCAGTAGGCCCTTCCTCGGCCTGTCTGTGCCCCTGGGGCCGTGTGCTTTGTGGGGGGACGACATGACTACACAGCAATGCTTCCGTTCCATCTGAGAAACCTGTCCTGTCCTGTCGCCTCCATAGCATATGTTCATCCCTAGCCTACTTCTTCACGAAAGGGGGGTTTGGGGTAACAAGGGCTTAAAATGCCCACTTGAAACCCCTGCTCCTATTAAGTGAGAAAGTTCACAGTTGGCGAGAAAGGAATGTGTGTAGCCACTGAAGGGATTTCTGAAGTGGGGCATTGCTCTCATTATCCCAATGAGCTGAATCGATCCAATTAGCTCATTCAGCAAACATACATGTAGTCTATACTTGCATACATGCATGGAGTACTAGGTGCCCAAGGAACACCGAGGTTGCCGTGTGAGGCTGGTGAAGGTGGCTGGGAGTCTGTGACACGTGTGTCAAGAATGGCACAAAGCAGCCCTGGCTCGTGTGAGCATCGTCCTGTGCACCAAAAGGTGGTGGGTTGGATTCCCGGTCAGGGCGCATGCCCAGGTTGTGGGTTCGATTCCCAGTCAGGCATTGTACGGGAGGCACCCGTTTGATGTTTCTTTCTCACGTCGATGTTTCTCTCTCCCTCCCTCCCTCTTTCTAGGATCAGTTGAAAAATAAAATAACAGTGCGGCTCGAATGCATCAAAAAGGAAAAGGAATGACGCAAGGTACTATAGGGTCGCCACGGAGAGGCATGCGCCAGCTGGGTCTATTCAGGAAGGCCTTCTGGAGCTGGATTTACCGCCGGGTCTGGAGAGATGGCCAGTGAGCAGGCAGTGCAGGCTGAGGGGGTGGGAAGGGGAGGCCCGGAAGTATGGAAGGGATAAGTGTTGTGGGAACGGCCAGTCCTCTCATTTGATTGGACAAGGAACTGAATGGAGTGCTTACTGTGGGCTAGAACCTTTAAGCACTTCACACGAGTTGTTTCGGAGTACGCACTTTGTTTCCAAAGGACGGCACTGTGGCTTAGGGCCGTGGTCGGCAAACTGCGGCTCACGAGCCACATGCGGCTCTTTGGCCCCTTGAGTGTGGCTCTTCCACAAAACACCACGGCCTGGGCGAGTCTATTTTAAAGAAGTGGCGTGAGAAGAAGTTTAAGTTTAAAAAATTGGGCTCTCAAAAGAAATTTCAATCGTTGTCCTGTTGATATTTGGCTCTGTGGACCCGTGAGTTTGCCGACCACTGGCTGAGGGCAGTTAGGTGACCTGTCCGAGCATTTACATGGTGAGGGCGTGGGAAAGCTGGGCTTGGCCTCGAGCATTTGGCTCCAGAGCCTGTACATGTTAGCGATTAGACCGCAGCTGCCTTCTTCACGGATTTACATGAAATCCAGGAAAACTTAGACTCGGGGCGGGCTCTGGATGGTGACCAATGAGATGACCAGTGGCCTAGGAAGGCAGAGCTCCATTTGCGAGGTCCTGGGGCTCCTCGAGTTGTGGGGCCAGGAAAAGAAACAATCAGGAGAGTTGAAAGTATTGTTAGGTCGCCGTTTAAGTGGGTTTGAGGTGGGTACCTGGAGAGCCGGTGGAGACCAGGTAGGGACTTGCTGGCGTGACACAGGTAGGCTTTCACCTGGACACAGGACCAGGGGGCAGAGGCTGGCTGCATGGGATGCTGTGATGACGGCTGCATTGGGGGGGTGGGGTGACCGTGTGTTCCCCGATACTACAGAGTCACAGATCATTAAAGCAAGTCTACATCTTTGTGTTCTGGCCATGAAATATTAGTTAATATTATGAATTAAATTGATGTGATAAAGTCCCTAATAGTTTTATAACGTTATATATGAAAGGAATCTGGTAGAGATTGGGCCTGGCCAAGTCGTGGCCTGATGTTCCTCCTTTAAACTTTCTACATGTCCTTCTTTTTCCCCTTCCGATTTCCTCGCTACCCTTCCCTCTCTAACTCCCCAGCCCTCCTCCTTCCCTTGCTTTTCCCTGGTACTGAAGGCTGTTCTTTCTGGCTGGCATATCATGGCCTTTATCTGTCACACAACTTTCTCAGGGATTAGTAGCAAAGAAGACAGGACTTTACGTAGAGAAATTGGTTAGGATTCAGCGTAGGCAGCCTTGTCTACTGAACCAGGTGTAAGGCTGTTTGGAGTGTTTCTTACATCTCTGTCTACTCTTCCCCTTGAACGGAATGGGGGAACGTCTAGAGCCGTGCCTGGTGCTAAGCAAGGGGAGCAAACACCGTTTACAGAAGCATTTCCTCCTAGCACATAGCGACGTGCTCTCTACAGACCACCTCTGCGTCAGCGCTTACATTCAGGGCGCGGCCCCTCCTGTCCTCGATAATCCGACGTGTTTTTCCCCGTGTCTTCTCTCTTGAGTCCATTCTGTTGCATTTTTTGTAAATGATAAGCCATTTTCTTCTCTAAAAGAGCTTGTTTCTAAAACATTGAAGAAAGCGCATTGGTTAGCATCACCTTGGCAACTAGAGAAATGTGGTAGCACCTGGGACACGAGCATCATTGCTGGCGGCCGGCCGGGAAGGTCGCTCGGAGCGCCGTCCGGGAGGGGAGCCAAGGGTGCCTTCCCACTTGTGCTCAGACGCGATGGACACGCACATGGCAGGCGGACGCAGTTCACTTCCCTGCACGTGTTCAGGGGCCTGGTCCCCAGTCAGGTCAGAAGGGGCTCTGCCCTGCGTCCTGGGAGCTGAGGGAGTTTCTAAACCACCTTCAATCGGGGGATGCTGAGGGACTCCCCCACAGTCACTCGGGCTGACCCGAGGGAAACGTGATCGAACCCGTGGCACGTGACTTCCCTTTGTGCATCTGCAGGCGGTAGTGACCCTGCAGGTGCCGCACAGGGTGGAACTGCCCCGAGCGCGAGGCCCGCTCTCCTAGCCGTTCCCCGGCAGAGCGCGCAGGGTGCCTGCGTGTGGCCGACGGCCCGGGCCACAGCCAGGGCCGGCCCGAGGGGTCGGGAGCGCCGCGCTCCCGGCTGCCTGTCACTCCCGCCCTGGCAGCCGCTCTGGGAACATGTCCTCGCGGTGCGTTGGATGGGAAGCAGGATGGGGGATAACTAGTCCCAGGTTAGACACGGTCCGGCTCCATCTAACGCATTTTAAAAAGCAAGACCCACACCAATCAAACGGTTTCTAAATAAATCATCTCCATCCAAGGAAAAAAAAAAAAGCTAATAGTATCTATAAGAAAAAGATTCAGCACCCCAAAAGTGAAGTTCACGGTATCGGGCATCCGATCAAAGGCAGCTGAGCATACACAGCAGCAGGAAAAATGAGCCCTAAGACAGGGAAATACGTCAGTCCTGGACGCTCACAGAGCTGAGGCGTGCGGAGTGCTCTGGGGGAGTGCGTGCACCAGTAGTTCGTAGCGTGGTGCTGGGATCGCAAATCCCCCCGCTCTCTCTTTTGCAAACAGATTGACACTCGAAATCATAAAATATTATATCTGATTTAAAATTAAAAGCACTTACTCTAAAAATTAACTGATGGGTGAAAATGGAGAACTTTTCCCAAGAAATTTTGATTCTAAGATAAAACCAGTCCCGTCATTTTTTTCCTGCAGGAAGTACAAGTGTGGGTTTATGGGGTGGGCCCCCTCAAATCCCGGGCGGTGCTTTCTGTCCTGTCGTCAGAACAGTGTGGCCGCAGGTGGTCAACAGGTTCGTCGCTCGGCGCTGCCCGCCGTCCCATTCGGGGGCGACCCCGTTGGGGGCGACGCACTGCAGGGCACATGTCCCTCAGAGCCCACACCAGCCACCGCCTGTGCCCCCGACCCACCTTCCTGTCGCTCTCCTCCCGGTTCCGCCGCCGCTGCTCCTCTATCCGCGCTTCTCGCTTCACGTCCTCTACGATCCTCGTGAGCAGCAGCATCTCCTTGGCCTTCCATTCCTGGAGGCGCAGAGGAGCGTTAGTGTGCACCCCGAGCCTTGTCTTTTGTCCGCCACCGCCCGGGCAGAGGAGACCAGGTCAGGGCCCGGAACCAGGCCCGGCAGTGAGCGTGCGCACTGGCCCCGAGTGGGCTTCCTCCCTCCTGCCCGGGCGCGAAGGCCGGCGGGGAGTGTTGGCATTTCCCCCCAAAGCTCCCTCCTCACTGGGGGCTCCGGGCCAGTTCAGTGGTGTCCAGTTGTCCAGCCAGTGGAGCGCTGACCTAGGAACCAGGAGGTCAGGGTTGGATTCCCGGTCGGGGCACAGGCCCGGGTTGCGGGCTCCATCCCCAGCGTGGGGCGTGCAGGAGGCAGCCGTTCCGTGATTCTCTCTCATCATGGATGTTTCCACCTCTCTCTCCCTCCCCTTTCCTCTCTGACATCAATAAAAATACATTAAAAAAATCTGTAAAACTTAAAACAAATATACATAAGTAACGGTCACAGTCCTGGCTCTCGGTGGACACGCCGTGGAGTCTGCGACGTGAGCTCCCCGATGGGCGCCGCTGCCTGGGCGAGCCCAGGAGAGCACGCATGTGGGCACGTGACTCAGGCCTGGCACGGCGTCAGGGGCCTGGCAGCGAAGTCCCTGGTGAAGGAAACCCGCCCACCCAGCCTCCCCCTTGCGGTTGCCCGTCTCACCTCCTCGATCTTCCTGCGAAGCCCCAGTTTCCTGCGCATGTGGTCCCAGTGCCGCCGCTCCTCGCGGTCCATCCAGAGCCGGCGCTGCTCCTCCGCCCTGCGCTCCCGGTACTCCAGCTCCCGGTTGATCATGTCCAGGTACCTGCAGCGCAGGCGCAGGTGAGCGGCCCCCCTGTCTTCTCCTCCCCTGACACCCCACCCCCCCTTCAGGCACCAGCTGCCCCAGCGCCTCCGCCCTCGCCCTCCCTCCCAGGTCCCGGGCGACAGGAATTGTCCAGGGTCCTGGCGGGCCTGTCCCTGGCTGCAGGCGGCTCTGCCCGGTTGGTGACACCGACTCCCCACCCTGCGTGTCTGCCGCGGCCAGGACAGCGGCCACGTGGGGAGCAGCCCGGTGAAGGCATGCCCACCGTGCCATCCCTCACTCAGCGGCTTTAAGGATCTGGGTTTGCACAGAAGGCTGAAACAACTCGGAACGTGATTGCAAACATAGAAAAGAAAAAGATCGGTGTTTCCTGAGAACAAGTTGTATCCCGGGTCCCAGGGACTTACAAAGCCTTGAACATCGGAGTCTGGGCAGGTCATACGCTTACGGAACCACCACACAGAATGCAGGGCGCAGGAGTCAGGCTGTGCGGCCCAAACCCTCTCCTTCATGGAGGAGAGGGGGAGGGCGGAACCCCCAAAACGATAAAACCCTTCTCCTTCCTCAGCTATGGGCTTGGCCGCAGAACGGCAATGGTGGGACATGAGGAGGTAGCATCTGAAGAGCGTACACGTTCTCTTTGAGGGACAGTGCACCTCCACATTAGCATTAAAGACAGTTCTGTGCCTCTCGGTCTCCCTCCCTCTCTGGACGCAGGGCAGCAGCGGAGTGAAGTGGTGTCTCCTGCGTGACAGCGGGCCCAGCTCCAACCCCTCCCAGCATTTCCCCAGCTCACTGGCGTGCACGGGGCGCACCGGGCACCCTCCGACCCCCACCTGTGCCGGATGAGCCGCTCCTGGTCCTTAAACGATGGGATGTGGTCCATTAGCAACCAGTTTTGGAACTGGGTGACTTCCGGGTGTCCAGGCAGCTGGTGGCTATCCTGTAGTCTGTTCACTGGCCGTGTAAGCATTTTCTGTTAAAGTGGAAGTGTGTGTCACACGTACGTGCTTACCTCTGTGTGTATACGGTGCTTTTTAAACTTGACCAGAAAGAAAGCGTCCCATTGAGATGCCTTTTTCTACTTAGTGCTCAGTAACCCCTGTGCTTTCTAAAGAGCCGATCCTGTTGGACTCCACCTACGTCTGTTTTGCATCCATTACTGAAATAGCATTTCTCTCCGAAACCAACACCAAACCAACAAATGGAACCAAAGGAAACATTCCACTCTGAAGAGGAAGGATAAGTGTCCTCCGTCTCCAGCCGCTCCGGTGCCTGGCGCTCGGGCCTCCCTGTCAGGGCCGGTGGGTGGGGAGTGTCTGCCTCCCTTCGAGGCTTGCTTTCCGTGGGTGAGGCCTGCCCGCTCCCACTGCCACCAAAGGAAGCGAGGAGGCTCAGTCAGGGTCGGAGGGCAGCCAGGGGACCTATGCTGAGCCCCGCCAGGGCCCTGGTTACCACGTGGGGCCGCGGGGGGCTCTCCCCGCCCCGCCCACCGAAGACCAGGACCCTGGCCCGGCCCTCACCTCCTCAGCCAGGCTGCTGGCGGCCGTCTTGACGGAGGCGGCCTTGGCCCTCTTGGAGCAGAAGTTGAGGTACAGCTCCATCGTAGCTGGGCACCTCCCCTCCTCGTCCCCGGTCCTGATGGGACCCGAAATGGCCAGGGCCCCCGTCTCCAAGACCCCACTGTTGCAGAGTTCCAAGGTGGAATGTGGGGGCCCCAGAGGGCGGAGCCTCAGCAGGCTGGGCCCTCTGGCTTGAGGCCTGAGCGCCCGGAGTTGGGGAAATCAGTCCTAGGCCTGGTCTGAGAGGCCCTCGGTGGAAATACCATTTCTTTCTGAAGCCAGCACCCGGCAGACGAAATGTAACGGCTTTGGCCTCCACTTTCCCACACGGACCCCCCTCCCCCCCCGTGTCTGCCTTCCATGTGGTTCCATCTTCGTTAGTTTCTGTCCTCAGAGACTTGCAGTTTACATTGTAGAGATCACGAACATCTTCTGCTAGATCCCTCCCACCCCCCGGTGTTTACATCTCGTATATAATAACGGAAATTAAACACCAGTTAATACAAATAGGACTGATCTGATTTTGCTCTTTTAACCTCTTATTCTTGAACTCTGCCAGACTCACTTACAAATTGTAATAATTTCCTTTAGATTCCATGGAAATTTTCATTGAAACAAGTGTGCTCTGTGTGAGGGATCTCCTCCTGCCGTCCCGGCTTTCCGTCTGCTAGTTGTTGCCTTCCTGCAAAGGCTGGGACGATGCCGGGAGGAGTGCTGGGAGCGGAATCCCTACCCTTTCCCCGATTACACGGCAGAGGGGCAGGCCTCCTCCACTCAGGAAGGTCCAGGCTGCGGATGTTCCTGAGATTCACGGCGTCGGGTGGAGGGAGGTGCCTCTTACCGTTTAACAGCTGTCGTGAGGCGCAGCAGGCATAGGAGACCTGCGCGTACGTGATGTGTATAACCCCCCGATGAGAATGGACACAGGCAAACGCCGTGATCGCATCACCACATCAAGGGACTGCACAGACTGAACGTCTCCCAGACGGCTTGTGTTTCTCTTTATTTTTCGTTTTGCAGTGAGAACACAGTGTGAGCGCTGGTCGTTTAACGCATTCTGAGTGAACAGCACTGTGTGGTTGGGCTGTATTTCCTTGGCTGAGGCCTGCCTACCCCGACCGTAACCAAAGGAGCGAAGAGCCACACAGCCGGGGTTGAAGGGCTCTCCCTGCAGACAGCCCAGAGGGCCTGGGGTCCCCCACCAGCCAGTGGCAGCTGACGCTGAGCCCCGCGAAGGCGCCCCGAGTGCCCGGTTACCAGTGGGGCCCGCGGGGGGCTCTCCCCGCCCCGCCCACCAAAGACCAGGACCCTGGCCCGGCCCTCACCTCCTCAGCCAGGCTGCTGGCGGCCGTCTTGGTGGAGGCGGCCTTGGCCGCCTTGGAGCAGGAGCTGAGGTACAGCTCCATCGTAGCCCGACCCTTCGCCTTCCCGTCCCTTATCCCGAGGGGACCAGGAGTGGCCAGGATCCCGTCTCCAACACCACACTGTTGCCGAGTTCCAAGTCAGAATGTGGAGGCCCCAACGGGCAGAACCTCAGGAGCTGGCCCCTCTAGCATGAGGCCTGAGCGCCCGGGGTTGGGGGAATCGGTCAGTTCTAGGGCCTGGTCTAGGGTCCCACCGTCGAAATAGCATTTCTCTCCGAAACCAACACCAAACCAACAGTCAAACCAAACCCCAAATCACGACACACACAGCTTAGCTGGTGCCGAGCTGGTTAATTACTTCTGGCCTCCAAAGAGAGATGAGTCCAGGAAAAAGAAAAACAAGAAAAACCCAGGAGTGAGGGCACTGCCTGTTCTACGCCAGATGCTGCCTCACAGGCTGTGACCACACCCACCCCAGGCTCCCCCCGCCCCTCCCATGCGGACCTTACATAACCATGGGCTTCCTGGTGGGGATGCTGCCTCCCCTGGTCCTCCCTGGAGTCTCCCTCTTTTCCTTCTAGCTCTCCTCCCTCTTCTACCCCGCCTCTCAGCCTCCTTTGCTTTCTCCTCTCGGCCATTTGCCTGGGATTTATGCAGGGCCTGACTCCACAGAATTCAGCAGGGACTGAAATACGACCCTTTTCTCCCAGGGGCTGTATAGGCTGGAGGACACGGAGGGCAGTGGCTGTGCCTGAGTCAGGAATTTGGGTTTGGCCTCTTGGATTCCTTAGCCGGTTGTTCCCTGTGATTCCTGGGCCACTCAGTAACGATACCTGCCATTTAGTGAGAACATACTAGTGCCAGACACTGGGCTAAGGACCACACTGAGTCTTGCTCGCAGCCTTGCGGATAATTACCCTTTTCTAGTCAAGATTAGAGGAATTGTAGTCACTATTGCCTGGAGCCCAGAGGAAGTTCCTCACGTCCGCCTGCTTTGCTGTGATGCCCACACGTGTAGGACGCCTCAGGTGGAGTCTGACCCTGGGATAGCGTCCGCCCTCGCTCCCCACATGGACGGGCCACTACCCTCGTAAACTCGTGTCCTCAAATCCCAACCCACACGCTCCACCCCAACGGGACAACACGAAGGCCCCATTCCTCCTGCATTTCCCGTCTCCGTGGTGACACCATAGCCACCCCCTCGCAGCTGAGAAGTGTCCTGGGTTCTTCTCTCCCTTCCTGCTCCCACAGGCATGTGATCTCAGTCCTGCTGATTTCATCACTGAAATGAACTGGTCCTCTCTCCACCTCTCCACAGCACTCCCCACGTCGTTGTCTGTCTGATTTACGAGAGGCGGGGGGAGGGGAGAGAGGTTAAGAATGACATCAGGTTTCTGGCCAGACCCTGTGAGAACAGTGGGATTGCATGCCCGTCGGTGGCACAGTGGAGGGCAGAGTTTGGACATGGTGGGTTTGGCGTGCGGGTCAACATCCAGCCGGGATGCCGTGCTCACGGGTGACCTGGGGAAGCAGGATTCGGGCCAGAGGTCGGGGTGGCGCAGGTGGCCTTCCAGAGCCGCGAGGCCCGTGTGTGTGTGTGTGTGTGTGTGTGTGTGTGTGTATGTGTGTCTGTGTGTGTGTGTGTGTGTGTGTGTGTGTGTGTGTGTGTGTGTCTGCAGCAGGAGCATTGCTGGCTGGCAGCACCGGCGCATTGCAGCCCCGGGAGCCACCGCAGCCTCCGTTCTCCGCCTCCGGGCTCGCCCTCCTGCCTGTTCTCTGTGCGCTGAGCGGGGACGCCTCGCTCTTGCGGTCTCTCCCCGGCGGTCCATTCCCTCGCTGTTCAAGCCCTGCGGCTGGGCCTGGGCCATCATGTTAGCGTCTCACTCAAAACCTTCGTCTCCGAGCTTAAAACTCTCCTTTGTTCTAGTTCCTTCTGTGTCCTCAGCCCCATGTTTCCATTTTTTTTTTTTACTTTTACATGTAACTTATTACTCTTTCGAACATCATGCCAGAGAACAGGGTTAGAATCGCATGCCAGGTTCAGAGTACATTTAATGGCCCAGATGGACTGTAGAGTCACATCAACATTCCGGACGCAGGTCTGAGTTTTATATCAGAGAAGAAATGCAAATACGGGAATAACACCCTTGTGATTCTTAAAGAGAAAATAAACCAAAATAAAAAGGAGTGGGAGCACATTTTAACATGCTATTATTTTGAGCTGTTAGAATGCAATAAAAAGCACTGTTTCTGAGGAGCAATTTCCCTTAGTCAGGTAATTTAAAAATACATTTAAATATAAGCCAATCTTAAGAAGTTACAATAAAAAAATGTCCTATCTGTTCACACTCAGAAAAAAGAAATCATGTATAACTAAATCGTGTTATAGAGCTGCAGAACTCTACTAAGGAATTGGGAATAGACATTGAATGTTATTAAAAGAAAAATATGACATGGTATGTTATTTAAAAATGTTTTTCTATGCTTTTTGGGGAAGAGAGATAGATGTAAGATGAATACTAATAAAATTTATTTCTATTATAACTATTTATTAGTGCATTCATATTTTTACAGATTAGTAAACATTATGTATATAATACAACTTGTATTTTTATATATGTATGTATAGATAGATAGACAGATAGAGATATAAAACCACCATCTAATACTTAAGATTCATACCTTTAACTTTTCCTCTTCTGCATCAGTTTTTCAGACATTGAGAAGGGGGCAGGGAGTCTATTTTCACTGTTATTTAAAAATATATATTTTTATTGATTTCAGGGAGGAAGGGAGAGGAAGAGAGAGACAGAAACATCAATGGTGAGAGAGAAACATTGATCAGCTGCCTCCTGTACGCCCCCTACCAGGGATTGAGCCCACACCCAGGCATGTGTCCTGATTGGGAATCGAACCCTGACCTCCTGGTTCATGGGTTGAAGCTCACCCACTGAGCCACGCCGGCCTATTTTCACTCTTCCTGAAACTGGGAACCTGCTGATCCCCTCTCCCCCCTCGCTCCAGCTTTGGTCGCCCTCGATCTGCGGTGGCCTCAGTGCGTGAGCCTAACAGTCCAGCAGAAACACTTCCAGATTGTCCCCTACACACACTGTAACGGATGGAGAACAGATTAGTATTTTAGGGGCTGGCTTCGTGTGTGTCTGCTTACAAAGCAGTAGCTGATGACGGACACCATGACGGCTCTCCCACCAGGTCCCTGTGGCCATTGCTACCACTCAGCGCGCCGGGCAGGGCCCGGGCTCTCGGCTCAGCACCCTCAGTGGGCCAGCCGGCCGCCTGGTGGCCGTTTGATCTCATTTGATCTCTCCGCTTTGGAGGGGACGGCAATCCTTTCTCAATGTTTGTAATTCAGGTCGCGCTAATAGCAGGACGCCTTAGGTAGCCAGCAGACACCCCTCGGACACTGAACGCCACTGCACTCGTCCTGGACAGCTGACGGGAGTGGAGCCGCTGTAGGAGGAGCGAGAGCCACCGCGCGAGGGGCGCTGCCCGCACAGCTGCCTCCTTGTCGCCCTGGAGCGCGAATGGGCGACCTGAGCTTCGGGCTTCCGCCTGAAGGTGCCCGCGATGGAAGTTCTTCGATCTCAAATGAACGCTTGTTGCCGCTCACTTTGGCTTTTCATGTTTAGATTAACAAGGTTAAACTCGTTGATCTGTTTTTCTGCCATCTCTTGCTGGTCGTTGCAAGATTGAATGGGACCATATGAACAGTTCCTCCCACAGAGACCAGAAAAGAGCAGAAACGCGAGGAGAGGCAGCAGGACCGCATTTGAGGATTTTGGAGACTTACCTCAGACGTTCCTTATGGCCTAGCCCACCGCGCACGCCTGTCTTCAAGGGTGCCTGACGTGCGTGCACTCTGGCTGCGACTTTTCGGTGGCTGAGTGACTGTACAATTCACCGGAACCTGTAATGGTATTCTGTGAAAGGCCCCTCTGATGAAAGAAAGATGAAAATTTCACAACAAACCAAATTCCAAATACACTTTGGGGAGTGTCAACATTTGCAATATAAGATTTCAGAAAGAATGGAAAAGTCAAATGGTTTTGCTCTAAATCACGGAGAACTTTGAAAACCAGGCGGTGTAATGTTCACCTTCATTAAAGTAACTGCATATTGATTCGTAACTAAAAGTTCATATTGATTGATAAGTAGTTGATTCCAAAATGTCAATGGACTTTTGCCCATTTTACTGCCTTACTTTACCCATCGGAAAGGCCAGCCAGACCGGCAGGGAGCCAGGCCGGCTTCAGGAACAGCTGCAGTGACTGTGCTTGCTGTCAATCTGCACTGTGGGCACTGCACACACGGTGATGGACGAAATGGTAATGAAAGTAACAAAGAAGTAATTAGAATTCCCCTCTTGTCTCTCCAACATCGGTCACAATCAAAATGAAACCCAGACATCCTTATCGCGATCCCTCTTGTTTCAAAGAAAGTGCGTCTGTCCCCCGATCCCGCAGGTGAAGGTCCCTGTGGGGAGCGGGACGTGGTCTTGTGCAGTGACAGGGAGAACAGTGCCTCCCGAGGGTGTTCATCGCCTGTGACTATTGAGACAACTCACACACTCGGAGCCAGTGTCGTCCCCCCGGGGGTGAAAGGTCAGGCTATGAAACGGACACGTTGCAGGAAGCAAACGGAATGTGCATTAACACATTCTGACTTCAAAAAGGGTGTTTATGGCCCATTTTTTGTAGTATTCTGATTTCTAGACATAAACCAGGCCCTGACTTGTTCTATCAGGCGATATTATAAATCCGTAATCTGTGTCGATTTATAGTCTGATTATAGAAGCCATTTTCTTAATAAGGACTTGGGTTTCCACGCCGAGTGGTGATTACATGGGCTTCACATGAAGAGGCAGTGCAGCAAGGAATGAGTCCCACCCTCTCCCACTCTGAAAGCTTGTCGTCAGATTTAGTGTCATCATTCTCCTCCACAGCGATGTGAGGCTGTAGGTAATGAAAATATGAACTCGGAGTGCTTTCCAACTAACATATTTCACTTTTTATTACGATCGATTAATTTATCAATTGTAAATATTTCTCTCTTTTCCACGTCCAGCGTGGCTAGAGAGTGGTCTGGTTCCTGAGTAGGGGCGGCTGGGGATTGAGAAAATGAAAGAAAGAGACAGACACAGAGATAGAAGGAAAAGGCTGGGGCCGGGTGGGACCACTGTCCTCTGACAGGGACAGGGACCCTGAGTCAATACAGCGTGTTTACTTTATACAGCAAAAAACAGGAAGTTTTACTAAAAGTCAGGACAAAGGAGATTGTGCAAATTCTTGGGTGGGCCCGGGTCATATTCATTCCTGGTGCTTGGCTGGATTTAGATAACAAAACCCACCCCCTGGCACCTGGGCAGAAGGTCAAGCTGACAACACTCCTGCCTTTTGGCAAAGTGTGTTTCCAGGATGTGGCTTTGCCGAGGCCACTGGATCCAGCTGACAATAATTAAAGAAATGCCCATGTGCCTTCCCAGGCGCTCTCTACAATCACTAGGCGGTGACTTGAAGTACACAGATAAAAACTTTATAGGAGTGCAGAGGAAAATAGTCTAAGACCTTTATAACATATGCTATGGTAAAAAGTACAGTTACTTTGTGCATAGATCAACTTATCTATAAATATTTATGTGATGCAAGTTTTATAAGCAAGGGGAAAATATGTTTAGCATTGAAGGCACCAATGTTAAATACTGTTAAATACAGATACTGAGTTTCTGAAATTTATATGTAAATATTTAATGAATAATTCTTTGGTTGACGGAGTGATATTATAAAACTACTATTCTGAGTCACTTTCTCTAAGATGTAACTTCATTTTTCTTAGCCCCATGGACTTTTCTGTTGAATTCAATCGGTTAAAAATAGGATCTTATGTTGTCGTTCCTGAAATAAGACTTTTCTCCGCCTTTGGGAGATTTCTTCTAGTTCTCTACTTCTGTGCCCGTTTGTAAGGGAGTCAGCAGTTCATGCCAAGTGGTCATTAACAAGACTAGCCAGTACTTCTCCTTTTCCGGAATTTTCTTGTTCACGTTTGTAATAAAAGATATTCTCTGCGTAAAACCAGATGCTCAGTGCTCGCCCCCTTCCTGGTCTCTGGGAAGCTGCTCCTGACCTTGGCGCCCTTCTGTGTTGGATTAAATGCCAGGGAGGCATCACCTTGAACCACCTTGAACTGACATTTTCTCTGTGGGAGGCTTTTACTTGTAGATTCAACTTCATAAAAGCTTTAACCTTTTGCATTTATTCCTGTGTTTATTTTTAAGTGATGGTTTTCTGAGAATTTGTTCATTCAAGTAATTTTCATATTCACGTAAAATTGGGCAGGGTGACATTACTGCAGCGAGAGGGCGTGTTGGAGGATGGTGGGTGCGTCTCAGGCCTGGGCTGCTTCTGCAGCAGCACGAGCACAGGGTGTGGGCCCGCAGGTCCCCTGGAGCGGAGCCTGTGCCAAGGGGCAGCCGCTTCCTATTTGTGTCTGGAAGAGTGAGGCTGGGGGACTGGGTCCCACTCTGCTTTGGTCTGAAGAACCCAACCTCTGCTGCGCAGCCGGATCAAGTGGCCGCGAGGCGGGCGGGCGGCGTGCCCTGGCTGGGTTTGGGGGAGCAGCAGTTCTAGGGAGACTGTGCCTTCGGATTCAGCACAAATGCTCAGCTGCGCGGTCCCCCCAGACGTCACGCCATCGGATATTCCTGGGAGAAGTAGAACAGGGAAAAGGAGTGAATCCATGTCCCTGGGAACACTGCCTTTGCGCTAACGTTACTCCTGCTCAGAGGAGACAGAGGGAGGAAGCCTGGGATTGCCGCACTGTCCTGTGTGATGGTCGCTAGCATCAGAGGACACAGACCTGCAATTCAGTGGGCGAAGCCCATTTCCTGTTCCCTGCTGCGGAGCTGGCTGCCACCTCGCACTGTGTTTGTGTGGCTCCGTAATTTGCATGAGAGGAGACCAGCCCAGGCCGCTAATTTGTTATTCATTAAATGCTAATGAACCCAGCACCCACGCTTGATTGGTGTCACCCGATTTGAGATTGGAAAGGTCTTGTAACACAGCTGAAGTCTACAATAAGCAGATATGTGGGAAGAATGCCCAGCTTTCTTCTCCTTTCTTTGTGTGAGCTGTACAACCCTCTCTGGACTAGAAAACCGAGGAATTCAGAAGAGAAACGTAGTTTTCTATCTGTTCAGAAAAGCAGATTTAATCAAAGGAAGCTCTTCTCACATTCACGTTGTCTTTTAATTTCCATGGGATCTAGACATTGTATATATATATTAGCCTATTTTTAAAAATCCCAAAATGTGGTGGCGTGTGAGTGAAGCAAAACCTAACATCTTATATCTTTTTTTTAGAGCATTAGCTGTTTTCTCTGACTATGTTTTCTGTGACTGCTTTGTATAAATGAGACAGATGTAAAGTGATGCCACATGTGATCAGGTTAGAGGGGTTGTTCATTTTTATCAAGTTACTTAGATTAGCTGGAGTCTTCACTGGAGCGTCTGGCCATCATGTAGACCAGCTGAACGTACTTACCTTTCCATGGCTTTAGTTTAGTACCCGTTCTCCCACACACCTTCCTGGCTGTCCTACTGCAGTATTTCAGACCACGAATACAAGGCCAGAATTGTGTTTCCCTCGTCACTGCACAGCCACCATCGAAACTCGAGGTGTCTATTCTGTTTGTGAACAATGCCCCTCTCACTTGTAGGAACCGATACACAAAGGTATGCAGTTAGGAAGAGGAGAGCGATGGAGTTCCTCCTTCTTGTGTAATGCCTGTAACAGCGATTTCCAGCCTTTTCCAGCTCATGCCAGGCACACACTCATTACTAAGATTCTGTGCCCTACGAAAATGTATTTTTGGCCGATCCGACAAAATAAGAATAGGTATGATTCTGATTCCTTCACACCGGAGAGCTATTGGGTTGGCTGTTGTCATTTTCTTATTTGACAGACTAAGGGAACAGGGGTCAGTGCCCTGACTGAGCAGTCAGGTGTCGCATGTTTTAAAAGTTCCTGTGTCACCCCCGTTGAAACTCGCTGGCGTGTCATACAGCCGGAAATCTACTGATATTCCAACAGGCAGGTGGCCAGGGTCACCTTCAGCTCTTGGTGGGGATAGGCAGCTTTCGGTGTTTACCAGGAATCGCTCCGGTGGCTGATCCCCCGCTGGTCTAAGATGTGGACTTCCAGGCCGGAGCCAATGGCCGCCACGGGGCCCGGCTGTTCTTTTCTGAGCCCATCCCTCTGCCGTGCAGTGTGAGCAGCCTGTGGGGTGGGAAAGGCCAAAGAGAGGAAGGCATGTCACGTCTTGCAGTTTAGATCATTTCCAGTAAAACATCTTGCACAGACAAGGCCCAGAATGAAAAGGTTAAGCAGATTTGTTATTTTTTAAAATTTAAAACATTTTTTAATGTGTGCTAATCCTCACCTGAGGAATTTTCCCATTGATTCTTAGGGAGAGTGGAGGAGAGAGGGGAAGACAGAGAGAAACATCGACGTGGGAGAAACACACAGGCTGGTCGCCTCCTGCACGCACCCTGACCAGGGCCCAGGCCGGGGCGGAGCCTGCAACCGGGGTACGTGCCCTTGCCCGGAATGGAACCCGGACCCTTCAGTCCGCAGGCCGACGCTCTGTCCACTGAGCCACACGGGCCAGGCCAGATGTTCTATTTTCTTATAAGCCACGGTCAAAGGCTCCGGAAAACGGCTGTAGGTGCCGGATGTTCCATTTCACCGGCAGTTCGTCTTCTTTCAAGAAAACGCGAACTGTGAGGAGGAGGGGCCTCGAGAACACTGCGGGAGGAGCACCCCCGGGCTCTGGAGGAACGATCGCATACCTTCAATACCGACTCAGCCACCCCCTGGCTCGTGATCTTTTTAACCTGACTGTACCCGGATTTCTCCGTCTGCCCCACAGGAATAATCCCGCTTCATGTCATATTGCACGTGTGTTCCGTGTTCCTGTGATGCCAGCCTGCACGTGGGAGGCGCTGGCTCCCAGCCGCCGTGAACGGGAAGGCTGGATCCCCTCTCGGATCCGCAGGCTCTTCATCCCGAGGCCTGTGGTGATCCGCCGTGAACAAACGCGACCAGAGCTCTCCGTGGAGCTTGCAGTGGCCCGTTAGTACCGGGAACAGAGCCTGTGGATCAGTATCGCTCGATAAGTATTTGTCAGATAAACAAATGGCGTGCTTACCGTCTCACCCTTCGTTCCTCTATTGCTGACTTTGTAGAAATTCCAGAAGATACTGGGAATTATAAACGATTGTGTTCTTAGTTCCCCCTGGTGTTATTTATGTCTTAGCATATAAGTAACATAGAGAGTATTTTAAAGGTGTAATTTAAAAACATCTATTCTTCCCGTTCAACTTCCATTTATTTAAAAAAACATGAATAATGAAATTAAGTTTGACGTATTATTACAGCATGAGGCGGTTCTGAAAGCGATCAGTAATTGGTGGCCTTTGAAAGTTTCTTCAAAGGCTCTGGGGTAACTGCTGTTGAAAAGATAAAGCTCCTCGTGCTAACTGCACTTTGGCTGTTAGAATTTCACGGCAAAGTATACTGCAAGATGAGCTTTATTTTAAACATACGAATGCCAGTGAGCTCTCTGCCACTCAGAAAAAGAAACTCACAATACTCCTTGATTTTTTGGACCTCGTGGTTAAAAGTCTAAATTACTTCTTTATGTCCTCAAAACACCACGACCAGGAAAGTAAAATAAAGAAATGCAACAGTAGGTTCCACAGGAATGTGCTCTCCACCCTGTGGCCCCGAGGTCTCGGTGAGATTAATCCTCCGGGAGGGAGGCGTGGCGATAGCTGCTGAGTTCACTGGGTTGTTAGACGGCTCAGCCTTATCGCCGCCAGTCAATTAGGGCGAGTGCCTCCATTGCTCCGTGAAGCTCACCGAGGGCTGCGAGGCCACGGGTGGTTGGCTGTGGCTGGTACCACTGCCGCCGGCCTTTCTGAGGTTGAAATCGCAGGACCACTTGCTGAAGACACAGCTGCCGTGGAACGGGGCCCTAGACGGCAGCTCCTTCCCGCCCTGACAGTTGCTTCTCTGTTCACCTTCGTAGTAAAGAACGTCTCCCTCAGCGCACTCCATGGACGTCCCCCCAGTCCGGGCTCTCGGAACTAACCAAAAGCTCCAGATAGGTTTTTTTTGTTTGTGTTCCTGTTTCTTTTCTTTTCCTTTGTCTTGTTTTTCTTTCTTCTTTTAAAAAATTAACACATAAGAAGGGGGCGCTTGTCCCTGCTCACGGCCTGCACCGCTGCGGCACACGGGTGACCCTGGAAGGGCCGGGCGGCTCTCCTCCTCTGGCCGCCGGGTGGGTGCCCAGGCTCACAGGCCGGAGACGAGGGCGCAGGAGGGTTGTCTGAGGAACCCCAGGCCACGGGCGTGGCGATGTTGGCTTCGGGAACGCAGGAGTCCGACGGTGTGGCACCGAACCCCCAAGTAGCACGGCTGATGGTGGTCCGGGCCACCCAGGACAGACCCGGAGGCGAGGTCCAGGGCAGGACTGTTGTCCCTCGGTCGGAGGCCTTCCCCTTAGTGTCGTCTGTGATTACCTCCAGATCACTGCTTCGTCCTCTGAACGGCCCTGACCGCTCACCTCCGTTCCTGCGATGCGTCCTCAACGACAATGCGATGTCCAAACTATCAATCGCATACCTTTCTGTGCAAGCTCCCCGACTGGCAAAGCCATAGTGAGCGTTCTGATACTTAATTTGTATTTCTATAAATTATATGCATATTTCACTACACCATTGTGTTGTACAATAATGCACACCTCGAGTTTCGATGGTGGCTGTGCAGTGACGAGGGAAACACAATTCTGGCCTTGTATTCGTGGTCTGAAATACTGCGGTAGGACAGCCAGGAAGGTGTGTGGGAGAACGGGCACTAAACTAAAGCCATGGAAAGGTAAGTACGTTCAGCTGGTCTACATGATGGCCAATAGAATGAAATAGATATGATATACTAGTAAACTTTCTGTTTTTAATTAACACATGTTTTTCTTTCCTGAGAATAAATACAGTGGTTTCCCTTTATCTGCACTTTCGCTTTCTGTGGTTTCAATTACCTGCAGTCAACCACAGTCCAATATGTTAAATGGAAAATTCCAGAAATAAGCAGTTCACGAGTTTTAAATTGTGTACCAATTAGCATGCTGACACTTCTCACTGTCTCCCTCCCCCTTCCTCTCTGAAATCAGTTAAAATAAATATAAAAAAAGAACTGTGTGAACACAAGTCCCCTTGAGGACAATGAATAGATTCACAAGAATGGGGTCCCTCCCATCAAGTTCTCTGTCCGGAAGGAAGCTGGGGAGCTGTGAGCTGGGAAATGAGGTCACTGCCAAGACTTTATCTCGACACGTTCATTCCATTTGTAATTATTTGTCTCCATCCCTGAGAGTGGACCGTGTTTGTCTTTCTCTTTTATTCCAAGTTCCTCTCCAGCACAGGACGAGGACACGTGTGTGTGTGTGTGTGTGTGTGTGTGTGACACTGTCCACACGCTATCTGTGTAGCTATCACGTGACCTATAAAAGGGAAAGGGCAGCAAGGTCATGGCATCAAAGGAACGGGTGAAACAAGTCCTTCCTGACCTCTGCCCACCTGTCCTGGGTGATCAGAGGCCAAATGCAATCCGGGTGTTTATACAGGCATTCAGCTCCTCTCTTAAAGGACCAGCGCCCGATAGAGCGGGGCATTGACCCTCCCTCAACTTTGATGATTTATTCCAAGTTAATAGCTTTATTCTATTGTTTTAGGGGGCATTAGAAGTACCTTTTACTAATTTTTTTAAAGGAGTGATTTTCTTCCTTTTTTTGCTTATTAAGAAGGAAATTTTCATGAACGCCCCCCCCCCCCCAAGAAGGAAAGAGACCCGAGTTCCTTCACTCACTGTCCTCTGTGTGGCCGGCCAGGCTCCTGTGGTGCACGGGCTGTGGAGGGGGCTCCACCCCAGACCCTCACACGGTATCGTTCAGTGTGTGATGCATAGTCACGTGGCTCCTACAAAGACAGGAGTAAGAAAGGCTATATTGTTCCTTAAAATGTTCCTGGCATTGCCGTCACCTGCCGACATTTAGAAATGAAATGGGAACTAGTTCCACTTGAAATGAACACAACTTGACGGCACACCCAGTGTCCGGAGCATGGGAGGTGGCCGTTCCTGAGCAGGGTTAAAGTTCACCACGTTTGCAGGGGCAGAGACCTCTGGCCCTCCGTGTACATGAGCAAGAAGTGGCATATGCCTCCTGGGGCGTGATCTTGCAGGAAGTAAGGGATTCCGTGTCTATGTCAGCGCGCAGGTGTTCTGTATTTAAACGGAGAGGAAAACACAAGGACACAGAGGAGTTTCATTAGACAGAACACGCCATCGGTCACACTCTATTTCTTGGCGATGCAGGTGGGTAGAGACTCGGTGTCCTGCTGTATCGGGCTGTGGTGTTTGGCTTGCTCTTGCAGCTCTTCAGTGAAGATAAACGCTCTCCTGGGGTTCCCTAGGGCTCCCCGGGGCTGCTTCCAGGTCTCGAAGCCCCTTCATGGCCATGGGGTGCTGTTCCCACTCGCCACGACCTCGCGCCCAGCGGCTTCCTGCCTTCGCTCGGGGGTTCTCAGACGTGCTCGCTGAGGGTGCCCGAGCGCAGGGGGTTCCTCCCGTGGGCAGCTGGTGGTGGCTCCTGGTTTCTGAGGCTCACAGACCCTTTGTGGTTGGCACCGAGCACGGGTTCTGCGTGGGCTTGGTGCCGTGCGATCGTTAGCTGCCCCGCGTGTTCTGAGCCTTTCCTGAGATGCTGGGCCAAGTTTCCCTTCGCTGCCCTGCGAACCCAGGCACCCTCCCTCCATCTCCTTCGGGCGGATTTGAGGAGTTCAGGCGCCATGCTCTTGCCATCAGGAATCCCCCAGAATGCTTTGTAGTTGCTTCTGTAATCCCCATTCGTAGTTTCCCACTGCGCAGGTCTTCTGTCCACTCCACTGATCTGAAATATAATTTTTTTTGTTCCCTTCGTTTAGAGCTTGCTCTTAAAAATTTCTTATATATATTCAATTTCAGATTCTAAAGACAACCACGGAGATCTTTCTTCCAAATGATGCCGGACTTTGGAAGGCTGATAGGCACCCTTGCTTCTTAGACGTTGCTTTGCCATGTGTTTTCTTTCTCCTACGTTTTTACACTTTAATTTTTTCATTACTTTTTATTGTTTTGCACCTCATGCTTTAGACAGTTCTTTAGCCACTTTTTTCCTTTTATGATTCTTCTCTTCCACATCTCTCTGTAGTTGGCTCTCTAATTCTTTAATTACATGTGCAGTTATTTTTATTGGAAAGTCACGTTAGACGCATTTTGATAGATAATACCTTGTGTTTTGAATATGTTCAGTTGGATTCATGTCGCTCATGGAAAGTTTGCTATAGCTATAGTTTTATCTCTGGCATATGACTGTTTGTAAGATCTCTTTATTTCCAGTGTTACGAAGTTTCACTGATGCGTTCCGCTGTGGAATTTTATTTATTTATCTTGTTAGAAATCTTTTACGTTTCTTTACATTAAAAAATCTTGTCTCACATATATGTTAACCTGCCTTTTCATACCCCCATCTCTTTATTTCTCTTAGTTTTATTCTGGAAAGTTATCTGAGATGTCTTCTAATTCAGTAATTGTTTTCACATCTTCTGCTTAACACATGTTTGTCTCTTTAATTTAAATTCTTTAAGTTTTTATATGTATGTTCACTTTCACTGATTTTTTTCTAAGTTTTCCTTGGCTATAAGCCTTTATTTTATGCACCTTTACAGAAAATGTAATTTTACTAGAGGCCCTGTGCACGACATTTGTGCATTGGTGGTGGGGAGGGGGGGATCTCTCAGCTGGGCCTGTGCCTTCTCGCAGTCCGGGACCCTTCAGGGGATGTCTGACTAAGTTGGCAGTCAGACATCCCCCGAGGGGTCCTTAGTGCTTTAACGGAGACATCCCCCGAGGGGTCCTTAGTGCTTTAACGGAGGTGGGAGAGGCTCCCACCACCGCATCTTCGCTCATCAGCTGTGAGCCCAGCTTCTGGCTGAGCGGCGCTCCCCGATGTTGGAGCACACTGACCATCAGGGGGCAGCTCCTGCATTGAGCATCTGCCCCCTGGTGGTCAGTGCATGTCATAGCAACTGGTCGTTCTGCCGTTCGGTCGATTTGCATACTAGCCTCTTATATAGGACTGTTTCTAGGAAACTGTTCAGTGATTAACATAAGAACAATAATATGTGGGAGGTAAGCATGCTGCTGTCTCTAATGTTCTTGCTCATGTAGTCTTGCTATCACACGTGTGTGATTTGCCTGGGAGGAGCTGGGGGCGGGCTGGCTGGAGGTGGCTGTGCATCTCCTCGGGGCTTTGGTTCCCTCTCGTCAGACACATGACGAGTTCAGAAGGCAGTGACCGAATCTGATGTTCATGTCATGGCTGGAGGCTGCCCCTGAGCGGCCGGGGATGACATGAGAGCCTGTTTGGTTGTTGTTACGTGTAGCTTATGCAGGTACAGGAACGCTGTGATAGTCTCCGTGCTTCTGTCACCGACTTCCTCAGCCTGAGGGATAGGTGAGGCTCCTGGCTTCTCTTCTGTGACCTGACGTCCTACCTTCCACCTGGGAGCGGCCCAGCCCCTGGTGTGTGGCTCTCACCCTCTCCCGGCGTGGACATCACCCAGGCCGCAGGCGCTCAGCTCAGCTCAGCACTTCCCGCCAGGTTTCAGCGACCCCCTGGTTTCTGGGATTAGATACTTGGAATTTACGGGGTTTTATTGTTTTTGTTTTTGTTTTGTTTTTTAAGGCAAGGTCAGGTTTTAATTTAAAATAGATATCTTAGGTTTTGCCTAGATTTCCAGATGTTTATGGCAGGATAATATTTAGATTTATTTAATCCACTGTCATAATAATCACAACATATTCTAGATGATCTGTCTCTTAAAAGCCGTTTAAAGAAGTTTTTCACTCAATTCGAATAAGAGTCATTTCACAGATTAAATTCACAGAGGGAAAGAAGAATAATTACATGAAACAATCATTTAAAAATCTGTGTACAGGCTTTGAAAAATATTTCATTATTCTGCTCATCTATAATAATAAAAGCGTAATATGCAAATCGACCGAACGGCCGAACAGTGGAACAACCGTGTGGATAACTTTCCGGATGACCTTTCTGGATGACCTTCCGGATGACCTTCTGGACGACCTTCTGGATGAAGCCGGGGCTGTGAGGGCCGAGGCAGCTGGGGCTGCGAAGGCCTACTCTTGCACAAATTTCGAGCATCGGGCCTCTAGTTCCAAATGAATGCCTAGCTTAGTTCTTGGCACTTGTCGATACTAAGCATTTATTTATTTTGGAAGCCATTTGTATTTTATTTATTTATGGCCTTATTTTATATTGTTTTTTTTCCCACCTTTATTGAGGTGGTACGATTGACAAGTAAAAATTGTATGTTCTAGAATTTGATTTTTTAAAGGTACACATGATGATTTAATGTGCATATACATTGAGAAATGATGATTACAGTCCAGTGAATGAACACATCCATCACTTCAGCAAATTTGCAAAGACAATAGGCATTTCTAGAAGGAAGGAAGAAACGACACTGAACCCATGGCCCTAAATAGTTAAAAATGACTTCGCTGACCGTGTGGCTGCAATCGTTGTGTCAGTGTTACCTAACTTTCATGAGTAATTTCTTCTTCCTTCCTCTTTGTGAGCAGCTCAGGTCAAGTGTGGTAGTTTTTGGCTTTCTATGCCCATAACCCTGTCAAGTTGCAGACATGTTAGGAAATACAGGGAGGCCTACTCTATAAAATAAGGGTCCCTCCGAGAATGGAGAAGTGTTGTCTGACCATAAACCTAACACTCATTTAGTGGAGAGGATAACTGAGAGGAGAACATACATTGAACATTGCTTCCTCTTATAAAATATATTTTTTATTTCCAAAATGAGATATTTTGATTTTTTTTCTTAAACATAAGCTTTACCCAACTGAGTGAAATCAAGTGATAGGTTTATAGATACCGCTTTATCTGTCGTAAATCTATCATAAAAGAAATAAAATCAGAACAGCAATTCTCCACACCTGGAATAGTGGAGCATAACTTTTAATGTGATTGAAACACATTTTCTCTTTAAGAAACTTAGGAAAACTACTTAAGAAATGTTTAAAAGGTAAATCACATTAACTCCCATTATTCACTCTGTAATTCGAGGGATGCAAAATGGCTCATTACCTGTAGTTTGAAATTGCTCTTCTGAGGGGGTAAATCAGAAATGTTACACAAAGCTTGGTACTGTGTTCCTGATGAAAATGTGTAGTTACCACACTCCTCGAAACATTTAGAAGGCTTTTTCCTTGGACTGTGAACTTTAATTAGATGTGGCATTCTTCATAAAAACCTCTCAGTGCAGTTTTTAGGCAGTTGGCACTTTCAGTTCAGTGCCAGTCATCTACAACATGAGTTTTCCATTATTGAAATCACAAAACCAGTTGAAAGCTACCGATACTCAGTTTCAATTACTCACTCAAAGACAGTCCTCATGATTTTATATATATACTAGAGGCCCGGTGCACGAAATTCGTGCACGGGGGTGCGGAGGAGGGGGGTGTCCCTCAGCCCTATCTTGGCCTGAAAAGACGCCAGCATCCCTCACCCCGGCCTCTAGCCAGAGGTTCCTCCCCTCCTTCTGCACAGCCTCTGGGAAGATGCTTGTCCTGGGGCCTCCTCAGGGCCCTGGCCCACGACGCCCTGCAGTTCGGGTACTCGGGGGCTTGGGCTTTCAGGTCTGGCTTCCTCACCTGGCATGGTGAGCATCAGCTGCCATGGGAGCCTTGCCTTGGGAGTCACCCCCTTGGACCATACTACTTGCGAGTGTGTGTGTGGAGGTGGCCTCGGTTGCAGTGATTTGATGTCTGTAGCATGCCCGCTGACACCCACCACCGCGGCGCCACACTGGTCCCGTCTGGACTGCTGGCAGGGGGCTTCCAGTCTGCGACTGGGGCTGATGGGCTGCGACTGGGGGCTGTAGGTGGAGGACCCCGGCACCCATAGGGCTGTCAGCATCAGGAACTGGAAAGACCCATTTTTCTGGTTCCTCCCCTGCCTCGTGGATGCTGAGCTCCGGGCCCCACAGGCCCCTTCACTCCCGCTGCACGGCTGGCTGGGGCGGGGACGTGGGCTCGCTGCGCCAGAGGCCCCTTCTCTGCCGCAGCATAGCTGTGGCGCGGACGCTGAGCTCAGCATCCCACTCCCAGTCCTCTGGCCAGAGACCCCTCCACGGCCAAGGAGCAGATGCTGGGCTCCCGTTGCCGGGGCAATGCCATTTTGTCGCGGAGTGATGGCTAATTTACATATTACTCTTTTATTATATAGGATTGATTTCAGAGAGGAAAGGAGAGGGAGAGAGAGAGAGAGAAACATCAATGATGAGAGAGAATCATGGATCGGCTGCCTCCTGCACTCCCCACACCGGGGATCGAGTCCGCAACCCGGGCATGTGCCCTTGCCTGGAATCGAACCCAGGACCCTTCAGTCCACAGGCCAATGCTCTATCCACTGAGCCACACCAGCTAGGGCAGTACTCATGATTTTAGAGTCTACTTCTACCGGGTGCTGAACCCAAAATAAAGCTGTCATTGTTAGCCACAGTAAACTCTGTTTTACATAGCAGAACTCATCCAGATAATAACTTAATTAGATTATTTAGCAATTCACTCTTAAGAGAAATATCACATACCAGTAGTTTGACAGAAAATAAGCACTTTAAATCCGGATATTAAAGAATTATTGTCATGGTGTTCCGGCACAGGTCAACTCGGTCTTCGGGGATGAACAACGGTTATGGCAGCCTCAGAGGAAGAATAGAAACCCGGGGGCTGGAGCCCTCGAGTTGCTTGTCCTTTAAAACTTGTTCATTATAGGTTCTTTTGTTTCCATTCAAGCATTAAAAGCAGCTTACCCTGCAGGGAAGGGCAGTTGAGGGGGACCCAGGCCTTCAGGGGAGAGCAGTTGGGGGGACCAGGCCTGCAGGGGAGGGCAGTTAGCGGTGACCAGGCCTGCAGGGGAGGGCAGTTAGGGGTGACCAGGCTGGCAGGCAGAAGCGATTAGGGGCAATCAGGAAGGCAGGCAGGTGAGCAGTTGGAAGCCAGCAGTCCTGGATTGTGAGAGGGATGTCCAACTGCCCGTTTAGGCCCAGTCTACAGGAAGGCTGGCGGGGTGTGTGCTGACATCGCTTTGAGTCTGCAGATCAACTGGACAGTAGCTGTTATCCCTACAATGTTGAGTCTTTCAGACCTTAAACAACTCTATCTTTAAAGTCACGGAGGCCGTGCTTCATTTTCTGTAAGCAGTAAGGGTTGGACAGATTTTCTTAAACTTTTCTGAGTATTTTGTTTTGAAAATGCTTTGCAAATTTGCTTATATTCTTGAATTTCATTTCTAATATTTGCTTAGTCTGTAGAAACAGATCTACATTTTATATGTTGATGTTGCATCCTGAAACCATGCAGAATCGACCTTTTCATACGTGTGGCTTGCCAGGATATTTTTAGAAAGGATTTGTATATGTTGTTGCGTTACATGCAAATAAAGAGATTTTCTTTTTTCTTACCAATCATCGTAGACTCCCACGGGCACCCCAACCAGGGATCACACGCGCAGCCCCGGGGTGTGCCCTGACCAGGAACACGCCATAGCCTGTCGGAGTTCAGGGCCACGCTGCGGTCACGGCGCCACCCGCCAGGCTGGGAAGCAGTGCGTAGAGGTTCCTGTCGGGCCTTCACCACACGTCATTGAACAGACAGGCAGCCAAAGAGCAAACTGTAGACACAGGAAAGGCTTCCGTGAAAGTGCAGAAATTCGATTAAAATAACTCCTCCTACAAAACAGTTTTGCATGAACATGCTCAACACTCTTGCGATCTCTGGTTTTTGTCTGGTAAGAAGCCAAGTCTGTTCCATATGAAAAGGCTTTAATCTCAGGACCTGTTTCATTTATTTACTTAGAGTTTTTATTTTATTTACTAGAGGCCAGGTGCATGAAATTTGTGCATGGGGATGTGTGTGTCCCTTAGCCCAGCCTGCACCCTCTCCAATCTGGGAACCCCACCGGGATCAGGCCTAAACAGGCAGTTGGACATCCCTCTCACAATCCAGGACTGCTGGCTCCCAACTGCTCGACTGCCTGCTTTCCTGATTGCCCCTAACCGCTTCTGCCTGCCAGCCTGGTCACCCCTAACTGCCCTCCCCTGCAGGCCTGGTCACCCCTAACTGCCCTTCCCTGCAGGCCTGGTCACCCCCAACTTCCCTCCTCTGCCAGCCTGGTCACCCCTAACTGCCCTCCCCTGCAGGCTTGATCGCCCCCAACTGCCCTCCCTTGCAGGCCTGGTCCCTCCCAACTGCCCTCCCCTGCTGGCCTGATCGCCCACAACTGCCCACCCTTGCAGGCCTGGTCCCTCCCAACTGCCCTCCCCAGCTGGCCATCTTGTGGTGGCCATCTTGTGTCCACATGGGGGCAGGATATTTGACCACATGGGGCAGCCATCTTGTGTGTTGGAGTGATGGTCAATCTGCATATTACTCTTTTATTAGCTAGGATCGAGGCCTGGTGCATGGGTGGGGGCCAGCTGGTTTGCCCTGAAGGGTGTCCCGGATCAGGGTGGGGGTTCCCTTGGGGTGTGGGGCGGCCTGGGCGAGGGGCCTGTGGTAGTTTGCAGGCCAGCCACGCCCCCTGGTGACCCAAGCGGAGGCCCTGGTATCTGGGATTTATTTATCTTCTACAATTGAAACTTTATAGCCTGGAGTGGAGGCCTGGGCCCGCCAGGGTGTGTGGAAAGCTTGATTTCCTCCATCGCCAGGGAAACCCAAGCCTCCCTCCTGCTTGCTCTGTGGCTGCAGCCATCTTGGTTGGGGTTAATTTGCATACTCACTCCTGATTGGCTGGTGGGCGTGGCTTGTGGGTGTAGCAGAGTGATGGTTAATTTGCATATTACTCTTTTATTAGATAGAATTTTAATTTTTATTGAGTTTACTGGGGTGACATTGGTTAATAAAATTACATAGGTTTCAGGTGATACACCATCTGTATATTGTATTGCGCGTTCACCATCTGAGTTGAGTTTCCTCCCATCACCATATACCCCCTTCACCCTCTTCTACCTCCTCCTACCCTTGTTCCCTTTGGTCATCACCACACTGCTGTCAGTGTCTATGAGTTATTGTTTTTTTCTTAATCACATCGCCTTTACACCCACCCCAACCCCTTCCCTCTGACAGCTGTCAGTCTGTTCTCTGTCTCTATGAGTCTGTTTCTATTTTGTTTGTTTATTTTGTTCATTAGATTCCACACATAAATGAAATCATACAACACCTGTTTTTAAATTCTGGTGGGGAACTTAAAACTGATGTTTAAATTATTAACGGCTCTATGTTTATATTTAGGGAATGCGTAATTGTTTTAGCATTACTACCAATTAAGCACAGAAGGGGTTTTCAGAATTATTTATATTATCCAAACATTTCTTTCGATCCTGTAGGGTTTTCTTTATGGCATTGCCTTTGGCTGCATAGGACACAGGAAGAAATGACATTTAAAGAATTGGAAGTGTTCAAAAATGTGATGAGATTAATATTTTATTAACTGGAAAGTTCCGAATTCTACATGACATGTTCAAATATATTTTTTTTGCCAAGTTTACAATGTAGTTATTAAACCCGTTTCCTTTCAGAGAAGTGGCAGAAACCTGCAGTCAGAAGGAAGTTATTAAGACTTATGTGTGGGAGTTCGGGAACTAAAAGGCTCCGTGGCTATAGTAACTGCTTTTGAAATTTGCTTCAAGCATAGAATTTATCAAGTCTCTTTTTATTAAAAATAAGATTTCCTGTTGGATAGAGACTCTCATCCAGACTCTTGGCAGCCGTTTACTTTTAATAAAGAAAGAAAAGAATATCCTCAATCGGGGATTTTTATTCCACTTGATTAAACTTCTTTAATACAAGTTAAAAGACACTAAAAGTGTGCATAAGTAATATTAAAACTCACTCAGGCACGCGAATACATGAGAACAGCAATGAAATAATCTTGTTGAAACAAATTACACATATGCTCCCAACGAGGATCTGGAGAACCTTTAAAAAGCTTATGCATTTTAACATTTGTTTGCTCTTGATAAGTTTCTTCTTTTTATGAATTGAAAATGTAATTTTACTCGGGCTCTCTGTTACGTAGAACGACTGTCTCGGGCTGAGCAAGGCACCTGCTCTCAGTCTGTCGCATGAAGCGGATGAAAAGCCATCAGCTTACAACCAAGAGTGTCTGCTTCTGTAAGACACAGTCCTTTAAAGCCGTACAAATGGCGTTTGCTACTGTTAATGGATCGTAATGTAAATATCTGTGTTTCCCTATGGTCTTAGACTCTACAGCAGCTAGCAGGGTCGCCTAAGACCATCGGAAAACACAGATATTTACATTACGATTCATTAACAGTAGCAAAATTACAGTTATGAAGTAGCAACGAAAATAATTTTATGGCTGGGGGTCACCACCACATGAGGAACTATATTAAAGGGTCGCGGCATTAGGAAGGTTGAGAACCACTGCTTTAAAGGAAAGTGTGTTATGGAGCTTTAGTTCAAGTTTAATGTAAAATTTTCTCTTGTGAAATTTTAGTATTTTTGTAACAAATGGACTTAGATAAAAAGAACTCTTGGATTTGTCATGTCAGGATTTCAGGATGATGATGAAAATATTACATCGTACACAGGTGCCAGCCTTCCACTGGCCACATCTGGAACAATTCGAATAAATAAACAAATGAATAAATAGGATTAGAACTCATAGAAAAATATAAATACCCATGTAATAATCTAAATAAATAACATAAACACTAGAACAAAGAAGTGAATGGGGAGACAGACACCCTCTTCCTAAAACTGGAATTCCAAGTGACACACGTGAGAATGCAGCACACGCAGAGCGACAGCAGGGTCTTTCCCGTCACTTGTCCTCCGTGTCTAAGCCGGTGACCAGATTGGAATGAGGTTCACACACACCGTTTCTTTCCAACAACTGAGTAACCTGCAGTGATACAGCATTTTTCCTTTCCTACCGATGTGATGTGCTGGTGGCTCCTTTTTCTTTTCTGATTTGGGTAATTATTGTCTCTTTCTCTCTTTAGAGTCAGTTTACCTACAGGTTTGTTTTTTAATCTGATTTTATTGTGGTGGTAACACCTGAACTGAGATCTCTCTTCTTAGCAGGTGTTACCTGTACAGTACAGTGTGGCTGAGTATAGGCACCGTTTGTACAGCTGGGTCTCTACAACTTATTCATTGTGCACAACTGAAACCTGTGCCCATTGATGAGCAACTTCCCATCCCCCCCCCCACCTCCAGCCGTGGGGCTACCATTCTTGGATGCCTCATGTAAGTGACCCTGCTGTATTTATTCTCCCGTGACGGACACTTCCTATCGCCTACTGTCTTCTGGCTTCGTTCATGCTAGATGTTTCATTGTATGCATACACCACGTTTTATTTATGTTTGTGTGTGATGGACACTAAGTTTGTTCCCACACCTTGACTATTGTGAATAGTGATGTCATGAACTTTGGAGTATGGATACTTCCTCAAGGTGCTGATTTTGAACCTTCAGGATAACCAGAAGTGAGATGCCGAATCATGTGGTCGTGTATTTTTAATGTTTTCATGAACCTCCATGCTGTTTTCCATAGTGGCTACATCATTTTACATCCCCACTAATAGTGTGCAGGTCTCTCAATTTATCCATATCCCTGTAACATTTATTTTCTTTTTTGTTGTTTGATTTTTTTATTTTATTATTTTGCTAATGGCCTCACAGTTGTGAGCTGATTCTCACTGTAGTTTTGATTGCATTTCCCTGGTGACTGGTAACATTCAGTATCTTTTACTGGTATATACCTACTAGAGGCCCGGTACTCAAAATTCGTGCACTGGGGGAGGGAGGGGTCTCTCAGCCTGGCCTGCGCCCTCTCACAGTCCGGGACCCCTCGGGGGATGTCTGAGACCCCTCACTCCTTACCGCCTGCCTGCTCACTGCTCCTTACCGCTTAGGCTCGCCACTCCTTAGCTGAGGCAGGAGAGGCTCCCGCCACCGCCACTGCACTCAACAGCCGTGAGCCTCGCTGCTGGCTGAGCGGCGCTCCCCCTGTGGGAGCGCACTGACCATCAGGGGGCAGCTCCTGCATTGAGCGTCTGCCTCCTGGAGGTCAGTGCACATCACAGCGACTGGTCGTTCTGGTCGTCCACCATAAGGGTCGCTTAGGCTTGTATTGTACGGATTGACTATGCTTGTGTCTTCTCGGGGAAATGCCCTTTCCTGCCTTCAGTCCGTTTCCAGCCGGGAGTCATCTTTCTGCTGTTGAGCTGTAGGCAGTCCTCACGTAGCTTGGATCGTAATCCCTGCTGTACGTGTGGTTCGCAAATACCTTTTCCATTTCATGGTTGCCTTTCGCCCTATTGTTTCCTTTCTGTGCAGAACCCTCCGGTTGTGTCTGGTCCTGCGTGTCGGTGTTGGCTTTGTTGGCTGCGTTTTGGTGTCATATCCCTGCGGATGTCCACGTCCCGTGTCACCAAGATTTTCCCGTACGTTTTCTTTTAGGATTTACACTTTCAGGTCTCCCATAGATGTGGGAAAATGGTCCTACTGGGACATGACATAATGGAAGGCCCATTTGCCATTGAGATATTTTCCATGATATCATATGTTTATCTAAATAGCAATGTGGAAAAATAAATCAATAAGTAGCAATGTAGAAAGGTATGGTAGGGCTATAGTTTATAGGGTTTTTACAGAGTAATCCCCTACTATAATTAGCATTGATCAGCCCTTTATTGAAATTTTATTGTCATGATGGACAACTTAGAAACCTAAGAGTGAAAACATTGATTAAAAGTTAGGGGGAGGAGCTCTCCAAGGAGACATTATAGCTTGCATTTTGACATGAGGGAATGCTCTATCAAGCATAGCTAGAGGCCACCAGTTTAAAGAACAGGGGACTGGGAGAACGTAACCAAGAATCAGTAGCCATGACAAAAGCGATTGTCCAGGCCGTGGTGAGATTGTACGCAGCCTGAAGGTGAGAGTAATGCATTTTGTTACATTTGCATTTGTATGACTTTGCAGTACACAGGCCAGTGCTTTCAAAGATGGGACGATGCCTGTCCGAGCTCTCAGTGTAGATGCTTTACTGCCTCATGATGCTGGTTTGTAGAGAGAGAATTGGTGGGTTACTGGAGGGTTATTTAACTCTCACTCCTATTGCTAAAACACTACACCTGGACTTTCTGTAAAAAAATTAAAAGAAATATTTTTTTATTGATTTCAGAGAGGAAAGGAGAGGGAGAGAGAGATAGAAACATCCATGGTGAGAGGGAATCATGGATCGGCTGCCTCCTGCACGCCCCCCACTGGGGACCGAGCCTGCAACCCAGGGCATGTGCCCTGGCTGGAAATTGAACCCTGACCTCCTGGTTCATAGGTCGACGCTGAACCATTGAGCCATGCTGGCTGTTTGGATTTTCTTTAGTAAGTTTTATTGCTTTGCTGTTTCAATATGAAATGTCAACAATATTGTATTTAAAGTGATACGATAGAATAAAATTAAAAGAGTAGACAGTGAGAAATACGTAGACATATAGCCACGTACTTTTTGCCATGCACACATATGGCATAAGAGGAAAAATGGCAAAGTTAAAAAAAATCTGAATCGAATCATAAATTGCCTCCACTAACAGCATCACTTCCAACATGTGCCCGGACCATCACACTGATTTCTCAGTGAACGGTAATGAACGCGGGCCCCTCTGTGGTACCGGCTGGGGGACCCGCTGACTAGTAAGGCCGCTGTTGATTAAGGAGCGGAGCCAGGGCTTGCCAGTGGGTCACACACTAGCCTAGCAGTAACCTTTCCTACGTCAATGTCAATCCACTGCAATAATGAGATTTAGCAGCAAACGCTGTGCCGATCACCACAGGGTCGGCCCTGTGCCGCGAACTGATGAGGAGCCGTGCGCCGACGTGGATATGCAGACATGAAGCAATGCCAGGGCCACCACTGCAGTGATTGCGCTGCGTTTCATGACAGATCCATTGTTGGTATGTAGACCGCAAAACGTGAACTGGAAAACCCAGGTAATGAGAGAACCGTACGGAGGAATTACCCGAGACTCTCTGGAACCGGAGCGTTTCAGATGCAGCCTCTGCCAGCCCACCTGGCATAAAGCAAAGAGCGGTCACCTGGGCTACATTTGCTAAGGGAGGCGAACAGGAAATCGGATGAAGCCCAGAGTCTCTCGGACCCGGGTCCAGACCATGGCGGCTTGACGGGAGATGCAGAGCGTGGTCCCTGGGCAAGGCGCCTGGCCATGCAAGGTATATATTTTTATATCAAATATTAAAAGGCCGATGTATAGCTTTTACACAATTTGAATTGGCAATGATGGCCTTTAACATGGATCCAATGTTCCTGGCTCTAAAAGAAGTTTTTGGTAAGACTTAAAAGGACTGTTCAGACTCTCTCAGTTGTTTTCACTCTATTATAAAGATTTTTGAAGTCTAAATTATGTTATCTGTTCTAGTAAATCATCATGCTCCTTTAGAATTCGGTCCTTTATTCTTCTCTGACCGGCATTTATGGCTTCCTCCTTTTGATGCTTCGTGGAAGGGACCTGGGTGTCATATCTCTCCTGTGCAATCTCCTGTCTGAGTTGCTGGTTCACGTCCTTGTTTTCTGCAGCGGATTGTGAAGTGATTTCCTAGGAAAGGCTGTGGGCATTGTTTCTGCATCCACAGGTTCCATTACCACACTTGATTGGGAATGTACCTGAGAAAAGCATTCAAGGTGAAAATAATTTTTAAAATGTACATGTTATTTAAATGTGTTTACGGAGAGCCCTGTCTACATGACTGTTTCCTCTAGCTGTAAGAAATTTCTCATATTCTATTTAAAGTACTACCTCACACTTTTCTCTGTTTTCTGGTTTCCGATAGACCCTCCATCTTTTAATTTATTTTAATAGTATCTGTCTATTTTGTCTATTCTATGAGATAATTTTTGAATTTTAAATTGTTAAAATTCTATTTTTTTAAGTAAACAGTGACTAGTGATATTTAAATTTATTCAATTTCTAGTTCATTTTTATAGAACGTTGCTTCTTAGGATTGCAATGTCTTTTTTAAAAAAATGACATAATTTATTTTTAATGGCACTTCTGTTTCTAAAATACCTCTTTCCTTAAGTTTTTTTTTTTTTTAAACTGCATTTCTTATCTTTTATGTTATAGGTTTTCTCAAATTTCTGGTAATCTTTCTCTATTTTCCTATACAAGTAAATCATACCATGGACAGTCTGGAGATTGCTAATGTAACGGTCTGATAATGACGCTGAGTGAATGTGTCTTTCTAACTGTGCTGTGTAGAGTGAGTGCAGAGGTAAGGTACCCAGCAGCGGCCGTTCCCCTGAGCGATGGCAGGTTCCACTTGAACTTTATCTCCCACCCGCTGGGCATAGAGCCATTGTCGTCAGAGCCCCTGGCGCAGGTGGGCCGGCCCTGGCGGTGTTGTGACCTGGAGGTCACCGTCACAAGGGCCGCCCGAGCAGAGTCATGGCGTTTACCGGGTTATTAACGATGGTTGGCACAGCCTATGCAATGCGTGTAAACTGAATTATGGCACCAGATGAAATTATAGATGGGAATGAGGCTTGTGTGCCATCCATTATCTTGGGGAATCAAGAAGTGATTTAATATCATCTTGAAAAAAATAAAATAGAATATGCTCTTTAAAAATCAAGTAAACAGACATAGGAAAGAAAAACAGTATGGCGTGAGAGGTTCTGTGATGGTGGCCAAATATGATGGAATATAAGCAAAATAAGATGGTATTGGCAGCTTCCCCGAGAGGTCACTGAGAGGTTTACACACAACAGGAGAGGGAGAGTGGACTTTGTGAGGGTTGCACCTGGAAAGGAAAAAGCACACACCTTAGATAGGACTTCCAGTTTTGTCTGTGATGAAATAGCTTATATTGAGCTAACCCTCCTTCTGAAGCAATTTTAATTGTTGGACAGATATTTATTATTTAAGCAAATAGTAATTAAAGAGATGGACAAAGAGTCTATTTCGGCAGGGCTTGAGCAGTTATAAAATTTGAAAAGGGAAATACGAGGAGAGACCACATTCATTTTGGATTTTTTGCTGAGGACACATTTTCACACAGTTCCAAGTTTACTGAAAGAATCCAAGGATTAGACCGCAATATTTTTGGGCCGTGGATTCCCAGGTCAGAGATTGGGCTGAAAAGTGCTAGGAACTGAGAAAGACGAGTCACCCAATTTCTAAAGTACTCCCCTCAATTTGTTGGCTGACTCCTAAGCCGTCCATGTACAGAGGTAACCCCCAGAAACACAGCAGAGAATAGGCTAAAAATCATATCTGAAAAAATAACATTTGACAGCTTTTCAAATTTTGTAATAATTTCTGAACATGATAGATAATTGCCAAAAGGAAGCCCTCAATGATCTTAAGGGAGTAAATTAATACCAAATAATTTCAAAAGCAAAATTATGATCATGTTTAAATTTACAGGAAAACATTTAATTTAATTTGGGATTCAGATGAATCTCCCTGTTTACCATGAGACAAGGTAGAATCTCTGAAAGAATGCGTTGCCCCTTAGGAATTAAGTCAGCTCTGACCTTTCTCTTCCAAGTTAAAAGATGTGTAAGGTCCGGCAGGCACGGCTCAGTGGATAGAGCGTCGGCCTGCGGACTGAAGGGTCCCAGGTTCGATTCCGGTCAAGGGCACAGGCCTGGGTTGCAGGCTCCATCCCCATTGGGGGTGTGCAGGAGGCAGCCGATCCATGATTCTCTCTCATCATTGATGTTTCTCTCTCTCTCTCTCTCCTTCCTCTCTGAAATCAATAAAAATATATTTAGAAAAAAGATGTGTAAGGAGCATGCAGGCATTGATCCACGGGGTTGTGACAGATGGCCTCAAGGAGAATAGCTGTGCTCGGTGAGAGAAAGGCGAGTGGAGAAAGTATTCTGAAGAGGTGGAGGCCTAATTTGTTTACACAAGAGAGGGTGTTCCAATGTTACTAACAGGGTAGGAAGATATTATGATGAAAAAGATGGGTACGATACTCAGAACAGAGAATGTATTTCGTGTTTGTTGCCTGTATTTGGGGCCAAGACGGGATGCATTTTCACTCTCTCATCCTCGTTCTGTGCTGGGATGGATGCCAGGCGTTGCCAGAACTAGATGTCCACAGTTTGTAATGACACAGAGATTTTCTTTATCAGGTATTTGCTTCCTGTTTTCTTACTTGGGTACTTTTTCATTACATATGGAGAAGGTTGTATCAATCAGCTCCAAACAATTATATATTTCCTTTACCTGTAAAGTAGGATGTGCATATAATTTTTATCTGTAATTCGACTTTGTTTTGACTCTGATGACATTGCTTTCTTTATTTTGAATGTCATATAGCCCCAAATCCTTCAAAATAAATATGCAGAGCTGGGCTGTCAGGGAACACATGATTGGCATGAGCCGTCAATGCTCATTAAGATGAAACTTTGGCATGCCTTATATCAGGAAGAGCCAGATTTAATAAATGTCACGAGCTTGCCAGATGTTCCATTGTAAAATATGATAGATTTTTACAAGGATAATGCTTCATAAACAAGGTCAGTTGTATTCAATTAAATTGTCTTCATATGCTGCTAATATTAATTTATGACAATGAGAAATTCTTGGTAATTCTGACACTGTAATTTCAGACTTTTGTTTAAACTTCCAAATAGTCAAAGTCAATGTTAGTAGTAAAGTGGAAGTTTAATCTAATCAACTTAAGAAATAAATGTACTTTCTTGCTAGTTATTTTTTTAAGAGGTTAACCTAAAATGTAGAAATTATCTTCTCCCTTCAAATTATATTGTTCGCTCTTTTTAAAAAATATATATTTTATTGATTTTTTTAGAGAGGAAGGGAGAGGGGTAGAGAGCCAGAAACATTGATGAGAGAGAAACATCAATCAGCTGCCTCCTGCACACCCCCTACCGGGGATGTGCCTGCAACCAAGGTACATGCCCTTGACCGGAATTGATCCTGGGACCCTTGAGTCCTGGGACCCTTGAGTCCACAGGCCGACGCTCTATCCACTGAGCCAAACTGGCCAGGGCATTCGCTCTTATATTCCCTGCTGTACAGAAAAAAGAGGAGAAAAATTAGCCAAAATATTTTTTTCTGCTTTAAATAATTTTGTTAATAGCTCTCAGACAAAATTGATCAATTTGATAGTCTTTTATTTTCTTTCAAAGTCTATTGGTTAGCTGTATGAGAAACCTTTACCAAATTAGTCTTACAGTTATGTGGGAATGCAGAATATAGATTAAATAAGCATGCTGTGAGTCATAGTTTTGTATATAAACATAGGTTACACACACACATATATATACATATAGTCTGCATACTTAATATAAAGTCTCTTATAGAGCAATGCTCATTAACTATTTATTGACAGAGAGAGTGAGTGAATGGGACAAGTAATTTTGACTCTATTAATAATATATTAACTGAATACTTAGAAATGAAAACTATAAATGACAAAGAATAATGAAAAATGTATTGTGAGAGGTGTGAACTTATCATGAAATGGAAGACATGTCTTACCAAGGCCTTTAATGTACTATCCACTTCTTGCTCACTAGATCAGATTAGCTATCTGTCATGAATATAGTGGACAAATTATTGCATATATTCATGTATAATGAGTGCATACATCCATCAAAGAACATACACAAGAATACTTATTTAAGGGTATTCATGAATTCCAAATGTGGGAACAACCTAAATGTCCCTTCATTCAGTAGAATGTATAAGTAAATTGTAGAATCTTCAAACTGTAGTATATTATGCACCAATGAAGAAAAGAATGGTTTGTTGCTACATGAAGCAAGTTGATGAATCTCAAAGACCTATGGATGAATGAAAGACTTAGGAAATAAAACATGTTGGATAATTCCATTTATATGAAGTTTAAAACATAGTAAAACTCATCTATGGTGACGGATAGATAAGCAGTGGTGTCTTTGGTGAGGGAAGGAGAGCCACGGGGTGGAGAGAGGGAGCCTTCTGCCATGCTGGGAGCAGTGCACGTATCGGCAGGTGAGAGATACATAAAAGCATCCTACGTAAAAGCTGATCAGCAAATTTATGATTTGTGCATTTTATTGTGGAGTATTGAAGGATATTTTAAATTAAATGCAAATAATTTGTTTTGTGCACAGAATAATGATCTAATTTCCCTCTTCCTTTTTGTAAAAGTTTGATTCAACAGAATTTAAAATTTTCATTATTATTCAAATGTCATATAGTCTTTTAGCATAAATCCTCATTTAAAATATATGTGAGGATGATTTCATTCCAGTAAGTATATAAAACAACTGGAAGGAAACAGAACTTTAAGTGATGTGAAATAACTTGCTTCAGTATTCCTAAAGAACATTTTTATGTCACTGGAGAAATAACCACCAACTATGGGATTTGTCCTTCCAGGATTCCAGAAAATACTAGTGCTGGAATATCAACTTTATGTTGATTATGCTCTTCATACGCTGCCATTTTTATCTCTATTTCTTCTTTCCGAGTAGAAATATAGTCTATTAATGACTCCAAGTAAAAATACAAACCATCCGTATTAGGAGTGTAAAAGTATAAGTTAAGCATCCCTGATGATTTTAAGCAACTTTTACATAAAGTAAGTACAAGGTCACTCACACCCTTCAATGGCTGTTTGAATCATTATATTAATCGTGTTCCTTAGCCGGTGGGCCAGGGAGACAGTGTACAAACAGAAAACTCAGGGACTAAAGCAGTGCTTCCCAACCTTCCTAACGCCGCGACCCTTTAATACAGCTCCTCATGTTGTGGTGACCCCCAACCATAACATTATTTTCGTTGCTACGTCATAACTGTAATTTTGCTACTGTTATGAATCGTAATGTAAATCTCTGTGTTTTCCGATGGTCTTAGACTCTACAGCAGCGGTTCTCAACCTGTGGGTCGCGACCCCTTTCACAGGGGTCGCCTGAGACCATCAGAAAACACAGATATTTTACATTACGATTCATTAACAGCAGCAAAATTACAGTTATGAAGGAGCAACGAAAATAATTTATGGTTGGGGGTCACCACAACATGAGGAACTGTATTAAAGGGTCATGGCGTTAGGAAGGTTGAGAACCACTGGACTAGAGGGAGGCACTACATGTACACGTGTGATTTACTGAGCCTGTCACCACACACGTGGTTGAGTTTCCTGCAAATATTCTCACAGTGGCAATATCAGCGGACATTTCTACATACCAGGATGTTAGATCTCGGCTTAATCTACATAAACTTTATGCAAAACTTTATATAGAACCTTCAGGTCAGCGAACTTCAACCTTTTCTACCTGGTGCACTTGCAAACAGGTCATCCCAGGAGCTGCCCTCTCGCGAACCGTCATCCAAACACCTCTCGCCCCTCCTTGGCATGGGTCCATTCCCCTGTGTAAACCTCTCCCCTTCGGATTCTTCCCATCAAATCCTCTATAGAAAGGCACAATAGAAAGTTATTTTGAATCAGTTGATTTTTCAAACATCTTAAACCTGGACCCACATTAGGAATTACATGGTGCATCATTACCAGTTTAAATACTAATATAATTGAAAAAAATTCACGAACCATATTTATGCTAAGCACATCAATTCTATTCTATTATTCTACACATATATTGCCTATTATCTGGTAAATTGATTTGATGATCTTGTCATGTATTGTGTAAAAAGTAATTAGAAAGATACTACTCAAGAGTTTGCTAAAAAATGTCCCAATCTAATCTTATTTTACCGAATGTTCAGTTGCTTACTTTCACTGAAAATTGACTCTCAGTTGGGAAGAAGTAGAAATGTGATACGTTTGGTCATTTCCAAGCCATAATGCTCCATAGTTGAGCAATGTATAACTCTTATTAATAATTATAAACACTTTCTATTGCATCTACCTCCTTTCATCTCCCCACAATCATTAAACACATCAAACCTGGCTGGTCGGTGTGGCACAGTAGTTGAGTGTCGACCTAGGAACCAGGAGGTCTCGGTTCAATTCCTGGTCAGGGCACATGCCTGGGTTGTGGGCTTGATCCCCAGTGTGGCAGCCAATCAGTGATTCTCTCTCATCATTGATGTTTCTATCTCTCTCCCCCTCTCCTTTCCTCTCTGAGATCAATAAAAATATATAAAAAACCCAACATCATCATTGGCTTGCTGTCTTCATCCCTACTGACCGTGTGCCATTCACCTCGCGTGTCCTCAGCATCCCTGTGGTGCCTTATTTCTCAGTTCCCTGACATGATTGCTCCTCTGTGTTAATTGCTTGAAATGCTCAACTACTGAAACTTTTTTGTTCTTCTCCTGATGTCTTTTGATATCCTATATAATAAAAGCTTAATATGCTAAGTGTCTGGTCATCCAGTTGGCCATTCAACCAATCAAAGCATAATATGCTAATGATATGCTAAAGCCGCTCAACCACTCACTATGATGTGCACTGACCACCAGGGTCAGACACTCTGACTGGTAGGTTAGCTTGCTGCTGGGATTTGGCCGATTGGGACTAAGAAAGATGGGCCAGACATGCCCTGGAGCCCTCCCGTGGTCCCTCCCCAGCTGGCCAACCTCCTGTGTCCCTCCCCGGCCCAGATCATGCACCGTTGGGGTCCCTCAGCCTGGCCTGAGCCCTCTCGCAATCTGGGCTCAGGGACCCCCTCCCCTCCTCCCCTGAATGCATGAATTTCGTGCACTGGGCCTCTAGTAACATTATATTTAAAGAAGGAAACATCAAGAATAGTGAGAGGAATTTTCATGTATCTTTTATCCAAATTCTCTAATGTTTAATATTTTTTCCAAGTTAAATATACATTTAAGAATTTTTGGTCCTCTAAATTATTAGATGAAACTATTAAAGGACACAATTGTAGGTTAGAATATGGCCTTTTATAATTTTATAAGCGTAAATGATTAAGATCAAAGGTAAATGGGAGAGAGAAACCAAGATGGCGGCATAGGTGAAACACCTAACCTGCAGCCGGGCACAACAATTTCAAAGGCACAACTAGAGGTCAGAACGGACATCGTCCAGAACCACAGGAGAGCTGGCGGACTGAAATGCCCACAGCTGGGGGGAAGGAGAAGGCCACGGGGACAATCGGGGGAGCCGTAAAAGCCTGAGGTATGGAGAAACTGGCGGAGACACGAGCACGCGCGCCTGCGGGGAGGATGGAGCCGGAGAGGAAGGGGCGGCTGACGGCCTGGCCGGCGTTCACTGGCAGGAAGGAGATAAAGGCTCCGGAGTGCGCTAAGCGCCGGCTCCGACTGCACTGAGCGCCAGTTCCGGGCGAAACCCTGGGAAGCCAGGCGCAGGCTGGGGGAATGAATCTGGGCTGTGGGGCGCAGGCACAGAGGAGCGGGGGAAGGCAGAGCTCCAGAGGCGCGCACGGGAAGGGGCGCAAAGGACGGACTGTTGCCTGCGCCACTGAACTGCCCTAGCGGGAAGGAGACATAAGCTCAGGACCGTGCTGAACCCCAGTTCCGACTGCACTGAACCCCAGTTCCGGGCGAAACCCTGGGAAGCCAGGCGCACGCTGGGGGAATGAATTTGGGCTGTGGTGGCGGAGGCACAGAGAAGCGGAGGCTCCAGACGCGCGCACTGGAAGGTGCGCAGAGGACGGACTTTTGCCTGCGCCACTGGGTGGCCCTGCTGGGAAGGAGACAGGGACGCCAGACTGCGCTGAGACCCAGTTCCAACTGCACTGAAACCCAGTTCCAGGCAAGAATCTGGGAGTCCAGATTCATTAGGGGAGGGACTGGACTGTTTGGCAGTGGGCGAAACTCCAGGGCGCGTTTCTCTCAGAGGTGTTTACAAGGAATACAGAGGGACACAGACACAGGAGCCTCATAGGGCGGGGCTGACAGGAAGCCAAGGTTGTAGGCTCCACCCTGTAGCTCCGCCCCAGCCAAGCTGAGCAGAAGCTTTTTCCTGCTGAGTGCCTCAAGTAGTGGCTGACCCACACTGCATTGGAGACCCAGAAATGAGGGCATCTAGTGGTTGGTGGGAGATGACACCAGATTTCAATCACTTGCATAAGGGAGGCATTCTAGAGGCAGACTCAGTGAGCGCCAAGGCATTGCTGCATCAAGACCCGGCCCACAAACATGTCTCCTGCACAGCAACTCTTCCTATATAGACAAAGAGGGTCCTCACGGCCAATTGGCCTGGAGGACAATTCCTCCCAGTGACACCAACAACAATCAAGACTTAACTGTACAAAGGAGGACCAAGATGGAGACATAGGGCGGCAGCCTGATCGTTGCCTACCACAACAATATTGAGACTACGACGGGAGAGCAGAGCAGACACCAGCCAGAAAGACCGGGGGGCTGGCTGAGCAGATGCTCTACAACTAGAATAAAAGAGAGGGGTACGCAGGATGATGCTGATGCCGGTGACCCAAAGTCCACACTTTAAGAACTATGGCTCAGGCGACACAATGGTGGCCTGGAACGTGCTCGGCGCAGTTCCCCCGGCGGTCTCCGGCTGAGGGGACGGCTCCACTCGCTGCCGAGCACGGACAGACGAGCCCCTGGGAGACATGGGGTGGGAGACTCCGTGCTTGCTGACCTCCGAGTCCTTCAAGAATCTCAATGCCCCGAAGTGGCCAGGTGCGCACGCTCAGCGACTGGCCACCGTTGCAGACCCAAGGGCCGACGCAGCGACACCGGACCAGCCCACCGCCGGACACCGGGCACACCGGAGCCTTGCCGAGCCCGCCGCCCAACGAGTTCTGCGGCAGCCGCCCTGGAGCTCTGAGAAAATGACCGAAGGAATTGCTGAGAGGGAATTGACCAACAGGAATTGGGATCAAGAAGACGAAACCCCGCTGAGACCCGAGTCCAGGCGAGCCTGCGAGCCTCTGGGCTCAGATGTGGTCACACGCCTCTGGGTCTAGGTGAGGCCTCACGCCCCTGGGTTTGGGTGAGGCCACGCGCCCCTGGGTCCAGGTGAAGCTGGATTCCGGGTTCGGGTGAGGCCATGTGCCCCTGGGTCCGGGCGAATCTGAACCCTGGGTCCGGGTGAGGCCGGGGGCCCCTGGATACGGGTAAGGCTGGGTCCCGAGTACGGGTGAGGCCGTGAGCCCCTGGATCCGGGTGAGACCACGCGACCAGGGGTCTGAGAGAGGTAACGCGCCCCTGGGTCCGGGTGGCTTCGTGCACCTAGGTCCAGGTGAGGCCACGTGCCCCTGGGTCTGAGAGAGGCCATGCACCCCTAGGTCCGGGCGAGACCATGTGTCCCTGGATCCGGGTGGGGCCTCGTGCACCTAGGCCCGGGTGGGGCCGCGTGCCCCAGGGTCTGGGGGAGACCAGGCGTCCCTGGGTCCGGGTGAGACCGTGTGTCCCTGGATCCGGGTGAGGCCTCGTGCGCCTAGGCCCGGGTGAGGCCACATGCCCCTGGGTCTGGGGGAGGCCAGGCGTCCCTGGGTCCGGGTGAGACCGTGTGTCCCTGGATCCGGGTGAGGCCTCGTGCGCCTAGGCCCAGGTGAGGCCACGTGCCCCTAGGTCTGGGGGAGGCCAGGCGTCCCTGGGTCCGGGTGAGACCGTGTGTCCCTGGATCCAGGTGAGACCTTGTGCACCTAGGCATGGGTGAGGTCACGTGCCCCGGGGTCTGAGAGGCCAAGCGTCCCTGGGTCCGGGTGAGACCATGTGTCCCTGGATCCGGGTGAGGCCGCATGCACCTAGACCCGGGTGAGCCCAAGTGGCCCTGGGTCTGGGAGAGGCCAAGCGTCCCTGGGTCCAGGTGCGACCATGTGTCCCTGGAGCCGGATGAGGCCTCGTGCACCTAGTCCCGGGTGAGGCCACGTGCCCCTGGGTCTGGGAGAGGCCAAGCGTCCCTGGGTCCGGGTGAGACCATGTGTCCCTGGATCCGGGTGAGGCCTCGTGCACCTAGGCCCGGGTGAGCCCAAGTGGCCCTGGGTCTGGAAGAGGCCAAGCGTCCCTGGGTCCGGGTGAGACCATGTGTCCCTGGATCCGGGTGAGGCCTCGTGCACCTAGGCCCGGGTGAGGCCACGTGCCCCTGGGTCTGGGAGAGGCCAAGCGTCCCTGGGTCCGGGTGAGACCATGCGTCCGTGGATCCGGATGAGGCCTCGTGCACCTAGGCCCGGGTGAGCCCAAGTGGCCCTGGGTCTGGGAGAGGCCAAGCGTCCCTGAGTCCGGGTGAGACCATGTGTCCCAGGATCCGGGTGAGGCCTCATGCACCTAGGCCCGGGTGAGCCCAAGTGGCCCTGGGTCTGGGAGAGGCCAAGCGTCCCTGGGTCCGGGTGCGACCATGTGTCCCTGGATCCGGATGAGGCCTCGTGCACCTCGGCCCGGGTGAGCCCAAGTGGCCCTGGGTCTGGGAGAGGCCAAGCGTCCCTGGGTCCGGGTGCGACCATGTGTCCCTGGATCCGGGTGAGGCCTCGTGCACCTAGGCCCGGGTGAGCCCAAGTGGCCCTGGGTCTGGGAGAGGCCAAGCATCCCTGGGTCCGGGTGAGACCATGTGTCCCTGGATCCGGGTGAGGCCGCGTGCACCTAGGCCCGGGTGAGCCCAAGTGGCCCTGGGTCTGGGAGAGGCCAAGCGTCCCTGGGTCCGGGTGCGACCATGTGTCCCTGGATCCGGATGAGGCCTCGTGCACCTAGGCCCGGGTGAGCCCAAGTGGCCCTGGGTCCGGGAGAGGCCAAGCGTCCCTCGGTCCGGGTGAGACCGTGTGTCCCTGGATCCGGTTGAGGCCTCGAGCACCTAGGCCCGGGTGAGCCCAAGTGGCCCTGGGTCTGGGAGAGGCCAAGCATCCCTGGGTCCGGGTGAGACCATGTGTCCCTGGATCCGGGTGAGGCCGCGTGCACCTAGGCCCGGGTGAGCCCAAGTGGCCCTGGGTCTGGGAGAGGCCAAGCGTCCCTGGGTCCGGGTGCGACCATGTGTCCCTGGAGCCGGATGAGGCCTCGTGCACCTAGGCCCGGGTGAGGCCACGTGCCCCTGGGTCTGGGAGAGGCCAAGCGTTCCTGGGTCCGGGTGAGACCATGTGTCCCTGGATCCGGGTGAGGCCTCGTGCACCTAGGCCCGGGTGAGGCCACGTGCCCCTCGGTCTGGGAGAGGCCAAGCGTCCCTGGGTACGGGTGAAGCCAGATCCTGGGTCCGGGTGAGGCTGTGCGCCCCTGGATCAATCCGGGTGAGGCTGGGTCCCAGGCCCGGGTGAGAACACGCGCCCCTTGGGTAGTGGTGAGGCCACGTGCCCCTTAGTCTGGGTGACGCCGTGCCCCTGGGTTCGGCCGAGACCAAACCAGAGGGAGTCGGACCTCCATTACCACCATTTGTCCACCATCCAGAGCTGAGGGGTCAGTGCTGACATGTACACATAAGGAACTACTGGACATTGAAATTGGGTCTCAAAAGAACTGTGGGTCCAGGGGGAAGCTCGCTACAGATTGATTCATTTGCCTGTCAGCATAACTATTATTGCTCGTCTCACATTCAGTTCTTATTAGTATATATCTAGCGACATATGATCTCGCTCATCTAGGGGAAATGATGAACAACATAGACTGAGGAACAAGAACAGAACCAGAAGCAAGGAGGCATCGATCGGACTATCGGGCCTCAGAGGGAGGATAGGGGAGGGTAGGGGGAGGGTGGGGGGGAGGGGGAGAGTTCAACCAAAGGACCTGTATGCTTGCATATAAGCCTATCCAATGGTTAAGTTCAACAGGGGATTGGGGCATGCGTGGGGAGAGGGGTGGGATGGGAATGGGGGGATGAGGACAAATATGTGACACCTTAATCAATAAAGAAATTTAAAAAAAAAAATGAAATAAAATGGATGTAGAATCCAAAAAAAAAAAAAAAAGGTAAATGGGAATTTTACAACATCTACCTATAGGTGAGGAATGCAGATCAATAACAAAAATTAACATCCTATATAATAAAAAGGGAATATGCAAATTGACTGTCACACCATCACAAAGATGGCAGCGCCCATAGCCACAAAATGGCGGCACCCAGTCCCCTCAGTCCCACCAGAGTCCCCCAGTCCTTTTAGCCCAGCTGGGGAGCGGGGAGCAGCAGGTGCACAGTGCAGCTGGACCTGCCCTCAGCCCCCCAGCCGCCCAGGGCCGCCCGAGGCTCAGGTAACCAGGGCCGCCCGAGGCTCAGATAACCAGGGCCGGCCGAGGCTCAGGTAACCAGGGCCGGCCGAGGCTTGCGCTGCCAGCAGTGGCAGCAGTAGAGGTGTGATGGGGGTGTCACCTTCCCCTGATCACTGGGTCACCTCCCACCCCTGAGGGCTCCCAGACTGTGAGAGGGGGCAGGCCAGGCTGAGGGAACCCCCCTCCAGTACATGAATTTTCATGCACCGGGCCTCTAGTATGAATATAAGTAGAAGTTTAGGTTGGATGAAATAAAATGAACAACTGATAATTCCATTGCAATCATGACTCCCTTGTTAGATTTTTTAAAAAAATTGATAGAATTATAAAAATAAGACTACTTACAATATTTTTCTTGATATTAAATCATACTCATGGATTAACAGTTGAGAAGATAGAACCACTGTAGGGTAGACACACTTTTTGAATAAATAAAGCCAGAGGAAATATTGCAAAGACATTAGACCTTGTTTAAAAAAAAACCTCAGAAATTGCATTAGAGTTTGTAAAAAGACTCAAGAATTGCATAGTGTTACATTTTTATTTGTCCTCAGAGAATCTACTAATCTAAGAATCAGGGTGTCATGGTTTTACTAAATGAAACAGTGCTAACTTTGGAAACCGGGAGACAAATGTATTCAAAACGCTTCACATTCGCTGTAGTGCAGGCGTCATTGCTGCCGATTCAGTTTGCTAAGTGTTATCCAAAATCAATGCAAGAGGGAAGACAAGTTGAACTTGTGCAGAGATGTGAGGGGTTCCAACACGGCTTCTCTGAAGCTGTATCCCCGCAGGCACCCCATAGAATGAAACCCATACTCAGCTTTCAGATCTATTTACCTTCATTAACCATAAACTGCAGGCAGGTTGTGGGCTCGCAGATTTAGGTTCTTTATTGTTGTTTCCTGTTAATGACGGTTGCTGTTTACTCCCCTTTCCTTTAACGTTTCCGGCAACGATCCAGCACAGAGGGTGGGAAGCCCTTGCCGAAGCGCAATCGGCACATGCGAACACGTTGTATTCACAGCACACGATGGGAGAAACGCTGAGTTCCTCTCCCCCAGACAACGAATCAGAGTGGTGTAACACACAGACACGGCAGGGCAGCACACGTTTGCTTTATCACTGGAATCACAGGGTATGTCTGCACTTCAAATATCACTGCTCACTAAATGCTTATGTCAGACAAAAGGATATACGGTGATACCTATGTTCAACGGATGCTGGCATTCATGGAATACGCTGACATCACCCATAAAAATGGGATTGGCAATAAAAATACTTTGGAAAATTGTTCAAAAAGCTGCAGTACTTTAAACATTATCTTAACCTTCCCCTTCTATAAAACGATGTTGATTGGTAAAACCGTTTTAATCCCACAGAGTTTAAAATCAGTCAGAGCTTTAGGTGTGCCCTGGCCAGTTTGGCTCAGTGGATACAGTGTCGGCCTGCGGACTGAAGGGTCCCAGGCTCGATTCCTACCTGGGTTGCTGGCTTGACCCCCAGTAGGGGGCGTGCAGGAGGCAGCTCATCAGTGATTCTCTCTCATCATTGATGTTTCTATCCCTCTCTCCCTCTCCCTTCCTCTCTGAAATCAATAGAAATATATATATTTTTTAAAAGAACTTTAGTTGCATGCAAACCCCACCCGAATAAGAACCCCAATAATTTTTATTAAAAGTATTTTAAAAACTTGAAAAAATGTAAAATTCACCAGTTTCCCCATTTTTCATACAAAGAAGGTAATGCACAGCCCGACGCCCAGCCCGTGGCCAGGTGGCTGCCACCAGACAGGAGCGCCGCTTGCCAGTGGCAGAGCCGACGAGCGAGCTTCCTCAGGGCTGGGCCGTAGGAGCAGTCAGTCCATGGCAACCACTTCTCTTTTCCTTCCTTTTTGAAAATATATATTTATTGATTTCAGTGAGAGGGAGAGGGAGAGAGAGAGAGGAGAGAGAGAGAGAGAGAGAGAGAGAGAGAGAGAGAGAGAGAGAGAACATCAATGATGAGAGAGAATCATGGATCAGCTGCCTCCTGCATGTCCCCACATTGGGGATGGAGCCCACAGCCGGGCATGTGCCCTGACCGGGAATTGAACCTTGACCCCCTGGTTCATAGGTCGATGACAAGCCACTGAGCCACACAGGCCAGGCCATACTTCTCTCTTTTTATAAAAAAGCTATGGGACTTAGGAAGAGAACATTAATGTCTCTCTGTCGCTGACCTGACTGGGATCCCTGTGATATTTTTGAAATACTGGTGCTTTATGATGTTGCCTTAACTAATAGTTAACTTGGATTTATAACAAAAAAAGTCATTAAATTGAAACCAGCCTCATTTCTATTGTTTTCTACTGTTTTTGAAGAGCTGACTGCCTGCATCAGAATTACTCATTCTGCTAGCTAAATAACAAATTCTTATTTCCATCTCGGTTCTATTAAATCAGAATCGCTGAGACTGTAAATATTTTTGGCCTTCAGCCTCACTGCTATGACTTTTTAAATTGGTTGTCATCTCATGAATCCACAAATATAGCCATTCCCTCCCTCCAACCCCCAAGTTATCCGTCGCTTTAGCACAAGCTTCAGACGTTGCATGAACACTTTCCGGAGTGCCCTCACGTGTAGACTGGCAAATTTCCCCTCCCTTTGGCTGGGTGCACCGGTGCCATATTGTTAATTCATTAACATTCACACACAGCCCACGGCACTGGAGCTCATCTCACCCTGGAATGCTCATCTCAGCCGGTTCTCCAGAAGGCCTAGCGCAGTCCGCTTGCCCCCGGGAACCCTAGACAGCCGACCGGCAGTATGCTGGGGGCATTTTAAAAAGCAAGATCAACACGAAAATGCAAAAAGCACAGGGCTGCTACACCCGGCACTAAATAAACCTTGAAAAGGACTTGTTCACCGCCTGGGAGCTGAAACAAGAAGGCTGCCAAGTCTCTATTGCGTGTCATAACGTTCGATGTCTAACACAATCGCATTTGGTATTTCTTCCTTCAAAGTAACTTGCTCTCTTTGTGTTATCTAATACATTTTTTTTATCATCTTGCCAATTTCCTCCAAAAACATTTTGCTAGAAATTTAATTGAAAGTGCATTCAATCTATAGGTAAATTTGAGGAGAATTAATATCTATAAAATAATCTGTCTTCTGTTCCACAAACATGATATACTTTTTTATTTAAGTAAAATAAAAAAGGAAATAAAAGATAAGTTGGATGTAAACAAAATTAAAACCTTGCACTCTTCTAAAACACCGTTAAGACAAGGTGGGGAGGGGGGTTGGGGAACTGGATGAAAGAAGGTGAAGGGATTAGTCAACAATAAATACATTCATAACCCATAGACACAGACAACAGTGGTGAAAGTGAGAGGGAAGGGGGTGGAGGTAGGTGGATCCGGGCAAAGGGGAGAAAATGGGGGGCAGGATGCGACTTTGTTGGGGCAATGGCCGCACGATACAGTGTGCAGATGATGTTTGATTGAGTTGGACACTTGAAACCTATATGGTTTGGGGAGCCAATGTCACCCCAATAAATTTTAAAAAGGAAAAGGCAAGCCAAAGACTAAGAGAAATATTCTTCATACATACGTTGGACTAAAGACTTGTAATCAGATTATGTAAATTCATACAACTCAATAATATGAAGAAAAATAACCCAAAGTCTGTTGTTTTATTAGGACTTCTCTTCAGCTGCAGTTTTGGACAAATGCCTCAAAGCAAAATTATAAGATGATTGTGTTCATTTTCTCTGATTCCCTTTTAAAACACACACGCACGCACACACACACACACATGCATACACGCACACACACACACACACCAAAAAAACACACTAAGCAACGTATTAGCTCTTCAGTTCCGCTGCCCGTGGTCCTGAATGGGATGTTGTGCGCCGGGCGTTGGAGAGAAAGCCAAGGGGGCTTAGTTTTGTTGTTCTGTCCGTCTGGGCAGGGAGTGAGCCCCAGTGAGACTGGAGCTGGCTGCTGACCATTGGATAGCTGGGAAATGATGGAAAGCAACCCCAGCCAATCTCACAGAGCTCTGAGGTCAAAGTGAAGGCAGGGAAGGCCCAGTGTGCGCGGCCCTGCCGGGCAGCCTTCCACGTGTCTCACGAGAGGGCAGCCAGTTTTCAACATCAACCCAACCTGGATCTCCTGACCACGTCGTCACGGTACAAATAGAAAGTAAAAGGAGGTGCACCCACTCTTTTCTCTCTCCTATGCCGCCATCCATGGGTACTGCCCGGAAGGAATGCGCTTAGCATGGCTGGTAGCCCGACAGAGCTCTCTCAGGACAGTGGAACGTTTCCTGTCCTCCTCTCTCCCTTTATTCCTGTGGATGAGCTAGAAACGCCCAGGACGGCCCGGTATTCCATTTGTGGGGATGGCTTAAGCTCCTTTTAGTAAAATGGAAGGTGATTTTGAGATCATGCCTTTCTATTAAGTTACGTGGTAGAGTCCCTCTCGCTGTTTAAGTTAAGGAGCAAGGGAATGTGGTTAAACCGTAGAAAGAACAACACAATCATGCATGCATACAAAAAATGGAGTTATTGTATGCCAACCTCTGTGGTACATTTAAAGTTGATCAGTGATACACCAGCGTTGGTTTTCATGGCCGCGTTGTATTTGTGAAGCAGGCCTGACGCACTGACCTCTATTGATTCTGTATTTCCTGTGCCGCTTACCCCAGCTCCTTTGGACTGAGCCTCGCGCAGACTGTTTGCTGACTCAAAGCAAGCCAGCGTGCTGGTTTATACGGGCACCTCAGTGCACGCCTCGCCTCCTCAAATCGGCGTTCCTACCACACTCAGCCAGACTCCTGCTGACCGAGCTAGCAAACCTGATTTTACATACACAGGTAAATTATAAACTAGGGATGGAGATTAAATTTGAATTGCTTAGTATGTTTATCCGCAGCTAAATTAATAGACTAAGAGAGCAATTCAAAACGCCCGTAGACTATGGATATACCGACTATGAAACACTGGCTTTGGTTGGTTCTGCCTTTCGTAATCCCTAGAAATGACCATTTAAACGTGAGAAAAATGGTCATTTTCCACGCGTGATTATACTCCTTGGACTTCTGCAATGTGAAGTCTCACAAAACGTGCTCAGTTTTACGACTTTAATAATGTTGCTTATGTTTTATATATGTCTGTATTTCCCAGGTCCCCAAACAGTGAAATCATTAGAAGGTTGTTCTGAGTGTGTTCTGACGCGGCAATCCCCAGCAAGCTGATCGTAAAGCTGGCACCTAGCAGGCGGGGCTGCAGAAGTTTGCAGACCTAAGCTGTTTGAAGAGTTGTAATGAGTAGTCAGAGTTTGGATACTTACGGAACTCTCGCCACAGGCGAGTTTTCCAGAACGAGCACTCGCAGTTCCCTTTGATCCCGAGTTAAACAACATCTGTGGACTTGGAGCAACATTTTTCAAACTCTGTTCCACAGAAACCTGGTTCTGCAGTACATTTAATATATTTTATTGATTTTTTACAGAGAGGAAGAGAGAGGGATAGAAAGTTAGAAACATCGATCAGCTGCCTCTTGCACACCCCCCACTGGGGATGTGCCGGCAACCAAGGTACATGCCCTTGACCGGAATCGAACCTGGGACCCTTGAGTCTGCAGGCCGACGCTCTATCCACTGAGCCAAACCGGCTTCGGCTGGTTCTGCAGTACATTTAAAGATTGCTCTCCTGCCGGGCTGGCGTGGCTCAGTGCTTGAGCATTGACCTCTGAACCAGAAGGTCACAGTTCGATTCCGGTCAGGGCACAGGCCCGGGTTGCGGGCTCGATCCCCAGTAGGGGGCATGCAGGAGGCAGCCGATCAACGATTCTCTCTCATCATTGATGTTTCTTTCCCTCTCTCCCTCACTCTTCCTCTCTGAAATCAATAAAAAAATATTTTTAAATAAAAAAAGAAATTGCTCTCTCTCACATATCCACCAGAAGAAAGAGGGCTGTAGCGGTATAATTGTGGGACCAGCTGGATTTAAACTTTTTGACTAGTTTTTACTCAGACTTTACTATACAGTGAATGATTGTTCTCCAAATGAATAATGTATGTGTAATTTTTTCAAAATTTATTTGGGTACAGAACCCTTCTTCCGGAACATCTTAAATATCTAACATTTAGTAGAGCTTCTTTTGGGACATTCTCTTAAGAGTATGAGGTTACCACATGGCTGAGAGATGGATTGCATTTCTGTATCAATCATGTGATATTCTGCCTTAAAGAAGAAAGTAATATTTCTTCCTCTTGGAATGATGTAATGTGTTCGGATGTGTGTGATCTAGGAAGAAACTTCACTGCTCGAAGTAAACACCATTGCATTTATAATATCAATGCCTAACATTCCGTATATCTCTGGATACTCTTCCTAATTTTTTACTTACATTAATTTATTTAATCCCACAACAATATCATTGCCCAAATTTACAGAACGGAAAACTGGAGGAGAGTTAAGATATTATGATGGGAATTACAGTTGTACATTGCCCAGCTGAGAATGAATTCAAGCTCTATGACATCCCTACCAAAAATCCCTTTTGTATTTCACTGGTCCATGCTGCCATTTGACAGCTAGCATCTTCTATTTGATAGTTCAGAAGTAAAATATACAAACACCGATGGCAAGAATAATATTTGTACACAATCTCAACTTTTGTGATTGAATTACTTAAGGAAAAAAAAAAAAACCCTAAATAGCAAAACAGATATATTAACTATAAATCTGTGAACAAAGACAGCATGCCAACTCATTCAAGCTGATAGCTTGGGTTTGTTGGTTGCATTACGGTGGTCTGGTTACAGCACAACTTACACAGATTAACGTCTCTTTAAAAATAAATGTCTGGTCGTCAGGGAGACAGTCACGTGCTAGAATGTGCATCACGATGTGTAAAGATTTCCTTCAAAACGTTGGTTGACAGTGAAGTTTTTCGTGATAAGCTGATAAGCAGAATTGATGATGCCGCCTGTTCATAATTGTCTAAACTTTAACATTTGTAATTTTCATCTTCTCTCAACAGGTCGTTAGCTATTGAAGGGCAGACTTACTTTTTAATGCTGATTTTGTTGTTAGACAATCTTTAAAGGAAATACCAAATGTAGAGGTGTTAATACACACTTTTCCAAACTAGTTATCCTGGCCAGAAGCAGAAGTTGATATAAATAAAAAAACCTCTGACATGTGGCAGATCGAGATGGAGCAATGGATGTTAGTATTTGAAAATAATCTTTAACCTATAGTCATTTGCAAAAAAATATGCTTAAACTTGGGATAATGAGATATTGTGTGAGGTACGAATACAAATTAATGAGACTTCCTAGAAAAATTATCCAGAGTACTCTACATTTTAAGCTGAAAGTAAGTAAACGGCATGATGAAACATTTGAAAAGTAATTGAAATTCTGAAGAAAACAGATGATCAGCAACGGAGAGAACAACCAAATGTAAAAAGGAGGTTGGTTCCGGTGGAAGGAAGGACCGCCTGCGATGCTGACGGCTCGTCCCCCAGGTCCCAGGGGGCAGACCGCACTGCCCTGGGCGCAGGTCCTGCATTTTCCTCGCCGCCTTCTCCAGACTCCAGTTTACCCAGCGACTCGTTAAGACAGACGAAACCTTTCCATTCAGATGCGCTTCATTTTTCTGCACCTTTAGCATGAAGGCATCATCTAAAATAACGCGAACAAATTCGTTGTCACTGACTTAAAAAATATCTCGTGTAAATGTCCTTTCACATGATTTGTTTCCCATGATAGGGTTTGTTTTTTTTTTGAAAAGTTAAAAATTCCTTAATTTTTTATTCCTGATACCACTACCACAATTTACAGGGCAATATACCTGATGTAATGAAAAGAAAAAGAAAAAGACAAAGCTACAACAGATAAAAGACCTCAGGAATGTACATCTAATTGACACTACATTGCTTTAATCAATAGCTGCACTTTTTGCAAACTGTGGCTATGACAGTCCTGAACAAGAAGGGTTTCCTGTTTAAGCTGCAGTAACTTTTCTGACTATGGATCATCGTTCCTCCTGTGGCAGATTTTTACAGTTCCTCTAATGCATTTGGGACGACTGTCTCAAAGTAACCTGCAGCTTTCCTGACAACTCCTCGCTCTCTCTCCTGCTAAGAACTGTAGCCCTTTTCTGCTGAGTTTTTAGAACCTTCTGCTACCATATCCACCACTTCCACCGCCAGATCCATAACCACCACCATAGGGGCTACCCAAGCTTCTTCCACCAAAACTGCCCCCCTTCATGGGTCCATAATTTGATTGCTGTTGTCCACTGTAATTTCCAAAATCATTATAGTTTCCACCTCCACCATAGTTACCACCAAAATTTCCCCCTTCATTGTAACCATCGTATCCTCCACCACCGCCACCATATCCACCACCTTGGTTTCCATATCCTGGTCCACCACCACCACCATAGCCTCCTCTACTACTATAACCAGGACCACCGCCATAGTTGCCACCATCACCTCCAAATCCATTATATCCACCATCACCTCCTCCATAACTACCTCTGCTGCCACCTCCACCACCGTAGCCTCCTCTTCCACCAAAGTTTCCACCACGGCCAAAGTTACCTCCACCACCTCCAAAGTTTCCTCCCCAACCCATGAAATTGCCAGATCCACCTCCACGGCCTCTTTGTGATCCAGCAGACGGCATTTCTTGTTTGGAAAGGGCCTTTTTCACTTCACAATTATGCCCATTAATAGTGTGGTATTTCTGAACAACAATTTTATCAACTGTATCATGATCATCAAAAGTTACAAAAGCAAATCCTCTTTTTTTCCCACTCTGCCTGTCCTCCATAACTTCTATGGTTTCAATCTTGCCATACTTTTCAAAGTAGTCTCTCAAATTATATTCTTCTGTATCTTCTTTAATACCACCAACAAAAATTTTCTTCACTGTTAGATGGGCACCAGGTTTTACAGAATCCTCTCTAGAAACAGCTCTCTTTGGTTCCACTACACGCCCATCAACCTTGTGTGGTCGAGCACACATTGCTGCATCCACCTCTTCAACACAAGAGTAAGTCACAAAACCAAAGCCCCGGGAACGTTTTGTTTGGGGGTCTCTCATCACCACACAATCTGTGAGTGTGCCCCATTTCTCAAAATGTTCTCTTAAACTGTCATCTGTAGTTTCACAGCTCAGACCACCAATAAACAGTTTTCTCAACTGCTCTGGTTCCTGAGGCTCATGACCCTCCATTTTGAGACCAGACTCGCCTCTTCCAACTCGAGTTCAATATGGGACCGAGAGGCCATGATAGGGTTTTAACATAACCATTTAAGAACTGAAAATCAACTTACATGACTTATACTGTCAGTATCATCTCTTTGTCTTACCAGAGTAGATTGCCACTATGGGATTTCGTATTCGAGATCATTTCAAGGCGACACGGTTCGGTATTACCTGCACAGTTAGTGAAAAGTCAGTCACCTCCCCTAGATATCTTCAGAAAAAAGGGCAATAATGAGGATATAGCATTCTTTTATTCTAACAGCAGATAATAAAAGGATTGGCTTTCCTATATTAATTGATATTATGTCAAGATGATTTTTGTTATCATTAAGCTGAATTAATAATCAAGCATTTTATACTACTGAATGGCAACGGAATTTGGACCTGTGTGGGGTATAATAGTTTTCACCTGGATGATCAACTTAAGAGCAAGGAGAAAGGCTGTCACCTTGACTCCCACGGAGGCAGCAGGAGGAGGCAGGTGGTGTAGGTGCTGAAACGCTGCAGATGTTTGTAATGAGAGCTCTTCATTCTCTGTTCTGGGGTGACATTAATTGTCCTATATTTTGTCCGTACTGTGGGTAAATGGAAGAGATGAGATTTGAACTCCAGTCTTTGATAGGAGAGTCTGTGCCTTTTCTTTGACAGCCTTATTTTTTTTCCTTTCCACAATCCTATCTAATAATAGAGTAATATGCAAATTAGGCATCACTCCGTGACAAAAATGGCGGCCCCCATACCCACAAGATGGTGGCGCCCAGTCCCCTCAGCCCCGCTGCTGGAGTGTCTGGCCTGTCCCACCAGCACACAGAGCACTGAGAGCAGGGCATGGTTGCTTCCTTAGTGCTGCGGCAGCGGGAAGCTGCCAGGCTCTGCACATACGGAGCCGGCGGAGGAGCAGGGCATGGAGTCTTCCCATTGGTCGCCCTGTTCCAGCTACATAGACTCTCATCCCACCATGATTGCAAGAGGCAATCATACCCTCCTCTCAAGGGTTTCATAAATATTAAGAAGTGTTTCTGAGGCTCTCAATACAATTTTTATACTTGGACACATTTTTCCAAGTGTTAAAATTATTCTGTAGTACATGATTACCAAAAAGGTTCAACTGAAAGAAGTTTTTGAAAGCGTAAATGGTTTTATTTATCCTTTTGACAATGATGCAAGTAGGAACTCATCACTCTAGATGCTCAAAAGCTCCAAAACAGAAGTGGGTCTGCAGACAGTGGGCAGGGAGCTGGTGGATGCAATCATTTTTACTCAGTGTTGCTCTGACCCCCCACAATTCAAAGCTGTGACGTTGTGTTAGAGCGTGACATTTAAACAATACAGACCTACTTTGCCCTGGCCAGTTTGGCTCAGTGGATAGAACATTGGCCTGCAGACTAAAGGGTCCTGGGTTTGATCCGGTCAAGGGCACGTACCTTGGTTGCAGGCTCCTCCCTAGCCCGGGCCCTGGTGGGGTCATGTACAGGAGGCAACCAATTGATGAGTTTCTCTTGCATCTATGTTTCTCTTTCTTTCCCTCTCTCTTCTCTCTTAAAAAAAAAATACCAATAGAAAATTATCCTTGGGTGAAGATTAACAAAAACCAACAAAAAAAAAAAACACAAAAAAAACAAACAAAAAAATAAACCAATATAGACCTACTTTGAGAGAATATATTTGGGTCAAAAAATAATATAGTAGTTTGTATACATAGATCAAATGGAGAGAGTGTTTTGTTGATTTGTTTGATGTGATACGCATGATTATTTGATTGCATGTTACAGAATTCCTTTTATTTATATACATATACTATTATACATATGTTTTTTAAAATTTCTTTATTGATTAAGGTGTTACATATGTGTCCTTCTCCCCCCATTGCCCCCGCACCCCCCCGCTCATGCCCTCACCCCCCTGTGTCTGTGTCCATTGGTTGGGCTTATATACATACATACAAGTCCTTTGGTTGATCTCTTCCCCTTACCCCACCCTCCCCTACCTTCCCTCTGAGGTTTGATGGTCTGATCGATGCTTCTCTGTCTCTGGATCTGTTTTTGTTAATCAGTTTATGTTGTTCATTATAATCCACAAATGAGTGAGGTCATGTGATATTTATCTTTCTCTGACTGGCTTATTTCACTTAGCATAATGCTATATATACATATGTTTTTAACTCAAGTATCTTTTGAGAAAGCATATTTGACTATACGATAAAAATCTCTTAGATTTTTGACCATAATAAAAATAGTGGTTGTTATACTGTATACAGCTAATACATTTTCATTAGGAGGCATTTTTATTCTAACGGAATCAGCAGTTTTCCTCTGGCTAATTAGACAAGTTGCTATACTTGTAGTCTTCGTTAAAAATGGCCCTCTCATTAAATGTGGGCAGAGATGATGTTCTCTTACAATAGTCATTTCAGATTATTCTAATTTTATCTGTGACTATTTGATCAGCACCACCTAGAAAAAATAGATAGTAGGCTAGAAAATGCAAATGTTGAAATTTTAATTACTTATTAAGGCATGTTTAAATGTTTAATTGTAGAATTTGGAATGTTTTGCAAGCAAATTAATAATTGAACACATATCAATATGATATTCTCTCCCCTGGAGCGAGTTCACACTCCATAAGTCACACCGCTTCTGTCCTTCCGTTTATACCTAAGATTCTTTTTTTTTTATTTAAAAAAATTTTTTTTGCCCTTTTGCTTTTTTAAAATGTATTTTATTGATTTTTTTTTTTTTTTTTTTTTACAGAGAGGAAGGGAGAGGGATAGAGAGTTAGAAACATCAATGAGAGAGAAACATCAATCAGCTGCCTCCTGCACACTCCCTACTGGGGATGTGCCTGCAACCAAGGTACATACCCTTGACCAGAATCGAACCTGGGACCCTTCAGTCCGCAGACCGATGCTCTATCCACTGAGCCAAACTGTTTAGGGCTATACCTAAGATTCTTGAAGGCACTGTCAGGAGCTTTCCTCATCTCATTCTCCCTAAATCTCAGTCAGAACTGTTTTCTTTAGCATCCACGGATTCATTGAAATTGTTCTTACCTAAGTCACCAATGAACTGACTTTCACTGAATTGAAAGTTCAACTGTCAGATTTCTTTTTATTTAAATCATCAGCAGTATTTGTTACAACAAATCAGTCCCTCTTTTTAAAAGCACAGTGCTTGCCCTGACTGTGATGCTCAGTGGTGAGCGTCAACCTATGAACCAGGAAGTCATGGTTTGATTCTGGGTCAGGGCACGTGCCCAGGTTGAGGGCTCAATCTCTAGTGTGGGGCGTGCAGGAGGTGGCCAATCAGTGATTCTCTCTCATCATTGATGTTTCTCTCTCTCTCTCTCCCTTTCCCTTCCTCTCTGAAATCAATAAAAATATATATATTTTAAAAAGACTGACAGATCAACAGGAAGTGTAAAAGCCAGACCCTGGGATGACCTCATTAAAGTGCTGATACGCATTTTTCAAAAAGAAAGAACATGAAAAGGAGTCACCAACCTAAATTCTACTCTTGTTGAAAAGTGTCCTGTGAATGTGAAGGCACAATATGGTTTCAGAAAGAGAAAACGTTGGCAGAGTTTACGACCAGCAGGCAGTAAACTGAAGACACACTGTGTATAGTTCTTCAAGACGGAAAAAGCCATCTCAGATAGAAGAAAATGGTATTTGGAAAACAATGGAAGCCATGTGAAAGATATGTGGGTATTTATACAAAATATAACTTAAAATTTAGAAAAATCATTTGTTATAGGGTCCAAGATGGTTTCTCTTGCTTCACGTGCTTGGATCTGTTTCTTTATATATCTTGCAAACAACCTGATTTTTTTTCACATTAACTTTCTCTGTTAACCAGTGCCCTCTCACCACAAAAAATAAAATAAAAATAATTCTGCCTTTTATCCTAAAATCTCTCCCAGATTTTCTTAGAGGCCTTACCTTAATATGATCATCTCTACCTGACAACCCTCACACATAATCATGCAATAGTGTGGGGCAGAGCTTTGGCAATTTTTATGCAGCGAGTTTTAGTGCTAAGAGTATAAGAAGAATGTATTTTGGAAACATATTAACCCTTTGCACTCGCTTGCTTTTTTCTCGATTCCTTTATTCTACTCGGGACTTAATTTTTTAAATACCCCAGATTTTACAAAGCGCCGCAGTAGAATAAAAAACTGGAGTTTCTTTTCATACAAACTTATTTATTTGGATTTTTTTATATTTCAAATTATTGATACATTCAATAACCGTCACACTCGACATCCGAGTGCAAAAGGTTAATCACACTCAGAATATGATCCTACTCAGTACCATAAGCTTTATCTAAGTCCAGATTTAAAAAAAAAAACATATTTTTATTGGTTTCAGAGAGGAAGGGATAAGGAGAGAGAGAGAGAAACATCAATGATGAGAGAGAATCATTGATTGGCTGCCTCCTGCATGACCCCTACTGGGGATTGAGCCCACAACACAGGTATATGCCCTGATCAGGAATTGAACTGTGACCTCCTGGTTCATAGGTCTACACTCAACCACTGGGCCACACTAGCGGGGCCTAAGTCCAGATTTTATTGTACCTTCACATCTTCCTCAGTCTACTTTAAATGGTCTTATATCTTAGTTTTAGTGCTGTGTATCCTAGATAACAAAAGGCTAATATGCAAATTGTCCCCTCAACTGGCAGTTCGACCGGAAGTTCGACCAGGGGCGGGGCTGCAGCCCCTTTCCCCCAGCTGGTCCCACCCCTAATTGCCCCCCTCACTCCAATTGGGGATGGGGCCGGCCCACCAACCTCCCGTGTCCCCTCACCCCAGCCGGCCCAGCCCAATCGGCCCCGATCAGATGGGGCAGACCCCACTGTGCACGAATTCGTGCACCGGGCCTCTAGTATGTAAATAAAGATATAGTAACAGTGGTAGGATCATATTCTGAGTGTGATTGTTTGCAAGATACATAAAGAAACAGATCAAAGCAGAAGAAGCAAGAAAACCCACCTTGGACCCTATAACAAGTGATTTTCAAATTTTAATTTACGTTTAGAGATAAATTACTTATTTGTCACTGCCATAAAATTGGAAGATTTAGAAACACCTTGCTCTGAGAGTGGTGTCATGTAAAAAGAGTGTAATTTGTTTTTAAAAAATGAAGTCATTTAAATTAAGGAGTGAAGTTTCTAAAATAGACATATTTGTGCATCACTCTTCTCAGTGTAAACAGACCCACTCTAAGGTGAAAACCATTTGACATAATATAACAAGAGCATAAACTGCTTTAATCTTTTTAAGTCAGTAGTAAAGCTGTTACAGATCAATTCTTAGCAACTGGCAATGTGATAACTTTAAGTGAAAATATGCTTATCATAGTATCATTTATTTATTTATTTATTTAATATATTTTATTGATTTTTTACAGAGAGGAAGGGAGAGGAACAGAGAGTTAGAAATATCGATGAGAGAGCAACATCGATCAGCTGCCTCCTGCATACCCTCTACTGGGGATGTGCCCACAACCAAGGTACGTGCCCTTGACCGGAGTCGAACCTGGGACCCTTGTGTCCGCAGGCCAATGCTCTATCCACTGAGCCAAACCGGTTAGGGCTTATCATAGTATTTTTATAGTAAAAACTAGAAATAGAAGAAAAAAATAAGATGTAATTAAACCATTGTACCATGTAGAAATAAATGTTAAAAATAGATAATCCTAAAAATAGTTTAATGATATAGGAAAAGTCATACCAAAAACTTTAAAGGAAAACAAAAACACACCACAGGACGAACATTTTATGTACATTATAGCATGTAAAACTTTATTTTCCTGTATAGCACAGTCATGTGATCATATACTTGCACACTTGTTCATATACACATGCGCACATAATCATGTTACATGCGTGTCATATCCTTCCTGAGTATCGTTTCCTAGTAGGTTTAATTATCTCAATGTAAAACAGATTCTACCCTGGCTACACTTTATTCTAAAATGAATGGCAGACTTGGAATTAAAAGAAAGACACATGATGGGTTTCTACTTTTGATTATCCTACGTGTGTTTATATAGATTTAGGAGACTCTTTCTACAGTTACACAGAACTGGTTTTAATTTCAGTTGTTTACCCAGTGAATTTTCCCACCAGAATCAGAAACAAAAAGTGATCTCCTGACATTCATTTAGCAATAAATCCTCATAAAATATTTTATTTATCTGTATTGTAAGGTAATTTTCCTGAATCTTTTTAATTTTAGGTCTCTTTTCTCATTTTACCAATTCACTTATATAAGGTTTATTCATTTTTTCCTAGCATTTGTAAAACAAACATACGATTGTAATTTTTCATACCTTAGGGACACTATTACAAAATTTGTCACTTTAGAATCCCACATGGTCTACTAGGTATCTTTCTTCAATTAAATAATCTCTAATGAATGACAGATAATTTGGGTTGAGAATAAAAGTCATCAATTTTGATACGCAGGTTGAAACTTTACTTCCTATTTATCTTTAACTTAAAAAGAAAGCAAAAATAGCCAGCTGCTTCCCTGGGTCAGAATAAATAAAACCATCTGTCGGTAAGCTCAGCCTCTTCCTTCCTATTTCTGCCGCAATGTTTTATTCTTCGCTGGATACTTCTCCGAAGTCCTGGGGTTTGGGTTGGGATTAGCTTACCGTCCTAGTTTGAAGCCTTCTGGCGACCTCAAGAGAGATGAAATTACAAGAAAGTTCAGAGACAAAGATCCATTAGGTGAAAAGGGATATCAGCTAACGAGTCTCATGTGGTTAAAATAAAACCTACTACTGTGAAATGGATGAGGTCAGAGTCTTTTTAGAATCCTTCTCAATTTCAGTTCAGATTGAAAAGAAAATAGTACAGTTCAAGGTACTCTTGAAACGGTCCTTGTGACTCTCAATTTCTAAATGGAGTCAATTTAATACCCATTCCAAAAAATGAAAACCATGCTTCTTTTTCCAATAATTCTGTGTGAGACATTTTCCTATTCATCAGGGAATAAGAATAAGAGGTTTTTGATCTTTTAGGATTTATATTTGAATGTACATAGTAGGAAATGAGGATAAGGAGAGATTTAATAAACATATAATTTTTAAAATTAAGTTTAATGTTACATGGGAAGCACAAGAAAGATAAGTATCTATACTAATAAAAGGGTAATATGGTAATTAGACCGGTAGTCTTCCGGACATCCTTCTGGACAAAGCCACAGTGGCCGGGGCCAAGGCAGAGGTGGTTAGGGGTGATCAGGCTGGCAGGGGAGAGCAGTTAAGGGCAATCCGCTGGCAGGCAGGTGAGAGGTTAGGAGCCAGTGGTCCCTGATTGCAAGAGGGATTTTCGACTGCTGGTTTAGGGATCGGGCCTAAACCGGCAGTCGGACACCCCCGAGGGGTCCCAGATTGAAGAGAGTGCAGGCCAGGCTGAGGAAACCTTTCCCCCAACCCCGTGCATGAATTTTGTGCACCGGGCCTCTAGTAAACTATATAAGGGGGTTAGGATGTTTTGAAAAGAACATAGACTAGGACAATCCTTCAATATATGTGCTTCTTGGAAAACTTGGACTAGATCTTCTGAGACTCCTTTGTTTAATAAACTGTATCTCATTGTATGGTGAAAAAGTCCATGTCTAATCATCATCCCAGCTCTTTCAATATTCAAGCTAGTCAGATAGTTATTTTCCATTGTCTTGAAAATAAGAATGAAACATACCTTGAAAGACTAAAATTATTCAAAACTTATATTGTAAGGACATCGATGTATTCTTGCCCATTCAATAAACATGACTTGTTCATCAAGGTCTGATGTCCAAAGATACTGTTTCTTTTTTTTTTTTTTTCTTTCTTTTTTTTTTTTACAAAAATAAATAATCTCAACGTAAGAATGACAACAGATATACCTCTTCTAGAGTTGGTAAGCTCTCTACTTACTGATTTCAGAAAGGAAAGGAGAAAGAGAGAGAAACATCAATGATGAGAGAGAATACTGATCGGCTGCCTCCTGCATGCTCCCTACTGGGGATCGAGCCCACAACTCAGGCACGGGCCCTGACTTAGAATCTAACCGTGACCTTTTGGGTCCATAGATCCATGCTCAACCACTGAGCCATGCCGTCTGGGCCAGAGTTGGTAAGCTCCCTATTACAAGGAATATTCAAATTGGGGATGAGTAGAAATAAACAAGAGTAATTGAAAGTAAAATAATTCTACATGAGACTAATTCTACAAAGAAGGAGGTTTTTGCTCCTCACAACACAAACAGGTGCGTGGGCCACGGGGGAGTTACAGGCATTAAGTGGGAGTTCTGTACCGGCCGACGACCAATGAAACATGAGCGCAGGTCCCCTCAGGGAGGAAGCCTGTGGGGAGAGGACCAGGGTGGTCTGGGAAACAGTCTGCCGAGAGGAGAGCTGTCCATCACCTTGTTTTTTATAAGATTGGAGTCAAATTGGAAGTCGTTAAGCTAATGAGACCAGTAAAGGAGATGAAATGCAACTCAGGGAGTTTTCAGATGGAGTTAAAAAAAGAACATTGAGATACAGGTATTTGTTGTTGTTGTTTTTAAATCTTTGTTTTGAAAGTATTCCGTGCTAGTATGTCCCCTGTTTTCCCCCATTAACCCCCTCCAGGCAACCCCTCCCTCCTCCCCCTCCCCAGGTCCTCACCTGTCTGTGTCCCTGGGCCATGCATGTGTGCATAAAAGGTCTCTGGTTGATCACGTCCCACCCACCACCCTCCCCTGCCTTCCCTCTGAGGCCCCGCCCTCTGTTCCATGCTCTCCTGTCGCTGGATTTTTGATAAAAATCACACTCGGTGCTGATGGTCATCGTGCTCACTCTCCCGGGCCTGTCAGCGCGTCTCGTCCCATCCTAGACACAAGCTGATGTTTGCATTCAGGTCCCCTGTGGTCTGGGAGTTGTGATTTTGCCTCTGTGTGACTCAGATAGAGCAAATATTTGACCAATTCATTCCAGGTCCAGCGAAGCTGCTTGTACACACTGCGCTTCTCCGGGGTGTGGGGAGGAGGGGCCTGAGCCTGCTCTCCTGCAGGAATGGGGGGTTTCCTGGACGTGGGGTACAGCTCGGAGGGTGCTGCTCACTCTTGATTTTGAGCACAAGCACATAAATCTAGGAAACACACTATGAATTATTTCCCCGTTTGACCCACCAAATGCTCCCTAAAAGTGCGAGTTGACATGCTAATCACCGTGTAGGTTTATACGTTTCCTGAAAGCATCTGATGACTGGAAAAGCTGACTGTTTTCTTCGCTGTGCCTGAGAGCGGACTGATGTTCAAACTGTTTTTCTTTGGTGAAATCAACATAATTTTCTCGTCATCGACTCTTTACTTGTCATAGCGAACAAATACGCCACCAAGTGCTTGCATCGCTTTCCGTTTCCTTCTCAGTAGAAACGACATGTTGTGGAGCAACGGGAAAGCCTCTAAAACACAGCATCTTCCACGAAGAGGCGTCGAGTGAATGTCTAATCCCATTACCCGCTGACCTCTCAGTCACAAACCAACTACACTTCTGTTCCAATGAGCTCTGAGTGCCCTGCCCCCCCTCCTTCGGGAATGAGGTAAAGGACAGTGAACATGAGAGGACTAATCACCACTGAAATAATTTTCATAGCACGGTGACGGACATCGTCAGCATGACAGATTTTTAAATATTATATCACAAAATATGCACACGTGTTTGCGGTGTGTGTGCGGGTACAGAGGGTGTGCGGGTACAGGGTGTGCGGGTACAGAGGGTGTGCGGGTACAGGGGTGTGCGGGTACAGGGGGTGTGTGGGTACAGGGGGTGCGGGTACAGGGGGTGTGCGGGTACAGAAGGTGTGCGGGTACAGGGTGTGCGGGTACAGGGGGTGTGCGGGTACAGGGTGTGCGGGTACAGGGTGTGGGTACAGGGGGTGTGCGGGTACAGGGGGTGTGGTGTTCGGGTACAGAGGGTGTGCGGGTACAGGGGGTGCGGGTACAGAGGGTGTGCGGGTACAGGGGGTGTGCGGGTACAGGGGGTGTGCGGGTACAGGGGGTGTGCGGGTATAGGGTGTGCGGGTACAGGGGGTGTGCGGGTACAGGGTGTGTGGGTAGAGAGGGTGTGTGGGTACAGGGTGTGCGGGTACAGAGGGTGTGCGGGTACAGGGTGTGCGGGTACAGAGGGTGTGCGGGTACAGGGGGTGCGGGTACAGAGGGTGTGCGGGTACAGGGGGTGTGCGGGTACAGGGGTGTGGTGTGCGGGTACAGGGGTGTGGTGTGCGGGTACAGGGGGTGTGCGGGTACAGGGGTGTGGAGTGCGGGTACAGGGGTGAGAACGTTGTGCAGTCACTCGCACTCGTTAATTCATGCAGCAATCGGAAGGCTGCGGGGGTTCCTCCTGCAGCAGGTGACACGGACGCTCAGGCCAGGCCTTTCCCGACTGAGAGGCACGGAGCCTCGGGCCTCGAAGGAGAGACGCTCCCTGCTGGGCCTGCGGGGGGGCGGGGGGGGGAGACGCGGTGGGGACTTGCCCCGTCAGGCCCTCATGCTGGACATGCAGTCCCCAGTTCTGGCAAAATGCCGGTCACACATCCTACAGATCTATCTCCTGTATGTTACATACGGTCTTACTTAGAAGCAGTTTTTTAAAAATTAACTTACTTAAACAATAAAGAGGAAACTTGAGGTTTGTGAGTAGTATTGACTAGAAAATTTCCTTTCATCCATAGCTTCCGATGACATCACTAATCCGCCCCCACCCCCACACCAATATCTTACAAATGTGAAAAGCCTGAACAATTAAAACGGGGAAAAATGATGCAAACTGATCAATAGAAGGCCGCTGTCATCTTTTAAGAATATTTTAAGGGTACACTTAGTGAGTGAATAAAAATCATTGTATATTTTCTTATAAGAAAGTAATGTGCTTGATACTCCTTATTATATATTCACAGAATTTTCATGTTATCCTTAAAACTCAATGAAAGGCATAGGATTTCATAACAGTCAGCAATGTTTCATAACTGTGTTGTCAATTTTTGGGGGATTTATATCAGATCTAACGTTCAAAAAAATATCTGAATTGTAACCTTAAGAAGAACGTTTCTCCTGCTGACCTAAGAGAACAGGGAGGGACAGGAGTGCAAACAAAGGAAATGCTTTCATCAGGTGATTTCAACCCTGGAACGTGGGTGATCCATAGGCTAGTGTTTACGTTAGAATTTCTCACCAAATTCTCTGTGTGGGGAATGTTACAAGCTGCCCTATTACCCACGATTCTTATAATTAACTAGAGGTGCGGTCCACGAAAATTTGTGTACTTGGGCGGGGGGTCCCTCAGCCAGGCCTGCGCCCTCTTGTAGCCTCGGGGGATGTCTGACTACGGCTTAGGCCTGCTCCTCTGACTCCGGCTTAGGCCTGCTCCTGGGGATTGGGCCTAAGAGGCAGTCAGACATCCCTCTTGCAGCCTGGGAGCCCTCGGGGATGTCTGACTACGGCTTAGCCTCAGCCGGACATCCTTAGCGCTGCCGCGGAGATGGGAGAGGCTCCTGCCACAGCCACTGCACTCGCAGCCATCCGCCCGGCTGTGGCTGAGCGGAGCTGCCCCCCGTGGGAACACATTAACCACCAGGGGCAGCTCCTGCGTTGAGCGTCTGCCCCTGGTGGTCAGTGCGCGTCATAGCGACTGGTCGTTCTGCCGTTAGGGTCAATTTGCAATTAGCCTTTTATTCTATAGGATTATCTTAAGTGTATGTGTTACATGACTTTTAAATGCCAAACACCTGCTTTAGCACGAAATTATTTTTGTTTTGCTAATCTGGCAAATTCTTCCCCACGTTGCTGTCATTCCATTGGCAGATGTGACTGTTCCCATGGGCTCCTGGTAGGTGTTTGGACGAACAGTTCTAGGGCGAGATGGACCTCAGTGCCTGCCACCTCCTCGCTGAGCGGACACGCACACGATGCAGAAACGGAACAGCAGGGCATCTCCCTGCCCACGGCCGTGCGCACCCGAGTCGCGTTCCCGCGCATCTGTAGGACGCTCTCACCCGGTCCTCGGTGCACGTGCCCGGGGAGGCACACAGTCCCCACGCACAGATCCCCGCGGGGTTCACTTTTACCTCCTTTTTCATCGCCTGGAATTAGCGGTGTGCTCCGCACACATCCAGTGGATAAGCGCACATCTCCACAGTGCACCCTCTGCCTGGCCTTTCCGGGGTCCTCCCTCAGGGGGTGGGTCAACATGCCCTTTCCTTGTTAAGCTGAGCCATACGTGTTTAGAATGTTTTTATGCTGGAATGCCTTAAGTTCAGCCTCTCGCCGTACCCTCTGCATTTTGTGCACGTAAGGAACGTTCCAGTAACCAGTGGCTCCTAGCAAAGCAGTCAGTGGTAGGAGGAGGATGTGACCTGTGGCCTCTGTACTTATTCACTAAGGGGAGCTCTAGCCAGTTTTTGTTTTCTCTCGACTTTAAAACAGGAAGAGTGAGCATGCTTGCTGTGTTCTGAAATATCTGGTAATTATTCTCGCACCCTCTTTTAGAAACAAAAATGCTAGAACAAATCTGTTTAAATCTCTTTTAAAAAATTACTTCTAATCTGGTTTATGGCATTTTAAGAATATTTAATTTTGTTCAACCCCATGATTGTAATTGAGATGATTACCATTATAAAGATTTTAAATTTTATTTAAGATGGTACTATCTTTATTTTACTTAAAACAACACAATGTACATAAAGATTGGACTGCTCCATGCAAATCAATAGATCAAGACTGAATAGTCAACTTACACTATGTGAACATTTTGTCTTAATTGTTTTATTTTTCAAGTAAAAAATGTCTAAAATTACCTTTGCTAGACATTCATTACTAATTCTAATTTGGATATAATATATTTAATTTATATTTTCATTATTTGTTTCGCAAAGTCTTTGGAAAAATCATAACTGTAAGATGGAAAACCAAATCTTTGCCCATTACTTTTTTTTATTTTTAATCCTCACCCAAGGATATTTTTCCGTTGATTTTAAGAGAGAGTGGAAGGGAGGGCAGAGAGGAAGGGGAGAGAGAGAGAGAGACATAGATGTGAGAGAGACACATTGGTTGGTTGCCTCCCACACATGCCCTGACCGGAATGTATATGATTTTAACACTTATTTACAAACCTGCAACTCAGGTATGTGCCAGCGCTAACCACTGAGCCACTGGCCGGGGGCACCCATTATTTTAATACTGAAGATGTAATTCTGCAACTTAACAGAATCCAAGGCACAGGCCCTTCCGCTAGTCCCCTCCTGCCCTGGACCTGGTGTAAGTCTGCGGGAGGTGGAGAGGAAGCAAGAATATGATGCGAAAAGTACAGATTTTTAAAAAGTAGTTCCAGGGTTAGGAAAGTGGAATAACTTTATTTATTTTTTTGCTGACTTTAATCTCCTTGTATGCCTGGCTTTTTTGGTGGTTAGTGAAGGGTAGGGAACTAAGTTAAAAATAAAAGGAAATGATTGAAAGGGTAGGAAAACATACAAAAAAAGATCTTTGGAAAGTAGATTTAAAGGCAAGGGTAAACAGAACATTTGTATCTTATACCCATGAAACTTTGTATCTCAGGAAAGGGAAGAAAACGGAACTTTAAAAATTTGCATGTCATAGTAATTTTTAGGGTTCCAACATGATAGTGTGGTTAACAGAGCAGAGATGTTTTTAGGGCAGTGAAAGGGTTCTGTATGACCCAGAACGGGATACATGTGATTACACACTTGTCAGCCCCATAGCTTGCACAGCACCAGGCATGACCACTAATGTAAACTGTGGACTTCGAGTGGTAATGATACGCCGATGTAGGTGCATCCACTGTAACGCATGTGCCGTCTGACACGGGACGCTGATCGTGGGAGAGGCTGTGCATGTGTGGGGCCAGGGGGCAGATGGGAACTCTCTGTTCTTGACACCCAATTTTATTGTGAACCTGAAACTGTTCAAAAAAATGAAATCTGTTTTGGAGAAACCAGTCGTCCCCAAGCCGAGGGCCCCTAGGTTTCCTCCTGTGCCGTCTCCCGGGAGGTGGTAGTTTTGTGTGTAGGCATGTGGCTCCGTGGCGCTCATTTCGGGAGCGCTGTAAGTCTGTGTCCGGTCCTGTGTCTCGCTCCTTCTTTTTGCGTGTGGCTCGCCGGGTCTCCTATTACCGTTTGTTGAAAAGATTTTTTTTTCCCCTCCATCGAAGTGCCTTTGCTCCTTTGCCAAAGTCGGGGGACAGACGTCTGGCCTGGCATGGGTTTACATTTATTTCCATTTTACGTATCATGTAAGAATGCACATGCTTCTCATTTTAATCCAAATCGCTCAATTCTTCAGAAAGAAAGCAGCAGCTTACAAAACGTAGTTTCTAATAGTGAACAACGGACGAGCCACAGGAAAAAGCGCTGTGAAATCATGGTGAATACTAACTGGAAATGTACACAGTTCTACCCTCTGTATCATCACTTCATTTTAGACACCGAAACTAGGCCGTAGAGTACTTTCTATGTCGCGTTCAGTGACGTCTGTGGAACTTTTTACATTTGTTCGTGGGGATATTTTATTTTGTTCATGCTTTTATAGGAATGGATATGATTTTAACACTCATCTATTCTTTCTGACCGGCACAGAGAAATACAGCTAATTTCTGTATGTAGCTCTTCCTTCTAACGCCATGCCATAGGAATCCGTAACTTATTAACTGAATAGATTATGCATCATTGTGAAATGTTTATGTACTCTGGGTCATATGTAGATAACAACAATTTTACATTTTTGCCTTTATGAATTATTTTGATTGCGTTAATTTGTCTCCTGGTACATTATCATGAAAGGGACATTTTTATGATTTCCAATGAAAAAGCTTTTAATATGTATCATTTAACATGATCCACTGTAGAATTTTTGTGGATATTCTTCATTAGATAAATGAAGTGTCTTTCTATTTCTAGTTTGTTAAGCGTTCTTGTCAGACATGAGTGTTTTACTTTTGTTTTCTAAATTGATTTCAGAGAGAAGAAGGGAGAGAGGGATAGAAACATCAATGATGAGAGAAAAGCATTGATTGACTGCCTCCTGCACGCCCCCCACTGGGGATGAAGCCAGGCCCTGACTGGGAATCAAACCATGACTTCCTGGCTCATAGGTCAATGCTCAACTACTGAGCCATGCCAGCCAGGCAGAAATGAGTGTTCTATATTGTCAAACTCTCTCTCTCTCTTCTCTCTCTCTTTCTCTCCCTCTCTCTCCCTCTCTCTCTCTCCCTCCCTCTCCCTCTCCCTCTCTCCCTCTCTCTCTCTCTCCCTCCCTCTCCCTCTCTCTCTCTCTCTCCCTCTCCCTCTCTCTCTCCCTCTCCCTCTCTCTCTCCCTCTCCCTCTCCCTCTCCCTCTCCCTCTCTCTCTCTCTCTCTCTCTCTCTCTCGCGTGCGCGCGTTTATTGAGATGGTCATTTGGCTTTTCTTTCCATTTATGTCATAAATTGCATAGATTGGCTTTCAAATAAATCTAATCCTTGGATAAAGCATTGCACCCACTGTAAGTTAGAATCCCTTTTTATATGGCCAGATTCTATTTGCAATTAGCAAATACGAGAAAACATACAATGTTTGCATTCGTATTCCTGAGACACTTGTAACATAAGTTGTCTTCCTTTCAGGCTATGTGGGCACGTGACAGGACCGTCCTCTCTACCCTCTGGGAAAGGCTGGGTAAGTTGCCGATATGTTTCTTTCACAACGTGGCAAAACCAAATCCGATGATTGTGCTTATTTTGTAAATGACAGAAAATTTAAAAAGATATATTTACATTTTCTCTGCTTTGGAAAACGTTGGCAAGCCGCAGGTTTGAAGAAATTCATCCATATTTTGACACCTATAGGGATGAAGCTGTTTACAGTGTCATCTTGTTATTTGTTTTAATGTCCATGTGATCTATATTGATAATCTGCTTTTTAATTTTCTTAACTGGAAATATGTCTTTTTTATTGATCAATTTGGTAGAAATTTATTAATTTTATACACCGTTTCAAAACCAAATTTGTTGTTTTCTGTTTCATTAAATTCTGCTGTCGTCTATATTCCATTTTTCTGTTGTCTTTAGGCTTAACATTTCTCTTTCGAGTTTCTCTAAATGGGAGGGTAATGTACTACTTACATACTTTTTATTCTTTCTAATATAAGTATGACTGTACACTTTCTCACAAACAGGTATTTTTATGTTGTGCACATAAAGGTATTTTTTCTGTTCAAAATACATTCAAATTTGTGCTTTGGTGATTGTTTCTTTCGATTTTGGATTATTGGGAAATAGAACCTGAAGTAATTGCAGGTTGGTGATTGCTGATCTTCAGCCTCAGCCCATTGCTCTTGGAGAAGGTGCTCTGAGTGATTCCAGTCGGATGGGCCTGAGGATTTCTCCTCCGGCTCCACCCACCTTGGCGGACGTGTTAAGTGCTTTGGGAAAGATTTTCGATTGGATTCTTCTGAGGTGCAGGAATCAATACACCCGAATCAGGTCAAATTTGTGATTTGTTTTTTTGTTCTGTAGTCTTACTGATATTTTTATCTTTGAGGGATTTTTTTTCTGTACTGCCAAGTGCATCTCTGAATTCATTATTGTGGATTTGTACATTACTCTTTTGGTTTCTGTAACTTTTATGTGCTTTATAGCTAGATTGTTTGGAGTTAGGATTTAGGAGAGTAATAGGTTGCTGTTAGATTATATACTTATCGTTGTAAAATATTCCTTTTAATTTCTAACAATGATTTTGTTGTTTTTTTTTTGATGTAAGATGAAAATATTATCATTTTACGTGGAATATTTTATTCATTAATGTGTCATGTGATTGCTAATATATATGACTTCCAATCTGCCACCTACTTACTTGAGTTTTGCCTGACCTACCTGTTCCATGGTTCTCTTTCCCCTTTGCTGACAGTAGTAACATATTATTGTTGGAATAGGTGTTCCTCACACATGATTTTACTATTTTTCAGTATTTTTAATATGAACCTCTGTCTTAATATATTCTAACCAAATCATTAGTTTTACTAACTTCCTTCTTGCTCAGTACTGTTAGCATGAAATTTAGTTTTGCAGTCTTCAACCCTAGAAGGTAATACAGTTAGTTACATGTATAGTCGGTATTCGTTACCGTCACACGTATTTGCCCTTTCTAGTGGTTTTTACACTCCTTTTTAATGTCTGTGTTTCCAGGAATACTTCAATTTAGCCTGAAAAATTCACTATAGGGGTTCCTTCATTGCAGACTTCTTGATGAAAATGCCCCTATATTTTCACTGACTGGACATTTATTTTCTCACAGTTGCTGACAGAGTTTTCTTTCTGGGCATAAATTGTAGATGCAGATTGTTTTTATTTGTTTGCCTAATTATTCCGTTCATCATGGTGATGTTTGCCATTCTGTTGACTTCTTGCTTTCATCAATTCTTTTGAAAGGATTTAAAAAATCAACTCCTAGTTTCAATATTTCCCAGATTTTTAAAGGAATATGCCTTGCTTTTTACCCTGGACACTTTCAGCACATTGCTTTTATTCTCAGAAGTTTCACTGACTGATGTTTTCTTTGGATTCATCATGCATAGTTTGCTCAGCTTCCTGAAAATGTGCATATATTTTTTAAAAATTATTTTTGTACTTATTTTTTTCTGTATACTGTAGTATTATTTCTCAGGAGATGACTTTGACATCCTATGTTGACAAGAGATTACAAGACAATTTTGTGCTTTTAAGAGATAGCTGCCAACATTTTTAAATGTAATTTAATTTGGAAAAGACCTTGTAACATGGATACTATGTTGGTCCTTTGTTATCACTCTGATTAGCTGATTCAGGCAAAACTCAGATCACAGTAGTTTGAGGAGTAATTGGGAAGTGGGGGATATCGGGACTGTATATAAAAATTCCTGCACCACATTGGGCTGCGAAGAAAAGACCGTATGTGAAGGGGCAGATGCAGAGAAAAAAATGCCCCAAAATATGACATAAACATAACCATGTCGAAAGGTTCATATGAGGCATAGTTGAAGTTATAAATGAGGAGATTAAATGATGATGAAATTTCCTTGGGAAATAAACATCAGCATTTAGAGTGCCATAGACCTTCCCTTTAACATCAGGAAAGAAAAATCAGTGTGTGTGCATGTAATAAAACACCTGTGATAAGTGTGTGTGTGTGTGTGTGAGCACGTGTGTGTGTGTGTGCACATGTGTGTGTGAGCACATGTGTGTGTGTGTGTGTGTGTGTGTGTGTGTGTGCACATGTGTGTGTGTGTGTGTGTGTAGGGGCAGGTAGGATTATTTTCAGATTTGCTGTCAGGAAGGTGTGTTAGTCTGCATCACCGTATTTTCTCTGTGAAGTGGAAGGCGAAGTCTTTGGCTAAAAACCACCGAAGTGTTGGGGGCTTTGCGGAAGTGCTCAGACGGGGCGATTACGTGATTTTTATGAAAATTATAAAATGCTGGAGCGGGTCCAGGGCCAGTGACTTCCGGGCGGTGTGGAGCCACCGGACGCGGTTTCTGACGGTGGTTTCGTGTCCGGTCGCTGCAGCCCCTGGGTGACGTCACCACAAACATCCCGCAGCTTCATCGTGGGACGGAGACAGCGAAGTGTCTGCAATGGGAGGATGGACACCCCGAACCCCGGGCCAACAGGCTGAAGTACGGCCGTGTTTCAGGACGCCCAGAGGGAGAGACTACACAGTGATGGGCAACCTTCTGAGCTTGGTGTGTCAAACTTCGCCAAAAAACTGAGCATAACTCGGGTAGTGTGTCACTTTGAGGAAAAAACATTATTTCGCAAATGTTTCATCCTCAGGAGCAGCAAATGTTTCATCCTCGGCATGCGGCCGCGTGTCATCAGAAATGGCTATGTGTGTCAGTGCTGACACGCGTGTCACAGGTTCGCCATCACTGGACCAAGAGAAGCTCCGGAATTGTCAGATGGGCATCCATTCATTCTCACGGCAAGAACACCAGGAGGGTGGTCCCATCCCATCTCCATTTTCCACATCAAAGATGCATTCTGGCCCTAACCGGTGTGGCTCAGTGGATAGAGCGACGGCCTGCGGACCGAAGGGTCCCAGGTTCGATTCCGGCCAAGGGCATGTACATTGGTTGTGGGCACATCCCCAGTGGGAGGTGTGCAAGAGGCAGCTGATCCATGTTTCTCTCTCATTGATGTTTCTGACTCTCTATCCCTCTCCCTTCCTCTCTGTAAAAAATCAATAAAATATATTAAGAAAAAAAAAGATGCATTCTGATTCTATAGAGAATATCAGTGCGAGACGCGGTGCGTGAACATGTGTGAACGTGTGTGATGACTGCTCTGAGGTGGGAGATGATGCGGCTGAGAGCGAGCACACGGGTAGTAGAGCTGCCTCTTACTGTATTGGTTGCGTGTGGTTTGGGGGGGGCATTTATTTCCGTGTGACAGGTGCGGGTTTATTTCAGACCAAATGATGTCACGTGGCCTGGGAAACATGATTTTCCTACGGTGCACGGGGCGGGAGGGGGTATAGAGAAGTTACTGAGGAGTTAAAAGGGAAGTGCAGCCCGGGGAGGGGCCGTGATCAGGGGGTGAGGTGAACTCGCTGTGACACCCACTGGGGACCGGGCCGGGAGGCCGTCCTTGCTGCTCCACTGGCCGGGCCTGAGCCTCTGGAGGCCTCACCTCCGCACCAGACTCAGCTGCCCCAGCGCCCCGCCTTCCCCGGTCCCTGGACTCGGTGAGCAGGAGCGACGGAGGCGCTGCTGTCCGGCCAGGCTGCCTCAGGCTTCGGTACAGGCGTCTCTGCCTCCGACATCACAGGTCATTAGCGAAACGTAATATACTGAGTTCCTTCATAAACATTAATAAATATATTTATTGTCAAAGCAATGAATTACTGATAACTGTAAACGTATCCAGATCTCTCCAACATTGAAAAACAAAATAGAGGCCTTATCTGAGTTAGTCCATTTAATTCAGTGCTTATAACTTATAAAAATACATAAATTATCTTATTTTGCTTTATAATTTGTTCAGTTTACGACGACGTCTGGCCATTTTATAAATTACCAACAGGAAGCAGAGATGAATCTATAACATGATTTCTTTTCCCCTCACCTGTCCTGATTTCAGTATTATGACCCCCCTGTTGGGGTTCGTGGTTTACGCTCGCGCTGCCCCTGGCTGATAAACCAACCTTGACCTGCTTATAATGAAACGCTGTGCGTCACTCAGGCACCAGATGTCATGTCACTAAGGCTGACAGCTCTACCTCCTGTCAGCTTTTCCCAATTGAACAGAACATCTACCAGAATTAGGACTTTGTTTCCTCTTTTTTTAAAAAATGATATCATAATTAATTAAAACTAACCAATGGGGTGTCAGTTCTGGCTCTCTACAAGGTAGAGGTCAGCCATCAAGGACTGTCTTGCTTTTATGGCTACATCTTCATTGCGAAGGAGTGGAGTTTGGATAAAGGAAAAAAATAATTCATCATAAGTCCTGAACTTTGTCTTAGTATTTTTTTTCTCTAAGCTTTCAGTTTCCTGGCCAATAATCTATCACCTCTGAAGGAAAAGGAAAATACAAACCATGACATAGGTCTAGAAGTTTTCACTAATTTATGTTTGTAACACATATTCTGAAATTGTATGCATGCATAATTACAATCAAAATACAACACCACAAGCTTTATCTTGAACCTAAATTTTAGAAGGTATTTAAGTATATGAACAATATCTATATGTCAAAAAAGTCAAGAGGTCAAAATGAATTTCAAAAAGAGCAATTTAACTAAATCCGCCGCTCTTAAGGATCAAAGAGAGATGAGGAGGTCACAGCAAGCATCTGGGAGTCACAGCAAAGCTACAATTTTCACCCATTAGTTAGTCTCATATTTTAACATAAAAGAACTAGAGGGAGAAACAAAGGATAGTTGAATTAATTCCCAAGAAGCACTGTAGGATAATAAGCCTCCGATGGAGATGTCAAATTTAAGTTAACATTATCTGCGACTGGCCTATGAATATGGTTAAATTTCACAAATGAAATGAAATGTAGGATTTTTTATTGTTGACACTATTACAGATGTCCCCAATTCCCCCCCTTTGCCCACCTCCACCCAGCCCCGACCCCTCCCTCTGGCCATCACCACACTGCTGTCTGTGTCTATGGGTTGTGCATTTAAGTTCTAATTCCTTCACCTTCTTTCATCCAGTCCTCCCCATCCCGCTCCCCTCTGACAGCTGTCAGTCTGTTCCATGTAGCCATGCCTCTGGCTCTGTTTGTTCGTCAGTTTATTTTGCTTCTTAGATTCCACATGTAAGTGAGACCATATGGTATTTGTCTTTCTCTGTCTGGCATATTTCACTTAGCATAATAATTTCCAGGAAACTTTTCTAAGAGAAAGCTATTAAATTTTTAAAAAGAAAATGTATTTTTTCTAAAAATAGCTGTGTGATATAGACTGTATTAACAACTTATAAATTTTAAAAATCCACCATAGAAACTATTGTATTGTTTTAGCACCCCATTTAAAATGTAGTGGGAAGGTGTGGGGAAGCACGGGACTTGGCTAGAAAGTCTGTAAGGAGGGAACCTCCTGGGGGCGTTGGCTGAAGGCAGCCACCCCTGCCTTGACTTTTCCAAACAAGTCTGAGCCCCCGGGAGTTTTACCGGAATTTTTATGTTTAGTCTTTAGATGTCCTTGCTTAAAGGACACTGGAGTCTTCTCAAGGATGCTTACCTCGCTGATGGTGTCTAATAGTGAATTTTGGTTCAAGCTGCTGTGACAATCAACGCCTGAGGAGGCAGGCGAACGGGGCTGTTCGGTGCCTATAGCCAAGCAGCCCCTTAGCCTCTCTTTCACGGACCCGTGTGTCAGAGTCATCATTCCTCCATTGCTCAGGCAGCAGGGTGGGGGTGGGGGGCATGTATTTTCAATAATGCCATATCTGGCAAGAGGTGATAGTATCACTAAACAAATATTAATTTGGATCCAGAATTAAAGAGACAAAGCATTCCACCGATAGGCACTTACTGCAGCCTTCACAACCGGTTGGGAATGTGATTCCAAACATAACAATGAGAAAATGCGGGTGACTGCTTGTTGTCACTTTTCTGTTTAACAGCCAAGGTTTTTAGAGGTCCCCATAGCCCATGATCGTTCTTGATCTTCATAAAACGTTTGTGTTAATTGCCCTCCCAAAGTGCACTTTTCTTAGTTTTTAAATTAAATGTATTTTTACTGATTTCAGAGAGGAAGGGAGAGGGAGAGAGAGACAGAAACATCAATGATGAGAGAGAATCATTGATCGGCTGCCTCCTGCACGCCCCACACTGGGGGGATGAGCCTGTTCCCCGGGCATGTGCCCTGACTGGGAATTGAACCGTGATCTCCTGCTTCATAGGCCGACGCTCAACTGCTGAGCCACACTGACCTGGCCAACGTGCACTTTTCTGATGACGAAATATGCCAGCATCCCTTCTGAACGGTTCCTCTATCACAGGTTGTACTGGACACGGAGCGCCAGTGGGAAAGGCTGGTCCCCACAGCCACGGAAGGATGCACAAGGACTGATGGGGAGGTCACTTAGGGAAGCTCTTGTGGTTACTCCCAGACAAATTACGTGAGGGCGCAGGATGGGAAGCGAGGGAAAGCAATGAGGAGGGTCCTGTTGGAGAAAATGTCCAGATTTGACGATTATCTGCTGGTGTTGGGTGAGGTGAGCAGGAGGGAAGATGAGCCAATAGAACGAACTCTCATGGTTTCAGGATGAGGTGTCTGAGGTCAACGATGTCGTCATTCACAAGGTCAAGTGGAAAGGAGGCGAGAAGTAGGTGGGGATTTAAAATGATGTGAGTTGTTGAATCTGCAGTGGCTTTAGGACATCCAGGCAAGGAAGACACGATGAAAATGAGCATATGAGGATGCTGCCTGTCTATCAACACATGAAGGGAAATTGCGTGGGAACCTGGGCCTAAGTGTGTTCTCAAGGCGTCGATTTTTCATGAGAAATGGCAACCCTTATTTTTGAGAAATTTAGGTTCTAAATATAAGTTAATGGCAGCCCAATTTTTCCTGTAAAATCAGTTCATTTAGCCAGTATCTACATTCGTGACAAAAATGTGTGAACTATGGAGGCCAGAGAAATATCAGGTTTATTTATAGTTTGAAAGTAATACCTCATAAGAAAAATCAGGGTCTACCGATTTTGGAAATTAGCCTGTGCCCTGTATGCCATTGCCAATATCGTAATTATCTTCGGTTTTTCATATCTTGTAGCAAAATGCTGGGCTCATAGCATGGTGTGCTAAATACATATTAATTAGATGCTATTTTAAAGTGGAAGGCGGCACTGCTTGGGATTTAGAAATAAAAGTTGTTTTGGTTTTAACAAAAGGGTTGATGTTAGGGTGTGAAAATCAGGAGCCCTTTTCCAGCAGAAGAGAAAGCTGCACACAAAGTAGACATGTGTTTTAAGCAGAGGGAAGACCGTGTCCCCAAACCCCTTGGAATGACATTATATACGTCATGACCGTCAGGTGCACAGTTAACACGCGCCGGAAGAGCGACCAGGTGTCCTGTTGTGACGAGCCTCACGTTCCGTGTTCAGGGACTTGCGCTTGGGATGTTTATGTTTCTTTAGCTCCTGGAGGGCCAGTGGTGGTGGTACGTTTCCAGAGGAATCCATTGACCTGGTTTGCTTTTTCTTCTTGGAAGCTGGCACTTCTGGCCGCGTGGAAATGGAATGTGTGCACACGCAGGTTTGGAGCAAGAGAGGGAGCCGCTCAGCCCTGGGCCATGACTGAGAGCTAGTGCACACCCAGCGCGTCGCAGAGCGGAGCCAACACAGGGCTGTGTGTAAGGTCTCGAAGGCGAAGACAGAGTTTGAAAACCCGCGCGTTGGTGTCCTCACTATGCCAGTACGAAAAGAATTACAAATGATTAAATAGTTAATGTAAATTACAAAATTGAATTACATTTTGAAAGTAGAAGACACTATTAGTAAAAATATCACTCACTATAGAATAAATTGCTTTTGAAGGATTGGAAAATACTTCAAACTAAAATATGATGAACTAACTTGGTAAAGTAAAAACATCTCTAGGTTAAGCATCGTATAGGTAGTTTAAATGGCAAATGATAAATAGTGAAGTTGCAAAGTACATAGAAATACTTATAACAAACACTGAAAAAGTATCATTAATGATCTTAGTATTTTAAGAGAGATGTGATAAATCAATTACCCAATAAAATAGTTTACAAAACATATATTCCTAAAATATAATATTTCATGATATATTATATGTATCTTCAAATAAGTATTATTCAATCATTACTTAGTAATACTCACCTACAGTAGTCCCCTTACCTGTGGGAGATAGGTCCAGTGGGCTCCAAACCCTATATGTACCATGTTTTTTCTATGCATACACACCTATGATAAAGTTTAATTTACAATTTAGGCACAGTAAGAGATTAACAACAATAACTACGAATCAAACAACAATTATGACAATACACTGAGTGGCCAGATTATTATGATCTCTGAACGCATAATAATCTGGCCACTCAGTGTATATCCTATATAATAATCCTATATAATAAAAGGCTAATGTGCAAATTGTCCCCTTGACCAGAAGTTCAACTAGCAGGCAGGCCGGCCAACTGCCCATGTCCCCTCCCCCTGGCCAGGCTGGCCAGACCCCACCCATGCACGAATTCATGCACCGGGCCTCTACTATATATACTGAGTGGCCAGATTATTATGCGTTCAGAGATCATAATAAACTGACCACTCAGTGTATACTGCAGTAAAAGTTGTGTGAATGAGGCTCTCTCTCAGAGTATCTCCTTGTACTATCAGTAGCTCCAGGAAAAGGGGAACCAATAGGAAAGTTAAGTTTTTTAAAAACTGCATTAAAATTCATAAACTCCCCACGTAGGTCAGCGTGTCTAATCGGGAAGTTCTTCACAAAGGCTCCTAAGGCCTGTCTAAATCCCGAGTCGCAGTTACGATGCATTTTAGCCAGAAACAGCCTCTGCGTTCCATGTGGGGGAATCGCATAGCACAGCAGTCACCCCCACGTCACGGCTCTGCTTCCTGTGGCTCCCGTGTCCCACAGTCAACCTCAGTCTGAAAACAGTAAGTGGGAAATTTCGGAAAGAAACACGGCATCCGTTTAATGTCATGCTGTCTGAGCAGCTTGTGACCTATGGAGCCGCCAGGGCGTGAATCACCAGCCTCCCGTCAGCCCGTCTCTGTGTCACATCGATGGTGGCCGCTCGTCAGCGTCTGTGTTCAGGTCGCCCTGATTTTACTTAATGACGCCCACGTGCCAGAGCGATGACGCTGGAGATCCAGAGATGCCAGAGAGTGTTTGTAAAGTGTCTCCCGGAGTGAAAGGTGTGTCTGCATCGGAAAACACATTGCGTGTTTTAATAGATAAAAATAAAAAGTTCAGTGCTCTCTGTGGTTTCGGGCATCCACGGGGGCCCTGGAATGTACCCCCTTGGATAAGGGGGGACTCGGACGTATTTTCAGTCAAATGATCTCAGACACCACTCTAGGCAGTTATTTTAGAAAATGCCATTATCTCAGAACTTTATTAGTTTAAATAGAACTTACACTAATTACCTTACGTGGCTTTTGCCAAATCACTATTTAGCTTGAACAAAACAACAGTGTCTTGATGATCTTGTTCTATAAAGAAACCAGCTCCTTTAAAATGCCCTTTCCCATTGGGCTTAAAAATTCGTATATTTTTCCAAGTCATTCAAATACTGAAAAAGCATAATTCCTTTCTCAGCCCACTTTTCCACCTGCATTTCATGAATAGAAGAAGAATTAAGTTTGGTGCATCTTGCCAGCTGAGCTTCAAAGGTGATTTAGGAAAACAAGTCAGAATTAATAACAAGTGCAATCTTTATAAACTCTTATTATTTAGCCAGCGGTTCTTGAACATCTCCTATTTCTGTTCGGTATTTTGCTCTTATCAGTTTAATTCCTGGTCAGGTGGGAGGTAGTGGGAGAACGGGCGGTGTGTAGTGTTTTATTGAAAATCCATGCCAATTTATTTGACGAAAGAGTCATGACCTACATCTCATTCTCCATCAGGTACGTTTAGTTACTCATCAATTTGTGTTTATTCTTTATGGTTCTCATGACACTACGTTATAATCATATAGTAACATTTCGAAGTCCTCTAAATAGATTAGAAGCTAGTATTTTTCTGCTTCCTCTAGCAGATCGTGACAAATTGGGTAAAATATAGCAATTAAATGAACAGACACTGAATTCGTAAATGTCTTTGACAGATTCACTAACTCACGAATGAAATGCTTACGAAGAGTGCAGATCCAATGTTGCATGTATTTACCTGAAAGCAAGGTGGGGTGAAAGGTAACATCCCCATAAATGCGCTGCTATGTCTTTGGTACGTCCTATTGATAAATGGTCCAGTCATCCACGACCAAATATATCCTCTTCTGGTGAAAACACAGTGGGGAAAATAAACGATCCAGGAGGAGATGATCAGAGCAGCCAGGATGTGTTAGCCGAGAAGTCATCAGCTTGTGTGGCACTCACTCCGCTGGGACCCCTTCCCCTTGGTCAAGTGCTCCCTGTTCATAAGGGCATCCAGGGATGGTTCCGGCACCTGCAGTTACAGGAGGCCCCGCCTGGCCTTACGGGGGTGGGGGGCGAGGGACAATACTGTGTAGGGAACGACGTGCTACCCGGTTTGCAGGTTCTGAAGGCACGTTGCTGGGGTTCGAAGCCTGGCTCCACCCCTTTCTACACCTCCCTCAGCGTCAGAGTCCCAGCTCTAACACCTACACCTCCCTTATCGTCATCATGGCATTACTCAGTGGTTCGCACCGGGCCTGGCCACGAGGAAGTGCTTGTTGGGAGTTGTGGTTCTCATGTAGTGTGGAAGTCTTGTCTTCGTAGGTCTGATTTTGCCTCCTAAACGCAGAGCTGACCACAAGAGAAGGATTAGGTCAAAACTCCTTCAGGGGAGACCCGGGGAAGACGTGCTGGCATGCACGACTGGAACGTGGCCATCGATAAAGATCGGCTGAACACTAGATGTCTAGGTTAACTGGATTCCAAACCAGTTTTGTTCAGAGAGATTACCCACAACACATAAGTTACCACACAATCAAGAAACGCGCGGCCACTCCTCTAGATTTAAAATGCCTTCACTGGCCTCGAGAATCATCATATTCTATTTTTATTATTTATTGATATTTAGAGAGAGAGAGAGACAGAAATGTCGATTTGTTGTTCCACTTCTTTATGCATTCCTTGGTTGTTTCTTGTATGTTCTTATACCTGCCCTGATGGGAGGGAACCCTCAACCTTGGCATCTCGGGACAATGCTCCAACCTACTGAGGTACCCGGCCAGGGCCATTGCGTCTACGGAACCATGTGCATGCATACATATACATACTACACACACACACACACACACACACACTACATATACATACATACACATTCATACACACACACACACACACACACACACACACACACACACACACACACAAGCCAGACGGTGGCATTTCAAAATACGCATGATTAAATTTATACAGCATTGGTGTTCTTATGTATGTTGTATATCCTGGTACCTGAAACCGGTATAAACAGAGATATAAAATCAGGGGATCAGTGAAATCCCCCTCAAAGGGATTCTGGAGCTGATGCAATGAAAGATGATTTATGTGTACCCTACTTTACGGTTTTAACTGTTTTATAATTACTACTGTTGTTACGGGAAGAGATAAAAATAGAAAGGAGAAATTGTAGTTAATTCGGGGTTATAAGTTCCATGGAGGGCTACTACGGGCTTCTATGGAAACCTGAGCCTTAACCCTTTGCACTCGCTTTTTTCTCGATTCCTGCTACCGATGCTAACCATGTCCAGTCACACTCGACATCTGAGTGCAAAAGGTTAAGCTCGATATGTAACAATTCTGATTCCAGTCCCCGTGTGTGGTTTTCCTCTGCGCCTCTCAGCAGCTCTTCAGCGCTGGTCGGGAGGCCTCAGTTCTGACATACCCACTGGGGATAGCATCAGATCCCACAAGCCGGCCACCCCCAGCCCCTTACACTTTAGAGAACACACACCCACACTTCAGACAACAGTCACAGCTCCGGTCGCCACCTGAGCACTTTCTGTTGTTTTTAATATAAACGGTTACAGCCTTTATTTATTTACATTATTTCTTTTCTGCTGAAAGCATTAAAACCAATCAATCTCTCTCCCTCCCTCTCTCTCTGTCTCTCCTTCGGTATCCCTCAATGGACACTTTGGATTCAGTCCATAACCTTCAAATGTATTACCTTTAATACCCTTTTTCTTAAATCTTTTGTACTTTCTCACGTTTTCCTGTGTAAGTCATGAATTATTTAAAAATATGACTTTAGCATATTTACACATTAACATAGAAGCTATTATCTCTGTGTTTATGAGTTTGATTTCTTATAATCATTTCATAATTCTGTGGGATTTATTGAGACTTTGTTTCTTATACTATATTTTTACTTTTTTAATATCAATGTTAATATTCCATGTGTCACCGATAATTGTACAAAGTTTGTATCTTTTAGGGTACTTCTTGGTTTTCTTCAACATTTGGTGTATTTAATAATTTCATCCAGTATTTTAGAGAGATGGTTCATGAAATATAATTCTTAGTTTTTGTAAGTGACTTCTAGAACAGTTATTTTTAGTGTGACTTTTTAGAATCAATAGGGGCGTTTTAAGTATATTGAGGCCCCACCTCGTAGAATCTGATGCATTTAAACGTTAGTGCATCCTTTGAAGCTGTATTTCTAAAATCCCCGGGTCAGCAGTTTTCAGCCTTTTCCGTCTCACAGCACACATAAACGAATCACTAAAATTCTGTGGCGCACCAAATAATATATATATTTTTGTCGATCTGACAAAAAAAAAGTATGATTTTTATTCATTCACACCTGCCAGCTATTGTTGTGTTACAGTTTTCATTTTTTTATCGGACAGTCTAAGGAAGAGGAGGGCAGGGCCCTGAGTAAGTAGGCAGGTATTGCGTGTGGCAAGAATGCGTGTGGCTCACCATGACTCTGACACGGAGCTCTGCGTGTGAGCGGGCATGGGGACCGCTGACCTGGCTCCTGCCTCCCATGCCCGCCGATCCTCTTGTGTCCTGATGGGCCCATTCATGCCTTTCACGTGAGGTCTCTGGACTCCTCTCAGGCCTCTGAAAGGGCACGAATTCTGCAGGTGTCACCATGCGTGCGTCTCCCCCTTCCTCTCTCAGGAGAAAGTTCAACCATTGAGCCACGCCCGCCAGGCAAGTGTGCATAGTTTTCATCTGAGTTTCACTGAGTAGAAACAGTGGATGAAATAACTGGCCGTGTGATTTGAATGCAATCTCCAGTCCCACACCCCTTCCCAGGGTTTGGGTGACAGGGCTGAATAGTCCAGTCTTCTGATCAAGTGCTGGGCCTTCCTGGCGTGGCCAGCCCCTCCTGGGAAGCCACCTCAGGGCCCACCTGAGTCACCTGTAACTGTCACCTCATTGCCTGAAGGGGCTCCTTAAGAGCAACAAAAGACACCCCTGTCACCTAGGACTTTGCAAGGGGTTGGGAAGCTCAGGCAGGAAGCAAGGCCAGAGAACACATGCATTCCTCACGGTGAGTAAGACAATGAGGTGGGCACTCCAGTGTTCCTTTAGACTCTTCTTTCGAGCAGCACTTGTGAGAAAAGATCAGATCATTGCAATTAATCAGCCACTCTCATGCTACTGAGTCTTTGTTCCACTGTTCTGAATACAGGCCATAAAAGGCACTTCATAGCCAGGCATTCATCTCCCGCACGGGCCTCCATTGTAAAGGTACTGGATTAAGTAGGCATATTTGAAGCTAGTTCATTTCATTCGCTTTAATCTAAAAATTTAAATGTTGAGTAAAATGTTCTTTTCGTGCAGAAGAGCTGACGTAATTCATTCTTTAAAACGGAACGGATCGCCCGGGCCAGGTGGCTCGGTTGGTTGGCGCATCCCCCTGTGCCCACAAAGGCTGTGGGTTCCACTCCCTGTCAGGGCACCCCACCCCCCACTTCTTTGGGTTAATTCCCCGGGTCACAGGGACAAACGTGCCAGGGCTCAGCGACGGCCCCAGTGCGGTGGGCAAGCAGGCACAGCGCCAGCTGCCACTTCTGTGCTGACAGCAGCAGAGCCCTTGGGGTATGGGGCGTCCCCCCAAATGGACACACACTTTACCAGCTGACGGCTCAGTTTTGAAAATGAAATGTATTTTAATAAACACTTGTAATTATTCACAGTGTGTGTCTACATTCTGGGGGGACACCCAATATTTGTGGCCCTGCCTGCTCTGGAGCCTTCTTTATCCCATCCACTTCCAAGCCTTTTACTTTGCTCCCCAAGTCAATTCTGCGAGCTTTCCCATTATTTTTCAACTAGAGGCCCGATTGCACAAAATTCGTGCAAGAGTAGGCCTTCCTTCCCTGGGCTGCCGGCACCAGCTTCCTTCTGGCACCCGGGACCCGGGCTTCCCTCCCAGAGGGAGGCCCTGCCCACCTGCTGCAGCCTGCCAGTTGGTTCCAGCCACAGCGGCTTGCCTCGGCCCTCACAGCCCTAGCTTCGTCTGGAAGGTTGTCCAGAAGGACATCCGGTCTAATTAGCATATTACGCTTTTATTAGTATAGATATCTCTGTTATATTTAAGTCATCTATTGTTGATTTCTGATCCTTACTCAAAATAAAGAGAAAAAGATAACGTTTAACTGACAGATGATTATTTCCTTTTTTCAGTATCAGTCTAGGAAAGATTTGTTACACTTTAAAGGCAGTGTTTTATGAAATAATTCCATTTTTAAAATTTTGATTCTGTACAAATCGGTGCATTTGCCCCCATTAGCCTGTAGGGTTTGCAGGCCCCTCCTCCCCCCAACCCCCCTGGCTTCCTCTTTCCGTGTCCTGGTGGCTAAACTCTCTCCCTGGATGCACACCTAGTCTCAGGGCAGGAACGCCCGCTCAGGCCAGTGCCCACTCGCCCTGTGCCAGACACCTCCTTTCCTCTGTGTGTCACTCACGTGTTCTATTTCCAGCGAGGTCTCCTGGGAATGCCCGCATTTCATCCTTTAATCTGCATCTCCCTCCGACAGCACTCCTTTGCCTACGTACACTTTTCCCTTTAAAAAAATTCAAGAATTTTCCACCTGCTTCACAACTCTGATTTACTTGTCTGCCATGCTGAGGGTTGAGGCTCTGATGACGTTAGCCTGAATCTGAGCCCCACAAATGCAGATGCCTTCGGCCGTGTTGCTCGCTGATACATCTGAGTCCCAATCCTTGAAAATGGTGCGTGACACATAGTAGGGGGTCGCGTGTGATGGCTGAATGCGTGTCTGCGTAGGAGAAGCCATGGGAGATGGCAAGGGCAGGTGACATGGGTGTCCATTGGCCAACCCAGGGTTTTATGTCCATTACTAGAGGCCCAGTGCACAAAATTTGTGCACGGGTAGGGTCCCTAGCAGCTGCCGACCAGGGGTACCTCCCTTCCCCCGGCCGCCTGCCACTGCCATTGGCCCCACCCCCTGTCGAACTCTGGATCGAGGGGACAATTTGCATATTAGGCTTTTATTATATAGGAGTGTGTGTACGGCTGGAAAGTAGCAGCGAACCTGGGACCTGAGCAGTGTGTTTGTGGACATGGGATGGTGCAGAGAAGAACAGCTGAGTTCACGGCGTTTGAAGAGCTGTGTGCTGGAGAAGCAGTCCTTGCTGTGTGGTTTCCTAACCGGTTCTTGGCGGCGGAGTCATTGGGGAGCCGCTGAGCAGCTCCAGCGCCCGGTGTGGTGAGCTCCGTCGCAGGAGACAGTCTGTAAATCGGCTGTGGTGGGAAAAGGCGTTTGGCAGCCGTAGCATCCCCCCTCGTAGGGGCTCCTTGGGATAAAACGCCGCACAACTGAACTGTCACCTGTGCTGGCATTTGGGATAATTGCCAGTTTCTGTGTCCCTCCTACGATTCTCCTCGTCCAGCAGCTTTGTATTCTGTGGAAGGAGTCACTTTTATAAAAAGTTTAGGAAAGTTACACACTTTGCCACACCCCGCACTGGTTTTTTTTTTTTTATAACCATCCTCTGCGGAGAGAATCAGAGCAGAAGTTACTACGTAAGTTAAAGCTTACACCTCGATTCAGTTTCCTAAAATTTGTACTAGTTAAGGCTTTGTGAATTATTTCAATGTAATATTTATAAAACTGCCATCCTGTTTTCTTTTAAATGTTTATTTAGTTATATGAGCTATGTATACCACAGGGACATTTTAAGTACCTTGGACAGCACACACACAACATGTAAGCAGCAGTACTAAATATATGTACTATGGCCGGGACAGTGTGGCTCAGGGGTTGAGCATCGACCTATGAACCAGAAGGTCATGGTTCAATTCTCCGGCAGGGCACATGCCCAGGTTGTGGGCTCCATCCCCAGTGTGGGGGGGTATAGGAGGCAGCTGATCCATGATTCTCTCTCTTCATTGATGTTTCTCTCTCTCTCCCTCTCCCTTCCTTTCTCTGAAATCAATAAACATATTTTAAAAATGTGTACTATGTATACAGCTTGAAAATAGACACAACAGGCAAAGCCCAACTGCTCACCTTAACAAAATAAAAAGGAGGCCTCGCCCGCTGCGAGGGGGTGGGACCTCCGCTTTATCCCTGAGCACGAGTCCTTCGGAGTCTAAGAAAGGACATGCTCATCCTGTGACGTGAAACTGACGGGCGCCTGGCACTTCCTCGCTGGTGTTTGCTTCTCTGCAGAGCCTCGCCCGCCTGCAGACACGAGGACAGTCCGCTCCTGGTGCAGAGCACACGGTCAGCAGCCAGGCCGCCCGTCATCCCTCCCCACGCGGACAGAGTGAGAGGCTCTGCCTCCAGGTAGCTGCGTCTGAGGCTGCGGGTGAGTGAGGTGAGTCAGCATCCTGTGTAAACCTGTAGAGACGGTACGTGAGCCCAGTCTATTTGCAGGACGGATAATTTGGAAAATGGGATGTCCTAATCACCATTGTACTGTGGGAAGCTTGGGAATGATAATGGCTTAGACACGGGACGTTATTCTGTGCTTCAGCACTCTATAACCAGCCTCTACATGTGAGAGCCGCTCTGAACACATAAGTGAAGGCCCAGGCCAGTCTGATCAGAATCCATAAATGAATGTTTTTCTGGAATTCATGGATCAACTTAATAAACTCAAACTTGCAATTCAGAAACCATATAGTACTTTTGGGGAAAAAATGATTGCTGTTAATAATACCTTTAAATATTTTTACTTTTCTTAAAAAATATATATTTTATTGATTTTCTACAGAGAGGAAGGGAAGAGAGATAGAGAGTTAGAAACATCGATGAGAGAGAAACATCGACCAGCTGCCTCCTGCACGCGCCCCCCTGGGGATGTGCCCGCAACCAAGGTACATGCCCTTGACTGGAATCGAACCCAGGACTTTTCAGTCCTCAGGCCAATGCTCTATCCACTGAGCCATACCAGTTTCGGCCAAGTATTTTTACTTTAATAAATATATTTTTTACTACTTAAACTATAATTAGACATTTACATTCATCTCATAAACACTGACTGATAACCTCAACTTTTATTCACATTATTATTTATTGAATAACTAAGTATTTAATATGGAGATATGTCTAAATAGTAACATTTTGACAAATTTAGCATCACTGTTTTTGATGATGAAAATAGAAAGTCTACTTTCCAGATTGAGAGTAATTTAAAAATATAACCATTTGTATGATCCATTGCGACTTTAAGTAAAACACGTATGAGAAAATTATAACTCCACAAGTTATAAACTAGAGTAGCCATCTTCCACCAGGCGCCCTGGAAGTCACTCTGGGAGCCACAGGGTTTGTAAAACATGCGATGCCTGCCTGCCTGGTCAGCCACTGGCCTCCTTTCCCTCAGGTTGTTAAATAAAAAGGTGACAGCCACCCATGCAGCCAGAGCTGTCCAGTGTGAATGGGTTAAATATTCCTATTTTTTGTCAGATCGGCAAAAATTTAAATATACTCTTTGGTGCGCTACAGAATTTTGGTAATTACTTCAGGTGTCCCATGAGTTGAAAGAGTTTGAAAATCATTGAACTGGAGTAATACAGACAACAGTAAATTTGGGAACTGACCTTCTGAAGATAAGATCTGCATCTAAAATTAATGTCATAAAATTTCTGAAATGTTGTAAAGAGCCCGGCCAGCATGGCTCAGTGGTTGAGCCTCAACCTACGAACCAGGAGGTCACGGTTCTATTCCAAGTCAGGGCACATGCCCAGGTTGCAGGCTCGAACCCCAGTGTGGGGTGTGCAAGAGGCAGCTGATCAATAATTCTCTCTCATTATTGACTAGAGGCCCGGTGCACAAAATTCATGCATAGAGGGAAAGAGTGTTCCTCAGCCCAGCCTGCACCCTCTCCAATCTGGGACCCCTCGAGGGCAGTCAGACATCCCTCTCACAATCCAGGACTGCTGGCTCCCAACTGCTCGCCTGCCTGCCTGCCTTATTGCCCCTAACCGCTTCTGCCTGCCAGCCTGATCACCCCCTAAACACTCCCCTGCCAGTCTGATTGATGCCTAACTGCTCCCTTGCCAGCCTGTTTGCCCCTAACTGCCCTCCCCTGCAGGCTTGATTGCTCCCAACTGCCCTCCCTTGCAGGCCTGGTCCCTCCCAACTGCCCTCCCCTGCTGGCCATCTTGTGGTGGCCATCTTGTGTGTTGGAGTGATGGTCAATTTGCATATTACTCTTTTAGTAGATAGGATGTTTTTCTCTCTCTCTATCCCCCCCTCTCCTCTCTGAAATCCATAAAATACATATTAAAAGTAAATTAAAAAAATAAAAATTTTAAAATGTTGGAAAGAGAAAATGATAAAAATCACTGCAGGTAACATTTTGGTAGTTTTTTTTTAATGCTTTTTATGCTTTTTTTATTATTCACTTGGTACTGTTCCTTTGATTTTAACTGTTAAATTATTCAAATTTTCACATTATAAATTTAGCTACCACTTCATATTGCAAACATGCAGTATTTCCAGGAAGCACTATGCCTATTGCTAGTGGAAGGCTTGAGCGTTATAATAACGGGCCAAGCTGTTTCTCAGGTCAGTTTCTCTAAAACCCCAGAGAAGGGACCGCTTGGTGCCTGCATTAACATGACTGTGCTATTCCACACTCTGCATTCATGTTTTTCACAAGGAAATTCTTACCCAGGAAGACAAAGTTTCAGATACGCTTGTCCCAGACACTTCACGAGTATCCAGATACCCAAACCAGAGGATGTTTGGTTCCCCGGGACACACTGCTCACTTCTCAGCCACAGGCCGCGCCAGGGGCCCCTCAGCTCCCGCTAACAACCCCACCTCACTGAGTCGCCTGCTCATCCATGACTCCACAGGTGTGACCCAGTTTCAAGTAGCACATCTCCCTGAAGGGCCCGCCTTTAACTGGACCCCAAATCTTACAAACATCCTGCCCTTGACCCCCCTGTGCCAAGGAACTGCTAAGCTGGTCAAGATGGCCCAGCCCTTGTGTGGCCAGCAACTGATCCACTCCACTTAGTCCAAGGCCCATGGTGGTAGCTGCCGGGCCGGCCCGCAGCCCCTGAGCCACGGGGCAATGCTGACTGACACACGTTTCTGTGAAAGAGGCTCAGGCGCTATTGGCTGTCGCCGCCCAGCAGCCCCGATCGCCTGCCTCCTCTGGCTTTTAGTGTCCTCCCAGCCTGAACTAAAATGAACTCCTAGATACGCTCAGCAGGGTGAGCATCCTTGAGAAAGCACATGCTCCTACAAGGACGGGTCTTAAAGACTAAACATAGAGATTCTAGTAAATGCCCCCCCGCCCCCTCCCGGGGGATCAGGCTTGCTTGGAAAAGTCAAGGCAGGGGCTGCCGCCTTCAGCAAGGTCCCCTCAGAGGCCCCGACCTTTCGGAGAATCCTCCTGACAGACTTCCCAGCTATGTCCCGTGCTTCCCCACAGGGAGCCATTCAGGAGCCGTATCAGGAGCCACCCTCACCTCCTAAAACATGTTTACGATTGTGCCCTGGCCGGTTTGGCTCAGTGGATAGAGCGTCGGCCTGCCGACTGAAGGGTCCCAGGTTCAGTTCTATTAAGGGGCACAGGCCTGGGTTGTGGTCTCGATCCCCAGTAGGGGGCGTGCAAGAGGCAGCCGATGAGTGATTCTCTCTCATCATTGATGTTTCTATCTCTCTCTCCCTTCCTCTCTGAAATCAATTAAAAAAAAATTTTTTTTTAAAAGATTGTTACCAATTTACACGCGGTTTCCACAAAGTAAAGGAGCATCCACATCGCGGTTTTGTTCTGTGCGCAGCTCGCCAGATGGGAGACATACATTAGAAGACAATTAAGGGCGAAAAGGAACTGCTTTTCCCACGTAACACAATTACTCAGTGTGAAAACATTCAGGCGGTGTTTATGAACTCCGCGGATGTTCAACATAAGCTATTTCTTCACAAGACATAAGGAATTCTGCGAGGAAACTATAAGCAGTATTTTTGTTCTTTTTTAGAGATCTAATTAGTGTGCCTTTGAAAGAAAAACTGTCTAAAATTTAGATTACTTTTATGTGACTTATAATCACATGAAATCTTCAGATTGTAAGTCAGGCAAAAATAACATCTTTTTACTCTTGACAACCTCCCATATGGTTATGCGGTTTTATGATAGATTAACAGCAGATCAATGTCCATGTTAGAATCTAGCCCTTGAGTTAGTGCAATATGCAGACCCATGAGACAGCCAGGAGATTTGAATCTTTACTCAGATGTGCGTAAACTATGTTTTTATGCAGAAAAGAACTGCAGAAGCCCTAGCCGGTTTGGCTCAGTGGATAGAGTGTCGGCCTGCGGACTGAAGGGTCCCGGGTTTGATTGCAGTCTAAGGGCATGTACCTCGGTTGCATGTGGGAGGCCACCAATCGATGCCTCTCTCACATCGATGTTTCTCTATCTCTGTCTCTCCCCTTCCCTTCCACTCTCTAAAAATCAATGGAAAGATAGCCTCTGGTGAGGATTAACCCAAAAGAAAAAAATAATAACACTCTCCATCAGAGATGCTAAAATTCAAGTAAAGAAAGGCAAATTGATTTGATACCATTCAGAGCCGAGTTTTAAATGATTGAAATATAACATACTTCAGGAAAAAGTGCACAAATCACCAGTGAGCGCTCAGTGAACGTCTACAAAGGTGACTTTGTGCTCGACGTTCAGATGAGGCCAGAGTATCGCCCAGGCAAGAATATTGCCACATGCTCCCTCTCCATCACTACCTTCCCGTAACAGTGATGTTTTAATGCAGAAGTCTGGGTGTCTCCTGAGGTCTACACTTGTGTCAAAAGTTATACTTCACATATGTGAAGATTATTTTATGCCAATTACACCTCCATAATTGTTGACAAAAAGTTAATATACAAGATGGCTTCCAATAACGATGTGTGCTATAAAGTGGTTAAACGGAAGGAGGAGGAGAAACGTAAAAACATCTCCTTCGAGGCCTTTGCAGATTTGCTCGTGATAGACCTGAATAATAAGAATGAGCCAAGCATGAAAAGGTCATGAGAAAAAAACAAAAAGCATTACACAAAGAAAGAACTTTTGGATATACCGTATGGTGTTTCATGGTCTTGTAAGACTCCACACCCCTGAGATGGCAGGATGGGGAATGATCTTTCACACAGAGAGATTCCCCATGAAGTATCACACATTCATTCACTGTAAAACATGGATAAAACCAACTGCATTCCTGTGGTGGGCTCGAGAGTCCGTAAAGGGGGACTTGATGATAAGTGAAGGTGAAAGGAACTGTTAGCATCAGGAGCTCGGGGCCAAGTAAGTAATACAGTCTCTAGGGTGTGAGTTAGTGTGTCGGGTGGTGGAGGCCTTCTGTCTAACAGCAGAGCAAGAACAAGAGGAGAGAGAGAGGACACACCTGAAGAGGGAGAGGGTAACTCACAGAGGAAAACAAAACGGTAAGAAAGAAAGCAAGGCAGGCGGCTGTTTTCAGAGGCCTATGGGATCGGGGTCTACCACAGAGGTCCCTGGCCGTCACTAGCCTGGCATCTAGGAAGAGCTGCTTTGTGTGTGTTCTTTTGTTTTTTGGTTTTTTTTGTGTGTGTGTTTTCTGTTAATCCTCACGCAAGAACAGTTTTTCCATAGAGTGGAAGGGAGAGGGAGAGGGAGAGAAACACCGATGTGAGACAGACATGCCGATTGGTTGCCGGGGCCATGACGGACTACCCTTGCACGGATTTTGTGCATCGGGCCTCTAGTAGCCATACATTTTGAAGTTTGCCTCTTAGAGGCATGCCCTTCTTTCCCCGCCCAGCTGGGGTGCCTTAGCAATTCTGCCCAGAGGGGTTCCCTGGTTTTATCCCCCCACTTCCCAATGGTCCCCACTCCTGACCACCTAGCTTCCCTCTGTCTCCTCAGTATAATCTGCTCCCCAGGATTTAAATGTGGGTGACAGGAAGGTCAGTCAGGTGACTCCTGCTGGGCGCAGACCTAGAATCATGCCAGAAAAGACAGCTGAGTGATTGTTTCAATGCGATGATGTTATTTGCGTGTGACTTTATTAACCATATAGAGAGCCCACCGGCTTTTGGGCACATGGCTCACTCGCCCCTAAGCTTGATATGCATGTCATCACAAATTCAAACTCCACTTACTCTTCCTCTGTTTTTTCTTTGAGAATTTGTGGTTTCGTGGAGTTGGCCCATTGAGGTTTCTGGGTAAAGATAGTCAGCAATCTGTTTTGGGGAAACAACATGAAAATAGTCATAGAAAACACAAGTTCTACGGGAACAACTGTCCCCGTCACTTAGGGCACAGAATAGCTCTGTGTGGCTCTCGATGTCATTGGCGGCGTAGTCAGTCAACGGAGTGACCATCCCTCCTGCTTCCAAGGTGCTGACCCCTCTGCGCATCTGAACCGCGTTCCCATCGAGAAAGCATCCGAGGCCGCATTGCTTCGTTTGCACTCTTTGTTGCCCTTTTCCAACAATGGTCAGTTTCCATTTTGCTATTTTCCCTCTTAAGGATTTTTGCCTATTTTTAAGCAATTTTTTTAACCTAGCAGCCCTGTGTCTGATGCTTTGTGCTCATCTAGTCCCGCATCAAAGTCGATGTCAAATTATTGTCTATGTGTCCTTTAAGCAAAACCTGGTGCATCTAGTGTTCAGACGTCTCCATTTTTCTCATTTTTCATAGCAGTCTGAGATCCTTTCTTTATTGCTGTCACACGGGGCTGGTGCACAGCGGGACTTTGAAGAACGTGCCTGTGTGTCATTCATAAGGAAGAATCTATCACTCCCCTGAACACAGAGGCAGTTTGGAGATGTCACAAGAGATATTATTGTTGTTTTTAGTAAAATTCACTTTTTCATTGATGTAAACTGTACTTAATGGAGACATTATTTACCTGTTTTTCCCCACTGCTCCATTTATCACTTCCTAGCATAGCAAAGTCTCGTGAAGCAATATGTTTAAAAATACAACTTCATCTTATTACTTCCTAGGCTACCCTGGGAAGCATTTTCCCAATCTAACACTGTGTCGAATTTCCATAAAAAATATGTCACCCCCCCGCTTTTTATAAAGCCCATTGCTAGGTAGATTATGTATTTTATGTCATCAAGCCTTCACTACAAATCTCAAAAGTAGGTATTGCCATGTGTCCCATATTACAAGTAAAAATCCTGTGGCTTAGAGAGTTTAAATAATTTGCCCCAAACCACAGAGCTAGAGAATTTAGTGCAAGGATTTACAACCAAGTTTCCAAACTTCAGAAACCTTGCTCTTAAACACTGCGTCACCCTCAGTCGAACAAGGTTCTTCAGAAATTACAGCACTGCCTTTAGTCTGTCCATGCTAATGATGGGTATCTGGTAAACATGTGGGTCGCTTCACTTCTCCTTTTTGGGTAATACAGAAATTCAAGTAAACGTTTTCTGTTATCCTCTGAAAATTGTGTCCTTCCCACCCACACTTGGATATAATCCTGTCTCCCATTTGCCTTAGGTCTTCTTTCAAGACTCCTCCCCTTAAACTCCCTTTCTAATGATCTCTACCTGATTCTAGTCTTCCTAACTTCACACTACATAGCAACTTCTTTTGAAAATTAGTATACCGTTATTTTTAATGTAAGTTAGTTCTCTAGTCATTTCATAGAATGAATTTACCTGCTTTATTGAGTTGTAATTGGCATGAAATAAATACACAGGCCTGACCTACATGGCTCAGTGGTTGACCTTCGACCTATGAACCAGGAGGTCACGGTCAGGGCACATGCCCAGGTTGTGGGCTTGGTCCCCAATAAGGGGACATGCAGGAGGCAGCCAGTCAATGATTCTCGCTCATCATTGATGTCTCTATCTCTCTCTCCTTCTCCCTTCCTCTCTCTGAAATCAATACAAATATATTTTAAAAATAAATGCATAGATGCAGAGCCCACACATGCAACTTATCTATTTTTTGTTGTTCTGTTGGTTGTATATCGATAAAAACATTACCTAACTCAAGGTTGCAAAAATGTACACTTATGCTTTTTTCTACTAACAGTGTGATTTTAGAGCTTGCCTGTATGTCTTTGATCTGTTTGTGGTATTTTCTGTATATGTTTTCCGGTAGAGGCCCACGTTCATTCTTTTTGTATGTGAACATCCAGTTGGCACAGTATCTTTCCTCGAAAAGCCTATGCTTTCCTTTGAATTGTCTGCACATCGTTGTTAACAGTCACTTGACCATCAATGTCAGGGTCTATTTCTGAAATCTCAGTTACAGCCCATTATTCTCTATGTTCACCCACATAAAAACACTGCGTACTCTTGATGACTCTATACTTACAGTAAAGCTTTAAAATCAGCAAATGCGGTTCCTACAACGTTGTTCTTTTTAACATTTGTTTGGCTCTGCACTGCCCCAGCCATTTCATACAAATGTTAGGAAGTGTTTGTCAATGTGAGTTCAGAAAGGGAAGCTTGGATGTTGGATCTGTGGACAAATTTGGGAAATATTGAGATCCTAGCCAAACTAAGTCTTCCAGGCCATGAACACAGGATGTCTTTCCACTTCTTTGGGTCTTCTTAATTTCTTACAACAATGGTTTTTTATAGATTTAAGTGTATACATCTTGCATTTTCTTTATTAAATTTATGAGGGACTTACTGTTTTTTTATGCTATTGTAAATAGGACTGTTTTATTAATTTAATTTTGGATTGTTCATTGACAACCTTGTTGAATTCATTTATTATCTAGTTTTCCACGGATTACTTAGGATTCACTACATACGAGTTCATGTGGGTGAATAGAAAGTTTTACTTTCTTCTGCCTTTTATTTATTTCCCTGCGCAATTTCCCCATCTCAGACCTTCAGCACGATGCTGAGAAGAGTGGCAGAGGGGCCATTCTGGTTTGGTTCTGGATCTTAGGCGGAAGTCTTTCCATCTGTCCCCATTATGTATGATGCTGGTGACGAGTTTTCATAGGTATTTTTGCCAGATTGAAAAGTTTTATTTTATTTTTAGTTTGCTTCATTTCAGTATATTTTTATCATGAAATAGGTGTTGGATTTTGTCAAATGCTCTTTTTTTAGCATTGATTGAGATGACTATTTGTTGCCGATTTTTTTCCCATTCTATAAATGTGGTGTAGTGCATTGATGGATTTTCTTAGGTTGAAGTAATCTTGTAATCCTCACTTGAAACTCATGGGGTCATGGGGTATAGTTTTTATAGACATTGCTGGGTCTGAAGTTTTGTTGTAGTTTTTTTGTGGGTTTATTTTTTTGGATATTGTTGTTTTCTTGCTTCTTTATTCCTAAGGGATATTGTTCTGTAGTTGTAGTGTTTATTGCTTCTATTATTTTTGTCTGCTGTTTTAAGGTAATACTAGCCTCATCGCAAGATGTTAGAGTGAGCCTTTATGTAAACCATGAACTTTAGTTAATACTAATGCATCAACGTTGGTTTGTCAGTTGTAGCAAATGTTCTATATGACTTCACTATGTCAATAATAAGTAACTCTATGCCAGGTTGTGGGGAATAGAGAGCATGTTGGGATTCTGTTTACCACCTGGTCAATTTTTCTGTAAACTTAAAACTGGTGTAAAATAAAGTTCATTATTTAAGAAAATCTATTGATCATTGTTAGAAGTATTCCTAACGTTTACATTTCATTCTATTAATTTACATATTTATCCTTTCACTGATATCACCCTATCTTGATTGATAGTGTTTTAATAATCTTGAAGTAAAGTAGTGTGAGATCTAAAACTTTTTTCTTTTTCAGAATCGTTCTGGCTATTCTGGTTTCCTCACCTTTTGAGGGAAAATTGTAGATTCAGCTTGTCAATTTCTGCAAAATAGGTCTGTGGTGTTTTCTGAGAGTTTTTGTTTTAATGAAAAAAATTATGTTGTTTCTTTTTTTTTTTACCAAAGTTATATACACATTATCAGCATGAAGTTTTAAGTAAGTATTCATTAATTGAGAGATGCAAAACAAACTACCAATCTAATAAATAGTAGAGGTCACACAAATTAACTACCGATACAGGAAACAGGGAAGGTGAGACACAGAATTTTAATACATGTGTGTTTCTCTTTGAAGTTCACAGTAGACACTTTGCTGAGTGGGCGGAGTGGTACAGCTGTTCAATCCTTGCTCAGTTGTACACACGTGTGTTTGAAATAATGCGTTCTTGAATCCCTTTCAAAAGCAGTTGTTGCTAGGTCAGCCAGTTTGTCTGTTAGTACAATAGAAATAGAAATAAGTACAATTTTTAGTTACACTAATGTGCCAAACCTCATCCATCGCCCCTCCCCCCATCAAACATGCACAGAGTCACACACACAGGCACGCACGTCTCAAATGCAGATGCCAGGACTCAGCGCGTCCAGCTTGTGTGTGATGATGATGGTTTACAACGGGGGAGGAAAGCCCAGTTTGCAGGCGGGCACCAGTTCTCCCCAAATGATCGAACTGCCTGGGGGGCCTGTTACCTTCTTCCGGCCTTAACGTTTTCTATCCTGCTTGGTGGGATGAAATGGGAATTAGTCATTGGGAAATTGGCGCCACTGCATCTTTTGAGTTGGTTTTAATCCCAGTTCTTAACGGACCCCGTCTCTAACATCGATGCTTCAGGCGGGGGTGACAGGTCCTCTCCGATGGGGACTGACTGGCGACAGCGGGTCTGAGGGTTTTACCGGGAAGGAACGTGAGATTTGTGCACACGGAGCAGCATAAGATAGTCATTGCAAACAGGAAACCCACCACAGTTAGTCAAGGTCGCCTAAAAAATCACTCTACGGTAGCTTTCCTTTATAACTGCCAATCACATAAACATTTTATTCCCTAGTTATTTGCATGGAGAAATTTATCTTTGGATACGTTTATCTTATAAATGTATTTGACATTTGAAGTTAAAAGGGTCTGACAAAGATGAGTTATGAAGCTCATAGTGAGGAGGTGGTTATTTTTTAATGAAAATGGAACATTTAGACATTACTTTGAGTCTTCCGTGGCGGGGCTGTATAATGTTTCATAAGTGAAGGGGTGCGCCTGGCAGACACGATCATTTATTTATTCCTTCGGAGGGAAGTGGTCGTCAGGCTCAGAGGAAAAGCGACACCGATTTTCTGCCGGAATCAATACTTCCAGGTGCTTCCTCACCTCCAGCGGCCGTGAGTAACGAGATGAGAGACACCATTGAATATTGTCTGAGCGGCTTTACATGTCAGTGGTGAGAGCTCATCCGCTGATTACATGAAGTAGCTCATTCCTGCCGTCACCAGCATCACCCCTATCAAGTGGTCAAGTGGGACCTATTGATGTACGTCAGACACGTATGTGGGGATTATCTTTTTAAAAGTAGGTTTTAATTTTAAAATGCAAGTGTGTGTGTTTAACTTGCAAGGATTGTCAGGAAACAGCAGCTTGGGGGTAGCCCCCGGCCAGAGCCCAAGCGCCCCGGCCTGTGCGACCGCAGCCCTCAGTCCTGTGCTGCCGACGGGCGGGCTGGGATCCGGGGGATGGGTGCCAGGTCACAGCTTCACCCCATTACCAGCCTCTGAGACGCACTGTCTTTTCTTAATTAAGTAAAAATGGCTTCGAGGCATTTTTAGTCATAACCTCAGCTAACATCCTAATTCCAATATATTGCTATTTAATTGCTTTAGGATACTTTATTAAATGGATTAATTCAGCAGGAAAAGCATCCTTGAAGGAACTCATTGTGCATGATTTGCTACATATTCTCTTACCTAACACAGCTCAGTTTTTAGTAATTTTTGGTAAAAAAAAAAATCCTATACTTGTTTTTTATTATATCAAATATAAGAATAACCCATATGTACCATGCATGTCTACTTTAGAAAAGCTAAAGGAAAAAGAAAGGAAAAGTCCCTTTGAAGCTCTCTTGGGGAGAGAGCAGTTACTGGTTTCATAACCCCTTCCTTTCTTTTTATTTTTACATTCATAAAGTGGATCCATGAAATTAGCCACTGTTTATTGCAGTGTTTCAAGTGAGCGTTGTATTTGTGTCAGCTTCCAGAATCAGGCAAAGTTAGTTTGGGGAGAGAACTTAATGGCCATGAACTCTGAACAGAAGAGGAAACAGTCCTGGGGGGACTCATGATAAACGGGAGGTTGCACCGCTATTTAAAGGCAGACACGTGTGAATGTAAGAGAGGAAGTAAGAAGAGGTGTCAGCTCCACTCACAGAAGGAGTTGTCAGGAGGCAAAGATGAATTTTGGGGTGACACTGGCTAATGGGATTATGTAGACCTGAGGGGCACAATTCTGTAACACAGCACCTGTCCTGTGTGCTCACCACCCAAGTCACGTCTCCTTCCATCACCATTAGCCCCTTCACCCTCTCCCCCTCCCCCTTCCCCTCTGGTAATCACCATACTGCTGTCTGTGTCCGTGAGGGGTTTTCCTTTTCTTTTTTGCTTCATCCCTTCACCTTTTATCACCAGCTCCCCGACCCCCCGCCCCTCTGACAGCTGCCAGTCTTGCCAATCTGCTCTCTGTGTCTGTGAGTCTGTTCCTGTTCTGTCTGTCAGTTTATTTTGTTCATTTGGCTCCACGTGTACTCTTGACCCCACATGGCACCTGGCAGCTCCGTCCCTTCTAACTGCGGCCGACAGATGTCACGCGGGCCCCGTGGAAGCCGGTTACAGCTGTGCCCTCGTTCTCCTCCCGTGTGTCACAGGGTGACACCATTACCAAGTCAAGCAATTAATCACAGCCTGTTCCTCAGGTCACTCGGTTTTGCTCTAAATAGAATTCTGGTCCCATTGCAGTACTAACTCCGCGCTCTCCTCGCTAGGAAAGGGGCCGGAGTGGCTGAGAGTGGAGATGGGAAACGCACACGTGTGTTTGTGCTGAGCAGCAGGAGGGCCTGGCTGAAACGGAAGGCGGTGCCTTTAAAAGGGAGGGAAACCCTTTCCTTTCCTACATGTCCCTGGGGGACCCGGGGGTGGGGCAGGGGCGCCCGCTGAGAGCGAGAGCTCCATCATTCTCTCCACGCAATACGGACCCTTTCTGATCTTCCCGACCTCAGCCTCCCCTGCAGGAGCCTCTTCTGTTGACAAAATAAATCGATATGTTGCTTAGGACACAGGACAGGGTCTGCTCCACGCACACAGCACGGGTACGGGAAGGCCTGTCGCTGGGCCAAGGTCGCAGTGGAGGGTGTGCACTTAGGGTACCACGTGCACATTCTGAATGCGGTCCCCCACCATTTACCCAGCAGATACTCTGAAATTATCCTGTATAATAAAAGCCTAAAATGCTAAGTGTCTGGTCGTCCAGTCGGCCATTCAATCAATCAAAGCTGTACTATGCTAATGATATGCTAAGGCCACTCAACCGCTTGCTATGACGTGCACTGACCACCAGAGGGCAGACAGTCAACCAGTTGACCAGTTGCTATGACGTGCACTGTGCACTGACCACCAGGGGGCAGATGCTCTGACCAGTAGGTTAGCTTGCTGCTGAGGTCCAGCCGATCAGGACTGAGTGAGACAGGCTGGACATGCCCTGGAGCCCTCCTGCGGTCCCTCCCTGGCTGGGCAACCTCCTGCATCCCTCCCCGGCCTGGATCGTGCACCAGTGGGGTCCCTCCACCTGGCCTGGGCCCCCTCACAATCCAGGACCCCTTGGGGGATGTCAGAGAGCCAGTTTTGGCCCAATCCCGCAGGCCAGGCTGAGGGACCCCACGGGTGCACGGATTCGTGCACCGGGCCTCTACTTACTTATATGCGGGATCCTGCTCCCGGACACGAATGCCCTCCTGCGTGTGCGTCACCCACGGAGGAGCAGGGTAAACCAGATGGCGGCTCCCACGCAGGAGACGGGGCTGTGCAGGCCGTAGGAGGTGATGGCTGCTCACCAACCACAGAGAAGGGAAGACATGCAACTGGGGTGCCAACCGGGAAAACACCCAGGAATGGGGTCAAAAGGTGACTGAGAAATGGACTTTTCGGAAAGAGTGGACAGAGTTGTGGAGGTGGATGTCCAGGGAGGGAGCTGAGTCCACAGGAGCACAGGAAACGCCCAACAGGACCTGCAGCCGTAAATAAAGAAACGCGCCCGTCCGCGTGGCTCAGGGGCTGAGTGTCGCCTAGGAACCAGGAGGTCGTGGTTCGATTCCCGGTCGGGGCACAGGCCCGGGTTGCAAGTTTGATCCCCAGTGTGTGTGTGCAGGAGGCAGCCGATCTGTGATGCTCTCTCATCGTTGATGTTCCTCTCTCCCCCTCTCCCTCCCTCTCTGAAATCCACAAAATACATTAAACAATAAAATAAAGACAGGCACACGGCCAGCCTGGGCTCAGCGAGAAGGAGCCGCAGGAACAGCTGTTCTGAACTCTCTTCTGTTTCTAAGCAGCCAGCCTCCAGGGGAAACCGCAGAGCGAAGACCCCAAAAAGCAGACGAGGAAGAGCAGCATCCAGAGCTCAAGACGAGGCAGAGGCGGGAAGAGGGGTCAGAGGAGGGAAGATGGGTCAGAGGAGGGGAGAGGAGGCAGAGGAGGGGAGAGGAGGCAGAGGCAGGAAGATGGGTCAGAGGAGGGGAGACGGGTCAGAGGAGGGAAGAGGGGGCAGAGGAGGGGAGAGGGGGCAGAGGAGGGGAGATGGGGCAGAGGAGGGAAGAGGGGGCAGAGGAGGGAAGATGGGGCAGAGGAGGGGAGACGGGGCAGAGGAGGGGAGAGGAGGCAGAGGAGGGGAGAGGAGGCAGAGGAGGGGAGACGGGTCAGAGGAGGGGAGACGGGGCAGAGGAGGGGAGAGGAGGCAGAGGCAGGAAGACGGGTCAGAGGAGGGGAGAAGGGTCAGAGGAGGGAAGAGGGGTCAGAGGAGGGAAGAGGGGTCAGAGGAGAGGAGACGGGGCAGAGGAGGGAAGAGGGGGCAGAGGCGGGAAGTCCAGGAGGGCCGACAGCGTTGGACTCACTGAGAGGCAGTGGCGGGGAAGGGGCAGCCTGCAAGTCTAAACGCAGTGCAGGCTCAGCTTACTCAATCTGTTGGTCGTGGTCTAAAACTTGGTTAGTACGACAGTTCACAGTGAGCACGGCATGTATTTGTTGTCTGCCATAAAACTTAGCGCACAGAAAGATGTTTCTATCGGGTAATAACTCCTGAGTCTCAAGCGCCCTGTGCACATGAATTGTTTATCGTGAGCCATTAATAAGCTTGGTTTTTACTACACTGAGGCATTAGCGATCTGATCTCAGATTCTGATTTTTGGCAAGCTATCCAACAAATAGTCGTTTTCATTTAGTTTCCCCTTAATATGATTATGTGTTTCTATGGAAACCCTGCTGGCTTTCAAGCGTTAATATAGGGAGCAAGACCTATTCACACAGGGCCCCGTATCAGACGTGGCTGGGCCGCTCATCCAGACAAAGTGAGTTTTGAATGTATAGCAACTGTAGTCTTAGCTGCACCGCACAGAGCTGTATGGTTTCTTCCCTTTTACATTTGTGATGTCACCACCGTTTATGTTGTCATTTCATTTCCGGGTTGTAATAGATACAGTTATTTTCAATTACCTCTGACGTTATGCTGGAGCTAAGAGCTTAGTGCACTCCTCTAGAAAGGAGGTGCCGTATTCTGATTATATGTATCACCCCAACCAGAGTCGTGTACTTGCGCCTTAGCTTCAGGTGAAAGTGCTCCTTTTAACGGTTCTCGTCAGGCAGGCCTAGTGGGCGTGAGCTTCCTCAGGTTGTGGTTTGTCTGGGAAAGACTTCATTTTTCCTTCTTGCCCGGAGGATAAGTTTGTTGGATGGAATATTCTCGGCTGGCAGTTTTTATCTCTCCCTGTTTTGAATTTGTCATTCACTCTTGTCTAGCCTATAGCGTTTCTGCTGAGAAACCCTCTCTGGCCTAAAATGGGCATTTTCGAAGGTTACTTTTTCCCACCCTGACTGCCTTTGGCGTTATTTTTTCATCATTGACTTCTGACCGTTTTAGTGCAGCGAGACCTGGAGAAGGTCTTCCCGAGCGGGGCTAACACGCTGTCCCCTCAGCTCCCTGCACTGGACGTGCACTTCCTTCCCCAGGATGTGCAGGTTCTCGGCCGGTAGGTCTTCCCACCTGCTCTTTGCTCCCTTCGCCCTCTCTTTCCCGGGACGGCCCTCCGGTTGGGTTTTCTAATGGAGCCAGGTAGTTTGCAGAGGGCTTTTCACTTTTTAAAATCATTTTTTTTCTCCTTTTCCACCAGAAGCATTTCTATGCTTCTACCCTCAGGCTTGCTAATTCTCTGTTCGTTATGATCTGTTCTTTTTCACATGCTCTGTAGTGCACGCTTCATCTCATTTGCTGAGTGATTCAGCTACATAACTTCTATTTTGTTTTTTAATTTTTATAGAAGGTCAATCTCTTTAGTAAGTTACTTTTTATGTTAATTAACTTCACACCTGAGACCATTGGTTTTTCTTTTTTAATATATCTTATTGATTTTTTACAGAGAGAAGGGAGAGGGATAGAGAGTTAGAAACATCGATGAGAGAGAAACATCGATCAGCTGCCTCCTGCACACCCCCCACTGGGGATGTGCCCACAACCAAGGTACATGCCCTTGACCGGAATCGAACCTGGGACCTTGCAGTCCGCAGGCCGACGCTCTATCCACTGAGCCACACCGGTTAGGGCCTGAGACCATTATTTTGCCTTTCCTGGTAGCTCATTGGATTTCTTCGTAACAGCTGGACAGGTATCTTACATTCTTTATCACTTAGATCTCAATTTTCCGTGCCTTTGGGTTCGATTGCTAAATAATTGTCAGTGTGTGTGTGTGTGTGTGTGTGTGTGTGTGTGTGATATCAAGTTGCCACGAGTTCTCTAGGTGTTTGACGAGAAGGCGCCCCCCCCCTCCCCCCCCCCCACGTTTGAAGAAGCAAACGCCTTGCTTATGGGACCCGGCTCTGTTCCCGTAGAGTCTCTCCGCTCCCAGGTCGGCAGTGAGCCTTCTTTCTGTTTTCCAGAAGGTGGCATTCTGCCACAGGCTTTCGGTTCCTTCCCCGGCCCCAGCCCCGGCTCCCAGCACTGAGGTTGGGGGCACCTGCACGGACCGACAGCACAGAGGAGACCGTCAGTCATGCTGTCATGACGGGGTCTCGTGCGGGCGGGCTGGCGTTTCGGAGGGCACCCTTTGTGAGGTATACGGTCCTCTAGCCAGGACGCCGCACGCCTGCAGCTCATACAAACTCCTGTTCAGTGTGAACTGCTCATTGAAAACCATTGAACAAACAACTGAAAAAAGCGTAGGCTGCCGGCAGAGCCCGGGGGTGTTTGAACGCAGCACCTGGCCCTGCAGGGGGTCCTCACCTGGGGGAGGCCCCGAGGTTGGAGGGTAGCCTGCTGCTTCCTTCAGTTCATTTCTCTGCCTCCTTCCTTCTCCTTTCTCGCCCCTCGGTCCCTCCAGTGGCAGCGTGGGCCAGGCAGACCGACACTCTGCCTCACCCTCCACCTCCTTTGCCGGAGGGCTTGGCTGGCTCACGGCCTGGCCGGCTGTTGCTTCCTCTCCCACCACCGCCTCTGTCACCACCACCTCTCCCGCCACCGCCTCTCCCACCACCGCCTCTCCCACCACCGCCTCTCCTGCCACCGCAGGAGGACTAAGAACTCACAGGAACGAAAGGGGGAGGCGATGGTCTTTAATAAATCACCGTGTGACTTTCTTCACCGCCAATGACCGTCCTGAGACAGAGACTAAATGAAGACCTGGGCCTCACAGCCGGTTGTGAAGGGCCTTCCAGGGGAAGCGTCCGAGGCCGTCAGTTTTCCCTCTGCAGGAGCGGCTCAGGCCGATGCTCGGGGGCCGCGCTGCTGGACTGCCTGCCCGGGTGAAACTGCCCAGGCAGGGAGAATCACACACGTCTGTCTGGAGCTTTGACAAGTCTTGATCTCTTAAAGTTTTATTTCTTAAGGTCGAGCAAGGCTTTGTGAAGCGTGCGCTGTATCTAGGATTGTTTTAACGACAAGCCATGTATTTTGTGTCTGTAAGTGCCACCTTATTTTTACATCACCTTTAATTATTTTATTCTAGTGCTGATCTAATATAGTGTTAGGTTCTGTCATTATTTTTCTGAATCTGGAATTCCTTTTTTTGGATTTTAAGCCATAGACTTTCTCCTTATTCAGTTATAATAATATCTCTCCCCCAAATTCTCATATTAGTTTCTAAATATGATAAAACATTCTAATCATCTAGGGGCTATCATAGGATTATGAAGGATATTGGGGCTCAGTATTAATGTCAGTGATCCAAGCTGTTTCAAGAAAGAAATAGGAACCCCTTTCATAATTCACATTTTGGGATTATAGAGTTGTGTTCTTTAAAAATACTTATTTAAGTAGCTTTCCATCTCATTACCAGGATGAATGCAAGCACAACACATGGACACACACACATACACACACACACACACACACACACACAGGCACACACAGTTATATACTACTTTTTAAGCATACAAAAAAATAACTTAAAAGTAAGTAATCATTGGTAGACACTGCATCTATGACTACTCTGCTCATAACACTTGCCCAAGAATCCCTTTGACCTGAAGTAATAATGTCAACTAGCAGGTCAATGACTATTCTCCAGACTCATATATTAAAATGTATGAGATCATCTCATTTTTATCTTTTGCATGCCAAATTGGTTTGTGATGAGAAGTATATGGATTTATCAAATTTTTGAAATTTATAGCTGGAAATTATAGTTATTACTGTGTTCCTAGCCTATTTATTTTCTGCCTACAAGGTTCTACCTATAAATTTTGTAAAGGTGCTATTTATTCCTTAGTCATTGATTTTTCAATACTATTGCACTAGTATTCTGACCTTAGCTGAAGTTCTTTATCTATTCCTGTGTCTCCATTTCCTCCTCTGTAAAATTCAGAGTAGAAATGAATTCTTCTAAGTTCCTTCCATCTCTAGAATTTAGATTCGGGATGCAAATTAGTGGTCATCTGATAATATGTTATAATAATATGCAAAAAAATCCATTATTTTCTAAGTATTTATCTGTCAGACAGTGGGATAAGCCCTGTGTATTATCCTATTTAATCTTGGCAATGGTAATATAAATTATTATACAAATGAGACAGTCCAGGGGAAAATAGTTAAAAAATGTATTCTAACACATACACAAGATAAGATCTGGAGGCCCTGTGTTTGAGGCCAGGCCCTGAACACCATCCAATACGAAAACCATTGTTTCTGTTCCGCAGGCAAGCTGTGCTTCCAAACGCCAAGTATGAGAAATCCACTTTCCGGCCGTTTAACCTTCACCATCCTCGGGGTACAGATGTGAATGCAACGTTTTCCCGTCTTTATCCAGTGTTGTAAGCTGGCCAGCCCCCCTTGCAGGTACCCAAACCCTAACACAATGGGAGACAGTGGGGGACTGGCTACCTGGAGACCTGGGCCATTCTCTGTTTCAGACAAAGGACTTCCTGTCCCCACTCTGCGCCCACTGAAAGCGTTTCCTCTTGGTGCTCGGCGTCAATCCCGCAGCCATTACCCGAACCCCTTTCTCTACCCTGTATCATGGCATGAGGTGCCCCAAATGGTCCACCAGTGAGTTTCACCTTCCGGTTCAGTGTGAATGTCACGTCCTTTGATGGAAACGTTCTTCTCAGTCAGACCCAAAGCGCCAGGCAGAGGGAGAAGGGATGATGCCAGGGGGCCTCTAGGCCTGAGAGTGAGAAGGCCGCCCCCACACCTCGCTCCCCGACCTGTGTGCTCGGACGGAAGGGAGGTGAGGCCCCTGTGTCGTGTCCCTGCCTCAGAGCTTCGGGCAGACTCTGTACACACACTCCGGGCTTGCAGGCGTTGTCTCCCGATGGCGTCTTTCCGTCAACGGAGGCAGCCACTCAAGCCTTTGCTACCACTTCCTTGAAACAGCAAACGCCTGTCTGTCATTTTCAACCAGACCACGGAAACTGGTAAGGGCTGTGATATTTTTTATGGGCTATCACGTTACCTTGCCTATCTACACTCCCCGTCTGTGTGCAAGTGATAATAAGGCCTTTAGTTTATTATCTATTTAAGGTACCTTGATAATAATACACACATCTGAGCACATGGATGGACTCTTTGTCGCTACAGTCCTTCCGTGATGTCCACTGTGGGTGGCTCAGTTCAGGTTGGTTCAGAAAAAGGAAAACTTAGGACAGAAAAGTCACCCAGTCCGCACCCATCTGTGGCTCCCACAGGGCCCCTACCTGGTCCAGGATGCCCTGTTGGCAGCTGTGAGCGACCCTTCTCCGCGGCGGGTTATGCCCCTGCCACCCCGGCAGTTTCTTCCAGGCTGCTCATGAAGCACAGCCGTTCAGCCACATTTGTAATTCAGAATGTGGGGGGACGTGTAGTGATTTGACCCGTCTTTGCTTGTCTTAAGTCCACGTGTTTCATGAATTCCGATCTGAACCCAGTTTTAGCCATCAGACTTGGGTAGCAGTTTAAGGGTTTTCTGCACCGCACGCGCCCCCCCATCCACTTCTCAACTGACGCCCGTTTTTCTGTTAGCTTGAGTCTCCGTGACTCCCCTCATTCCTTTTCTCTGGGTTCTAATGGGTATTTCCTGAGCGGAGTGCACCAATGCGGGGATGTTTTACTGCAGGACCGTCCGGGGCCCATGTCCCTGGCCGCCCTGGGTGTGGCCCTGGCCTCTGTAAGTAGCCAGTGTCCCCTGTGGGGACACAGCACGCTCTCGGTTACTGAATTCGGCTCCCGGCCCTGGTGATGGCCCTTCCGCCGTCCTGGGCATCTGACCTTCCTCCCCAGGTCTCTGCCGCCTGCAGCGCATTTCCACCCCCTTTGCAAAGCCTTATGCTCTCCTCGACGAAAACACAAGCAAGCGAAAACCTGCAGACAAACCAAAGGCTCGCGTTTGCTCTCCTTTGGCTGGGAGGGGCTCACGGAGCCATGGCCATGGGGCGGCCCGTGGAGGCGTCTGTCCCAAACACGCAGCCGGAGGCGCGGGCTGAACTCCCCCAGCTTCTCCGAACTCGCACACATCCTCCCGGCGTTGTCTGCTCGGTGAGCGCTGGCTGCTGAGCAGCTCCTTCGGCACCGGGACCCGAATGTCCTTCCCGGACGAGGGTCGCCTCCCGTGGGTCCACAGACCAGTCACCTCTCAGCCCCGGGGGCGGCAGCGCTGGTCTCCACAGGGGCTCCATGGGGGGCTGCACGAGGCAGTTTTCTCCGAAAATCGCAATCCACTGCCTGTACCCTCTCTGCAGACACTTCTGGAATCATTTGAGCAATTAAGTTAAATGAGTTAAATGGTGCTGCCTGAGCAACAGGCGTTGGTGAATCGTTCTCTTATTTTAAACGCGTTAGTGAGGTATAATTTACACGCAATAAGCCGCACGTGTGGGCAGGGGACAATGCGGCACATGTGGATCCGTGCAGACACCTGGGAATCCAACCCGCAATCAGCGTGACCGCCTCCATCATCCCCAAAGCGCTCCTTCTCTCCTTCTCTCATTCTCCGCTGTGGCCTCTCCGCCTCCGCTGCCTCTCCCACCTGCTCCCCCGCCCCCCCGTCCGCTTCTGCTCCATGGCTCCCTTTGGAATTCCTAGGATTGTACATAAATGAAGCCATCGGGCGGTGTTCATGTTTGACCGGCTTCTTCCAATAAACACGATTGTGCAGTGCTGCCTCCATGTAGCATGAACACAAATGCACCCTGGCCACTGCCCACTCCTGTTCCACTGGATGCGAGCGGCACAGCCTCGTCACCGCCCTCGGTCGCAGGTTCTGGTGAGGGGCAGTGGCCCTGCTGTGGGCACTCAGGCCAAGGCCTCTGTGTGACCGTGAGCTCACACCGCCCGGAGCTCGGGGTGCCGAGCGGGTGGTGAGTGTCTGGGTAACTGGATGAGAACCCCCTCACCTGTTCCGGAACGTGGCCGAACGGGGTGCGTCCGTGCCGGCAGCATTAGCAGCGGCCGTTCCCTCCACACCCTGCGCCGTTGGGACCCTCGGCTGTTCTCGGCCCGGCCGCTCTAACAGGTGTGCAGTGAGTGGTGTTCATGCCTCCTGACCTTCCGTGCACTTACATCGTCTTTGGTAAAGTGTATGTTAAAGCTTTTACCAGTTTTTTAAAAAATTATTATCCAGTTTCAGAATATTTGATACATTCTATATAAAGGACCTTTATCAGGCATACTATTATTTTTAAATGTGTTCTCTTTATCTGTGGCTTATCTTTTCATTCCCTGAACGTCGTTAAAGAGCAGAAGATTTTGATTCTGCCGAGGTCCAGTTTATCAATGTAGTCTTTGGAGAATGACGCTTTTGACGCTATCTCTACGAAATATTCAATCTGTCTACCCACGGCCACATGTGTCATGCTTTCTTCTAGAAATGTGATCGCATTGTGTTTCACAACGTGGCTGAGGGACCGGTTTCAGTTCATTTTTGTTGGATGTTGCGAGGTGTAGGGTAGACATTGGTTTTCCCACTGATACTACCCAGCTGTTTTGCACCCTTTGTGGAAATTCTCAGGATCACCTGTGTGCTCTGGCTGAGCCTGACTCCCCACTTAGTCTGGGCCTATAACTGGGTTCTTCATCGTGTTGATTGGTCAGGTTGTCTATTCTGCCAATATCTCTTCGTCTTGATTATTGTATTTATAGTAATTCTATAAGACAGCATTCCTCCTCCAGTTCTGTCCTTTATGAAAGCTGTTTTGGCTGGCCTAGGTCTGCGGCATTTTCCTATAAATCTTAGAATCAATTTTTTCTATTTCTACAATGAAGGCTGCTGGAATTTTGATGAAAATGGTGTTGAAACTATAGATCTACTTGAAAGAATTGACGTCTTAACAACATTGAGTATATCGATCAATGATCATGGGGTATCTCACAATTTGTTTGTCTTCTTTAGCTGCAGTTAGCAATATTATATAGTTTTCCATGTGTAAGTCCTCTGTATGTTTTGTCAGGTTTACCCCTAAATTTTTCCATAAGTGTTGATATTAATGTAATATTTATTTTACTTTCAAGGTACATTTGTTTATGGCTTATGAATAGTGATACAATTGACTTTTGTACATTGATCTTTATCTTATATTCTTACTGGGCAAATTTGTTTATTCTAGGAGCTTTGATGCAGATTGCATCAGAATTACTATAGAGACCATAATGTCATCTGTAAATACTTACCCTTTTCCAAACACTACACCCTACCCTTTCTGGTCCATTGAACTTGTTAGACCTCCAGTATAACATTGAATTCGTGAGACTGGAAACCCTTGTTTATTCCTGATTTTAAGGGGAAATAGTCAGTCTTTCACAATTAAGTGTAATATTGGGTATAGTCACTGCCCCCCCCCGCATAACTCGTCATAATTAAAATGAAACTCCTTTTCCCTAGTTTTCTGAGAGTTGTGTTTTTTTTTTTGGGGGGGGAGGGGGGGTTTATGTTAAAAGCTTTTACTTTATCTACTGTGGTGATCATATGATTTTACTTTTTTATTTGGTTAATGTGATAAGTTACATAAATTTATTTTCAAATATAAAATTAAATTGGGTTCTTGGGATAAACAACACTTAGTCTTGACACATTATCACTTTAATATATTGTTAGATTAAATTAGCCAACACTATTATGAACTTTTCATCTTTGTTGAAGAGGAACATTGCTCATTAGTTTACTTTCCTTCTGAGGCCTTTGGTTCATTATAGAAACAAGTTATAAAACATCCCTTCACTTTCAGCTTCCTAGACATTTGATTACTATTAGCATTATTCCTTCTCTAAATGTGTGTAGCTTATCTGTAAAGCCACCCGACCTAGAGTTTCTTTGTGGGAATGCTTTAAATTATAAATACAGTATTTTTAACAGATACAGACCTAATCAGTTCTGTAGAATCCATACAGATGTCATACTTTTACCTGAAATTTGTAATTTATGTTTTCTCTCTCTCTCTTCCTCTATCATCTATCTATCATCTATCCATCATCTATCTACATATCTATCTATATCATCTATCAATCAATCTATCTATCTTATGTTGGCTAAGGATTATCTTCTTTTTTTTTTTTTTTGGTTTTCTCAAAGAATCAGCTTTTGCTATATAAATGCACTGTGTGTTATAATGGTGGATACATGTCACAATGCATATGTCAAACCCATGGAATGTCTGTAGTAAACTATGGACTTTGAGTGGTGAATGATGTTGATTACAAGAAAGGCTATGCATGTGCATGGGAAGGGGATATGTGGGAAATGTCTATACTTTGTTGTAAATCCAGAACTGCTCTAAAAATTCCAAGTCTTTAAAATTTTTTTTAAAAAAGAAAGAATCTGCTTTTGGATTCATTCATTTTATCTGTAGGTTTCTGATGCTTATTTCCTTTACATTATTTATAAAATCTATTTATTGATCTATGCCAGTTTTTCTTTCTTTTTATTCAGCTTTAAATGAGCTAGAGTTCTCAGGATGCAGTATTTGCAAGACATTTCTGATACGAGTGTGTAGGGGTGGTAGCCTCACAGGTTTCCTGACCAGCTAAGATTCATACGCCAGTGGTTCTCGTTTTCTCTATTGACACAAAGATAGACTTCTTCATGCAGATGCAGCTCATCTTCTCTTCTGCACCAGGCTCGGCCCAGGGCAGGTTTAGCTGTCAGCCCTTCTAAGCTCAGTCCCCAGCCCCATTACTGCACTAAACGTTCATGCCAGGACCTCTGTACTCCGTTGCCTTCCCTGGCTCCTGCCAGTAACGGACCCTGCCAAGAGGGTGCGCTTCTCTTTTTTACCTTCTTGTTTGTCGTTTCTCCTTGATCACAGAGGCTTTGGGGAACTTAAGAATTTTGGAGGGTTTAAAATAGTTTTGTCTCCAAATATGTATGTAATTGTGTATTGATATATGTAAACACACCTGTGCATATATTTATTTTTTTTTCATGATAAAACAAAAAAGATTTGCCTGGCCAGCATGGCTCAATGGTTGAGTATCGGCCTATGAACCAGGAGGTCACAGTTCAACTCCCCGTCAGGACACATGCCCAGGTTGAGGGCTCCATCCCCAGTGTGGGGAGTGCAGGAGGCAGCAGATCCATGATTCTCTCTCATCTTTGATGTTTCTACCTCTCTCTCCCTCTTCCTTCCTCTCTGAAATCAATAAAAAAATATTTTTAAAAACCAACAGAATCATTTTAAAAAAGATTTACACATTTTTACTAGTATACAACCAGTAACTACAAATACTTTGAGGTATCCACATGTTGCATTACGAAGCGAAAGGTGGGTGTTATTTTCCATTAACAATGGAGAGATCATATATTTTGGATGACCGTGTACATACATGTGATACATCACATGACAATGCGATGAAAATAACTATTTTCATCTAAATAAAATGCATTTAAAATGTTTGGACCTAGAAGATAAAGGGAAAATAATCATTTCAATGATATCATATTTTTGTTAGTAAATATTTTTGTGTGCATTTATATATACATATATGTGCATATATATTTATATTCCATCAACTTTTAATGCTATACTACTTGACCATTTTTATTTGAACCAGTAGTGAAGTGTAGTTATCTAGGGTTGTAATATATTCATCCACACTTTATTTACACGAATCCTTCAGGATATAATCTTGTTACTTCAGCCTGCTTCAGATTAAAACTTGGCTCATGGGTTTAAGTTTTATGCTCATTTTATTTTCAAATTATTTAAATTCACATGTCTGCCTTTGATTTAAGGATCAATAAAGTGAAACCTGATGGCTTTAGTTGATTCTTAGTATTCTCTGGATAGAACCTGCTTTGTGAAAAACACAATTTTGTAGGTATTTAGGTTTTAATGTTGGTATATTGAAGTAAAAATGCCTCCAAAATCTGTTCAGATTTTTAAACATCAAAATTTATTGTTGAGCATATGCAATGGGTAATGTTATTTCTGTTCTCAAATCAGCATTGGCAGCACATTAGGGTGTTGTGATGGCACAGTTAACCAGATTATTTTCTCGGTTTCACATTTTGACTCTTCCTAAATATAATGACTGCAGATAAGATATTTAAATGTATGGACTCAGGGGCATATTGAGATTATTTTGAAAAGCATAGTAGGCCAACAGCATAAATCACACATGTTAAAAATCAAACACATTGCTATGTCATATGTATGACTTTTAAAGAGTGGAAATATTGTGCTAACATGTAGATGTATTTTCTTCTATGGTGTTATAGAAGTCGTGTACTGTAGCTGTGATTATTTATAGCCATGTGTTCTGACAGACTCATATTTATTTATTTTTATTTAAAAATACATTTTTATTGATTTCAGAGCGGAAGGGAGAGGGAGAGAGAGAGAAACATGAATGATGAGAGAGAATCATGGATCGGCTGCTTCCTGCACGCCCCACCCTGGGGATCGAGCCCGCAACCCAGGCATGTGCCCTGTCACACAGTCAAACTGTGAACTTTTGGTTCACAGATCAATGCTCAACCACTGAGCCGCACTAGCCTGGCATTTCTTAAAAAATATATCCGAGACTCACATTTATATTTGCAGAAAAACCCCATGCTTCTTGCTTTTCCTTGTGGCTTGAGTGCCCCTCCTGTGTGGTTTCCTCACGGTACCCACCACACGCCGTCCTTTCCCTGCCCCTTGCCGCTGCGGCCTGGGCTCCTGGCTGAGGGCGGTGGGTTCAGCACCCAGCCCGGCGCCCAGCGCAGAGATAAGCACACGGCTGTCCAGGTGAAGTAAAACTTCTGATGTGTTTAGCCTGCGGAGGTAAAGGAGAAGGCTCCCCTCCCCCCACCCAGGCCTTCACCACAGATGTAACCCTTTCAGCAATAAAGACAAAATTAAAAATAAATAAATGCCTTCGCCTCCCCCCTCCCTGCCCCCCATAAAGCAATACCTGGGGATTGAGAAGAAGGCGGTGTAAGTGTAGCATCACCTTTACAAGGGTTCTGAGCAGCTCCGCCTCGTCTGCAGTAAACTGATGGACAACATAGGCCCAGAGACACAGACGCAGGAGCAGGCCGGGGAATCTCAGAGGGCAGGCAGGAGGGCAGGTGGGTGGGAGGAGGTTACCCTGGAAACTTCCGTGCAGATATGCACGGCCCAGGGACACAGGCAGGCGCGTGGTGAGCCCAGCTACTATTTTGTAGTGGATTTGCTGTGATGATGGAATGGAAGGGAAAGTGCAGGCTGATCATGGTTGGGCCCCTAGGCTGGGTCACAGCTGATCAAGATGAGTGGTTTCGCCACTAGGACTGCACCCAGGAGTGCCTTCAAGACACCAGTAACATCAAGTCCTCTCTGTGGGAGGGCGTCAGCGTGTTTTCTCGTGTACTTCTGACGCCGGAGGTGTGTTCTAAAATGACTGTGTTTAGACCCAGCTGGTGTGGCTCAGTGGTTGAGCATCGACCTACAAACCAGGAGGTCATGGTTCAATTCCCGCTCAGGGCACATGCCTGGGTTGCGGGCTCGATCCACTGTGGGGGGCGTGCAGGAGGCGGCCGATCGATGATTCTCGTCATTGATGTTTCTATTTCTCTCTCTCCCTTCTTCTCTGAAATCAATAAAAATATTTTTAAAAATATAAATAAGATGACCGTGTTTAGTAGCTAAGGGTTTGGCTTGCTACTCAGGGACTTCAGAAAAGCAAAAATGGCGTCAGTGGTCATAAGATGATGCTGGAAGTAGGAAGACTTTTGCGTCCTTTGTAACTGCCCACGAGACAGCATCCCTGGAGGGAAATGGAAAGGTTTAGATGGACAGGATGATCTGTCCTAGGAACATGGAGCAGTTTTTCCCAGCGACCCTAGCGTTTGCTCAGTGAGGACATGTGTGAAGGAGCCGTGAGGACAGGCTGCCTCAGCCCGGGCCCCCTTGTTTTCCTCCAGGCCCCTGCTCGCCCATAACTTCTGCTGGTCCCTGCCGAGGTGGCACTGCCGCCCAGGATGGAGCAGGCAGACGCGTGTCCTACAGCTCCCCGTGTGTGTCCTCCTACAGCTCCCCGTGTATGTCCTACAGCTCCCCGTGTGTGTCCTACAGCTCCCCGTGTGTGTACTCCTACAGCTCCCCGTGTGTGTCCTACAGCTCCCCGTGTGTGTCCTACACCTCCCCGTGTGTGTCCTACAGCTCCCCGTGTGTGTCCTACAGCTCCCCGTGTGTGTCCTACACCTCCCCATGTGTGTCCTACACCTCCCCGTGTGTGTCCTACAGCTCCCCGTGTGTGTCCTACACCTCCCCGTGTGTGTCCTACACCTCCCCGTGTGTGTCCTACAGCTCCCCGTGTGTGTCCTACAGCTCCCCGTGTGTGTCCTCCTACAGCTCCCCGTGTGTGTCCTCCTACAGCTCCCCGTGTGTGTCCTACAGCTCCCCGTGTATGTCCTACAGCTCCCTGTGTGTGTCCTACAGCTCCCCGTGTGTGTCCTACAGCTCCCCGTGTGTGTCCTACAGCTCCCCGTGTGTGTCCTCCAGCTCCCCGTGTATGTCCTCCTACAGCTCCCTGTGTGTGTCCTCCAGCTCCCCGTGTGTGTCCTACAGCTCCCCGTGTGTGTCCTACAGCTCCCCGTGTATGTCCTCCTACAGCTCCCCGTGTGTGTCCTACAGCTCCCCGTGTGTGTCCTCCTACAGCTCCCCGTGTGTGTCCTCCTACAGCTCCCCGTGTGTGTCCTTCTACACCTCCCCGTGTGTGTCCTACAGCTCCCTGTGTGTGTCCTACAGCTCCCCGTGTGTGTCCTACAGCTCCCTGTGTATGTCCTACAGCTCCCCGTGTGTGTCCTACAGCTCCCCGTGTGTGTCCTCCTACAGCTCCCCGTGTGTGTCCTACAGCTCCCCGTGTGTGTCCTCCTACAGCTCCCCGTGTGTGTCCTCCTACAGCTCCCCGTGTATGTCCTCCTACAGCTCCCCGTGTGTGTCCTACAGCTCCCCGTGTGTGTCCTACAGCTCCCCGTGTGTGTCCTACAGCTCCCCGTGTATGTCCTACAGCTCCCCGTGTGTGTCCTACAGCTCCCCGTGTGTGTCCTACAGCTCCCCGTGTGTGGCCTACAGCTCCCCGTGTGTGTCCTACAGCTCCCCGTGTGTGTCCTACAGCTCCCCGTGTGTGTCCTACACCTCCCCGTGTGTGTCCTCCTACAGCTCCCCGTGTGTGTCCTACAGCTCCCCGTATGTGTCCTACAGCTCCCCGTGTGTGTCCTACAGCTCCCCGTGTGTGTCCTACAGCTCCCCGTGTGTGTCCTCCAACAGCTCCCCGTGTGTGTCCTACAGCTCCCTGTGTGTGTCCTACAGCTCCCCGTACATGCCCGGTGTGGCTCTGCACCCCTGACCAGGACACTCTGCCAGCTCCATTATTCCAACCTTTTCAGAAAGCCTGGCTCAGCAGGGTGGCATCCAGGGCGGCATCTCACACTGTGCTGCCGCCTCTGTCCAGGGGACAAGGCGACGGGTGACGGAGAAAATCCTCCCGCGACTGCAGAAAGCAGGAGTCGCTGGTGAGGGAGTGACATCATCAGATTAGGATTGTGACCGAAAGGCAGGGACTTGGGGGTCGTCGGGAGCAGACAGTCTTGGGGAATTGTTGGGTGCTGACATTGGCTAATACCCTAAGTCTATCTGAGCCAGGGTTCTTTGATCAGAATCAAGTAGCAATAAGTAGCATTTACTACTGTATTGACTATCACAGTATAGAATATTTCCTGCATGCATGGTTTTATGTAAACGTTACAGAATCTGCGATGTAGCATTAGGTTTAAGTTATTATATTATCCCCTATGACATGGCAAGCAAGGATAGAAATCTTCAAGGAGCTGCGGATATGTCTGGCAAACAGGCAGTTAGCAGAGGCTGAAATTCAGGTCCCGAGGCGGCTGCTTTATGTTGATTTCCTACAGGAAATGCTACAGGAAGTTATGTTGTTTCAGAAGTAGGCTAAGCACCAAATAAGTGAGGAATCTGGCTTTGGGTTACGTGTTTAAGATGCCCACGAATTGCACTAACACTGTTGCTGATCATCACCATGTTCATTCGAACGGCGTCGCGCGTCATGAGGAGACGCGTGTTTCTCATGTGTTTCTCGTGTCCACGGCGGCTGTTTGCTGACTTAGACGGGAACGGGGGTGACGCGGGTCGGGTGGGTGTTGGGGCCTGCGCCGCAGGAGGGGGGCTCTGAGTGCATCCTGGAGATGCCTTCCAGCTGCTGTTCAGCGAGGCAGGTTGGATGCGAGGCCCTGCCTGTCTGAACAGTCACGTTGTCAGTGCAGAGCGGAGGCCCGGGCGAATCCCAGCACAGCCAGGGGGCCCTCCTCACGTGTGTTCTGTTTTAAAACGGGACCTCCACACAGTTCAGTGGAGCTCAAAATTGCAGCCGAGAAGCGAGCAGCTAACCACCCCCCGGGACTGTGTGTGGGAAACAGACTGAAAAATTAGTTTCTCAGCAGTGACACATTGTTGAGACATTATGTTCACGAAAAGCTCTAAAGCGCATTCCTCAAAATAAAGAGTGTGTATAATAATTATATATTAACATATGTTAAACTTTAGAGGAAACGTTTTTTTAAAATTGGAACAAGCATGTATGTTTTTTCATTTGGAGTTTTGAAATACCGTACTTTCCGGCATATAAGACGACTGGGCATATAAGATTTTCCTGGGTTAAAAAGTCGTTTTATATGCCGGAAAATACAGTATATTGGACTATATTGATGGGATTAGATATAATAAATTAGATATATTGGACTACCGTATTTTCCAGCGTATAAGACGACTTTTTAACCCAGGAAAATCTTATACGCCCAGTCGTCTTATACGCCGGAAAATACGGTATATTTTTATTGATTTCAAAGAGGAAGGGAGAGGGAGAGGGGGATAGAAGCATCAATGATGAGAGAGAGAGTCATGGATCGGCTGCCTCCTGCATGCCCCACACTGGGGATCGAGCCCGCAACCTGGGCCTGTGCCCTGACTGGGAATCTAACTGTGACCTCCTGATTCATAGGCCGATGCTCAGCCCCTGAGCCATTTGGATTTATTAGTTGCATAAGCTGGCTAAAATCTATATAAAAGTTTTAAGACAAATTAGTTGACTTGGGTGCCAACTACAGTGACAGGGGCCGCTTTTTTATTTTATTTTTTTAAGCTGCTGTGTTGCGGTGGATATCCATGGATGTGTGAAAAACAGCTAATTTGTCAAGACATACTTTTAAGACATTTTAAAAAACAAATTCTGAAGCCAAGGCTGGGAGATAAACTAAGAAAATGGATGGTGTCTCACTGACTACGCTAGGCTCTGAGGCAAGAACGATAATCTAGGAATTGGTTCCATTTTTACAAGAAAAAAATAATTCATGTATGTTTATATTTTGGAATTACTTGTTTATTGATTTTTTTAAAAAAGATCAGATGTTCCTAGCAGCACAGAAACCCTTCTGTGGGAAGGAAGGAAGGAAGCTGCACCAGGTGATCCCACACTCACATTTTTCATTTCCTCGGAGCAGGACCAGCGCGGCGCTGGCGGTGCGGCTGTGGGCTGGTGTCGGCCAATAGGGGGTCCACCCTGCTGGCAGTGACATCATCAGATTAGGATTGTGACCGAAAGGCAGGGACTTGGGTGTCGTCCGAGGGGAGGGACAGCCTGAGTCATGGGGCTGCTGTAAGGATAAAAAACTGGTTAACAGATAGGACGCCCTAAGACAGTGCCTGCATGGTGTACGTATTATATCAGTATCAGCGTATTATTATTATTCCATTAAAATCCGCACTCCAAGCAGCTGGCCCTGTTCTTTAAACAGAAATGCCGACGGGCGCTCCCAGCAGAAGAGGCGCATGTATGTGCTGTGTTAGGACCGTTCCCGCTCCTCGAGCTCACAGCAGAGCCAGACCCCAGGGAGGGCTTCCCCTTATGGGTGGAAAGTGCCAAGGAACGGCTTCTCCGAGGCCACACACTGCCCGTGGCCCTGGCACGTGCTCTTTTCATTAGAGCAGTACTTCCTGTCCGTCTGTAACTTCTCAGAGTCAATGTCACCTTTTATCCTATATAATAAAAGGCTAATATGCAAATTGACCTAATGGCAGAATGACTGGTTGCTATGATATGCACTGACCACTAGGGGGCAGATGCTCAATGCAGGAGCTCAGTGCACTCCCACAGGGGGCGTGCCGTTCACCCAGAAGCTGGGCTCACGGCTGGCAAGTGCAGCGGTGGTGGTGGGAGCCTCTCCAGTCTCCGTGGCAGCGCTAAGGATGTCTGACTGCCGGCTTAGTCAGACATCCCCCGAGGGATCTCAGACTGGGAGAGGGCACAGGCTGGGCTGAGGGACCCCCCTGCCCCGCCGAGTGCATGAATTTCATGCACCGAGCGTCTAAGGTATATATAGTGAGGAAGGAAAAGAGAGAGAGCAACATCAATGATGAGAGAGAATCATGGGTTGGCTGCCTCCTGCATGCCCCACACTGGGGATCGAGCCCACAACACAGGCATGTGCCCTGATCGGGAACCAACCCTGACCTCCTTGGAGTCTACATGGAGCCCGGATTTAAGAATCTCCTTCCTTCCTCAGCCCAGAATCAACCTTTTCCCTCCCAACCCGCTGTCTGGGTTAGGGGTGACTGGCACCAAGACGCACCCCGTGCTGACCTGTCATCCCACCCCAGCCTTCACCCAACACCATGCTGCCATCGGACCTCTCCCTTCCCAGGCCTGTCACTGCTTTCAGCAGCGAGAACCCCGACCTTTCCTGTCCTCCATATATTTACTCGTTTGCTCAGATCCAGAATGTGCAGATACTCATTTCATCATTGCTACCCTACATCCCTGTGAAGATCAAAGCTTTTGCCAGAGTTCAATATTGATTTATAGTTCCATTTTTTCAGGCAAAATTTAATTCACATACAGTGATATGTAAGAATACCATTTCATGTTTTTTGTCAATCACTGAAGCACAGCCCCGTGGATAGATATGTTCATATCCTCCAAAAGTTCAATCCTGTTACCTATTCAGTTCCACCAAGCAGTAATCACTTCTTTAAAAAGGTATTTTTCACCCACCCAGTGTGGCTCAGTGATTGAGTGTCGACCTATGAGCCAGGAGGTCACGGTTTGATTCCTGATCCCGGGTTGCCGGTTCTATCCCCAGTGTGGGGCGTGCAGGAGGCAGCCGGTCCATGATTCTCTCTCATCATTGATGTTTCTCTCTCTCTCCTCTCCCTTCCTCTCTGAAATCCATAAAAATACATTTAAACGTAAATACATGAAAAGATCTTTTTCACGATTAGATTTGTGTCTGGTAAATGGCCTCTGTGGCGTGTGCTCTCCGGCCTGCAGCTGTCACAGGCGTTAGGCTCAGCAGACACGCTTCAAACGCTGCTCCGGGGGCTGCGTCCGTCACAGATGGTGCCCGAGTCAGGGAGGCCGCGTGTGTCCATTGCAGACGAGCTGCCTCATCACAGTGCCCCGCGAGGCGGGCGTTGTGTCTGCGGCTCCCCGGCCCTCTCTCACCTCCGACCGCGTCTGCAAACCTGCCAGGGAACGCCAGGTGCTGACACCTTCCTGTCGCTGCTTCTGTAGCACATACATATGTCCACCGGGTCCAGACTGTTTGCTAATGACAGCCCTTCTTGTTCCAGGGACATCCTGGAGCTACGGAGGATGGAACATTTTCTCTAAAGGCTAGTCATGAGTAGATACCATGAAGTAGCATGTTGTCATGTGGTGACATGCACCTAATGTTATTGCAAAGTATCTATTTCAGGCAGTGGTTTACTTTTAATCATATAATGAGTTCTGTATGTTTAATCTATAAGAGGAAGTATATAGAATAAGTTAGGAATGCTTAAAAATTCGAAACAGAAAAATGATCATTAATATAAGAGCTTATTAAAATTAATGAGGACCTTTACATAAAAGCGATTTTTGAGAACCTGAGAGAAGCCTATAAAACATGGTATTTAATGTGCTTGTCTTTGGGGTTCAGAATAGAGTTCCTTGTAGATAGATAACAAAGGCAGTTTTTGAAGCAATCACTTTTCAATGTCATTAAGTCATTCTTCCCAACATATCGTTAAGCTTAAGTGTTTTCTGACTCTATGTCCTCTGTCAGTATAGAAGATAACAGAAGTACTATTAACAAACAAAAGAGGGATTATCACCTTCATCATATTAACGCTGCTGTACATTTTGAGACTGTAAGATTCAAAATGTTAAAGACTGAGTATGCTGTCTCCAGCTGGGCCAATCTTTGAGATTAAAAAATTCGTGATTTAAAAGGACACGTTAGAACGAGCTGAGCCTAAGCCCCTGAAGGAAGTCGATGAGACGAAGCCCCGGTGCTAGTGTGGAAGTTGGCAGTGTGTTGCCCGCCTTCAACCGGTTTAGCTTCAACGTTATCTCTGTCTTCGCAGGACACAGTGTCTGGGCCAATCCGTGACCTTGCGTGTCGCATGCTAATTTCCCCCGGGTGGGCCTGCCTCTTAGCCACACACGTTCAGCCTGTAAACCAGGCTGAGGGTCACATACGTCACCGTTTATCTCTACATTTTAAGCTCCATGAGAACCACTTCCCTGTAAGCACAAGTAGCATGAGGATGACTGCTCCTCAGATAACGCTGAGCGGCACCCCTCTGTGCGGGCTGCACGGAGAGCCCCCCTGAGCATCACTCCGCTGGGGAACGAGGCAGCGGGCACGCTCACTCCCAACGCCCCCCCTCCCCGTCCAGGGGGACTTGGTGGCCAGTTAGCTCCTGACCTTCCACCTGCCCCGTGGCGGCTGACAGTCCCACAGCCAGGACAGCTACCGACGGGGAGAAGCAGGCACTTGAGGCAGGAGCCCCTCTGCGTGGGGAACCCCTGTGCTATGGAAACCGTAGCTGCAGCGATGGTGACCCCCCCCCCAATTTGGGCGAAGCTCACGGCAGTAAGTGGGGGGCAGCGTCGGCGGCGATGCCCACATTGCTGTCCGTCTCAGACTCCGTGTGCCTGACCACCGCACACGTGATGGGACGTCCCCGCATTTCCCAAGATGCAAGCCAGCCTCACCCGCCTCACCTCCTGCGTGTTATCCCAGGCGCAATGCCTTGTTCACGTGTGTTACACACGGCTCTGTGGCTTGGAGGGAGGAAACGCATGTTGCTATGTTGTCCCAACTCCTCTTCAGCTCTGACCTGACGGACGGCATTGGTCACGGTCCTGGCGAAGAACCGCTTCCTGAAGGATCCAGACTCAGATCGCCCACAGGTGGGTGGGTGCTTGTTCCTAACCCGACACCATCGCCGCAGTCACGTCACTGCAGACCCACCACACATCCATTCTGGTGAAGGCAGCCTCTATCTCGACTTCACCCGGAGCTCCTGGGGGCAGCAGAGTCTATATCTATCTGACCTACTAGCTTTCTGCAGCCCCAGCGTGGGGCTGAGCGTCCGAGGTGGCAAACCCTGCACCTCCCTGCATCACACACCAGCTCCTGCGCCTCCCCGCACAGGAGGAACTCGTCAGCAAGCCGCGTCTTCACAGGCCACACCTGAGGCATATTAATTCCTGCGTGAACATTTTTATGGTGTTAGTTCCATTTATCTCAAAACATCCCTTTTACATTCAGACTTAAGACGAAGTGTGCGTTGTGTAAACACCCCAGTGCTCACTGAGGTGAGGAGGGACTCGGGGCTGCCCGAGCTGACCTGAGAACCTGTGACAGCAGAAGGCTTCCCCTCCCTCGCTGGCCCACGAGGGTGACACGGAACAGGAAGGCAGAAGCTAAGCACCGTGGCTCATAGCCACGGATTCTCTTGCAAGTGAAGAGGATTCCTTCAGCCGAATTTCCCAACTCCTGCTTTGCCGAGTTTTTCTCTAACAGCACCTTTTGAGCCAAGAGCTTGACTTTTCAAGAACGATGGGCCTGCAGGTACGAAACTGGACTCATGTCTCAAGAGAAGCTGTTCCTCTTTTACTTGATCACGTGGAAGACCAACACTGTACTTCCCAAGATCGCCACCCAGTAACACGCCTACCTTTTTACAATGATTCTATCTTCATGCAGTTTCACTGAAGACCAATCGGCGCTAAACCAATAAAAATGCACATGACCACCCTGGCCGGTTGCTCAGTGGTTAGAGCGGTCGACCTGCAGATGGAGGGGTCCCGGGTTCGCTTCTGGTCAAGGGCACGTGCCTTGGTTGCAGGTTCCCTGGCCGTGGTGGGGGCTCTTGAGGGAGGCAACCAGTTGATGTGTCTCTCTCAGGTCTATGTTTCTCTCTCTTTCCCCTCCTCCCTCCCTTCTACTCTCTCTAAAAATCATTGGAAAAAATATCCTCAGGTGAGGATTAAAGTAATAAATGCACATTGCCAGATGATTAGAGATTATAATCTACATTTGAAATATGTGTCAGTTACTATAAAGAAGTTTAGAGAAATGAGATACTCTAGAAATATGACAGGCAGTGGCCGAGAGCATTTTGTATAAAATGTGAGAGGAGCCCTAGCCGGTTTGGCTCAGTGGATAAAGCGTTGGCCTGCGGACTGAAGAGCCCCGGGTTCGATGCTGGTCAAGGGCATGTACCTCGGTTGCAGGTTTGATCCCGGGCCCTGGGCAGGGTGTGTGCGGGAGGCAACCAATCGATGTGTTTATCTGCTTCTCTCTCGGTCTTTCCCTCTCTCTTCCACTCTCTCTAAAAATCAATGGAAAAATTCCTCGGGGGAGGATTAACAAATAAAATAAAAGGTGAGAAGACCGGGTAGAACATATATCAGTAACATGACGGGAAGACCGTGGCTCTTCCTCGTTTTACGTCTCTTGCCAGCTGGTGGAAAGGTGTCCTTGAATTCCTCGAACCTCTAGTCTGTGTTCTCTCTGCTGAGATCTGGCTGGTGGGGCTCAGTGGCAGCCACACAGAATGTACGATCAGATCCGACCTTTCTCCTTGGCTCCTCTGACCCCCTTCAGCCAGTACCTCCTCACAGCAACAACACAAGCATGTGTGCCTTTTTCTGTGAATTAAAATTGGCCATGTACCATGGTGACTTCTTCGTGGATCTCTTTATCCTATATAATAAAGGGCTAATATACAAATTGTCCCCTTGGGTGTTTGACCCACCGGGAGTTTGACCACTCCGGGGGAAGGGAGGCCCCGGCAGCTGCTAGGGACCCTATCCGTGCACGAATTTTGTGCACTGGGCCTCTAGTCTATATAATAAAAGGTTAATATGCAAATCAACCGAGTGGTGGAACAACCGGTCACTATGACGTGCACTGACCACCAGGGGGCAGACGCTCAATGCAGGAGCTGACCCTGGTGCTCTCCCACAGGGGGAGCACCGCCCAGCCAGAAGCGCTTAAGGCTGGCGAGTGCAGCGGAGGTGGAAGGAGCCTCTCCCGCCTCCGCGGCAGCGCTAAGGATGTCTGACTGAGCCTCCAGGGAGAAAGCCGTCAGTCGGACATCCCCCAAGGGCTCCAGACTGCGAGAGGGTGCAGGCTGGGCTGAGGCCCATCCCTTGACCTTGTGAGTACGCGAATCTTGTGCACCAGGCCTCTAGTTAAATATAACTATAGAAAACACGTTTTTCCAACATAAATGTTATAGTCATTTTTTAAATTTAGCTTGATGATTATGTTTCCTTTAAATTTTATCACTTAGAAAACCTGATTCTAGAAGGCATCTTGATGATTGAAATTCAAACCCATTTAAAATTTAAAAATATTCAAAATATGCTGACTGAGTCATGTTAGCGTTTTAAAATTTTAATAATCATTGCTATTTATTTATTTTAAAATCACTAATAAAGAAATAGTGACTTTAAATGCATTTAAAAGGCTCATTTTGAAAAAGAATATGAATAGTAATGGCTGCTTTTTCTTCTTCCAACTTCCGATTGAAGTAAAAACTAAGGAAAACAAAATGAAACCCGAGCAGGAGGTACATCCCACAGGACTGGCAGAGGGCGTTAGGCCAGAACTGACAGTGGCTTTACAGCAGTCAAAGCGGACTTAGCAGAGCTTCACCAGGGCTGACAGATTATGGATTCACATCGCGGAAAAGAAGAAAGCCTGGAAAAGGTAGTGCAGTCCTGTGCCTTGTGGCCTGCCCTCTGACTCAGCGGATCGGGACTGGCATGAGCAGCCCGAGCAGCTGCCCCACTCTCCCTCTGTTCCCAGGCATGGCGACGGCCATGGCGTCTTCACCATCCCCACCCTCACACGTCCAGGTCAGAGATGGCAGACACCGAGGATTCTGGCTAATTCTGAAGGCACAGTATAAGGGGATGGGGCACAAAACGTTCATCCCTTCAGCAGAAAGTCAGGAGACTATGATCAGAGCAAAATGACGTAACATCATTCCATTAAATAATGCTGTCATTGCCCTCAGTCGATAGATACACGTGTCAAAGATCGGACTGAACACATATGTTTCCCATGCCCATGCTGTGAACTTGAGTGAGGGTGAGATTGCTGGGATGGGAGTTCCTAATTTCCGGGGTACAGTCTGAAACACAACAGGACTAGACACAATTAAGCTCACAGTAATGAGGGCTCATAGGGCTGACTCTGTGCCAAGCCTTGCGCTGGATTCTACTTTTTCCTTTTTTGTGAACAGTTTTATTGAAATCTCATGTATATGCCCCACAGTTCACTCATGTAAAGCGTACAATTCAGTGATTTGGGTTATATTCAGAATTGTGTAACCATCACCACAGTTCATTTTGGAATGTTTCCATCACCCCAAAAAGGAACCCTCAACCCTTTAGCTATAACCCCACCCCCAGTCCCATAATTTCCTCTAGCTGAAGTCTACCACTAGTCTACTTCCTTTTTTATTTAAAAAAAATACTATATATTTAAAGTGTGCAACAAGATGACTTCATGGACATAGTGGCATCATTACTGCGGTCAGACAGTCACACTGACACAGCATCTCCTCACAGGGGACCACTTTTAATGCGTCGAGAGCACGTGAAATCTACTCTCCCTCAGCCCATTCCCAGTGTTCCGTGCAGCGCTGCCAGCCGTAGTCATCACATTCACGTTGGATCGCGAGGCTTGATCACCCCACGTAACTGAAATTGTGTTCCCTTTAACCCTGTCTCCCCACCTCCTGCCCCTGAGAGCCACTGTTCTACTTTCTGCTTCTCTGTATTTGACCTTTTTAAAGATTTCACACAAAAGTGATATCATGAAGCTTTTTTCTCTTCTGGTCTGGCTCACTTCACTTAGCGCAATACCCTCAAGATCCACATTGGTGCAAATGACGGTTTCTTTCTTTTTCGTGCTTAAATAAGACATTTTATTGTGCATATGTGTGTCTTCCTTTGGCATCCTGTTCTTATTCCCTTTGGATATATGACCAGAGGTGGGGTTGCTGGACCATAAAGCAGTTCTATGTGTAAGTGTTTAAGGAGCCGCATGCACTGTTCCAGAGTGGCTAGCCAGGTTGCTCTCCCACAGCATTGCAGAAGGCTCTGCTTGTGTCTCCGTCCTGGCCAATCCTTGTTCTTTCTTGTCTTCTCGATGATAGACATTCTAACGGTGGGAAGCGGTCCCTCTTTGTGGTTTTGATTTGCCTTTTCCTGATGATTACAGATGGTGAACATCTTTTCATGTACCTATTGGCCATTTGTATTCTTCTTAGGAAAAATGCCTGTTCAGGTCCTTTGCTAGATTCTTTATAATATACTAGTAGCCCTGTGCATGAATCTGTGCACCAGTAGCTTGCCAGTAGCTCGCTGCTATCCTCTAGTAGCTCTCTGCCCACTGCCCCGCCCTCTTGTAGCTCCCCCCACCCCCCGGACCCCCCTCATAGTTTTCTGCCCTGCCCCCTCCTATAGCTCTCTGCCGCCCACTTGTAGCTCGCTCCCTCACCCTCCTGATGATCTGTGATCCGGTCATTACGCAGTCGGTCATTATGCTTCACAGCATAATGACCATTTGCATATTACATCTTTATTATATAGGATTATTATAATTATTATTTTATATATCTGAGTCTTGCTTCTTCTAAGATAGCTATTGCAAGTTTAAAATCCTTGGCATGTAAAATTTTGTTTATATAAAGAGACTATATGTATATAAATAATTTATATTCTAGCATATTCTTATGTTATATACATATATATGTATATATATATGTCTTTATTGATTTCAGAGAGGAAGGGATAGGGAGAGAGAGATAGAAACATCAATGAGAGAGGAACATCGATCAGCTGCCTCCTTCACGCCCCACACTGGGGATCGAGCCCTCAACCCATGCCCTGAGAGGAAACCTAACTGTGACCGCCTGGTTCATAGGTTGAGGCTCAGCCACTGAGCCATACTGGCTGGGCCTTTGCTAGACTCTGTACAAGGATACTCTCATTAGGTCTCCCTAACCGCTGTGTGAGGAGCGGTTGTGACCCCATGTCGCAGTCAGAAAGGAAGACGGGCGAGTGTGAGTGACATGCCTAGTGTGAAGCCTGTGCCCTGACTCTGTGACACCATCGAGCCAAAGGCCACCTCTGCCCTGGAGTCTGGGACAGAACTAACTCGGACTCTTGTGGGGACTCTCTTTGGGCTGAGCCATCTGATTGCCTCCCTTCAGAACTCCTCTGAAATAGCCAGTCCGTGTCTCTAGGTTGATGGGCTGTAAGGCAGTTGGATGGCCACAGACCGCTATAGAGAAATAAGGACCAGGAGGGGAGCATGAGAAGAGCAATAGCAATGAGATAAAAGACGAAAGAGGCAGGGAAGAGCAAGTGAAGCTGGGTCTACTGCCAACCTCGTGGCTGCACTTACCTGACACCAGTTGGCATTCCAGCCCCAGCTTTGTGTCTGCAACCTCTGTAACCATATTCCGTTTTAGCTAGATGTAGGAGATTTTAAAAATATAATAGTTACTAGAGGCTCAGTGCATGAGATTCGTACACTCAGGGGTGGGGGATCCCTCAGCCTGGCCTGCACCCTCTCGCAGTCCGGGAGCTGTTGGGGGATGTCCGACTGATGGCTTAGGCCGGCTCCCTGTGGGACATCCTTAGCGCTGCAGTGGAGGCAAGAGAGGCTCCCACCACCACCACTGTACTCGCCAGCCATGAGCCCCGCTCCTGTGGGAGCACAATGAACACCAGGGGGCAGCTCCTGTGTCAAGCACCCGCCCCCTGGTGGTCAGTGTGTGTCATAGTGACCAATTGTGCCACCTTTCAGTTGATTTGCATATTACCCTTTTATTATATAGGATATGAAAAGGTGAACCCAGCCCAGCTGGTGTGGCTCCGTGGTTGAGCGTCGACCCATGAACCAGGAGTTCATAGTTCCATTCCTGGTCAGGGTTGCCGGTTCAATCCCCATTAGGGGGCATACAGGAGGCATCCAGTCGATGGTCCTCTCTCATCATTGATGTTTCTATTTCTCCCTTCCTCTCCCTGAAATCAATACACACATATTTTTTAAAAAATTGAACCAAAAGATAATGCTTGTTATTATTTTGAGATGGGACTTGTTAATTTTTTACTGCATATTTCTTGTTTATTTTTTACTGCATCTTCCAAAATTCTACTTCTCTAGTGAAGTTAATTAAGCATTAGATTAAACAAAGGAGATTTTAACTACATTAGCTGGTAAGTACATTCAATTATATGTTAAAAGTAAGGATTTACAAAACCTAGCTGACAGTGATAGAGAAATGCTGAGCCCCCAACCGAAGTCTCTATGACACTAGCTTTGCGGAAACGTTCAAGCATTTCTTCTGATCTTTGTAGTGCATGTTTGTTAAGAGACACTTTATAATTTGTGTGTGTGTACCCACATATACATACATATGTATATTCAGCTTTAATTGCAGACATATAATTTTATGAGATACTTTTTTTATAAAATGAGAAGTCAAAAATGCATAAAAGCAATGCAAAAAGATGGTACTCTAATATCAGTGGATGATCAGAGAATTTAATGAATGGGTAGTTTTATGTCTCTATGTATCTAAATATGAACCAAAGGATATCCAGTAAATGTCAAGTGCAACATAGTAGACTTAATGAAATGTTCCATTTTTATAGTCTTCATTTATAACTATTAAAAATCAAAGATAATTTTTCAAATATTAATTCAGACTTCCCATAATGCAATGATCAGCCAAAATATTGTCATTAAAAGTAGAATATCTGATTATAAGTTTTACCCTTTCTAAATTAGTAGGGAACACATATTTATTATATTAGTGAGAGAAATGTAATGCTTAGTATTACTATCATATTAATTTCAGGACAGAACCGTTATCTATTCCATTTGCCAAGATTTCATGACTTAGCATTTCCACACTCAAAATCTTTTTTATTAAATTTATGGGGGTGACATTGATTGGCCAAACCATTGAGTGTCAAGTGTACAGCTCAACAACACATCATGTGCCCACTGCATCATGTGCCCACTGCCCCAAGCAAAGTCTCTTTCCGTCCCTACCCCCCCCGACCCCCGCCTTTGCCCACCTCCCCCTACCCCACCCCCTTCCCTCTGGCCATCACCACACTGTCGTATGTATGTATTTCGGTTAATCCCTTCACCTTCTCCCATCCAGTCCCCCACCATCCCCTCTGACAGCGGTCAGTCTGTTCCATGTTAAAGGCAGATCGCAATGAACTGGCTTCAGGGCCATTCAGAAAGGGCGTCCGGTGTGTTCCCGTAGAATTCCAGCTACATGTTGCCATCACTGGCTGTCAGTCCCAATAAAGTGGAATAAATGCCTGTTTTCTTCTTTTATTCACCCAAACGTATCTACTTTTTGTGAATATTTCCTACATGGGGCAAATATTTTCAAATTTGACCTCTTTTTGAAAAATTTATTTTATATCCTGAATCTTGCTTCTTCGTAAATAGCTGTTGCAAGTTTAAAATCCCCTACATATAAAATTTTCTCTAAAAGAAATAATTTATAGGCATTCTTCTGCATGCTCTTCTCCATTCGCAGTTTCAAATCCAGACACTCCCTTTTAGTTCACCTTTCACTTGTCTGTGGAAATATGACGCAGGAGAACTGGCTCCGATTGTCCTTGATATACATTATGGCAAAGTCAGCAGTTTTGTCCACATGAGCCAATTAACTTCGCACAGAGAAGCGCCTGTGGTTGTTTTTGTGTTTTTTTTTTTTTTTTTTGCCTCAGAGTAAAGCTCAATTCGTATGGACTTATTGAAAGAAATCACATGCCATTCGATGCCAAGTGCAAACGACTCACACCCCGCCTCTGAGTGCCCGAGAGGCCCTGCGTTTCCCAAGTCCAGCCCACGTTCACCCCGCGGTGAGGGCTCCCCTCAGGGAACTGAAGGGCAGAGCCTGCCTAGGAGCCCTGGGCTCTCCGGCCCCTGGGCTGTGAGAACTGTTAGTGATCGAGCCCCTTTGAAGTCCTAACTGTTCTTTTCTTCCCAGAGTGAAAAAGCGTTTCTCCTGCTTCTGGAAGGAAACATGTTAGTTTCACAGAAGACAGCACAGACGCTATGGCCACATAAAACACCTTTAGGACCCAATGACTTTATTTGAGAACAACCATTGATAATAAATTGTTTACTCATTTGTGCAAAATGCATTGCATGGCCCTGTCCCCTGTACAGAGGTGGAGAGATTGATCTCCCGGGGAATGTTCCGGAAAGATCTGCCTTTCCCGAGGAGGACGTTCTGCCCGCAGACGTCTCCGGACTTTGCGTTCACATGTCCACTCTCCCTTGGTCTCTAGTCCCCTCGACTGCTCTGCAGATTTCCGACTTGCCGGTGTCCACAGTCACATGAGCTGGTTTATTAAAATGAACGTCTCTCTCTCTCTCTCTCTCTTCTCTCTCTCTCTCTCTCTCTCTCCCTCCCTCCCTCTCTTTCTCTCTCCATACATATATGTACACACACATTCCATTCTGTTTTATGGAGAACCCTAATACGGACATATGTGTTTTCACAGAATCAAATCTATTTCAGAAGATCTCAGTATAAGTTAGTGCAGACCTAGTGAGCTACGGGAAGGGAGCTTCGCCTGTAACACGTGTCTGCTTTAGAAGAAGGCATTTCTAGCTCTTTCATGGGGAAGGCCCTCTCGTAGCCAAACCAGATCGCCCCGCGCGGTAGTTGTAATTCATACCGTTGTTTAGCGGAGTTTTCTCAATTCCGTCTTCCCGCGCCTCCTCCGTGTACGCGGCTCATGGCACCTCTGGCTTCACACTTCGCTCCCAGGCGCCTGTGACTCACTCTGCTTTCCTTCCAGCGAGTGTCTGTTGACTTCAGCAAGAGCCACCCCATGTCATCGTCCTTGAAGTTATTATCCCCCTCCTGTCTCTAAAACACCCAACATATCCCACCGCCTAGATCTCACCTTACGATTGGGGCGCATAGTACAGTGGTCGGCAAACTCATTAGTCAGCAGAGCCAAATAACAACAGGACAACGATGGAAATTTCTTTTGAGAGCCAAATTTTTTAAACTTAAACTTCTTCTGATGCCACTTCTTCAAAATAGACTTGCCCAGGCCGTGGTATTTTGTGGAAGAGCCACACTCAAGGGGCCAAAGAGCCGCATGTGGCTTGCGAGCCGCAGTTTGCCGACCACGGGCCTGGTAGGTCTGCAGGTGAATATGTTAGGTAGGCACCTGCACAGGTGAGTCTGCTGGTGTGGGTAGAAATAAGACTCTCCAGGGCAGCTTATCTCCTCTTCCTAAATCTGCTTTATTTTCTCCGCTCCGGCAAAGTTGAAGTTCCACACGCACATACACAGTATGGCAACAGCAATGTCCAGGGTTACAAGGTAGACGTGAGGTGAGAAAGTATAAGCAGCACAGAGGCCTGTGGGAACAAAGGGTGTGGGCACAGCCCACTATGAGAGAACTAAACAGAGAAGATGCATTCACACTCCTATGCAGAGAAGCAGCTGAACTCCGTGGACCCTGCCAGCGGCCTGTCCATCACCTGCCGGCAGTACAGACAGACCCAGGCCGGCAGCGTCAGGCATTGGGAATGACCTCAGGCCTGGAATCGGAGACTCTGCCATTAGGCAGTTGGTGTCAGCGCGAAATAGATTCCAGCAGAATCATGTGAATTTGAGAGAAAGACTATTCAGAGCATTTCATGTGGGAATGACAAGGCCAACGAAATGACTGTCACAGTAACAGAACCACTCTCAGTGGAATGTCTGGCTTACCCACATTCCACTTACATCAATTATTAGGGTAATTTATTTCATAACTGGAGAGAGAGTAGATTGAGATCACTCAAGCCTGTCTATGAAATAATGATTTTACCAATGTTTCACATATTATTATAAAGGTGTTATACTCAACACCAATTGAAGAATAAATACTACAATCTTTAAATTTGAGGTCAAGCTGCTTAAATATTCTTCTTCTTCTTCTTCTTCTTCTTCTCCTTCTCCTTCTTCTTCTTTGAAGTGGATGGAAAGGAAATAGCATTTTGTTTTGGAGGAATAACAGTTTTCCTACTGCTCTTCTAGGTTCTTGGCTAAGATTCCTCTCCTTCCCCCCAGCCCTGGGACAAAAGCCATTGACAGGAGAAGAACAAACAGAAGTTTCATAACATGTCCTCTGTATACAGGAGTCGTGTCTAGGAAAACTGAGTAACTCCCTGGAATGGCCCGCGTCACCCCCTCAGCAACATCTCCAGCTGCAGGCAGATGTGGGGGAGGTAGGGACCAGGTTACGGGAGGTCACAGGCAGAGCCCAGCACTCGGAGCCTGCCTCTCCCTGGGTCCAGTTCTAAAGATTCCATCACCCTCCCCTTCCGGGCGCTGAGTGGGAGACATCTCACCAATAGAGACTTTTCTTCTAAACATACGTTTTTCTTACCAAAGGGCGACTTCCGCTGGCTTTCAGAGCGTTTCCTGAGTCTGCAGATCTTACAAATGTCACCTCAAGACCGTTCTCCTGCAAAAAGGCATGTCCTGAAGGGACGGAGTCTGCCCCTTCCAGCTGCACAGTCCTGGTGCTTCCGAGGAAGGCAGCAGCGCCCTCTAGGGTTTCCCCGTGGAAAGTCCGACTGCAGGAGAATGCCTCCTGAGGTTGCTGTCCAACATTCCTGCCCTAAGCACCATGGCAGGGCAGGCACACTCCCAACTCCCCGGCTGGGAACCAAGCAGAGCTGGATGGAGGTTTAATGAGGCCAGGTTTTCTGAGACGCAAAAGTCACAAATAGCTCTGACTTTTGAAATATTAGAATTAGATATTGGCCCAGCTGGCAAGGCTCAGTGGTTGAGCATCCACCTATGAACCAGGAGGTCACAGTTCAATTCCCGGTCAGGGCACATGTCTGGGTTGTGGGCTCGATCTCCGGTGTGGGGTGTGCAGGAGGCAGCCAATCAGTGATTCTCTCTCATCATCGATGTTTCTCTCTCTCTCTCTCTCTCTCTCTCTCTCTCTCCCCCTTTCCTCTCTGAAATCAATAAGAACATTTTTTTAAAAAAAAAGAATTAGATATTGAACTCTGTTCTGATTTCAAGTATTAAGGTCTCATGTAACATTTATCAACATATATCAATATACTAATCAATATCCTTAATCTACACCACTCTCCCTGGGAGGCCTCTTCTGTGTTTGATAAGCTCACGATTAGTTTATATTAGTCAAAACGGTGTTCTCAGTTCTTAGCAACCCGTATGATACTTTTAAAGGCAAGTTTTAATCTAGTTGAATTTCATGGAAATGTTAGTCCCGATGGGAGGACTGCCCGTGTACACACCGGGTGCTGCTGGTGGAAGGGACTCCGACGAGAGCAGGGAAATACTCTCCGGCCCTTCACTGGCTGCCTGCTTTACGGGAAAAAAAGAAAAATCTGTGCTTCTTGTTCCATTGTTTACTTCAATAAACTGCAAATACTCATCAAAATTCTCCCATAGCTTCTTCCAAAGCTTGTATACCCTGACACAATCCTTTAATGATTAATTTCCCTAAAAAACAGCACCAACATGACAATTTCATGCTAAAGAGTAAGTCATTCTGTGTTTGACTCATTGGCGACTTTTCTTTTCTGTGAAATACGTTTGGCATTTGTAGTTGTTTATGGAGAACAACCATGGAAAAAAAAGGAAATTAACTGGGGAAGTGGGTACAGGTTTCTTGTGGATCAGAAAAAACCCCAGATAAAATGAGTTGGTGTCGGGTGCATACCAGTGGGTGGCATTGGTGCTGATTTTGAGGTGATTGGGGAGAAATTCGATGAGATGTCATTTCGGGCGGAAAGTTGGGCCCTGCTCCCGACTCCGTGGCCTCTGGCTCCGGGCAGGCCCGCGGACCCGCCATCTGTCAAAGGCCACGCTCCTCGGCTGGAGCGCGATGTGTGAACAGATGGAGCGGCCTGTCTGCCGATGAAATTAACAACACGTCGCTGTGCATATTAGTTCGCTCTAGTTTTCATAATTTTTCCCGGCGGCATTTAAAACCCAAATTACGTGTGTTGTCTGAGAGAGAGAGAGAGAGAGAGAGACTGACTAGGAAAATGCTGAACTCAAAATAACTTGGCTGGAATCCTGGCCAACGTGAAAGGTTTTGAAACACTAGTTGATGTGTAAAGGGCACTCTTTAAAACGCGGCCTGAGTCACACACGGCTGACCATGTGGAAGTGCAGCCCATCACATGTGTGTGAAAGTGCAGCCCATCATGTGTGTGTGGCAAACCTGGCTGCTGTCTCCCAGGACCCGCCGTCCTCTGCCGGGGTGACCGCGTGTCCCGGCCGCTGGCGTCGGCGAGGGCGGCGTGAACGCTCAGGCCAGGTGAGCCTTTGCCTGGAGCTCAGGTGACCAGGTCAGAGGCGTTTTCCTCGTTTCTCTCCCCGGATGCCCCTGGATGCAGGGGGCAGGCTGGAGCTGGGAGAGCCACCGGCAGGGGCTGGGGAGATGGAGTGGAGGCCGTGCCCCTCAGACAGCCTGGTGGAACTGAGACCGTGTTGGGTCTTCCCACACCTCCGACCCCAACCTCATTCAGCAAATTGAAGAAGGAAGCCTCCTTTTTGTATTAAACAACTGATATTTGGGGACTATTTGTTAAAATAGGTTTTACACACTTAGGTTTTAGGAATAAGTGGAGAATTGATGTGGAATGGGTATTTTGGGGTCATTTTTGAGATTATAATATGATTTATTGTTTAAACTGCAGTTGTGATTAATTTTTTCCTATCATTGAACAACTTTTGATACTGCGAGGTGTACCAGTTAATAATGCGGATTTTGTAATCAAAGAAGACATGATAATTTCAAGAGAAACATCAAAGGTGCTTTATTCAAAGTAATGTCCATCGCTGTCTACACATTTCCCCATCTTTCAGGTAATTTGTGGGTACCGTCCCAATAGAACTTTTCTTGTTTTGAGGCAAACCATTCAGAGACCCAATTTTCCATTTCTTCATACATTTTGAAGTGCTGCTCAGAAAGTGCGTGTGCCATCGATCGGAACAAGTGGTCATCTGAAGGAGCAAGGTCTGGTGAATACGGCGGGTGGGTTAATACTTCCCAGGCAAGATCTTTTAACGTGTCTTTAACTAGTTTTGAAGTGTGTGATGGTGCGTCATCATGAAGCAAAACTACTTTGCTGTGTCTTCTGGCCCATTCTGGTCGTTTTATGATCAAAGTGTGGTTCAAATTGATTATTTGTTGTCAGTAGCGATCAGTATTAACGGTTTCACCTGGTTTTAGAAGCTCATAATACACCACATCTTCCTGATCCCACCAAACGCAGAGCATTATCTTCTTTCCGAAGTGATTTGGCCTTGCAGTCGATGTTGATGGTTGACCTGGATCAACCCATGATTTTGTGCATTTGGGATTCTCAGAATAAATCCACTTTTCATCGCCAGTCACAATTCGATGCAAAAACAACTTTTTCGTGCCGTTGAAGCAACATTTTACTGATGACTTTTCGGTTTTCCATTTGTCTTTTGTTCAGTTGATGTGGCACCCATTTTCCTTCCTTTAAAATCTTTCCCATTGCTTGTAAATGATCAGAAATTGTTTGCTGAGCAACGTTTAATCTTCCTGCAAGTTGTTTTTGAGTTTGACATGCATCTTCACCCAATAATGCTTGAATTTGTTGGTCTTCAAACGCAGTACACGCCCAGCTGAGAGGGCCGGTCTGGGTCCTGATGGTCACCCCACACCCTTCATGGGTAAGCTTTTGTGAAAGGGACACGTTCTCCAACGTTGGCAATGAATTCCAGGATTCCTTGCCCTGTCTACACGCTAAGACAGGCACTCCTAACAGCTTTGGCCAGGTGGGACGTGTGCGTTTGAACATAGAGGAGAACCCGGGAGAGCCAGCTCTAACTCGGAGCAGGGGTGAAGCGCACTGTCCAATAGCTCAGAGTGTGTGCACACACGCCCCTTAAAGTCTAGATTGTGGTGAAAGGGTCGCAAAGATGGAACATTTTGACCATGACAGAGACACACTCTCTCTCACGAGACGATGTATACATCATCTGGTGATATTTCCCTTCCATGACCTCATCGGTGGGCGTTGGAGAAGCATTTGATCTCACACAACTCCAGGAGAGTACTGTAAAACAAGCTGCCTGGATACAGCTTCAAGTCAGACTCCTCTTCCTCTGAGAATATTACGCATACATTAATGTAAATCACGGCAATGAACACAGGACTGATCATTATTTTCCATGCTACAGTTTACCACTTTATATTTGTCACAACCATGTTTGCTACGCCGTTTTAAACAGTGTGTCTGTTTTTCACAATTAACAAATAACCAGGAGTGGCAAAGTGAGAATTGAATGATTTCTCTAACATCCTTCAGAAATAATGCCCGCCTGACTCTACGCGTTTAATTGTGCATCTTGAGATTTCTTGTGCTTCTCTGCATTGACTTTGATCGGTTGCCTCTAAGACAGTCTCTCCCTGTCACGGCTGCTGCACTGGAAGCGTGATGGCATTTGACGGTAAACACGCAGGCCCGGCAGGCCCCTCCTGCCCCTGCGGCTGCAGGAACGTGGGGGACCTGATAAATCCCGTCTCGGGGCGCAGCTGCTCCCAAACAGCATGACTGATGAGGGCGAGGCAGGAAGAGGGAGCGACGTAGGCACCGGCTCGGAGGCGCCGACAGCCCGGGGCTGGATCTGTACCAGGCGCCAGGCGGGCCGTACCTGACAAATGACAGCCACTGTGTGCTCACCGTTAGCAAGCATGCAGTCACAATGCGTGCTGATATAAACACCCGCATTTCTGCTTTATTTTTGCCTTTCTCGTTTCTTTATCAGAATTAGAGTTTTCTGGTTATTTTTATTTTATTTATTTTTGTTTAAAAAATATGTTCATTGATTTCAGAGAGGAAGGGAGAGGGAAAGAGAGAGATAGAAACATCAATGATGAGAGAGAATCATGGCTCGGCTGCCTCCTGCACGCCCCACGCTAGGGATCGAGCCTGCAACCAGGCACGTGCCCTGACCAGGAATCGAGCCATGACCTCCTGGTTCATAGGTCCACGCGCAACTACTGAGCCACGCCGGCCTGGCATTCTGGTTATTATTTTTAAAACACTATTGATAATGTGCAACTATACAGCAAACTAAAGATGATAATACTTTGTTGAATACCAGGAATAGAGTAGATTTAAGGTTTCTCATCGCACAAGAAAGTGGGAATTATGTGAGGTAACATATTGAGTACCTTGACTGTAGTAATCATTTCACTATGTATATTAAGACATGTTATACACCTCAAATATACACAATTTTTATTTTAAAATATAAAAATGAAAAAGAACCAACTAATAATATACTGATATAGAAATAAAAATTAAAAGTTACAATAAAGAAAAAGTAGCTATAAGTTTAGCTTTTATTTCAGTTGAGTGTATATATTTATACAAATTGCATTATATTTTGATGTTTTCCCAATACTATAGGGTAGCATTTGTGATTAATATCTACTAAAGAAAATTCCTGCTAGGTATATTGAAGAACTGTTTTTAAAATATGAGAATATCCTATTTAATATATTTGATATGCAAATTTTATAACCATATAGTTTATTGCACAGCTAGGTTACCAAGATTGTAGTTAAAGTTTATATTTGAAGACTATAAAGTAATCAAGACTAAATAAGAGTTATGAGAATTAGAAGTTTCAAAACAGGGACATGGGTTAGGAGAGAATGAAAGCAATTGTTCAACCCTAGTGAGCCAGAGAAACAGGAATTAATGTCACAATCCAGTGATCTGTAGCAAAATTTGCTCTCCATCTTAAATGCTTGTAAAAGTATAAATTGCTGAAGAATTTAAAGAAAACATTCCATTCATTTAATCCCGCCCCTCACAAAAACTAATGATACATTTTTCAATCAATAATTTAATTTCTATGAAATTTTATGACAGAAATAAAATGGAATCTAATAAAACATGAGAAAGTTGTATCAGTGGAAATTTTGTAGCAACAGGGGAAAAGCAAGGTAAAATATGTTTATGTATTTCAAATAAAAATATGTTCATATCATGAGTTAAAACAATGGGTAAAGTAGGCTAGGTTGGTCAAAAAATACTAACTCCCAGTTATAAGATAAGTAATTCCTGCCCTGGCCGGTTTTGCTCAGTGGCTGGAGCACTGGCCTGTGGACCAAAGGGTCCCAGGTTTGATTCCAGTCAAGGGCATATGCCCTGGTTGCGGGCTTGATCCCCAGTAGGGGGCGTGTAGGAGACAGCTGATCAATGATGCTCTTTCATCATTGATGTTTCTATCTCTCTCTCCCTCTCCCTTCCTCTCTGAAATCAATAAAAAAAATTTTTTTTTAAAGAGATAAGTAAATCCAGGGGGTGTAATGTACAGCTTGGTGACTATCCTATATAATAAAAGGCTAATATGCAAATTGTCCCCTTGACCAGGAGTTAAACCAGGAGTTCGACCAGGGTGCAGGTCCAGCCGGCCAACTGCCTGTGGCCCCTACCCCCAGCAGGCCCAGCCTGATCGGCCCCGATCGGGGCAGGCCGACCAGACCTCACCTGTGCGTGAATTCGTGCACCGGGCCTCCAGTAGTTAATAATAGTGTATTACATATTTGAAAATTGCTAAAGGAGTGGATCTTAAAAGTTTTCATTGCAAAGTAATATTGTAACTGTGATGGTGGATGTTAACTAGACTTATTGTGCTGATCACTCTGCAATGCTGTACATGCAAATAGTGAATCAGTATGTTTTACACTGTAAGGAATCTTAACACGTTAAGCGCCCAGCCCGTTTTGTCTTCCGGACGGAAAGTGTAGTGTCAGTCACTGGTGACTGACTGGGCACTTAACGTGTTAATGGGCAAATCAGTGAAAAGAAAAATGATCACTATAGAAAAGCATCTGAGAAAATACACTATTTCTGTTTCTATGACAAAGACAATATGGGATGTATATCTCTTGGATATTAATGTGGAGATGCACATAATGACATTTAAAAGTGTGTTCATGATACTTTATCATATTTGGAAAAACAAATCTGATTTCCAATAATAAGTGGAAACTATGTTAATAAATTTTCATTTACTTTGGTTGATGGATTCTAAATTATATATAAAAATGGAATCAGATCGAGAAGAATTACTCAAAAACAAGTTTGATGTTTGGCAGGTACAAAAATTATGTAATGAAACTTCATTATCCCCTGAAAAGAGCTTATAATTCTGATCTGCCTTTTTGTTTTATGTATTTAACTTTTAAATCATTCTCTGAGTACGATAAGCCTGACACATTTCAGCTTGTTAAATCTTTGTTTTCTGAGTTGACATAAACGGTGGCTCACTTGTCAGGCATGACTCCTAGTTTTAAACACAGTGACTTTGTTTCTTTTAAAGGCTTTATCATCAAAGGCAATTCACATACAATCCTCAAATGCGTGTCACGTGAAATCAGGTAACATCCCCAAATCATCAATAAAAGACCATTAAATGGCATTAGTTAGTAAAGGGCTAACTAAATTATAATTTCAAAGAACATTAAGAGAAGACAAAATACAGTTACCTATGCAATGCTCTATACAATACAATAAATACTGTAAAAGTAAGTATATTAATGAGAAAACAGGTGATGTGAAAAAGAATGAATGGATAGGAAATGTGTACAGATTTTATCTGTAAACCGAAGGCATTGGTTTCTCCACAAGAAAAAATATGTCTATAGCAATAACAGAACAGTACCCATATATAATGTGTAAATTACATTTTAAAAATAAACCACTCCAAAGCAAAGATATATGCCCATTAGTGATGTATAGGTCAGAAATCTAATTATGGTAATCATGTGCCATATGCTAGATTTATTCCATTCCATGTTGAGCAAAAACAGATTTAATGCTCATATTTTACTAGGAGATGAAAGCAGAGCAATTTATTGTTCTTTTTTAGATCTACTTTAAGTGGATTTCCAGTCATGGGCAATAAAAGGTACACAGTTTAATATTCCCGAGCACCAAAAATATGCATCATTTGATTCAGGGTAATATGCTACCTTTAAAATGCCAATGTTTATCCAATTACATTAATGTTCAAGCCAGGGAATGCCTCCAAATTATGCACATCCCGTCATCCCATTTTCTTAATCAACATTGATTGCAAAATTCTTGCTAATTGACTCAATTGTGTTATGCCTGTCTCGACTCATCCAAATCAAACAGGGTTCATTAAAATTCGAGTTTCCTGGAATAACATCAGGTTATACATCGATATGATCCATTTGTTTAGAGTCAAGCTGGATCGAATTGCCATATTTTACACATGCAAATACGTGAACTTGGTCAATGGGCATAGAGCACTTTAGTGTGGCAAGGTGTTAGCAATGGCATTTTCATTTTATTTATAGTTCTAGTTATTCCTGGGATAAAGCGAGAGGGGGAAAATGCATGTGATCAGATGTGGGACCGTGGAGGGAACCCCCTTCATATGGCCATAACTACTAGTTTATTCGCGTTAATACTAGGAGGCGAGCGAAGGGGAGGCCGGATGTGGTGAGCGTGGTCACCTTCACCAGGAAGCTGCGACGTCACGCTCCCCGGGAACCAGTCCCTGCAGGTCACAGGGGAAGGGTCCAACAAGGGGGAGATGGGTGCCTGGGCAGTGAAGTCCGGTGACTAGGGGAGGGCCTTCCTGTCAGTCTAGCCTGGGGAACATGGATGGCCTGGGCGTGGACCCTGTGAAAGCGGGCGGAATCTCGGAAGGTTCAAACCTCCAGACAGAGGTCTCCTCTCTCCTTCTTGTGCTCTCGCTCTCTTGCTCCATGACCCACACTCGTTCCCGAACACACGCCTGTTCTCTCTCTAGAGCCATGTGGCCCTACGCATTTAGCATGCTCCACAATGATTTTAGTTTTCTTCCCTCTGAAAAGAAGTTTCTTCTTAATTTTTCTTTACGTGCTGTCATTAAAGTTAACATAGAATCTATACTAATTAAAGGCCAGGTGTCAGACCAGAATGACCGCTCGACCAGTCGCCATGAGGTGCACTGACCACCTCTTGGTCTCTTCCCCGTGACCCATGCGAGCAGTGGCGGGCAGGTGGGCAGGGTGGTGAGCGCGGCGAGCAGCGGCAGGCTACCGCGCGTGATTTCGTGCGCTGGGCCTCTAGTACTATCTCTATTATTTTCAGGAGTGCTGCATGGTGCTGACACCTTTATATAAATTGCAAGGTGATCGATCACCTGATACATCCAGTACCCACCTGACACCGTACGTAGCTATTACATTATAGACTATACACCCTGGGCTGTACTTTACAACCCCGTGCCAGCTTTTATAATTGGCCATTTGTACACCTTAATCCTTTCCCCCTTTCCACCCATCCCCCCAAAACCCCTCCCATCTGGCAATCACCAGCTTGTTTTCAGTATCTATGAGTTTGTTTCTGTTTTGTTTGTTCATTTATTTTGTTTTTAGATTTCACCTGTAAGTGAAATTATATGCTATTTGTCTTCCTCTGTCTGACATATCTCACTTAGCATAATACTCTTTAGGTCCATCCATGTTGTCCCAAATGGTAAGATTTCATTCCTTTTTATGACCGAGTGATACTCCCTTGTATATATGCACGCCTTCTTCTTGATCCAGCCGTCCGTCGATGGACACGTAGTTTGCCTCCATATATTGGCTCTTGTAACTAATGCTGCAGTGAACACATAGGTGCATACAGCGTTTCAAATTAGTGTTTTCGATTTCTTCAGATAAATACCCAGAGGTGGAATTGCTGGGTCATATGGTAATTCTGGGTTTAATTTTTTGAGGAAACACCACACTTTTTTTCCGTAGTGGCCATCCCACGCACTGGGCTGAGGGCTCCCTTTTCTCCACATCTTTCCTAACACGCTGGTTGTTGATTTGTTGATGATAGCCATTCTGACAGGTGTGAGACATTCTGTCATAGTGGTTTTAATTCCTATTCCCCTGGTGATCAGTGACGTAGAACATCTTTTTGTATGTCTGTTGGCCGTCTGTGTGTCCTCTTTGGGAAAAACGTCTCTTCAGGCCCTCTGCTGGTGTTTTAATTGGATTATTTAGGTGGTTTGTGTGTGTGTGTTTTTTTTTTTTTTTTTTTGTGTGTGTGTGTGTGTGTGTATGTGTGTGTGTGTGTGTTGTTAAATTGTATGAGTTCCTTACATATTTTGGATATTAACCCCTTATTGGATGTATCATTGGTCAATATGTTCTCCCATTCAGTAGGTTGCCCTTTTATTTCGTTTGTGTTTTTGGTTTACTTTGCTGTAGTTGATGTGATCCACTTGTTAATTTTTTTCTGTTGTTTCCTTTGACCAAGGAGGCATATCCAAAATAACAACAACAGCAACAACAATAATAATAACAATGTCAAAGAGTCTACTGCCTATGTCTTTTTTTTTCCAGTTTCATGGTTTCAGGTCTTTAATCATCTGAGAATATCTTTATTTCACTATCATCCTGAATGACATTTTTACTCCACAGAGAATTCTGGCTTCAAAGCTCATTTTTCTCACCACTCAGGAAATATTGTGTGCCTCTGTCTCCTGGCCTCCTTGATCTGTGGTGAGGAACGTGCAGTCTTTTAAATAACTGTTCCTCTACTGATAATGAGTTACCTGCTGCTCCCACACCCAGGTTACCTGCTGCTCCCACACCCAGGTTACCTGCTGTCCCCACACCCAGGTTACCTCCTGCCAACAGCAGGACAGAAAAGAAAAAAACAGAGAAAGACGTACTGTTTCTCCGTCCCTCCACGAACTGTAATGACCCACATTCCACTTCTCAAGCTGCACCAAGACGCTTTCCCTGGAGCTGTATGGTTTGCTGTTGTTGCTGTTGCTGCCCCAGGTGCTCGATCTGAGATTCGGAATTGGGTAAGCTGAGGCAGGAGACACGGCAGGACCCACCCCTAGGAGGCACTCTGACTTGTCCTGTTTGTTCCACTCTGCCTGCTGCTGCTCCCCTCTCAGGGGCTCAAGCAGCTGTGTGTGCACTCCGCCCAGGTTGCAGGGCGCTCTGTGGAAAGGAAAGAGGAACGCATCCCCCATCTTACCCTGAGCTGGAGACTCCCACTTACGTATTTTTCATATACTGCTTTTCAAATAACAGATGTGTCATTTCTAGAACTGTAGAAATCAGCACAGAAAGCTTTGGTATTTCAACCAGACAAATGCTGGAGGTGTGGATATATGTGAAATTGGCAAGAATTTAGCAACTACAGAATGTTGGTGTGTGTTTTTCACATCACATCTAGGCATAAAATGAAACATTGATTTCCCCATATGTTAATGGTATTTACATGAAAACATTTTATTATGTTCTACTGGCATTGGGGCAATATGAATAGGTACGAAAACACACTTTTATGCCAGTCTTTAAGATGAAGATTTTAAAGGTTGATCTGCTAGAAAATACCTTCTATAAACTACAAATTATCCTATCTAATAAAGAGGGAATATGCTAATTGACCCTCACACCATCACAAAGATGGAGGCGCCCACAGCCATTAAGGAGAGAATATGCTAATTGACTGCCATGCCCTCAAAGATGGTGGTGCCCACAGCCACAAGATAGATGGCTGGCTGGGGATGGCAGTTGTGGGCGATCAGGCCAGCAGGGGAGGGCAGTTAGGAGCGACCAGGCCAGCAGGGGAGGGCAGTTGGTGGGGACCAGGCATTCAGGGGAGGGCAGTTAGGGGCAAATAGGTTGGCAGGGGAGCAGTTAGGCGTTGATCAAGCTGGCAGGGGAGTGGTTAGGGGGTGATCAGGCTGGCAGGCAGAAGCAGTTAGGAGCAATCAGGCAGGCAGGTAGGTGAGCGGTTGGGAGCCAGCAGTCCCGGATTGTGAGAGGGATGTCCCAGATTGGAGAGGGTGCAGGCTGGGCTGAGGGACACCCTCCCCCCCAGTGCATGAATTTCATGCACTGGGCCTCTAGTCCTATATAATAAAAGGGTAATATGCAGGTAGACGAACGGCAGAACAACCAATCAAAGTGTAATACGCTAATGATATGCTAAGACTGCTCAACTGCTCGCTAGGACATGCACTGACCTCCAGGGGGCAGATGCTCCGACCAGTAGGTTAGCTTGCTGCTGGGGTCCGGCAGATCAGGACTGAGTGAGATGGGCCAGACATGCCCTGGAGCACTCCTGCGGTCCCTCCCCGGCCCAGTCATGCACCAGTGGGGTCCCTCAGTCTGGCCTGTGCCCTCTCGCAATCTGGGATACCTTGGGGGATGTTGGAGAGCCGGTTTCAGCCTGATCCCGCAGGCCACTCCCCTGAAGAGGGTGCCAGACGCAGGGCTCATGGCTGGCGAGCGCTGCTATGGCAGCACGAGCCTCTCCCGATCAGGACTGATTGGGCGTGAGCCCGCGGCAGGCACAGTGCAGCCAGGATGAGCGGGAGAGGCAGGTAGGAGCTGCAGGCAGCATTGGACTGCGGATTTCGGCCCAATCCCTGCAGGCCACCCAGAGGGACTCCACCCGTGCACGGATTCGTGCACCGGGTCTCTAGTCTTAAATAACAAATAGCCAACAGAATGGAGCCGCACACATTTATGTGAATAACACTTGTGTTATGTTTTTAGGCCACGTTAGTTCATGCGATATCACTTGGGGTAAAGAGTAATTCACTTCTCCTATTCCCTTTAAAAATATTATTTTGTAATTATTCCACATTAAATCAGACCAATTTAACAATTTCATGTTAGCTTGAAAATTGAAATTGAACTAAAAGTATGACCACAGAGTGTTACAGCGGAGACCAAATCCTGGTCATTTTTGTCTCAAAACACGTGGATCTAACATCTGCCAGTGCGGCACCTTAACCCAAGAGTCTCTCCTGACAGGTATGTCCTTGGTCAGGTGATGTTTGCGCTTTGATGTCTATCAAATAGTCATTGATGAAACAATTGTTTTTTTCATAAATACAACTTACAGTATTTTTTAAGATGGTACAATAGTCATTTCCTTTTTTAAAAAAATGTATTTCATTGATTTTTTACAGAGAGAGGAAGGGAGAGTCAGAAACATCGATGAGAGAGAAACATCAATCAGCTGCCTCCTGCACACCCCCTACTGGGGATGTGCCCGCAACCAAGGCACATGCCCTTGACCAGAATCGAACCTGGGACCCTTCAGTCCGCAGGCCGACGCTCTATCCACTGAGCCAGACCGGTCAGGGCACAATAGTCATTTCTATTGCATTCTAAATATTCATGAATGCCATTATGCAAGACAAAGGAGGACCTATGTAATACTTTCAACAATAAAGATTAAAAAAACTGAACGTAAATTCACAGAGAATAAAAATAAAAATATTAGTTTTAAAATTTAAAATGACAATAATGGCATTTTTTACATATTCAACCTGTATGAAGTAACTCATAGCTTTATTGCGAAGAGATTTCAAGTCGATGAATGACCGTGTACTCCGTCGGCGCTATTCTTTAGCTTAAGAAAGACTCTTTGTGCCTGGGAACGCAGTCGCTTTCACCACTGATACCGAGTGTTTGCTGCTTTATCACTGTCGGCAAGGATTGGCGTTTCATCACGTAGACGTATCAGATGCTCACGTTGCCACTGTCATGCCACTTAAACTGGCATTATTTAGAATGATGAAAAAATGTCAAAGCACCAATCCGAATCCGGATTTTAGGCGAGTGGAAAAGAGTGCTGCTCGTGTTACTGGGCTGATGGAAGATGAGACAACAGTTTAGGATTGTCCTGTGCATCTTTCTCCTTTTCTAGGTCGACTGACATTGACAATTGAGTGTTCAGTTCTCTTATTTCTACAGAGTATTTGGACACTGTTTCTGATTTCTTCATAAGTCCTCTTTTTCCACTGTTTTTATTGGTTTATTTATTGTTTTCTTTGTTTGCTTCCTTGTATTTTACGATGGAGGTTTCCTACCAATAGCTGGTCCTCACGGACTATAATTTCATATTTAAGAGTAAATAATAAAAGCCTGTTTGGAATCTTTAAAACAAACCAACAACAAACCCATGAATGGGTTCAATCTCTTTGGTAAAGCGACCGCTCTTTCCCTCTGTTTGTTCAGAGGAAATTCAATTTTCCGCAGAAGTGGTACCTGCGCTCTTTCTATCTGTAGATGCCAACCTCAGAGGACAGCAGGGAGGAACGGGTGTGGGACAGGTTGTCTGCATGCAGAGGGAGGGAGGGCCCCGACATGACCCGGAGGTGGTGGGGTCACGGGGCGCCCTCTGCAGAGGCCTCGCGGTGCTGGCACCTGAGTCCCTTTCCTCAAACGGACAGGCCCAGTCCAGCCACAGGACAGGGCCTCCTGCGAGTGATGCGCCAGCTTCTCACTAGCAAGATGCAGCGATGTCGTGGGCTGTGTGTGCACTTGGGGTTAGAAGAGCACACACAGATGACAGCTGAGCTTATGGGAACCAGGGTCGCTTAGTGGTTCTCAGCCTTTCTAACACCGCGACCCTTTAATACAGTTCCTCATGTTGTGGTGACCCCCAACCATAACATTATTTTCGTTGCTACTTCTTAACTGTAATTTTTCTACTGTTATGAATCGTAATGTAAATATCTGTGTTTTCCGATAGTCTTAGGCTCTACAGCAGCGGTTCTCAACCTGTGGGTCACGACCCACAGGTTGAGAATAGGTTGAGAACCGCTAGCAGGGTCGCCTAAGACCATCGGAAAACACAGATATTTACATTATGATTCATAACAGTAGCGAAAATTACAGTTATGAAGTAGCAACGAGAATAATTTTAAGGGCCGTGGCATCAGGAAGGTTGAGAACCGCTGGCTTAGAAGGAAGAGATGGACGCTGCGTCCTCGAAGAAACGGATCACGTTTCAGAAACAGTTCCCTCGGGCGATTCTTTAAAAGTTGGCTGCAGTGTGTAAAAGAGTCATAAGCGAGTTCAAGAAATATGTAGAGTCCACGAATGCTTATGCTTCCCTCCAACAAGATTTTCTAAATTTGTTTTCTGGAAACATTGTAAATATGGGACGAAAAGCCTTGGTGTTCATAGCACATGAATATTCCCGAGTAAATTATAATTTGAGAATGCCTGATGCATTAATAATTTAATATTGTGTTTTCATCTCAAAGATAAAAGTGTATATAATAGGGTTTTCTGAACCAACATGATAAAGAACCCATTTAAATGTAGCTTCATAAAAAGATTATCCAGTAGGCTGTTGAAATATTATTCGTTTTGGGAGTTGTTTGCATAAAGCTACTATGAACGTTCACGTACAGATCTTTGTGTCTAATTTCTCAGGCAAAAGCCTCGGACTGAAACAGTTCAGTTCTATCCTTTGTTGGTGTTTAACTCGAGGAAAAGCTGTCGAATGGCATCCCCATAAGTAGTGTCTGAGTGTTCTAGTCAGGACACATCTTAGCCAGAACTTGTTGTTGACAATGGTCTTCTTTGTGGCCAGTCAAGTGAGTGCGGAGTGGCATTTTATGGGATTTTAATTTGTAGTTACTGATGGCTAATTAGGCCGAGTGTCTTTTCATGTAACAACTGGTCATTCATTTCCTTTCTTTTGTGAAATGCAGTTTCAAATATTTTGCCAAATTTTATTGTATAGTTTTGTTTTTTCTTATCACGTGCACCAGTTCCCTTTATGTTTTGGGTATCAGTCTTAGAAACATGTATGTTTCAGAACAATTTGATGAATGGATAGAATTGCACAGTTATTTTCTGACTCTACCCGCCCGTTGGAAATGGTTCTAACGTCAAGTACTACCTTTCCCGCCACACCTTGACTTATCACTTGCCTCTCATTACTGTTTCCTGCTTCGAGGACAAATGCCATGTTCTGGCCCCTTTATTTAACTGCTATCTCATGAGCAAGTGGGCTCTCCTCAGTCTTCATTTCAGTAGAATATTCGATGCAATGCAAAAATGTCGTGGAACTACTTTTTGCAATTCTATGGATTATTAGGTTTCTGAAGATTTTAATAATATGAATAAATGAATCCACAGATGAGTAGGAAAGAAAGAATTGAAGACAGATTGGAATTCATGTCCATGCTTCTGAGAAAAGCAAACTACCAAATTGACTTCAACTCTCAATGTTTTTAGGAAAGAGAAGCCATGAAATGGCCTCGTTCATTAAGTATAAGGAAATAATACACACACACACACACACACACATGCGCACACACATGCACACACAAGAACACACATATGCACACAGACACGCACACAAGCACAGCATTGAAGAAAGGTCTCTATATTGCACTTCCATTTTCAGCAGTGGCTAAAAATTACTAAAAATACTGCAGAATGTTTTTGTGACTATTCCTTAAAATATTACAGATCTGGCAACACAGCACAAAGCTGATGGGATACCTGAGAGAAAGAGTGAACTCTGAACACACAATTGTCATGAAAAAGCTTGATAATCTGAATACACGTGATGGTGGCTTTGGTGGGTGCACGGCGCTGGGGTGGAATTGGGCAGTGGGGTTTGCATACGGTGGGAAGGTAAGGAGAGAGGCTCCCGCATTGACCCAGCCCACCAAAGTGCCCCAACCTTGGCATTACTGTGAAACTAGAGGCCCGGTGCACGGGATTCGTGCACTGGTGGGGGGCGTGGCCTGCGGGGATTGGCTTGCTGTGGGAGCACTGCTCCTCTCAGTCAGCTGAGTGGCTGTGGACCCACACTGACCACCAGGGGGCAGCTCCTGTGTTGAGTGTCTGCCCCCTGGTGGTCAGTGCGCATCATAGCGGCTGGTCGTTCTGGCGTTCAGTCGATTTGCATATTAGAGTTTTATTATATAGGATAATATCTCCAGGGGACTTTAAAGACAGTCGTCTTGACACTGAGCAGATCATGGATGGGGACTGACAGGTTAAAGGCATATTTGAGACTCGGAAACTCTAGGGTTTACAGGAACTTGAAACGATGGAGTTAGTGGTGTGTGGTACCAAGTCATGCCCCAGGCATTGGTGAAGGCCCAGGCAGTGTTTTCCAACAGGGAAATGAGAACAGATTTCATCCCAGGCCTAGAATATCCAGCAGCAGTGAGACGTAGCTGGCAAGGCACCACGTGGACAAACAAGCAGAATGAATATCAGTGGAGGGAAACCCAGAAAGATTTCAGATTTGGAAATTTTAGGCATCGATTGTAAAAAAATTCAAATGATGATCATTTTTACCAGGTAAGCTTTAAGATGTTTTCAGGTTTCAGGCACAATAACATGTAATCTGAGAGATCTGAGGACATAACACACTCCAAAAAGCAGCAAATAAAATTTTAAAGTAAGAAATACAGTTATTCCTGGCTGTCATGGCTCAGGGATTGAGCGTCGACCCAGGAACCAAGAGGTCAGGGCACAGGCCCGGGTTGCAGGCTCCGTCCCCGGTGAGGGGTGTGTAGCAGGCAGCTGATCTATGCGTCTCTCTCATCATTGATGTTTCCCTCTCCCTTCCTCTCGCTCTAAAAATCCAATAAAAACATTAAAAAAAAACACAGTTCCTGAAATCAGGACGTGAACTGAAAGGTTTAGCAGAGGGTTAGTGACAGCTGCTTCTGTCTTTCTGATACCACTGTCCTTAACTGGGTGTCTGTTGTGGAATCAAATTGTGGGTTCATTACGCCTGATACATTTAGGTACTTATGCTTGGAAATGGAAGAAATCTATGTTATGTATCTAAAATAACTTATCCTGGTGTTTTTAAGTTTGCTATTTCCTAGTCAGTAATTCAATTTGATCAGTGCTATGGGCCAAAGGACCTTTCTCATGCTAAGATTATAATGAGTAATATATATATATATGTGTGTGTGTGTGTGTGTATATATATATATATATATATATATATATTTCCCACTTTAAAGAATTTCTTTTACCCATCAATGAAAATACTTAGTCATTGTTACTTGCATATAATATTGGTTTATATGTTCCCTGACTTCAATAAAACCATATATTTCACGTCACCGTCGGATGCTTGCTGACACTGTAAATAGCACTAAATAACCAGTTTTCATGCAGCGAATGGACAGCCTGTCCTCCTGGCTTTCACATCAACAGGCTTCAGAATTATCCTTTCTTTTGAGCACGTTCACTGATGTAAGAAAACCATGGATCACCTGCCATTATGAGTGAATTAGAGAAAGTCAACATAGCTATAAGGTCAGAATCAGTCACTTTGAAAATTAGAATCAATAGCCACTGTAATAATGTTTCAAATTCTTATATTAAAACTAGAGGCCTGGTGCACAGATTCATGAACTGGTGGGGTCCCTCGGCCTGGCCTGTGGGGATTAGGCTGAAACCAGCTCTCCGACATCCCCCAAGGGGTCCCGGATTGCGAGAGGGCGGTTCTCGGGTGATGCACCCTGGGATCGGGCTCCCTCCTCTCTGGTTCTGGGTGTGTCACCTGAGAACCGCAGCTGCCAAGTCACCGTAGCTCGGCAGCTCCTGTGTTGAGCACCTGCCCCCTGGTAGTCAGTGAGCATCATAGCTATCAGTCGGACGGTCAAACGGTTGGATGGTTGCTTAGGCTTTTATATATATACTGGTAGATACTTGAGTAACCTTTAGAAATCTTGTTGGGGTCCTTGTAGGGGGTAATCTCAAGGCACTTTTTCTGAAAAGGCTATCATCTATTGCCCAGCCTGTGTGGCTCAGTGGTTGAGTGTTGACCTATGAACCAGGAGGTCGTGGTTTGATTCCCAGTCAGGGCACATGCCCGGGTTGCGGGCTTGATCCCAAGTAGGGGGCGTGCAGGAGGCAGCTGATGGATGATTCTCTCTCATCGTTGGTATTTCTATCTCTCTCTCTCTTCCTTCTTCTCTCTGAAATCAATAAAAACATATGTGCCGCGCCAGCACAGCCAAGGGTTCGGCGAGCCTGAGCGGGGGCGACGAAGGATGGAGAAATGATAGACAAAGAGAAAAAGCTGGGTCTAGGTGGATCTTCTGTGCCTGGCTGAGGCCACAGAACTGATCCAGACTGCAAAGCTGAGGCTTTATTTATAATCAGGGACAAACAAGGCAATCTACAATGTTGTTGTAAGTTTCACTTGTTTTGGCAGCACTTGCTGCCCCTCCCACAGCCCACTAGCTACCCAGGAAGGATCTAGGGAGCAGTTACAAGATCAAGCTTAATTATGCTTAGAGGACTGTGCCCTCCAAGCTGGGACTTGTTTGCGACTTTGCCAGCAGGTGAGTCCGAGGCTTAACCCTATAACCGCTTCCTACAAACATATATATTTTTAAAAAGCTACAATTAAATTATTTGTAAGAAAATTACAAATACATCATCTTATAGCATTCTTTTTATTTGTTTAGAGATGAAAAGATTGTCTGTCCCCCTCCTTTTTAGGTTCTATACCCACAGAATTAACTCTTTATGACAATACTAATTGCTAAGACGTTGTGTTTATCTAATTTAAATATATAAATATTAGAGACACAAACATAGGGTCGCTCCAATCACCTTAACAGTGAAGAGGCTTTACTTTGGGTGCCATGAGAACAGACATGAAAAGCTAGTTATGGATGAGACACTTAGGTAACCGGATGTATGGCAGACCGAGCTGTGTTTGTTTCCACTGAATCCTGGGAGGGCGGGGCGATGTTCGCAGATCCATCAGACGCAGGAGTCATACCTTCTGTTTTCGCCACAAGACATATTGAATTCCAATGACAATGGGATAATTTTGTAATTGTCCGGCCAGCTTTATGCCACTTTTATTTAAAATGTCTCTTTCAGGTTATATTCTAAATATTGAAAAATTCTAATTCCATTTGTTGATTTTTTTTAAAAGAAAATTCAACAAAACAAAAAAGTTTTAAAGTTTAATTATTGATGTAAGGAAGAACTGAGATTTGAGAGTGGAAGCCAAACTCGCTGAATTATTCAAACTGCAGATTCTATTTTATTTATTATTCACATATTACTTTGAAGCCATGTTTATGTAGCATAAAAAAGGGAAAGTAAAGGAAAATGTGAATAAACGTGTGTTGTATGTGAAAAATTTGGGATATTGGAGACTTCTTTTTTAATGGAGAGATATGCACAACTCCTTAAAAAATCGCTGAAGGATTATTTTTATAGAATTCTCACCACTTCAAAAGCACACTGACTCTGTACTTAATTTGCTACTCATAGTCATAACTAAAATCTTATAAAACATGATAAATATATGGAACTGTCTATTCCTAAGACCTAAGGAAGTTGGTTTGATCGGTTTGTGACATGCAAACAATTGATCATTGTCAGCATTCTGAACAAGTATGCCATTATTCCAAAGGGAAGTTTAATTCATTTGGAAAAACACTTATGAAATACTCATGAAAGTCATAAAATACTATTTCTATATTATCAATTATAATTGCTTAGATGAAGCTAAATTTGTGTAAAAATTAAGCACTCTCTGTGGGTTACTATCCATTAGATTAAGGAGTGAAACTAGGGAGGAGCCTGCTCGCTCAGAAGTGCTAGGTGCCCAGGTGAGAACGGATGAGATGCGGTGACACAGTTCCACTTGGATCCTGTTCAAGAAAATCGGAATTTGGGATGTTGAGCTGAGAAACTCATTTCTATGGAATGTAACTCTGAATTAGAGGCTTTAAAAATTTTTAAGAGATACACATTTTTCCAAGGAAAGAAGTATTTAAATACATTAGCAAAAAGCATATATATTACTCTTTCTCAAGTGAAAAAAAAAATCCTTATTCTTTGGCCATGGTGGAGCGACTTCATAACATTTTCCTAGAGGAACTTGTACTAGAAATAAGTAGGTTCTTCCCGGCAGACACAACCAGTGAGGAAATCCTCGTTGAATAAAGAAAAGAGAATTATGGGACGTGATAGGGATGCTAACTGTCGCTACAATCATATTATGACATGCAAACGCAATATGTTATATACGTTACAATTTAGACAATCTACATGTCAAGTACATTTTAATTAAAAATGTAAACACATAAAGACGCCTCGCTGAAGAAAGGTTTGGAAATGAGTTAAAATGGACACAGAACATCACCTTGCCTCCTCCATCATGTTCACCCAAGGAAGCGGTCCAGCCCGGTGGTTCTTGAGGAAGCAGAGCTGGTCACCAGGAAGGCCCGCTCCCAACTCACTCTCCATCGCTTCCTCTGACACTTTCCCAAACACAGGAAACAACCACTTTGTCACACTGTCATTGTATTAGCCGGGGTTTATCACCTGCAGTGTTTCCTGACGGTAAGAATGACAGTAGGCCGGGGGCCGGGGGCAGGGGTCGGCTCGAAGGGGTCAGTGGGGTAGAAAGGGGACATATGTCATACTGTCAACAATAAAGGTTTTTTCCCCCGGCGTGGCTCCGTGGTTGAGCGTCGACCTATGAACCAGGAGGTCAGGGTTCGATTCCCGGTCAGGGCACATGACCATGTTGTGGGCTCAGTCCCCAGTGTGGGGTGTGCAGGAGGCAGCCGATCAATGATTCTCTCTCATCATTGATGTTTCTGTCTCTCTCTCTCTCTCTCTTTTCCTCTCTGAGATCAATAAAACTATATTAAAAAATATTAAATATTTTAAAGGATATTGTAATAACGTTGCATTCATTGTAAGAAAACACCAGTTGGCATACATACTGTATCTTGGGGCGCAGGCGCAGGCTCTCTCCTCCACGCACGTGCTTGCTTAGGGAATTCTCATTCCTGGTGACTCGGCACAGTCGGAGCTTGGTCCAAGCCTTGTCTCTTCAGCACTCCCCAGCTCATTATTCAAATGAAGTTAAAAGTAAGACAAAACCATGTCTTAGTTGCACTGAAGATTTAAATGCTGAAATTCACCTTTTTTTTTTCCTTAAGAAAAATCTTACCGTAATGTATTATTATTCAGATGGACAGAATGTTCTTAAAACAGGTCGTTTTATTGTCAGCATGTTTCAAACGATCCGACAGTAAGGGGAAAAAAATAATTTGGAACGTAGCCATGTTCATTTTAACTAATGAATTATATCTGAATAAGTTTCTGACATGCCAAAAAAAGGCAATAATCCAATTCCCAAGTCAAGTCACTGTGCAGTAGCATCTCGTTTAGCTAATGGAATCATCTGACTCTGGCATCCATCTTTCTGATTTTTACACGCAAATAACAGCATTAAGATGTCTTGTCTGTGTCGCAGCACACGCCTCGACACTGGCGCTGAGAATACGCAGGGAGGAATGGAAAAACGGAATGGCTTATATTTAATAACTGGAGACGGGATGGGGCATTCCCTGATTAAATATTTACCATCTGCCAGGAAAGCAGATGGCCACGTTGTTCTTTGATAATATGGTTCACAATAATGTATTAGTTTTGCTCTGGCATAAACAAAATTTTTTTAAAAATTAAAGAAGAAAACTATCACACACATTTTCTCCTTCAATATTTTAAATTTAAAAGATTAAATTTTAATCTTTTAAAAGCTAAATTTATCACAAGTTACCTGAATTCTTTTTCTTTTTTTTTCCAAAAAGCTGCCACAATGCCAATGATTGCAACATTTAGGTACGTTGGAACCTTCTAAGGACTTTGCTAATGGATGAAATACTCAGAGGTTATGAATTTGCTGAATCTATTTGAGATCCAGGGAACTGTGTCTATTTGACCCGTCACCTCAATATCGAAAGACAAAAACAAGATTCTCTCTTCTGGTTACCACCTGAACCCACTGGGCATTAGGAGAGCAAATGTCTAATAAATCTGAGAATATAGAGACACCAAACACAGCTTTAAATAGGTCACTAGTCCCTTTACTTTCCTAGAAAAACTATTGACTTTAAAAATTTTGGGGTAATTAAAAATACATTGTGCAATTTTATGTTTAAGTAATTTTGAATTGTCTGTAAGTCAAAAGGCAGTGAGATGCCACCAGGTCTCGGGAGCGTTTGTAACTCGTCACTGGCCTGAACCAACGTAAACCTAGAGGGAGAGAGACATGTAGGGCCCTGGTGGGCTTTGCTCAGTGGGTAGAGCATCAGCCTGCAGACGGGAGGGTCCTGGGTTCGATTCCGGCCAATGGCACATGCCTCAGTGTGCAGGCTCGATCCCCAGCCCTGATTGGAGCATGTGTGGGAGGCAGCCAATCAATGTGCTTCTCTCACATCAATGCTTCTCTCTTTTTCTCTCTCCTCCTCCTCCTCCTCCTCCTCCTCCTCCTCCTCCTCCTCCTCCTCCTCCTCCTCCTCCTCCTCTCCCTCCCCCTCCTCCCCCCATTGCCCTCTCCAATCCCCTGGCCCCCAAGCCCTCACCACCCTACCATCTATGTCCATGGATTATGCACACACGCTAGGTCTTTTTGCAATATACATCGCTTTTCTTGTGTTACTTTCGTTAAATTCAGCAATGCTGCAAGCTTATGGTAAGACCCCTAAAAATGGTGTTTGTAACATTTCTATCCAAACTGTAATCTTAAGTGGGAAGCAAAAAGCGTCAGTCATGTGAATATGCATGCATGTGTCTGTGGATATGTATGCACACACACACGTACATGCATAATAGATACAGAAAGTTAGCTTTCACCTGAAACCTCTGTGTTAATATGACTCAGTGGTCGGCAAACTCATTAGTCAACAGAGCCAAATGTCAACAGTACAACGATTGAAATTTCTTTTGAGAGCCAAATTTTTTAAACTTAAACTTCTTCTAACGCCACTTCTTCAAAATAGACTCGCCCAGACCATGGTATTTTGTGGAAGAGCCACACTCAAGGGGCCAAAGAGCCGCATGTGGCTCGCGAGCCGCAGTTTGCTGACCACGGATATGACTAATCCTATTCATCGGGCTTGTTTTAAAAGCTACAGTGTCTTCTCTGAGCATGGTGCCTGTCCACTCCTGGACTTTTAGTTGATGTGCCGAAACGCAAAGGGTGGTTCGCTTGATACTGTTTATCAAGAAGCGATTGCCTGGAGTGTGAGCTCTGACCCCTCCTTCCACCGAAGCCACAGGCGCCAGGCCGCGCATTAGGGTGAGCTGCGTGACAGAGGCCACAGCCGCGTCCCAGCGGGTGCACATTCTGGCAGGCGCTTTGCGTCAACCTGGATCCGCCCGACATCAGAGGAGGCATAGGTACACTCTGTGCTGAGCCCCGAGAATGTACTATTTACAGCACGGCAGGCGTGCCTCTGTCCTGTGCACATCGCACTTATTAATTGCGTTTGCATTGGGAGAAGGTGGGGGATGGATGACCGGGGTTGATCCCTGTCTGAACACACCGACCCCGTACTTCTCTTACCGCTTCCTATGCACAGCCTCATGGAAATGCACGCCGAACGTCCTACATCCTGGTGAGAGCACTGAGGTTTCCTGGGAAGATGCACACCACACAAAAACTCATGTTTATATCTTTTTACAGTAAACTCTTCCCAGATTGAGGCCTTGTGAGACCAACACAAAATGTATGCATTTTCTCTATCTTACTACTAATTTTAGTATACGTTTTAAACCCAAAAAACTGAGGACTAGAATAAGCCCAAATAGTTGAAATGAGGCTTAACACAGTGTCCTCCGTAGCAGTCCCTGCTCAGTGTGTAGGCTTACGCAGAGAAACCTGCAGTGTTTGAGACTGTGGTATTGTAGAGAGTGTTCGTGCTCGTATATGGCCACTTTCAAGTCATTGCTTCAGTGGCACATGCTTATTTTCGGCTGGTTTGTGTAATCAGGTGATGAGCAGGGATTTCCCACAAACTACGAAAGTCTATGGGTGAATGCAAAAGGCATTTCTAAGGCTCTGTCTCTCTGTCATGAGTTCTTGGGATGTTGTTAGTTTCTATGTCAGAAGTGATGGGAAACGCTGTGTTATGAGCATAATCAAGGGGTTTATTTCAGACGCTCAGTAACGGATAATATGCCCGGTGCAGCTAACAGAAGAACGCCCACGGAGGGGTTCACGTCTATTTGACCATTCTTTATCTATTTTAAAAACCAGCTTAAGCAGGCCACTTAAAGTTAAGTCTTAAACATACTTTTCTACCTATTGAACCTTGCAGAATGGTTATTTTCGTAGTCCAGGTTAATTGAAAATTGTCTGGAAAAGGATTTTTTTGGCTTGTGATGAAACTTTAAATTCTAATATGGGAATTTACAGATAAATAGGACACCATGCAATTACCGTGAGGTAAGACTCCCTGCCAAATAATAAATCCCGCAGTGTTCACCGTGTTAGCTCTGCTGTTCCTACTTTTCAGTGCGGATTTTGGATTGAGAGATTTGAGAAACTACCTAGTAGGTTCTTATTAGATGGTTCTGATGTTCATCTTTTATAGATTTTGCACAAGTCTTTCTTAGACTTCCCTTAAATTCTTACATCCTAAATCATAATATTCCATATGACAGCATAACCATTTGTTTGTTCATTTATATTCTTATCTGAAGGTGCATTTTAATTCTATAATGCAATGTCAATACCCAATGAAGTATGTGCAAACAGGTTGTGAAGAAAAGCAGGTTTTGGTTTTTTGGTAAATGTACATCTCAAGGGGCTGGTATAGGTAAGTATCGGTGTGCTCTCGTAAGCCTTACTGGCCACACAGCTTCAGTGTGCCGTGGACACAGAACAGAATATTTTACATTAAAAAATGGATAATCTGCTAAATCCATTCCTTAGATGCTTAGAGAGAGTCTCCTATACATTAGTCACCATGTGCAGAATAATAGTGTTATATCTGATTAAGAAACCAAGAGTGTAAAGATCAACGAGAAATGGGTAGGCACATGCCCTTGGGGTATGATGCATAACAGCAGACATACTCAGAGCATCATAGCTTCTACATGGAGTGCTGCGGGGGTGTCACTCCGTGGACAATTAGTGTTTGTGGAGTCACTGAGTAAGTGAATGATTGAACAAATATTGATAATTGATGGTTATAACATGAAGGATAGATGCTTATCATATGCAATGCGCAACTGAATATTTGCTGACCTGGCTACCCTAAGGCAGTGGTCGGCAAACTCATTAGTCAACAGAGCCAAATATCAACAGGACAACGATTGACATTTCTTTTGAGAGCCACATTTTTTAAACTTAAACTTCTTCTAGCGCCACTTCTTCCAAATAGACTCACCCAGGCCGTGGTATTTTGTGGGAGAGCCACACTCAAGGGGCCAAAGAGCCGCGTGTGGCTCGCGAGCTGCAGTTTGCCGACCACAGCCCTAAGGGAATAAATGTAGAGGGGGAATCAGGGGCGGTTACCAACCACTGCAGTGCGAGGCTGGGCCTACGGCCCCTTGGCATCAGATATTTGGGGAAGCCCCTTCCATCCAGGCCCCTTCAAAGAACTGTGGCAATGCGAATTGTAACTCCCTTGAAGACACGGGGAAATGGGAAGCTGGTATGGGACAAGGCCTGTTGGAGCAGCTGGATGGAGCACTGAAACGTTATGGGTCTCTACCAGCAAAATCAGGGTCATGGCTGTGGGCAGATGACTCATAGCCCCAACAAGTAACAGCAAATTCTTAGCAGGAAAATGTCAAGATTCCAAACCCACGGTCAAGAACAGATGACCGCCACTTACAGACGACGGGGGAACAGCTGCTCGGTCTCAGAATGTTTGAGGAGATGTCACTGGGATTGTTGTCTCTGGCAATTCTATCAACACAGCAGGGACCTCTGATGTGGGAACTCCGGGGCTGTCCAGGGGCCCGGCTCCTCCATCCTGCCGCCTCGCTCAACTCCTCGTCCCTAACCCAGTTCTGACTTCAAATAGGACCCCTTTTCTTCAAAGGATCCCTCCGTCCTTATTGAAATTCCATCCCAAATGTCTGTTCACTGAAAAGCGTCTCTCAAACCAGGAAAGGGAAATGCAGAACGGCGCTTGCGTGCCTGTCAGCGCAGAGCTGAATTTTAGTCTCGTCCAGAGCTCTGCATTGTCACCTGGCGTAGGACACGGCCTCGTCCTGCACTCCCCCCTCTCTTAACACTCGGTGACAATGGAGCAAACTCGTGCCACACTCAGGCCAAGCAGTGGGATCCTCAGGTGTAGTGGTTGCCTAGCAACGTCACCTGCGCGTAATTAAGCATCTCTTGAGAATTGCTGGATTTGGCTTTAAATTCTTGGCCTCATTACAAACAGCTATTTAGAGTAAGTTGGACTCTCACTGTTGCATTAAAGATTGTGAGGCTCAAGGTGGGCAACAGTGTAAGAAGGAAGAAGATCTTATCACCAAAAGTTGTCTTTTTGGTGCTTTTTTTTTTTTTTTATTAATACACAGCTCATGTCTCTCTCCCTTTCCTGCAGTCAGCCTAAGGCACAGACCACGACACCAGGATAAGGACAGGCGTCTGTGGCTGTCACAGATGAAAACCTACATCCCCTCTAAGTAATCCCCAATCCAACGCTGTTTCCTGATTCCTAGTCAGCCTTTGTCTCGCTCCGTCTTAGGGCCTTAGGTCGGTGCTCAAGCTGCCTGAAAAGACCCTGCTGGGAGCTCTGATAGGGAGGCGAGCATCGGCACACCAATAAGGTGGGTTTGAAAACCTGAAGAATGTTAGGAGCTAGGTCAGTGTGCGCCCAGAGCCGAAGACCTACCAGTCACTTCACGCTACAGGAAGCATATGATATGGCCCGGCCGGCGTGGCTCAGGGGTTGAGCATCGACTTGTGAACCAGGAAGTCATGGTTCCATTCCCGGGCAGGGCACATGCCCGAGCTGCAGGCTCCATCCCCAGTAGGGTGCATGTGGGAAGTGGCCACCGCCTTCTGCCTTCTTTCAGGGTCGGGGCTTGGCCCCTGGCGGTGGCCTTGGGCTCGGCCGCACCCAGCGTCCCTGCTACCGATCGCAGGAGCCGACCCCCAGTGGTTTCCTGCGATCGGCCGCAGGCTCCCCGCTGGTGCCCAAGGCCGGGAAAGCCTCAGGTGGCTTTCCAGGCCTTGGGCTCCGCCACACCCAACGTCCCTGCAACGGTTTCCTGGTGGGCGTGGTTGGTGGGCGTGGCTTGGTTGGTGGGCGTGGCTTGGGCGTAGCGAAGGTGCGGTCAATTTGCATATTTGTCTATTATAAGGTAAGATATGTATATATATACACTGAGTGGCCAGATTATTATGATCTCTGAATGCATAATAATCTGGCCACTCAGTGTATTTGTATCTCAAATGGGCACCAAAAGTATTCTAGACTTTTGCTGGAGATCAACCACCTATTTGCCCTGAGCTTTCTATCAGCCAGTGCAAAGGGGAAAACTAATCAGGTGCATGATTTATAGTATCTTTGATATCAAATAAATGAGGTACTCAAGAGAAGTACACTGAGTGGCCAGATTATTATGCGTTCGGAGATCATAATAATCTGGCCACTCAGTGTGTATATATATACATATATATATATGCACATGTGATATGGAATGTCATCACATTCTATGGCCCTTCAATCATCACGCGCTGGGGCAAGTCCTTCGGGACACTCCTTCTCCCAAAGAAGAAGGCTGTCATCCCCCAGCCTCCCCTGGAACACTTCATGAGAACAAATGCTTGGCAGGGCTCTCAGTGTCATCAAGATGCCTACGACATCATCATAGAGCTCGCTATGACCTATGAGACTTCCTATGGATTAAAAACTCTGAACCATGGACTTCTGTAAGGTCCACCTAAAAAGTAATATACCGCCTGTGGTTGCATTGATAATGCCAATAACTCTACCGTTGGAACAGTAGGATGAAAAGGTTCAAGTCATCCAGCAGCTTAATGGAATAAAGAGCAGAAGTAGGTGAGGTGATGGTCGCGTTGCAAATCTAATAAAAGAAGGCGGTAAGGGCAGAGTTTTAAATGTCTTTCATTTTTAATAAAAAAAATATCATTCCATCAATAAAAAGGACGTGTCAATCTACAAGAAACCAATGCCCCGTTAGCAGCTTTTTAGAAAAGGTAAATAGAATGCGAAAGAGAATCATTTTAAAAGTAAATTTTCAACCTGAATATATGGACATAACCTCATGTGTGGAAGAGAAGCTCCGTGCTATCTCAGAAGGGAGGAGACGGTGGAGGGGAAGGGCGTGTTTAGGAAGATGTCATAGGATGAGCTGCCAGGATCCGGTCAGACGTGGAGAGTTTTGCCATCCCGGGAGCCAGGAAGGCTTTAAAAGCAATGAGATGTATCATCATTTTTAGAGGAAGCAGCCTGTCTCGAGGGTGTCGGCAATGGGTGTGTTACTAGGGAAACCAATAAAGCTTAACAGTGACTTGGTTCTTTGTAAGAGATTCTTGGTGGCTCTGTGGCTTGCATCCCTCGGCAGGTACCCAGAGAATGCACACCTTTTACATCTTGAACAGATCTGTGATGCTAATACATCAACATGGAATCAAGCACCAAAAACATCTCCAAATGCCACTCTTGATTTGTGTGTTTAATTTTCTACTAATTTTGGCATAAATACAATCCCATTCGTTCCCTTGAAAGGAAAAGGATTCTGGTGTTAGAGGATGACAGAGAAGTGTGAGGAACAGGCATAGAGTTTGGCATTTTTTGTCTCAACCTATACCTAAACCTTACTTTTGTGATTTTTTTTTTTTTTTTTGGTTAATTTTAAAGATCGTAACCTGAATTGGACAATCTTCAAATGGCACTATAATACACGATTAATAGAATTGTGATCTGTCTCTATATGTACCTATAGGACATATCTGAGCCTTGCTTACTCTGTTAGGTAATCAGTAAATGAAGTTATTAGCAATATGTTATTTAATATTCCTTGAACAGATTTTTTGAGCACTGACTCTACGATGAATACCAGGTAGGCTCTAGGATCAAAACAGTAGGCAACATAGATGTGTCCTCAAGACACGTCTGTTTAAGTGTGGAGTTACTGTAGCCAGTAGAAGCAGCACAGAGATGTCATTCCGCAAAGGAAAAGATGTCCAACATCCTCTCAGGATCAAGAACAGGAAAGGGATGAGGGGGTGAGACTCAGGGGAAGAGTGGCAAGAAGTGGTGCAAGAAGGAGGAGGAGCTTGAACAGCACCTTAAAAGGGCCAGAAGATGGATGCAAGGCCATAAAATTGACTCCTGAAGACTTTTCTCAGGACTGACACGACGGTCAGTTAATTTAAAGGGACTCTCTACCTGCATCTGATAGATCAGTTAGTGAGTGTGACTAGAACCACAGAAGCAGTAAGAATGTTCTATTCTAGTTTCCACACTTAAAGATGTACCGTACTTTCCGGCGTATAAGACGACTTTTTTACCCAGGAAAATCTTCTCAAAAGTCGGGGGTCTTATACGCCGGAAAATATGGTAGGTTAGAAAAATCTCTGACAATGTATATCAGATTGCTTAAAACCCAAATACCGTATTTTCCAGCATATAAGACCCCCGACTTTTGAGATTTTCCTGGGTTAAAAAGTCGTCTTATAGGAAAATACGGGTATATAGAATACTAGATGGGGTTTGATGCACAAATTCTTGCATGGGCGGGGTTCCTTGGCCTGGCCGGTGATCGAGGCCTATTGGGGGGGAGGGGGCGCGGCTGGTAGGAGGCAGGGGCCCTGGGAGGTTGGCTGGTCAGGGGGGCTGGCTGGCCAGGGGGAGGGGCTGCAGGAGGTTGGCTGGCTGGCACCCCGATTGGAGCCGATGGGGGGGCCAGCCGGCCGGGGGAAGGGATCGTGAGAGGTTGGCCAGCCGTGGGAGGTTGGCTGTGGGAGCGCACTGACCACCAGGGGGCAGCTCCTGCATTCAGTGTCTGCCCCCTGGTGGTCAGTGCACATTATAACTACTGGTCGACCGGTCGTTCCAGTCATTCTGGGTCATAATGGTCGCTTAGGCTTTTATATATAGATGTATTACATTAAGGCGTGAGTAAGAGAAAGGTACAGTTATAATAACCCAATGAAAAGATGATGAGAATCTATGTAGAATAGGGACAGTCGGGATTTAGCAGAGAAAATATGTGTAACAAATATCAGAGATGTGAAACAACAGGGTGAGACTTGATTAGAAGTTACTCATTATTTCTCTCACCTAATCCCCAACTCTTCATCTCCTTCCTCCGTGCCCCCATGCTGACTGGCTCTGCTCTGTGTCTTCCCCATCCTCAAGCAATTGCCTGGAACGCCCGTCACCAGCGAGTCAATGGCTACCTTTCTCACGTCCTTCAAGTTTTTGCTCAAATGACAATTCTCCCGACCTCCCCCTGCGAGAACATAAACTGCATAAGGGCGGACATATTCAATATGTACTTGGTTTTAGTTGTTGCTTTTTTAAAAAATATTTTATTTCATGTGCCTGGAATGGTAAGTAGGCCTCACAGGCATTCAATCAGTTTTTGATTGGCTGTAGTTGTTAGTGGTACATGCTAAAGGAACATTTTTGGAAAGAACACTAAGGTGAAGTTTGAGTTATTTTATTTTTTTTAAAGAATAGTTTATTGGATTTTTTTTTAAAAGAGGAATGGAGAGGGCAAGAGAGAAACATTGATGTGAGAAGCGATCGGCTGCCTCCTGCATGCCACTCATTGGTGATTGAGCCCGCAACCCAGGCATATACCCTGACCAGGAATTGAACCGGCAACCTTTTGGTGCATGGGGGACTCCCAACCAAATGAGCCACCCTGGCCAGGGAATGGGTTGAGTGATTCATCAGGATAAAATCTGGGACTCAAGAGAGTCATGTGCAAAACAGCTATGATTTGTGTAGGAGGTAGGCAGTAGCAGTCAGGTGATAATGGTCTTTACTGGCATGATTATGCAAGCAAAGGCATTGTATAGGTAAAACAAAGTTAAAATTCCCACACACTTTTGCTCATGAATAAGAAGACTGCATAACTTTAAGATGTTAAATCTCCCCCATGGATACTTTAACATGATCCCAATTAAAACGCATTCTGTGGGGAGTGGCGGGCCCAGGCAGTCTGATTTACCGCGACGCTGGACATACGTGACCCCCTTCTCTTGTGCTCGGCTTTTCTCTGTGCGTTTCCTTTCTTTATCCTATACACAAAAATAGACCCGACGCTTCCGTATTCCACGGAGAACTCCTCGGGAGTTATCGATGTGAACAGGGGCCTCCATCACAGAGTCTTTTATCCTTCCTTCCTCCCACAGTGTCGCATGTGCTTTATCAAGCACATCACAGGTGGATGGGCTGTTGGAGGCGTTGGAACATGAATGCAGACGGTGGCATTGTGTGCGTTAGGAGTTCACGTGTGAGTCTCCCGCATGTCAGATTGTTGTTTTCCTCTCAGCCTCTTTAAAAAATGTGTTTGGCTTTATATAGTTCCTGAGCTTCATCTTTCTGGCCTCTGTCTTATTCTAGTTCTGCCTTTTTTTTTTTTTTGCTTTTCCTTCTTTCAATATTATTATGAAATATAATAATATTTAATATAAATATGTATATCTACACCTATATCATGCATATCTCTATCTCTATCTCTCTATCTCTCTATCTCTATCTCTCTATCTCTATCTCTATCTCTATCTCTATCTCTATCTCTATCTCTATCTCTATCTCTATCTCTATCTCTATCAAAAACAGCATAAAATCAGCTCACATGCAGGGAGCCTCCAGTGTGTCAGGTACCACGCCAGGCCCTGCGAGCAGCCCAAAGACGAGAAAAGACATGCTCGTTGCTCTTCGAATGTTATGGATACGTTAGAAAAAAGCAAAGCAGTTTCTCTTCATTGTGAAAGCAAGTCATTTTACTCTCCATGTGTTATGTTTTACATGTATTTTGTGTAATTTTAGCTCAGAATCCATGAGAAAATAATTTCTAGTTTAGGTTTTATTTGTTGTTGTTTGTTTGTTTGTTTTTTGCCAGAAACAACGTGGAGGTATTTCAGAGTGTCTCGGGACGATGTTGTGCACACCTTCTATGCTGAAAGTCCGTCTTTGTAAATGAGCTTTTATGGGCCCTGGATGTTAATATGCAGACAGAACAGTTCAAGTAACTCTCGTGACCATGGTGCTTATAAGTGTCCCTTTGTCAGCAAAATGCTATTTGAGTCTTTGCTGACAGCTGCCTGTAGGCATACTGTTACTGCAATCAGTTAGGCCAAAACATCAATCAAAACTGCTGTGCAAGACAATCATTCTGGAGATGTTATAAATACTCTTAAATTATGTCCGTCTATCATTTAGGGATTCTGCTGCTCCATTGGGCCCCGATACCATACTCAGGGACAGAGAATCAACATTGTTCTTCTTCAGGAATTAAATGTAATGCATGCGCCTCAGAACCCTCTTTGCTGTGTGTACGATTTGGGTATTAGTCATTCTATTAACTCAAAGGTCACTGTCTTTAGCCCAAACATGTTGATGTAGATTACATAGCCTCTACATTAGCCACACAACCCATCCCAGTCATAAATTCTAGCAATAGCCAAGGGAACTTTGACTTACACACACACACACACAAAACACACCACACACACACACACACACAAAACGCACCACCGCCCCCAACACACAAAAACAAGCACATTTTCAGTCGAGCCTTTCTGCCGCTCCTGCAGACCTTCGCCCTGCTCTGCAGGCCTCTCTCTTCTCCTGTCTCCCATGGAGCCTGTAACCCCCACCACTGGCGCCATTCTTCTTGGCAGATGCAACTGACTCTTTTTTTAAAGATGTTTTTATTGATTTTTTTTTAGAGAGAGAGGAAGGGAGAGGGAGAAGGAGATAGAAACATCAATGATGAGAAAGAATCATTGATTGGCTGCCTCCTGCACCCTCACCCCCATGGGGGATCGAGCCCACAACCTGGGCATGTGCCCTGACCGGGAATGGAACTGTGACCTCCTGGTTCATAGGTCCACACTCAACCACTGAGCCACACCAGCTGGGCTGCAACTGTCTCTTTCTAAACATCACTATTACCCTACCCACGACTACGCTTGCTTTTCCTCTTCTCTGTCTTCTTTCTCCTTCCCTCTCTCCTCCTCCTCCTCTTCTCTCTCTCTCTCTCTCTCTCTCTCTCTCGCCTCCTTGCCATTCCGTTCTTCCATTGGGAATAGAAACTCTATTTCTTACAGACCCTGAAGGCCCCCGCTGGTCCCTGCTGTTACCCACTGTCCGTTGATGGCAGCGGCGTCAGCGTGCCCAGGTTGTCCGCTGGTCCTCAGTGACGTAGAGAATGCGTCTTCACTCTGTGTTTTCCTCCTTCTGGGGAAGCACCAAAATAGCGTTTTTAGTGGCGAAGGATTTATAGGTTTGAGGTTTTTTTAAGAAAACATTTTAAAGTTTTATTAGGTGCCCCTTTCTCCCAGAACCTTTGCAGCTGAACTGCTGGTTTACTCACTGGGCTTGGTCCTTGATTCCCAGGGTGAATTCTCTCCTAGGAAACACATTCGCAGTCACATCAATGTCCTCGAACCAATACACCAGTTCAGCCATCCAGCCTAGTTACGGCTCGACCCTGCTGTGGGAAGTAACTGACTCAATCATCTTTAATGTCTATGTACACACGTTTTTTTAAGGCAAATATTAAAGTACTAGAGGCCCGATGCACAAAGATTCGTGCAAGAACGGGCCTTCCTTCCCCTGGCTGCCGGCACCGCCTTCGCTCCGGCCAGAGCCGCCTTTTCGCCTTCCCACGCTGCCCAGAGGCCTGGAGCGGCCAGGGGTGGTGCGGAATGCCATGGCGACGATGCAAGTGTCCTGCCCCACCCCCAGCCGCTCGGTGCCTACATATGCAAATTAACCCGCCACCTTTGTTGGGTTAATTTGCATACTCACTCCTGATTGGCTGGTTGGCATTGCGCAGGTACAGTCAATTTGCATCTTACTCTTTTATTAGTGTAGATATTAATGTCAAATAGAGCATAGACACAGGTGTACTTCCTTAGAGAACCATGAAGTTGTAATGCAATGAACTGGTATTGTTTTCTAAACAGTTTTCAATGTTTTTGTTATTTACTATAGCTATTTCTTAGGGCATAAGAGAACATCATTGGTTTGCACTCAACATTAAATTTGTCTTAATATTTTCATTATCATCTCAATAATGTTATTCTGTCTTAATTTGAATTTTAACTACTACAAAGTAACACGAGTGATATTTATAGAAAAGTAGAGTTTACCATTGTAATATGACTTCTGAAGGAAATAGCATGGTATAGAATTTACTCAAAGATTATAAAAAATTCAGAAGGCAAAGAAAAAAACCCTCAATTTCCTTAAATATAAATTGTGATCATTGAGGGGGATGGGTATATGAACTGCATCCATTTGAACAAAGACATCTCAATATTTATATTATACTAGAGGCCCAGTGCACAAATTCGTGCACCAGTGGGGTCCCTCGGCCCGGCCTCTGGAATTGGGCCAAAACTGGCTCTCTGACATCCCCCAAGGGGTCCCAGATTGCGAGAGGGTGCAGGCCAAGCTGAGGGACCCCACCGGTGCATGATCAGGGCCGGGGAGGGATGCAGGAGGGCTCCAGGGCATGTCCGGCCCGTCTAATTCAGTCCTGATTGGCTGGACTCCAGCAGCAAGCTAACCTACCAGTTGAAGCATCTGCCCCCTGGTGGTCAGTGCACGTCATAGCGAGCGGTTGAGCTGACTTAGCATATCATTAGCATATTATGCTTTGATTGGTTGAACAGACCAGACCACTGGACACTTAGAATATTAGGCTTTTATTATATAGGATAGTCCACACCTGTTAGCCTGTGCATATCTGCAAATGGAAAGACGTCATTCTGAGCTGCCTGTTTTCCTCCCACAACTGGATATTATATCACAACTCTTTTATTTTTTTTTAGTTGCGACTCTTCTGCTGTGCTTTGTACTGCGATCCTTTTATTTCGAGTTTCTTAGAGAAGCGTGTAGCCACCTCCCACACTCCCTACTGTCTCCCTTTGAAACTTTAATAGCAGCAACCCCCCCCCCCACCAAATATACATAACAACAATAACAAAAACCTTTAACTAGGAAAGTATAATTCACATAAACTCTCAGGGAAAATATTAATCAACATCCCACTCTGTGAAAATAATTGGTTTGTAAATGTTTATGGTGCTTGTTGCCTAAGAGTCTATAAATATTGGTCACGAACCTTAATTAATGTAAGAATATGGTTGTCTGTGTTGGTGTTTTTAATCATTTCTTTCTTTATAGTTGCTTTAAATGGATGTTCTTTTGCAGAATGCTTCAGGGCAACAACTGAAACTATGTAAACTGAAATGGAAATGTGGGTGTAGAGAAAGAGACCTGGGCACATATGTGCACTAATGAGACTTGGCACGGATGACGGGACATGTATCGTCAGTAGGGGAGCCAGGTCCCGCTGACCCCATGGGAGCCTCATGCTGAAAGGGCTTTGGAACAGAATTCTCGCATCAACGTTGAATGAACATGTGTATTAATTTTTCTTTCTCGCTGGGCATTTGGAACATTAACTTTTCATTAACAGAAGCCCCAGCGATTTAGACTAATTGCTAACTTGACTAGCACTAGGCTTTGTCCTTTACAATGTGCCTTTCTTAGAACACGTTGTATTCGGTGCATTTAGCGTTTCCTATTCTTCCCTTTTGCCATTTTCCAACCTGACATTTTAAACTCAATTTGTGCTAATTCCAGTTGTGTTTGAATGTTCTAAGATGGTATCACTCTCCTCTAAAATAGTTTATGCTCATTATAACCAGGCACTCCTTGCCATTTAGGTTCAAAAGAAGGGAACATTTATTCTACAAGAGCTCACAGTAAAAACACTTGTCAACTCCTTTGAGTACAAAATATCAATTTTTAAAACCTGAAAAATAACACTGTATACTCAATCTCTCATGTTCAGAATAGGTGGGCGGTTATTCTTGGTTTTCTCTCCATGAGAGCTTAAAAGAACATTTGAGCAAAGATCAGATATATCAATTTAAATATGATTGCTGGAAATTATTTCATTTTTCCTTCACATACTGCTGTCATTGTCAAAATATGGCTTGTGGGTTTAAGGGCTACCATGTAATAAATATTTTAAAGAGGAGAATAATTTGAATTCACCAAGGCAAACATGGTATGTGTGTAATAGACACATGTATAATATATTTATTCAAATTAATTTTTTAAATTATGAAAAATACACAAATATCTCTTGGAAATATAAATATACATAAAATTCACTAAAAGCATCGTAGAAATAGGACTGAGAGATTCAAGTCTTGCCTGGACATTGTGGGCTCAGTGGGTTCGAGTCCTGGTCAGAGCACATGCCCAGGTCGTGGGCTCAATCCCCAGTCGGGGAGTGCAGGAGGCAGCTGATCCATGATTCTCTCTCATCATGGATGTTTCTGTCTTTCTCTCCCTCTCCCTTCCTCTCTGAAATCAATAAAAATATATTAAAAACTTATTTTAAAGATTCAAGTCTTTAGTTGGCACCTGTCAGTATTTGGAAGATCTGTAGCTTTACTGCAGGCCTTTCCTCTGAGTATCAACAACAGATACTCAGCTGTCACTGCACATCCTATCTAATAAAAGGCTAATATGCAAATCGCCGGAACGTTGGAAGGACCAGTCGCTATGACGTGCACTGACCACCAGGGGGCAGACACTCAATGCAGGAGCTGCCCCCTGCTGGTCAGTGTGCTCCCACAGGGGGAGCACAGCTCAGCCAGAAGCCGGGCTCACGGCTGGCGAGTGCAGCAGTGGTGGCGGGAGCCTCTCCCACCTCCCTGGCAGCGCTAAGGACCCGTCGGGGGATGTCTGACTGCGAGAGGGCACAGGTTGGGCTGGGGGACGCCTCCCCCCCCCCCCCAGTGCACGAATGTCGTGCACCAGGCCTCTAGTACCACGTAAAATACATTGGTAAGAAACTACGGTGTGTAGTGGCACCTTTTACACTTCATTATCCCTAGCACTGCTTACTTTTCTTAGTAACCTTTCACAACTCTGTCTCTCAAGGGGTAGGCCATGGGGAGTAGGGATGTGCTATTTTCCCAGGCAGCAGACTAAGGAAATATACCACAGTGAGGACCCACTTGAGTCTCATCTGACTTACGGTAATACACATTTTACAAGCCTTCACTCTATCCCAGGCGTCCTCAAACCACGGCCCGCGGGCCACATGCGGGTGTTTTTGCCGTTTTGTTTTTTAACTTCAAAATAAGATATGTGCAGTGTGCATAGGAATTTGTTCATAGTTTGTTTTAAACTATAGTCCGGCCCTCCAACGGTCTGAGGGACAGTGAACTGGCCCCCTGTTTAAAAAGTTTGAGGACCCCTGCTCTATCCTTTCAAAAAAGAAAAAAAAAAGAAAGAAATATTGTTCTAAAATACACACCTTTCCCTATCACTCTTTTATTTGCCATCTTCCTGTGGCTCCCCAGGGACCGTCACCCCAGCTGACTCACGTGTACCGGTGGACACTGTCCCATGTGTTAGACTGTATTTTCTAAATAGCTCTCCTTTCTGTTATTTCCAGACCTTGCACCTGGTTTTCCCTCTGTCTGAAATAGCGTTTTTCACCCTGTGAACTCTTTCTGTTTCTTTTCGAGGGTCATTGGTGGACAAAATGAACCTCCAGCCCCAAATAAATTCACTCCATGCACTTTTCACCACTCGCCCATTATGCAAGGCATTGCTACGCTTAAATCTTTCTCCCTCAGCAAACACGCTAATGACCCCTCGCGATAATAACGTTTCCATCAATGACGGTTTAGCACCGAGCTTAACCAGTAACACAGGGCGTCCAGTGTGGGCCCCGCAGACAGTCCTGCCATTTCCCCGGTGCCCAGCTGGATTGTAAACCTGTTTCTAGTCCCCCGTGTTTAAGTTTTCACCCCCCATGTAAGCTGCCTGGAAACGAAGCAGAGAATAGCCTGATTGTTGATGTGCCATTTGAAGAATTTCCTTCAGATAGACTAATGGAGACTTTGCACACATGTACAATATACTCCTTTTTCTCTAACGTTTCCTGTTCTGACACTTTTCTCTCCTCGGTCCTCAGTTTAACACAGATGGTGGTTATCCGTATAACGGATTTGCATTAAATAAAAACAAGCCTACGTTGTCATGCACTTGTGAACTGGAAAGCATAGTTTTAATCATTGCTTGTAAGTGTTCCAAATGACCCCATGGGATCAGCGCTCTTATTATCCGTGTTTAATTGATGTGGAATTGATTTACAGATACATTAATTAATTTGCCAAGACTCACCCCGCAATCTCCAGAAGATGGAAGCCGTCTCTAAGGAGACCAGTTACAGATCTCCTTTGTGCCTGGCTTTTGTTCTAGACCAAGTGACCACGAAGACAAAGAAGTCCCAGCATCAGTGTTGTTAGTGATTAAAGTACGAGTTGGGGGGCTGATGTTTACAGCAGGTAGATCAACTCATGGTGAACTCCCGTGGGGGCGGCGGGGCCCGGGCAGATCTCCCCGCTGAAGGAAGGTTAGCCGCTAAATCAACGCCGCGTCACGGAGGAAGGAAGGAGATGGCTTACTCACTTCCCAGAGATCACGGCCAAGGGAAGGCTTAGGTTTGACCAAACTGTATACGCTCCGGATGTGTTATTTCAAAACCAGAGGCTTGGTGCATGAATTCGTGCATGGGTGGGGTCCCTGCCTGGCCAGCAATTGGGGCCGATTGGGGCCATCTCTCCCAGTCCTGATTGGAGCTGATCGGGCTGGCCGGCTGTGGGAAGGGACTGCAGAAAGTTGGCCGACTGCTGGAGGTTGGCTGTAGAAGCACACTGACCACCAGGGGGCAGCTCCTGCATTGAGCATCTGCCCCCTCGTGGTCAGTGTGTGTCATAGTGACTGGTCGACCAGTCGTTCAGTTGATCAGTCAAAACAGTTGCTTAGGCCAGTGATGGCGAACCTATGACACGCATGTCAGCACTGACACGCGTAGCCATTTCTGATGACACGCGGCCACTGAGGCGGCCGCATGCTGAGGATGAAACATTTGCTGCTCCTGAGGATGAAACATTTGCAAAATAATGTTTTTTCCTCAAAGTGACACACTACCCGAGTTATGCTCAGTTTTTTGGCGAAGTTTGACACACCAAGCTCAAAAGGTTGCCCATCACTGGCTTAGGCTTTTATGTATAGAGATTTGCCAATAAGATTTGCCAATCAGATGCGATTTCCTACCTCTGTAGGGGGAGCATGAGATAGAGAAAGGCCCGGGGAGCCCCAGACCTGAGGCCTTTACCCAGAAGAGGCCCCCGGGGGACCCCAGAGTGAAGAGTGTTGCTTCCTCACAATGACCACCTCACACATTTTTCTTCTTAAATTTTATTCCTTCTGCTTTATGTTCAACGTGTGACTTTGCTTCATACTTGATAGAGAAGTAGTCATAGCTAAGCTTATCATACTTTCTGGGGGCCAGACACTGGTCTGTGAACGAAGTGGAAGCAATCAAGCGGGAGCTCCCTGGTACATCGCGTCGCACCTACAGACGTCCTCCCTTCTTCCTGTGAACTCTGCCTTGTTCCGCGGGTAACGTTCCTGCCCCTGTAACAGGTCAAACATACCAGCTCCTGGGTATGTTTTGGGTCAAATTCATATATAATATAAATACAATACATGCTCTTGTTTTGAGTCAAATCTGTCCTTATTTCTCAAGAACTTTGCTCCTAAAATTAGTTTGTGTTTGTGACTGAATCTTTCATAATTTGCTGAATCCTCAATTACAAGCACCACATCTCCTTTTATAAAAGTGATTTTCCTCAAGGTAGATGCTTTATCAAACTGATGGAACTCTGCTGCTATGCCTTCCGCTCTCCTTTGCTGTTAATCCAGCCTCGATTTACTTCCCGGCCAACCGCTCCCCTGAAAGGAACCCTGTGAAATCCAACAGCGCCATGACGTAAAGCCTCCTCGCCCTTCCCATCCACCACTGTCTCCCCGCTTTCATCCATAAACCAAGTCATGTGACTGCTGGTGCTTCCATTCATCACCTGTCGTCTATGTGTCACCATCATCGTCATCTGCATAGAAGAATTCTAATTATATTCTAGCTATACTCTAATTATAGTCTCACTCTAATGTAAATTGTATCCATTTACATTTAATGTACGAAGTTATTTTTAAAAGTCCACATGAATAATACCCTGTGTGCATTTGATCAGATATACATACGATGTTTGATAGTTTAGGTCTTCTATTTTTATTATGTTTGAGTATTTGTGGTTTGCGTTATCGCTGTGTTTTATTGCCATGTTAAAATGGTGCTGAGAGTTCAAAGCTGTATTAAGGAGAATAACGTGTAAGTTAATAGATAAGGACTTAAGCAGTATATGCAATACCCTAACAGGTATGAATCGTTCTAAAGCAATCACTGTACAGGCTGACAGAGAACAGAAATGTATAACTCTCTTCTCAGTGTTTTCACAGTGACCAGTTGATTAAAAGAAAAGCAGCCCCGTGATCTTTATTAACACATGGCAGCAATTTTCAGCAGGGGAGCCGCAAGCGTTTTTAAAACGTGCAATACCTGCCTGCTTCGTCAGGGGCACTGACCTCTTCTCTCTGAGATTTTCAAATTAAAAAAAAAAAAATGTTGGTGTGCCACAGCCGTTCAGCAATTAGTTTATGTGCTGATCTGTTCTTTTAAAAATGCCTTCATATTACAGGAGAGGCCAAACCTGACCTCTGCCCCTTAGGGTCTCTGACTGGACCCGAGAGGCGTGCAGGTGCTTACAGGTACCGGGGACCCCGGGAAGAAGAGACTCGAAGAGGGGGTGTCTGTGGGGTGCCAGGTTCCCCAAAGGCAGGCAGGTCTGGGAGAGCGAGGGAGACGAGAGCGAGCACAGCCCCCGGTCCGTGCCCATTTCCCGCGGCCCCTGCTCCTCTCTGCTGCGAGGACGGCTCCCTTCCCCTGGAACAGGCGGCTCTTCCGGGGAGCGAGTTCATCTCCCGCCTCCAGGAAGGAAGGGTGGTCAGAGGGCCCTTCTCATCCACTGTTTTTGAAGTTTTTTTTTTAGATCCAAATAATCCTTATGCCCAAATGGCATAGAGAGTGGCCACACCCCTCACTATTTAAGCATCGATTGCAGAAGAGAAATACCCCTGAAGCTAAATGTTGATTGTCTTTAATTTTACTCTTTTGAAAGAACGGCATCCTCCTCCCCAGTGGTATTTGCTGAATGCATTCACGTTCAGTCTCCTAGCCTGTCGCTCACGGTGTCCCACTCTCCTAGGAGCAAGCTCATTAAGAAAATGAAATTGCCCCCGATTCTGTCACTATGGATGGCTCTGGGTGGCCTCCCCGCAACGCCGCCCGGGACACACCGAGCGCACACCAGTCACGTCTTTTGCTGGGAGGCACGTGGACTGGACCACGTTCAGCTGAAGAGAGAGTGAATGATCTTTGACAATTTAATTGTGATGCCTCCCGTCCTTCAAACAAAGGAAGTCATTCTGAGGGCTTCCTTCCACATTTCAGAGATCACCAACATATGTAACTCTACGAGCGACCTCCACGTCCTTGTTAAAGTATGTTTTGCAGATTGTTATTTTTTTACTAGAGGCCCGATGCACGAAATACGTGCAAGAGTAGGCCTTCCTTCCCCTGGCTGCCGGCACCGGCTTCCCTCTGGCACCCGGGACCCTGGCTTCCCTCTGGCACCCTGGCTCTCTCCGGAAGGTTGTCCGGTCTAATTAGCACATTTCGCTTTTATTATTATGGATTCTTTTGCTACATGCCCATAGAGATTCAAATGCTAACAAGGATTGTTTTTTAGAAAAACCCTTTTACAAAATGTTACACTTAATCGGTCACACAGGATAGGTTGATAGGAAGGTATTTCTGATTACCCATTCTACAGTCCTCCAAAAACTTCGAGAAGAGATGAGGAAAGTTTTGCAAATTTCTCAGATTATATATGAAAAAAATTCACATATAATATATATACAATACATATGTACACACAATATGTGCGTATATATAAAATACGTAGTTTCATTTTAAATAATCATTTAAAAATTCACATGAGCATATTCTGAATCCTTTGTATAAGCAATTTAAATCAAGTGCCAAGAAGCTATTTCTTTTGATGGGTTGTTGGTTTTATTCATAATTTTATTGGTCTTATTAGTCCCACCATAGTATAGAGGGTAAAATACATGACAATATGAATGGAAAAAACAGAGCTGATTTTTAATATTAATAATATATTCTAAAAGAGTGAAGCTCTAAGGAGCCATGTATTGCTCAACAAACATTTGGGTTTTGCATTGCTTTAAGTAGGGAAAAGTAGTGAGAAAATTATCACACAGCATCAAGCAGTATCTTACCTAATAATAGACAAACTTGTAAAGTGACCGTACCTCCGCTACACCACCAGCCAATCAGGAGTGATATGCAAATTCACCCAACAAAGGTGGCGGTTAATTTTCATACACAGGCGCCAAGTGACGGGGGTGGGACGTTCTGCCTCACCCCAGGTCTCTCAGGGCCTCTGGCAGCGTGGGAATGTGGGGCTGGAGCGGAAAGAGGCAGCTCTGGGGCCGGAATGGAAAGGCGGTGCCGGCAGCCAGGGAAAGGAAAGCCCATTCTAGCACGAAACTTCGCGCATCGGGCTTCTAGTAGTTACATAACATTCAAAAGAAACTGCGCTGTAGACATGTGTCCTATATACTGTACACATGTGTAATTATAGGAGAATAACTCTCTCAGTTATATTCAATTTACGGTATTTTTAAGTTTTTTATTTTGTGTCAATACTAAGTAAACTAATCATAGTTTTGTATTTCTACATAATTAAGAAGTATTACAATGAGCTGGCCGGCGTGGCTGAGTGGTTGAGCATCAACCTATGAACCAGGAGGTCACAGTTGGATTCACAGTCAGGGCACATGCCTGGGTTGTGGGCTCAATACCCAGTGTGGGGCGTGCAGGAGGCAGCCATGTGTTTCTATCTCTTTCCCTCTTCCTTCCTCTCTGAAATAAAATATATATATATATTTAAAAAATATTGCAATGAAAAGAATTTAAAGCAATACTGAATGAGTAATAAAATGCTTTTTTTTCTTTAAATTGTATCTCATACGTTACTCAACGAAGCAGCTTAACTAAATGTCAGCTTGGAATAGTCTAGTGAATGACGCATAGGCTTGGCCTTTGCATTGAGCACTTTGTAGTAAAACCACATAAAAAGGGTAAAAACAAAGGAGGGAGTGTGTTTTGACTTGTTTCTCATCCTCAGTTATATACATAAATTACCTTTCTAATGGTATTTAATGGTATTTTATTGTTGCTTTCATTTGCAATTCTCTAATGACAAATAATGTTGGGCAGTTTTTCATATGCTTATTTACCATCTATATGCCTTCCTCGGTTAGTGATCTATACAGATCTTTTGCCCATTTTATTTTATTTTTATTTTTAACTTATTTTTTATTTTTGTTGTTGACACTATTAGAATGTCCCCATTCTTCCCCCCCCCCCCTTGCCCACCTCCACCCAGCCCCTGCACCCCACTTCCCTCTGGCCACCACCACACTGTTGTCTGTGTTGTGGGTTATGCATATATGTTCTTTGGCTGTGTCCATTTTTAATTGAATTGCTGTCTTTTGTTGAAATTTTCATTTTCTTTGTATATTATTTTTTTCACACACGCACATATATTATATATTATATATATGTATGGTGATGAAAACAACCTCAATTTCTAATGTTTTTTATATACTTAATAACTCATTAGGTATTAATATATCTTAAAGAAAACAAATCTCAAATTTTTATTTTCTTCAGGTTTACCTAATTTTCTTTGGATAAATTTAATTTAAAACTGCTTATTAAAAAACACATTCTTATAAGAAACTCCAGTTACAAAATCTCACAAATATTAACTTTTCTTACTTATAAGATAAACTTGTATGTTTTATTTATGTTGGACATATAAGAAACATTTTCTTTGAATTTACCAATTATTTATGACAAAAGACCAATAACTTCACAAAATAAACAAAAGTGCCTTATGAATCCTCAGTTCAGTCCTCTACTTGAATATATAGACCAGACATTTTATGTTTTTTTTTTATGTATTATTTACTGAACTTCTGAAGAAGATCAGTTGCTTTAAAAGAATTATTCTTAACATCATTATTATACCAACAACCACTATATATTCAGAGCAGAGAAGTAAGCTCAGGTGTTTCAATTGTTTGATATCTCTTCCTGTTAGTGCTTCGCCTCAGCTTATGTTCAGAGAGAATATAAGTACTTTGTGTGCTCAGTATACTTCCTCCTTTCATTATTGAAGTCCACTAGAATTATGTCTATAGTCCACCAATGGGGTCTCTAAAGTTGATGTAACACTTTGGACACCATGTCACCTGTGGCCGTGGTGATTAGCAGTCATCACCTCCTGGGAACGGAGGCCACGGTTTGATGCAGTAGAACTGGTTCATGCCGCAGCCGCAGCCGGGGCTCTGGGACTCACTTTGTCTTTGTGGTGGTGCCCCGGCCGCCTGCACCTGCGCCCCAGGCCTGCCCTCCTGCCCCTGCACCCCAAGCCTGCCCTCCTGCCCCTGCACCCCAGGCCTTCCCTCCTGCCCCTGCACCCCAGGCCTGCCCTCCTGCACCTGCACCCCAGGTCTGCCCTCCTGCCCCTGCGCCCCAGGCCTGCCCTCCTGCCCCTGCACCCCAGGTCTGCCCTCCATCACCTGCACCCCAGGTCTGCCCTCCTGCCCCTGCACCCCAGGTCTGCCCTCCTACCCCTGCACCCCAGGTCTGCCCTCCATCACCTGCACCCCAGGTCTGCCCTCCTGCCCCTGCACCCCAGGCCTGCCCTCCTGCCCCTGCACCCCAGGTCTGCCCTCCTGCCCCTGCACCCCAGGTCTGCCCTCCATCACCTGCACCCCAGGTCTGCCCTCCTGCCCCTGCACCCCAGGTCTGCCCTCCTGCACCTGCACCCCAGGTCTGCCCTCCTGCACCTGCACCCCAGGTCTGCCCTCCTGCCCCTGCACCCCAGGTCTGTCCTCCTACCCCTGCACCCCAGGTCTGCCCTCCTGCACCTGCACCCCAGGTCTGCCCTCCTGCCCCTGCACCCCAGGTCTGCCCTCCTGCCCCTGCACCCCAGGTCTGCCCTCCTGCACCTGCGCCCCAGGTCTGCCCTCCTGCACCTGCACCCCAGGTCTGCCCTCCTGCCCCTGCACCCCAGGTCTGCCCTCCTGCACCTGCACCCCAGGTCTGCCCTCCTGCCCCTGCACCCCAGGCCTGCCCTCCTGCACCTGCACCCCAGGTCTGCCCTCCTGCACCTGCACCCCAGGCCTGCCCTCCTGCACCTGCACCCCAGGTCTGCCCTCCATCACCTGCACCCCAGGTCTGCCCTCCTGCACCTGCACCCCAGGCCTGCCCTCCTGCACCTGCACCCCAGGTCTGCCCTCCTGCACCTGCACCCCAGGTCTGCCCTCCTGCCCCTGCACCCCAGGCCTGCCTTCCTGCCCCTGCACCCCAGGTCTGCCCTCCTGCCCCTGCACCCCAGGTCTGCCCTCCTGCCCCTGCACCCCAGGTCTGCCCTCCTGCACCTGCACCCCAGGTCTGCCCTGTGGCTGTGCAGCTAATGCAAGTGGGTGGACCAAGGGTCCCTTGCCTCTGGCTCTGCGGTGCTGACGCTGGGAGCGCCAGGTGGTGTCAGGTCAGGTGAGGGGTGAGGTCGCATCACCCAGCATCCGTAGCGCAGGCTCAGTGGCCTCTGTGGCCCACGCCAAACCCACAGGTCCCGTCAGATGACCCTCTTCACGACTCACACCGCTCTCTGTGGCCTCCCCTTTTCTCCTTCTTTCCCATCCCCCTCCCCGCCCCTCTCTCTTTCTCTTTCTCCGCTATTTCTCGCTCTCTCCCTAATAAAGAGATCTTATTTGCTTCCTAGATAAAACTCACCAGGCATGTTTTCAGAAACATCGAAGACATTTCTCAGTATAGTTCCATGGAAAGGGAGAAAATAAGTCAGCTTTTACTTAGACAACATCATGAATGTTCCTTTTTACTATTTGGGGGAGTAAAAGATCTGCTCAGCCTGCCAAAGTTATCATGGAGCTGATATGTTTAAAGAAAAAGCTGTAAGTACACAGTGAATTAAGTTGCTCCCAATTCGTCCAGGGATGGTGATAAGTCCCCTTGGAGAGGGCTGCCCACCCAGACTGTACAGGGTACAGTAACTCACATTTAAAGCCAAACTCTCATTACAAATATGACGAGCAAAGAATCACAGCACACCACACGCTTCTGCTGTGTCGCACAGCGTACCAGAAAACAACGTTTTCTACGTTACCTGTGGCGCGTTCTCTTTTTAGGAGCTATAGCAACGTAAATGTTGATACTTACTATGGTAGAAAATGTGTTCATTTAGAGTCTAGCACACAGTGAACTTAACATAAAAATATATTCGAACAGTGTAATTATTTGGTGGATACATTCAAACTAGTTACAAAGATAAACTAACACAAATTTTAAAATACATCATATGTAATTTGACTTAATATTAAGAAATCTCACTAACTTCAGCGCAAAGTTATACCTCACTTTAAATTAATTATTGTTTGAGATATAAAAATGTCAAATTTTCTTTCCTAGCTGATTTTGTACTTTTTATTTCAGTAGTGCTCATATTAACAATCATCTTTCAATTTAGACACGGAAAGTTATGGTCGTACCTTTTATTAGCTACTAGAAAATGTTAATTTATATGTAGAATAATGTTTAGATTGAACTTTGACATGCAATATAACTTTAAGTAGTGTTATATAAGCACAGTTTTAGGAAAAAATGAAGGTTTTTAAAACTCAGAAAAAACAAAGTCCCTATTGAGAGTAGCAATCTAACTTTAGTTACAAACTAAATTTTTACTAATCATTAGCAAACCTTGCCCCTACCATCATTATTACTTTAAATCTTTCTTAATTATGGTGCGTTGGAAATGTTGGAAATCAGTGGATGAACAGTATTTTCTCCTAATCCTTTTCTTTTCACCATGAAATAGATTTAAATCAATTGTTTACGTTACTTAATCCCTGAGAGTTAATTAAATTCTGAAACACCATCATCTGACTTGCACTGTGTTATAACAGGCCTATCTCACGGGTTACATTGCTGCTGGCTATTTTTCCAAAAGCTGTTTTTATGGATACTTTGAGCTGACTTGTATTGTCAAGAATTGGTTACAACTTATTTTAACAAGAGTTTGACAGTTGTGGCTTTTCTTCACCAATAATGAAAGAGGGGGCATAACGAAGATGTAGACATGCAAGGTGTGACTCAGGGAATTGTTTTCTCCTCCTCTCAGTCCCTGGCAGACAGAATGAGGATGCATTGTTCTAATTAGATTGTTTACACTAGAGTTTTTTCCTATTTTGCATGATTATCAAGGGCATTTTATGTTCTTCCCTTTCTTTCAAAGGTGTTTTATGTCCAATTTAAAAAGCGACTTACATTTAATTAGGAGTCAACTGTCTGATTACCTTCTGCTCACTGACGTGCTGAGGCAGTGTAGATCGACATTTTATATGACGTGTTGAAAATCTGTATTAAATATTAAATATATCTGCATGCATACGGTCTTCTATTTAAGCAGTCATTTATTGACTACCCTAGATCGTCTTCTCCTAAAGCTACCTCTGTCCAGGTCGCAGCGGTTTATAAATGTGTGTACTCAGCGTAAAATGCATACTGAAACATGGTCAAGGCACCTTCCCTGAATGAAAGCTAACGTGAGGAAATTGCACAGAAATCTAAATAAATAGAATAGGTGGCTGTTGGAGACTCATTATCTTTGAAATGACTGAAGCAGTGGTCGGCAAACTCATTAGTCAACAGAGCCAAATATCAACAGGACAACGATTGAAATTTCTTTTGAGAGCCAAATTTTTTAAACTTAAACTTCTTCTAACGCCACTTCTTCAAAACAGACTCACCCAGGCCGTGGTATTTTTGTGGAAGAGCCACACTCAAGGGACCAAAGAGCCGCATGTGGCTCGCGAGCCGCCGTTTGCCGACCACGGGACTAAAGTAACATACAAAAAGGTTTAAAGCAGAATCACTAGAACGTGTTCACTGATGCCTGCGTTGACACGTGCTCTCTCCTTCAATGGGAAAATTGACCTGGTTGGAAATACTTAGCTTCTTTTCCTACGTGGACGTAGTGAGCCGATAGGTTATTCCTAGAGGAATCACATTTCTTATTCCAGGGCTCTGGGAGGCTTCACACCTCCGTTTTTATAAGGAGATGTGCTCCAGGGTCAGTGGTATGAACACAAGCCCAGTGGCAATGTCCAACGAGGGCCGGGAACAACAGGACTTTAGCAGCCCTGGTGGTCCTGTACCTCCGACCCCTCAATTTACAGTCCGAGAGACCGGACACGGTGAAAGAACCTGGTATTCACCAGACCACGAGAGCAAATTCACCATGAACCCGAGACTGCAGCTCAGCTCTCCCCAGGCCTGCCTCTCCGAACAGGCCCCCTCCTTACGCTGGTCCACACAGCAGTGTGTGTGCACATGGCATTCATTCCACAGATCCTCCTGACTGTCCTGCAATTATGTTTTTAATGAGACAATGTGCATGTTATTGTGATTTAAATTTGTAATCTAAGTTTAACTTGAATAAGCATGAACGATAGATTGTGTGTTAAAAATATAAACTTAAAAATCAGAACAGTGTTGAACATACGCAGCTGATTAGACCCAACGTGGTCCATGCCAGGTGCACAGGATGCTGGAGCCCCAGGGCCGCAGGTCTCGTCAGTCCTGGTGGGTGGACGGCGGCAGATCGGGCAGCTGTGCAGGCACCCTGTCGGTCATTCTCTGCCACGCTGATGGCAGAACTCTCACAGACAGGACAACTGATCACAGTACATGGTGCTTTGTACATGTACCAGGTTCAATTCGCTGTTACTGGATGAAGATGTCTATATCCATATCCATCAGGAATACTGGTCTAAGGCCGTGGTCGGCAAACTCATCAGTCAGCAGAGCCAAATATCAACAGGACAACGATTGAAATTTCTTTGGAGAGCCACATTTTTTAAACTTAAACTTCTTCTAACGCCACTTCTTCAAAATAGACTCGCCCAGGCCGTGGTATTCTGTGGAAGAGCCACACTCAAGGGGCCAAAGAGCCGCATGTGGCTCGCGAGCCGCGGTTTGCCGACCACGGGTCTATGGTATTGTCTAATGAAGATGTCTTTGGCACCAGGGCATTGCTGCCCCCTAGAATGCGTTAGGAGGTATTTTCTCTTCTGCTGTGGAAGAGTTTCTAAGAATTGGCTTTTTTTTCCCCGTGTTTGGTAGACTCTGCCCGTGTAGCCACCTGGCCTGGGCTTGTCTTTGTTATAGATGTATTCATATTTTGTGTCTTCTTAGTTTCAGTAATTTGTATCTTTCTAGGGATTTTTAAATCTAAATTATCTGATTGGCCTCTAGTTGTTCATAATATTTAACGTCTAATTCTCCCGGGACCGGGCTTTACGGAACCCCAAGCGCGAGCGTCTCCTCCAGTTTCCGGAGCACACTGGTCCCCGCGCGGCCATCGTCTCCAAACAGCAAATGACTTATAAGGTAAAACATGTCAAACTTGGAAGATAAAAGAAATGATCTATCACTCAAAGTTATATCTCAAGTTTATTTTAAATGAATTAATTTATTTTAAATATTTAAGTAGGCATAATTTTCCATGTGAAATAATACATGTAAAATGTATCAAACTTAGATAATGAAAAAGCAAACTAAACAAAATATAAAATAGAATATCACTTGAATTTCTACCATAGGAACAAAATAATTTTCAATATTTGACAGGCACTTTCCCCAGCTGTTTGTCTATGCATAATGGTATAGTAACTCATTGCACAAATACATATTGAATATACTGAATACCAGCTACTTGGCGTTGCTGATATAATGTTGTATAAATTGCTTATGATGTTCAAAGTCATGGATGCGCACTAACTCATTTAATGCTTGGATCTAACTTCTGAAGGAAGGTTCTTATATCATTACATGCAAATGACACAAGAAGACCAGAGTGGCGTAAAGGCCTTTGGTAACAGACCAAAGACGACAGAGCTAGAAAAGGAAGCTGGGCAGCGCGGGGGGAACTCACTGTCCTGGAACAGCGTCCGCGTGGAAGGGAGCCCAGTGAAAAGACATGTATAATGGACTGTGGCAGCGCTGTGATGTGGTAACTGTGGTTTGGCACGGATTAACACAGGAGTAACGTTAACAATATCCAGGTTCCCTTCAAGGAATTCCGGACAAAATGACAGCTAAGCTTCGCATGATTAAAGAAAGGATAATTCAGGAAGTGTTCCCTTTGTATTAAGGACTAGAGATCAAAGGAAACATAGGGCTTCCGAGGAGCTGTTGTGGCACAAACTCTGAGGAGGAAATGTGAGAATGGGGCCTATACCTTGTCTTGTGCATGCCCATGGCAACTGACTCATTTAGACGTGTTTTAATAGTAAACATTTTCCTGCACACTTCATGCCATCCTGTTGACTATGTCAAACAAATATTCTCTCCCCTCCTCAATACATATCCCTTTCCTTTGTTTCTTCTCCTTATTCTTAGCCTTTTCAAAATCTGCCTTTTATTGTAGACTAGAGGCCCGGTGCACAAAATTTGTGCAGGGGGGGGGTGGTGTCCCTCAGCCCAGCCTGCACCCTCTCCAATCTGGGACTCCTCGAGGGAAGTCAGACAGCCCTCCAATCTGGGACTCCCATGGGCAGTCGGACATCCCTCTCACAATCCAGGACTGCTGGATCCCAACTGCTCACCTGCCTGCCTGCCTTATTGCCCCTAACCACTTCTGCCTGCCAGCCTGATCACCCCCCTAACCACTCCCCTGCCAGCCTGATTGATGCCTAACTGCTCCCCTGCCAGCCTGTTTGCCCCTAACTTCCCTCCTCTGCCAGCCTGGTCACCCCTAACTGCCCTCCCCTGCAGGCTTGATCGCCTCCAACTGCCCTCCCTTGCAGGCCTGGTCCCTCCCAACTGCCCTCCCCTGCTGGCCATCTTGTGGTGGCCATCTTGTGTCCACATGGGGGCAGGATCTTTGACTCTTTTATTAGATAGGATAGAGGCCTGGTGCATGGGTGGGGGCCAGCTGGTTTGCCCTGAAGGGTGTCCTGGATCAGGGTGAGGGTTCCCTTGGGGCGTGGGGCGGCCTGGGAGAGGGGCCTGTGGTGGTTTGCAGGCTGGCCACACGCCCCTGCAACTCAAGCGGAGGCCCTGGTATCTGGAATTTATTTATCTTCTACAATTGAAACTTTGTAGCCTGGAACGGAGCCAAGCCTTCTGCTCGCTCTGTGGCGGCAGCCATTTCTGTTTCGTTTATTTACCTTCTATAATTGAAACTTTGTAGCCTGGAGTGGAGGCCTAGGCTGGCCAGGGCAGGTGGAAAGCTTGGCTTCCTCTGTCGCCGGGGGCAACCCTAGCCTGCTCTCTCCAGCTCCGTGGCTGCCACCATTTTTGTTAGGATTTATCTTCTATAATTGAAACTCTGTAGCCTTAAGCGGAGGCCTGGGCCGGCCAAGGTGTGTGGAAAGCTTGGCTTCTTCTATCTCTGGGGAAACCCAAGCCTCCCTCCTGCTCTCTCCATGGCCGCAGCCATCTTGGTTGGGTTAATTTGCATAATCGCTCCTGATTGGCTTGTGGGCATGCCTGTAGCGGAGTGATGGTTAATTTGCATATTACTCTTTTATTAGATAGGATATTTATTTATCATGCAACAATTTGTGAGATGCTGGATTTTAGATTTGATAATGTAGGCATCCTTGATCCCTTGGCGATATTACATATTCTGTCCAACATAATGTATGTTTTATTTCTATAAATAGAGGCCATTGCACGAAGATTTGTGCAATAGGCCTTCCTTCCCCTGGCTGCTGGCACAGGTTTTCCTCCAGCACCCGGGACACAGGCCTTCGCTCTGGCTGCAGTGGAGAAGCCAAGCCTTTTCATTCTTCAGTCTTTGTTCGGGCCGGACCCTTCAGTCTTTGCTCTGGCACCTGCTTATGCAAATTAACCTGTCATCTTTGTTGGGTTAATTTGCATACTCACTCCTGATTGGCTGGTGGGCATTGCGGAGGTACGGTCATTTTGCATCTTTTCTCTTTTATTAGTGTAGATTCTATTCACTATTTTTCAATGTTTGTGGCCAATGAATTAGATGCTGTGATTGGATAGGACTAATGACTAATAGTCCATTTTTTCCTTCCTGAGTCCAGATGGTGGGGTCAAAATATCAACCTTCTTACTCATAAAGATTGATCGGAGAATATAGCTTTCCTGTGTAGGCACATGGGTTTCCTAATCTAGAAAGACACATGCACCTGGGGATATCTGGGTAATGGCAGGTCTCACCAAAGAGGTCCATCCCAACCTTCTGATAACAAAGCCCTGAGAACACGTGTACTCTGCCAGCAGTTGCAGTGTAACATAGTACATACATGTAAAGTTATATCACTCCACATGAACATATTAATAAATATGTATGCATAATGCATATTAAGGAAGCCTGTATATCTCTATTCATACTTCCTACCTACAAGAAAAGGATAAAGAAGGTAATTATTCCTGGATGGACCTGGAGAGTGTTATGCTAAATGAAACAAGCCAGTCAGAAAAAGACAAATATCATATGATCTCACTCATATGTGTAACATAGTGAACAAAATAAACTGACAAACTAAACAGAGACACAGGGATGGATACATGGAACAGACTGACAGCTGTCAGGGGTGGGCGTGAGGGGAGGACTGGACGAAAGAAGGTGAAGGGACCGGATGGAAGAACATAGATGCACAGCCCATAGGCACAGACAGCAGTGTGGGGATGGCCAGGGGGTGGGAGTGAAGGGCGCTGGGTGGAGGTGGGCAAAGGGGGAGAACATGGGGACATCTGTCATAGTGTCAACAATAAAAATAAAATAAAAAATTTTAAAGTAATTATTATATTTTCAGTTGGAGACATTGAAAGCCCGAATATGTCTGTAGTTTTAAGCTGAGTGGTTTACAGAAGACAAGAGCATTCAAACAGCTAAACCAAAAAACTATAATAAAGCAATTTTTCAATATCATTGCTTGATTCTAACCAAATTAATCATGACTAGGAAAAACATGAATCCACCCATGTACGACAAATTATGTGCTAGAGAGATTACAAATGAGTCAAGCTTGGCCTAGCTTCTCTGACTTCAAATGCTCATTAAAGGATCTATCTGTATCCCAGTGGCTTTAAGAAAAAGCAAGCAGCCCATAATGACACCCTTTCTTCTAGAAAGAGCAGTGGGCTAACGAAGGAATGGAGCTGAAACTTACTAATTTTAACAGCATAGGCAAATTAAAGTGCTGGCTCGTACATTTTGGTTGTTTAGATACCTTATAAGTATACAAAATACATTTTCCTAGAATTGTCACAAGAATATATAACTCCTTTTACTCAAATATTTTCCTACAATGCTTTCATCCAAGAAATAGAAAAATATAATGTTAAACTTGAAAAAAAAACTTAAGATCAGCAAAAAAAATATTTCACTACATTTGAGTATCTACACTAATAAAAGAGTAAGATACAAATTGACTGTACCTTCATGACGCCCACCAGCCAATCAGTAGTGAGTATGCAAATTAACCCAACAAAGATGGTGGGTTAATTTGCATATGCAGGCGGCCAGGGGTGGGGCCGTTCCACACCGCCCCAGCTGCTCCAGGCCTCTGGGCAGCGTGGGAAAGTGGAAAGGCGGCTCCAAGCTGGAGCGAAAAGGTGGCTCCAGCCAGAGCAAAGGCGGTGCCGGCAGGCAGGGGAAGGAAGGCCCATTCTTGCACAAGTCTTCGTGCATCGGGCCTCTAGTTTAAAATAAAATGCCTGCCTGGCTGGTATGTCTCCGTTGTTGAGCATCGACCTATGAACCAGGAGGTCACGGTTCGAGTCCCGGTCAGGGCACATGCCCGGGTTGTGGGCTCCATCCCCAGTGTGGGGCGTGCAGGAGGCAGCTGATCCATGATTCCCTCTCATCATGGATGTTTCTCTCCCTCTCCCTCTCCCTTCCCTCTCTGACATCAATAGAAACATATTTTAAAAAATACCTAACTCGTGACTCTCATGAAACTAACCCCCCCTTCCCCCCCTGCAAGCTTCCATCCGGTGGTGAGCTATTCTGGGCCTCCTTTGGATTTCTCCTGAGTCAGGCTCGGCCTCAAGCCTGTGCACGCCCTTCTAGACCACAAGGCAGGGGAGCTAGCACCGCGCCCCCCCCCCCCCCTGCACTCTCATGCTGCCTCTGCCTGGTAAACCTCTGGCTGCTCTGCCTTTGAGCTGCTGCCCCCACCAGCAGTCTGACCTCAGGCCCCACCATCCATCTTCTCCAATCAGTGGCTCCCGAGGTGGCGAGTGTTTGTGACGGGGCCGAGGCCTGGCTCTGTCCACACATCAGAGAAAATCAGCCCTTCAGGGAGCAGAGCCACTTGGGCTTCGGACCTGCCCGAGCGTTCGGGAGTGAAAGCAGTGTTAGGGCTGAAATGCCCTGGACTCCCAATCTCACCAGGATTTAGCAGGTTTTCTCGAATAAATAATGCTGCTCAATTTTTTGTCTCTTTTAAAAAATATTTTTTATTGATTTCAGAGAGGAAGGGAAAGGGAGAGAGCGAGAGAAACATCCATGATGAGAGAGAATCATGGATCGGCTGCCTCCTGCACGCCCCACTACTGGGGATCGAGCCTGCAATAGGGGCATGTGCCCTGACCAGGAGTCGAACCGTGACCTCCTGGTTCCTAGGTCAGTACTCAACCACTTTGCCACACTGGTCGCGCTTTGTTTGGTCTTGAAGTGGTTGTTTTGACAACTTTATTCAGTCTTCTCACTGCTTTCAGGGGAGAGGATGAGTGTAAACCATGCTGCTCACTCACCCACGTGCCACCCCCTCCACCTTCTACACACCTTCATCCAGAGTATTCTTGCCCCTAAATGTGTAAGATGTCCCTTTCTCCGAGGTCAGAAAGGCCATTCCTGTAAGGGCTTAATAAGTAAAGGATTTTTTTCTTATTGTTTATATCTAATCCATCACAGATTGTTCCGATCTTATTGTTACACATTTCAATTAGGACTGTAATGTTCTGATTTAGAATAAGAAATACTAGTATATATTCAGTGTTATTTATAGTTTCCGGCACAGAGCTCCCCAAACCCTTGGAGTTTCCTAAGTGATGAAATCTGTAGGGTGTCTTTTGTTATGTTAATGACTAACACCCCCCCTTCCCCGTCTTTCCCCAAGGTTGGGGGGTGGTTTCCAACCAGAAAAGGAGGGTTGGAATTGTCACTCCCAATCCTGACTTCCCAGGAGCAGAGAGCAGCTGCAGGTTGCATCAGTCCCTAATGGCCAGTGATTTGATCAATCAAGACAAAGCCCCGTAAAAACAGAAAAGGACGGGATTCAGAACGTTCCAGGTGGGGGACAAGGAGGGTTCCAGGTGCCATGCCCCAGGCCCCACAGGGACAGAGCTCTTTTGTTCAGGCCTCCCCACAAGGTGTCTCTTTATCGAGTTGTTCAGGACCCCTCCTCCATGTATGTCTTCATCTGGTTGTTGGGGACCCCCTCCTCCATGGATCTCTTCATCTGATACTTGACTTGTACCTTTGCTGTCCTTTGTAATGAACAGGTCATCTCGTCAGCTCATTGGTTCCTGAGTGCTGAGAGCTGTTCTAGCAAATTATCAAACCCAAAGAGACCAGGCCTGGGGCAGGCTCTGGAGAAGGGGGGAGGTCTGGGGACTGTGCCCAGGACCTGAGGAATCTGATGGCATTTCCAGGCAGCCTCGGGGACACCGCTGACACCAGGGAATGGCTTGCTTTCGGTGGTGGGGGGAACCCACTCTCCACACACAAGGACCCTCCACTCCTCCATGCCGCCTCGTCTCAGAAACAGAAATGGCCTCTCCCACCTTATTGCTGCCTGACCACCTTGAAGCCGATGCTCCGCAGGCTCCACCCTGGGAGCCAGGCTTGCTTCAACGTGTGGAGGAACTCTTAACCCTTCCCCCGAATTATCACCTCCTGCCTTATGCACCCAACACCCCCCGTGAGGTCGGAAGTTAGAGGTGAGCAGCTGGGCAGGGCCTGCGGTGGGGTCCTGGTGGGGGGACCAGCATGGGTCTCAGATGTCCTGTCTGTAGGCCGCCCAGCAGCCAGCAGACGCCAGCGGGCAGCCTGTGCTGGGTGCCAGCTCAGAGGCTGCCATGACCTCAGTGCAACCTCCCTAGGGCCCTGGGCTGAGTATAATCAAATGTGCATTGCGGTTCTGATACCACATGGGTTTTTCTATGTGCATTATGGGTAAGGGCATGTACAGAAGAAATACAGTTATGCAGCCCTTTTCTGTCAACCACCCCTGACTGCAATGAAAGTCCACCCAGAAAATCCCTCTTTTACACCTGATAACCCAGAAGTTCAGAGTCTTTGTCTCCCTCAACTGGCCCCCTCCTCGCTTGGCACGTACAGAAACATCCATGATGAGAATCATTGATCGGCAGCCTCCTGCACGTAGGGATGGAGCCCGCAACCCGGTGTGTGCCCTGAATGGAACCGAACCCTGATACGTGAGTTGACCCTTAACCATTAGGCACACCAACTGGGCATTAGGAGTGTTTTCTATGCTCCCATATATCACCCAGTTACAGTTACGAGTCCACGTTTGTTTGTTTGTAAGGTGGGCATAAACATGTACTCCCTGATCATATTATGCCCGTTTCATTCCAGGGCGATGCGAGTCCATTTAATTAAAGTTGTATAATAGTTAATTATGAGAATGACGAGGTTGTTCTTTCTCTTTTTATTGAAAATATAACTCTAACTGCCCCAGTGACTCTACTAAGCAGGCAATCTCACTGGGGTCGTTTTTTGTTTTGTGTTGTCTATTTACATGCCTTCACACGTGAAACACAGGTAGCTACCGTGTGTATGCCCTGTGATAACATAGCTCTAAAACAAAAACACTGAAAATGAAACTCTAAAGAAAAAGATTTTTCTTATATAGTGGTGGTGGTTTAAAATGATAAAGAATGAAGACTAGCAGCTTCAGAGAAAAAGGGGTATTCTACTTGGGTGAATATAAGGTCGTGTTTCTGTTTGCTTCCGTAACTAAGAACGTGGTTTTGGCAAAGGGCAGGCCTGGGAAACTGAACAAGCAAAGCTCACCCGATAGAGAACGTTGCATTCATGTGTTCCAGCCACAACAGGCTCACCCCCGGGGCAGCCAGGACATCTGGGACAATTAGGTGAAAATTGGACACAGAATTGTCTGTAAATAGGAGTAAAAAGTTTTCCCAAAAAGGGAAAATTACCGCTGTCCTCTATTAGGTATTTTCAGGTTTCATTTTCAACTGATGTATTTTCCACAGAACGTATTTGTTATAGAAGACGTTTATTCAACTAAGTAGAGTTATAGTTTTTTATATTAGAGTGTAAGCAATGGTTGGATGGTTTTGATGTACATGGATTTCACCAGCCACAAAAGTTAGAAAATGTTTTTATCCACAATCCTCTTTGTTACCTAGCCCATGTGAGGGGATCAAATCGAGCCGTCTAAACAACAGACTCTAGACACCTCCTTCTTCAAAGGCTTACCTCACTGCTGCAGTGGGCAAAGGCACACACACTAATACCAATGGCCTCCGATTTCAGTGGAGGAAAAATAAGTAACAAGAGTGACAAACACAGCCTTGGCTGGTGTGGCTCAGTTGGGTGAGCGTCGTCCCAGGCAACAAAAGGTCAGGGCACATGCCCGGGTTTGGGGGCATGAGAGGCAACCCAGGCATGTGCCCCGACTGGGAGTCAAACCGTGACCTCCTGGCTCATAGGTTGGTGCTCAACCGCTGAGCCACACCGGCTGGGCCGCCAGGCCAAGCATGAGTTTTAGCAGTGCGCCGGCTTCTCTCACTCCTTGTGTCATCTGCTCCGTGGCAATAGGATGTCCTAGCAATGGGCCCTGCTCCTCCAGCCGGGGCTGCTGAGTGCGAATGCATGGCGAGGGCACCCTTAGCACCGCCTACCACACGGAGCGAACCCTTCTCCTGGGAGAGAATCCATTGAGTTCCTTTCCATAGTTCTCGAACCTCTTGCAAAGAGTTAGCGTCTTCTAGATGTCTTAACTCTAGAGAAAGAAAGATCCGGAAAGAAGGCGGAGACTTTTGATGCTGCTGATGACCTCTCGCTGTAAGACAGTGTGAGATGCCTCCCCTCTGATGCAGATAACTTGAACCCTAACCATCTGAAACGTACCTGGGTTGCACACATGGAAAATCTAGGGACATGGAAATCATTTCACCAATTTTATAAGAAGGTAAAATGGGTCTTTACAGAAACATTAAAAGACAATTAGCTTTGTTATGCCTCCGCACATTTCGTAGATGCAGTTTTCAAATAAAAGGTATGGAAACGTGAGCTCTGAGGCTGCTTCCATAATGAACATATATTGCCAACTTCAATTCATTTCTGAAAGACCAGCTAGCCCAGTTCCTAAATAAATGGACTGTATTTGCTTTTATCTATTCTAGATCATAAAAAGGACCTAGCTATTAATTGAAGTGTGTCCACTGCTGTTAGAGGGAGAGCGACATAGATTAATTTCCTTTATCGGATAAAAGAAAAAAGGGAGAAAGTATTTCTCTTACTAAAATGGCACCAATATATAAAGTTTTTGATTGCATTATTGATTTCCTCCAGTTATTATTTTCAGAGAATGTTATTAGATGAGTCTGTTATGGGAACCTGGAAGATATAGTTCCCAGACTTAAATATCAGAAAAGCAAAGATCAATATGAGAAATAAATGCATTTTAAAAATCAGACATGAATGCCAGATATAAGCTCTAAAGTAAATTAAATTCCCTGGAGCTGCCATCAATCAGCCGCGACAGGTTTGAAGGTCATTGTTGCTGGCTATTTGGCGAAATCTCAACTCAATTTAAGCCCTGATCAGTGATTCATAACTGACCCACACAGATGGGCAGCCATGTGGTGCCCGGGCGCATATTAATCCCCTCCTCCAGGAGGCAGGAACAGACCAGTGGTTTAAAAAGAAATTGCATAGGACGGGTGCGGAAATTGCAGAAATTGCACAGGGCGGAGTGACGGGCCACACAATTCGGAGACGCTTTGCACATTGGCTCTCGGCTCCGAGGTGCCTTTTCGGCTGTAGGGCCTCTGGATCCTATTTTCCACGTGTGGAACGAAGGGATGGCATTCGGCTCACACAATTCACAGACCTTTTAGCTTCGTGGATGACCAGACACCCCAACTTCCCATTTATTAATTTATATAGTAAAATGTAATTACGTTCTACGTATTCATTTTGTGCCTAATATTCAGACCTTGGTGCCTTAATTTCCTTTACCAGATAAAAGAAAAAAAGGAGAAAGTATTTCTCTTACTAAAATGGCACCAATATATAAAGTTTTTGTGGGGAATTGGAAGTGTGGAGTCATCAAAGCGTGAATGTATATGACGGGAGAATTCAATTTCATTTTGCATCTAAATTTAAATGGTAGCTGCATTTGTTTAAATACCGTGTACCTATTCCATTGTCTAATTGCAGGCTATTGAGAATGGTTTCTATCTTCTCAATATACTTGGGTAAATATAGCTATGTGTGGGCCACACACATGGTAGGTATAACCCAAAAAATGCAACGCTGCACAAAATATTTGAATATTTTCTATTCACATACATTCTTTTATTTCCTCAGCAGATGCATTTATAAGAAAAAAAAACTGGAATAATTTTATGATCAGCCCAAATCGCCCACTAAAGCAAACAATGATTATAATGTCTCCAAGTATAAATAGAAAATGTAATAAAAGTAATATTGATTTAAAAACTACTTAACAATGATTATCTTATTATCATATACTGATAATCTCTTGCATTTAGATAAAACTTGGACAAAAAGTCTTGTTTTTATCATCTAAGTGAACACTAGGGAACACATTTTCTCTTCATTATCTAACTAAATGGACCTTATCAAACCATGCCTCCTTCTAAATCATGGCTTTGCAGTAACAGCAACAGCAAAAATCACAGCGGCACGCTTACATGTAAATATTCAGCCGCTTCAATAAAACGCAGCGTCTGTGACTCAGCGTCCTTTCAGACTTAGCGCACAGTTGCCGTCAGATCCATGTAAGTCGTTCGGGGTATCAAAGGTCCGTTCCTTTCTGTTGCTGGGTAGTAGGTCATGGGAAGGATTCAGCACAGTTTGTAACCATTTACCCTTGAAGGATATCTGGGGAGCTTCTAGCTTTTGGTTATCACAGGTAAAGCTGCTGTAAGCATTCATGTACAATTATTGTGTGAAAATTGATATTTATTTCTCCAGGATGTATGGCCAAGAGTGCAATTGCTAAGTCACGCGGTAAACCTGTTTTTAGTTTAAAAATGAATGACCAAACCATGTTCTGGAAATCTGTCCTTACGTAAGACTTCTAAAAATGGAAATAGGAGAAACTTCTGGGCATCTACGGTTGGGCAAAGACTTAATACCAAAAGAAAGATCAATTAAAAAGAAAGATTATAAATTAGATCTTACTGTTATTTGGAGAAATGCATGGATGGCCTTTCTACTTTACTGGTGAGAGTGGGATTCCTGAGGTACCTCTGGAATAAGAGTTTCCGGAGCCCCCCACGGGAGGATGCGACGTGGCGGGAAGTTTCATTGGTGTGGGATTGCATCCCTTGGTTAGCAAAGTCCCATCCCCCTTCGTGGTGCAGGCCTGGGAGAGGTGCAGCGGGGACTGGGGGAGCTGGTCCAGGGCAGCATCAGGCCAGCTGCCGTTGCCCGTCTATGGTGTCTATGGTGTGGGGCCACAGGCTGCGAGCCTTGTGGGCAAGTGCAGGGGGCCGTGAGCGCACCCCCTGCAGCCAGAGTCCCAAGAGAGCAAGAGGCGAGAGAGTGGACTCCAGTGCTCAGGAGATTAACTATCTCAGTCCTTCCTGCTTCCCATGGCCACACCTCCTCTGGCCAGGACCTGTTCCTGGTTGTGACTGACAGGCAAACACCCTTCCTGTTTCACCCACTTGACTGGGCTTGCGTCTGAATCGCAGCTTCCTGGCAAAGCGGCACAGACGGCGTGCCCTTCATATTTGGCCTTCCCCCGGCTCCTTTTCAGTAATTCACAACTGGATTCTTACAATGGCCTCATCACCACATTCACAAATGCCTGCGCTGGTGAAGACTCTGTGTAAGCCACGCAACCATGATGACCACTGATCCAATTTTACTTCTTCTGGATCTATTTATTTTTGTAACATACTTGCTTCCTTTTGCAGAGAGTACAACTTTAGGAAATACATTTGGCCTCCACGCACACTTTGCACTAAGTCTTACATAAAATAAGCAGCCAATAAACGTAATGTTTACTTAATCTGCATCTGTTTTGTTTCTACCCTGTTATGCTTTGTTATATATATATTTTTGCCTTTAATTAGATCACAGTCTAATAAGAAAAGATAGGTTGCCCGGCCGGTGTGGCTCAGTGGTTGAGCATTGACCTATGAACCAGGAGGTCATGGTTCAATTCCCAGTCAAGGCACATGCCCAGGTTGCAACTCAATCCCCAGTGTGGGGTGTGCAGGAGGCAGCTGATTAAAAATTCTCTCATCATTGATGTTTCTATCTCTCTCCCTCTCCCTTCCTCTCTGAAATCAATATAAATATTTTTTTTAAAAAAAAATGAGACTCAGAAATGTCTACTAGATAAGAGACATAAAATGATGTGAGATTTGGCTGCATAAAAACCCTGTATCAACTAAAGCTAAATTACATTAAGAGAAGCATTTCAAGAAATTTAGAAATATCTTAATAAAACTCACGAGGAAAAAAATAAGTCATAAAGACTGAAAAGAATGAATTAGAAAGGTTTTGCTTAATCAATATTCTCTAAATTATCCAATTTACTCGTGTGTGTGGTAATTCATGACCTTAGCAAGGATTCCTATGAGTTTTTCATGGGTGTTTTTAACTTCCCACTGTCATCAGAGCCCCCTGGCATCTGGTGGAGAAGGGGCACTTTCCCGTCATGGAAACCACGGTGCATGTGGCCAGCCCAGTACCTTCCCTCCGTACACGGCCAGGGCTCTGAGGAAGTGAGTCATTTTTAAACCATCAAGTCACAGTTTCCCGCTAAGATAAAATGACTAACACAGATCCCTAACAGGGAATGGAACAGCCTGATTGAAGGCTCTTTACAAAACTTCTAAATGCCATGTCTTATCCAATTGTGTTTGTACTCCCACAAACTGATCTTTTCAAAATGACTTTCCTTTTTTTAAATACTTTTTACCCGTTTTTCACTCAGTTTTACTGGAATAGACTTACTGTGTAGGCAAGTGCTGCACTTCCGTTGGAGTGAGTCCTCCGATTCTAAAAGAAATGGCATAAAAGCGATGCCATTTCTCATCATGTTAAAATAATCCTAAGTAAATAGTCCTCAATCGTAGTTTCACTTTTAGGGATTTAGGCGAGTCTGTAGGAGAGTAAGACATCACCGTGGTACTAATATCAGTTTTCTCCCACTCAGTGACTTTTTGTGCCATCTGCAATTCCTTTAAAGAAGTTAATTCAGGCCTAGAATGGATTCATCTGCTCTCTTAGCAATGGCTGAAGATACTCAATAAAATAAACGAATTGGGGTTATTGCCCAAATTACAAACTTTAAAATGTGCGGAAATCTATAGCAGAGCTATTATTGTTCCTTTGATGGCGACTTACCTCCTTCTTCATGGATTTGCTTATTTTCAGGTATTTCACATCTGATATTTGACTCGCGCTGAATGACTGTATCTTTCCAAAACATTACTGAGGATGCTTAAAAGGATAAGTCCATGAATATTTCTTGTGGGGTTGAATGGCTAAAATTCTTGTTTAATAATATGTTTTATTATTCAGAAAATAATAGATTATGTTTATTTATAATATATATTGAAAAATAACTTCATAGTTGTCTTTATGGTTTTCGAATATGGGGGATCGGGAGATAACACAGCAGATTCAGACATCGGCAGCAACAAATGAGCACCTTCTATATCAGCAACTCAGAGCCCCCCTCCCCCTGCCCCCCCCCACACACATACACATCAAATGGCCTCATAGGCAGCCAACACGATGAAGGAGACTGAGGCCACGGACATTATTGAAACGGGGAAGAGAAAAGGAATGACCTTGCTAAACCCACGATACACAGTAAGGGGGAGTTTCATAGCCTCTAAGGTCACATGCAAACTGACGCATCGAGAGGCAGGAAAACCTAGTTTGAGGCCCTTCCTGTGACACCGTTTGTCCACGGGAAGCACCTGCAGAAACCCGGGTGCTCACGCTTTCTGTTCAGCTCTTCCTGAATAACAGATGGCACAGGTGCATGTACCCGGGACCAGGCAGACCGCTCAGCTGGCGACTCCGTGGGCGGCACAGCTTTTCTCTGACCACCTAGGGGCCTCTGCTGGGCCCTCACAGCCTGTGTGCTCATGGTGTCCGGGTGGCTAAGACGACTTCACTCACGTGTTTGGTGTTTGCCACTCCAACTCTCTTCCGTTTGGTGTTTCTCCACCAGCCAGGCTAGCTCTGTGCCCACCTAGTGGGCTCTGGGGTCCGAGAGCAGCAGGAGGGCCGGCATGGCGTGACCCAGCCCTTCTGGTCAGGCCTCTTCCTGCATCGCCTTCGGTGACGTGTTGTGTGAATTCGTGGCCCGGCCAACGTGGCACAGGGGTTGAGCGTCGACCTGTAAACCAAGAAGTGATGGTTCCATTCCCGGTCAGGGCACAGGCCCGGGTTGCAGGCTCGGTCCCCAGTGTGGGGCGTGCGGGAGGCAGCTGACCCATGATTCTCTCTCATCACAGATGCTTCTCTCTCCCTCTCCCTTCCTCTCTGAGGTCAGTAAACACGTAGTAACGTTCTCTGCATGTGCTCACCTTTCGTGTTGACGTTGTTCTCCTCGTGCCATGCTGCGCCCACACGCGGGCCCGCTGCCCTTGCCCAGGTCGGAGTCGCCTTATCCCCGCTTCCACGGCGGCGGTGCCTCAATCGGGTTCAACCCGACGTGATGCGCTTTCTGTGTGCGTGGCAGTGGGAGGAGGACTATTAACACGTACTCAGCAGGAAATGCTTCCCCACATAAAGCTTTTTGACTGGCAGTTCATATAAGAACAAGTGCGGTAACCCTTTATCTTATAAGAAAAGCTATGCACTGAGTGGGAAAAACTTAGTAGCATGAAATTTCATAAAACAATCATCCCAAGTTTAAAACTGTACTATAAAATGTGTTCCTTCTGAAAAGCATATTTAATACATATCAACATTTGGGCTAATTAATTTAATATTCAAAATGTACAATCAGGAACAAAACACTCTGCAAAGCTCTTCGTTATATTATAAACTTCAGAAGTACTAACTGATTAATCGTCGAGTGAAGCCCATTTGATTACTGAAGTATTTCTTGAATCCATTACGTTTGCACTCTCCCGTCCTCTCTCAGAGCGGTTTTCATTGCTGCTCACAGAAGCCGGGTGGTCATCTGCCCCATTCCCCGCGTCTGGACTCCACCTGGAGCCCCTGATGCCGGCGCATCTCCATCGCCAGCGGTTTCTGGGTGCCGGCCTGGCCGTCACAGCCCCTCAATGGCCGTCCCTCCAAAGTTCCCCATCCTATCCCGGTGGCTTCCCAGCCATCAGACGCACAGCCCACTGCACATTTTACTCCAAGTCGACTAATTCACTACACAGTCATCGCTCCCCACTTCTCTTCCCAGCCAGTGCCCTCCCTGCTGCCTCCCTCTTCCTCCCTGAAATCAATGTGTGTTTTCAATGCATATTTAAGACACATTCATCTTCATCACAATATTTTTCCGTTGTCTCCTTTGCTTTCCTTTTCCATGATAGGTGAGGAGCGGTGACTATTTAATATTCATTAAGATCATACGTCGTTTTCCGATATCGTATATATTACAGGTGCTTGCATTATGTTTTCTATATCATCGATGTCAAACACGTTCAGTTAAAATGAGTGGAACATACACATGCAAACCTCGAACGCTTCACTGATTTTGAAGTGTCTTCTGAATAAAGTGCTCAGTCTGCCTTTGAGACTTCTCACGATCTGGTTAAGTGCCATTGTTATTATTTATATTTTATTTACTTTCACCCATAATCAGAGGGCCCTTCCAGCTGTCTGCTCTCTCTTGCTTCCTTTTCTTTATGGCCGGCCTAGTTTGTTTCATTGCAACATGTTCTTTAACTCCCATGACCAAATCCCTCTTAGGTATTTTTTTTCATTCTCATTCATTCTCAGTCTTAGTTGAAATTTGAACAGTCATCTTTTTTTATTTTTTTAAATTTAATCCTCACCCAAGGACATGCTTTGAGAGAGGAAGAGAGAGACACACACACAGAAAGAGAGAGAGAGAGAGAGAGAGAGAGAGAGAGAGAGAGAGAGAGAGAGAGAGAGAGAGGCATGAATGTAACAGGGAAACTTTAATTGGTTGCTTTCCGGATGCCCCCCTACGGGGGATCGAACCAGCAGCCCAGGCACGTGCCCTGCCTGGGAATCGAACCAGCAACCTTTCGTCACACAGGACGACGCTCAACCAGCTGGGCCACCCCGGAGGCTGAGAGGCATCTTTCACTAGCACACACGTTAGCATACATGCTAAATCTACCATGACTGACAGCCGAAAGCTTTTGAGATATGTTTTCTCTGCACAGGAGTGATGTCATGTCCTCTGCCCTTTGAACCTTCCTGTTAATGTCCAGAGGTTACGTGGGCAGGAGGCCTGTGAGTTTTGTACATGTCACTCTGTCCGGAGGCCTTCACTTCTACTCTTACCTGAGTTTCTACCTTGTACCATGTTTTTCTTTAATGCTCCTTACAGCACAGATCTGCTGGCAATAGATTTTCTCAGTTTTCATTGGTGGAAAGTCTTTGTCTTCCTTAATTTTCCAAGATATTTTTTGACTGTAAAATTCTGAATTGAGAAAGCTTTTTTGTTTTGTTTTATTGTTGTTTTTTGTTTTGTTTTCAGTATTTTGAAGTCACTCTTCTGGCTTACACAGTTTCAAACGTGGGCCTGCTATGTTTCTTACCAATGTTTCTCTGTATGAATTATGTCTTTTTTGATCTGGGTACCTTCAACCCTTTCTCTGTATCTTTGATTTCCAGAAGCTTAAATATGAAATGTCTAGGGGTGTGCGTGTGTGTGTGTGTGTTTCTTCTTTTGTTTGGCGTGCACTGTGATCTGTGATTCTTGGATATGAAGTTTAATGTCTTTTTCATTATTTTTGAAAAATTCTCAGCCAGTGTTTCTTTAGTTATATTTTCCTTCCTGTTTTCTCTCTTTTCTTCTGGGATTCTAATCAGATACATGTTTTTTTAATTGTACCACTGACTTTGAATGCTCTCTTTTATTATTATTATTATTATTATTATTATTATTATTATTACAGTCCTTCTCTATGTAGTTCAGTATGGGTAATTTTTATTGCTCTGTATTTAAGTTTCCTGTTTTTTTCCCCTCAACTATGATGAGACCACTTATGAAACTTTCAAAATCTTTATCTTTGTCCTGCACCATTCGTTTCTAGCATTTCTATCTAACTTTTGTATTTCCATTACTTTCTGAAATTCCCCACCAAGTTATGCATATTTCCCACCTTTCCCACTGGAAATGCTGCACATTGTATGCAGCAGCAGTTATTTAAGATCCTCCGTGTTGTAGTTCCAACATCTGATTCCATCTGGGTCTGGTTTTATTTTTTACTTTGTGTCCCGAAAGCGGGTTGACATTGTGCATTGTGGTGTGTGTGTGTGTGTGTGTGTGTGTGTGTGTGTGTGTGCATGTGTGTGCGCGTGTGTATGTGTGTGTGCGTGTGTGTGTGTGTGCGTGCGTGTGTGTGTGCGTGTGTGTGTGTGTGTGTGTGTGTGTGTGTGTGTGTGTGTGTTATCATTTTATTTGAGTGAAGACATTGAATTCTAGACACAGAACAGAAGAGACTGAGTCAGAGAACATTCTGGCTCAGGGAATACTTTTTTTCTTTGAAGAATAATGTGGGGATTTAGTCAGTCTGGTCCAGAGTTGAGATGGGCTTGGATTTTGTTTATTTTTGTTGTTTTCTTTGCGGGGGAGGTGTGTTTGTTATGGTTACTGTCAATGCATCACTGCCATGAAATTCCTTTAGAGTGATCTCGTGCAGCTAGGGACACTAAAATAATTTTAAAGAAATGAATGTTTCTGCTTAACCCGCCATGTCCTGTCTTCCGTGTCCACCTTTGTCACAGAGTGGGCCTCTGTCTATTCGTGTGACCTTCCCTGTGGGGTAGAGACTACCTTATGCCGCATCCTTTTACTAGGGTTCAGGATCTGAAGAAAGGGCCGCACACAAATGAAAATGCTATATAAGAAATATGAATTTAGAAGGCATTGGGGGCCAAGGGTGTTTCTTTCGTGAAGAGCACACCAAAACTCTGGCCGGTCCACCTCTTATTCAGTTTTAGATACACATCTTGCCCTCAGTAAAGCACGGCAAACAGGTATCAGATAGACCGTCTCAAAGGTCAGTAAAAATCAGTAAAGATTTACTTTGAGGCTATCAGGTCGGGAAATTGCTTTGAGCCATTGCTATCTTAACACAGAACAATCAGTGCATAGCTTTTAGCTCTGCTAAAGCTCAAGGTTCATCAGCCTTCCGAGTTCCTTGATGCACTCTCATGATAGTATTGACAATGGATGGCTTCCCGCATCTCCCCCTTTTCATTTTCTTAATAAATCTTGAAAAGTGTATGCCGTCTCTAGGGCTTGAGTACTTTTAAGACTCTTCATTCTGCATCTGCAGACTAGAAATAAACATATAAGAACAAGAATGAGACAGACAATAGTGGTTATGCTAAGAGTCAAATGTAGGGAGATCCAGTGATCTTTCATGTCCTTTTTAAATAGCTGCCAGGCATCTAAAGAACAAGTTTGTTAGGCTCCTTTCTGGGCCATCAGTTCTTTATGGGTCCCCTTCTCAGTCACTGTCCCCTGTGACATGACAGCAATGATATTCAAGCTCTGGATGGTGGACAAACGATGAGCAATGACAGGGCAGGTCTGACCTTCTCTGGCTTCGTCCAGGGCAACCTGCACCGTGCCACAGCTGATGACTGCTGGCATGTCAAGGAAAACATGCTCAGGTGTTCTTGGGGTTTTGGTCTCCTCACAAATTCGCTCAGCTTTCTGGACTGTCTTCTTCACCTATTTGTTGTCTGTCTTGTTCTCTTCCCACTCCTTATCTTCAGCATGTTGCTTGGGGCTACTGCTATCTGTGGCTGGAGTAGTTGATTGTCTGCAGCCGCAGGTACAGGGTGAGGCTCCTGGTAAAAGGTCCTCATTAGTCTGGTCAGTTCCTCTCTTGGGTGCATGTTGAAGTTTAATGTTCCTTGCAGGAATCCACACTACGTTTGGAGGAGTTTTCTGGAAATACACAATCACATCCTCGACCAAAGGGTAACAAAGGGTCAGGACCCCTCCATAAACCAGACTCGGGATCTTTCTATTTAATCAAACCATGTTTCTTTGGCTTATTCTGACACCAGTGTAATTCCATAGTTGTCTTGCCATCAGCGTTACAAGTGAAAAAATTTAAAGTAATTAAGGCTTGGTGTAGTCTACTTACAGGAGATTTCTCCACTACTGCGTGTGACTCTGTTAGTGACAGGTTATTGGGGAGGCATAGCTGGAGTGTTCTGAGGTTCATTGTCAGCCTTCATTTTAGGCAGGCTTTATTTCCTGCTCAGACAACTAGCCAAGGATAAAGCCAAGGGCAATCCTTGGTGATCCTTTACTTCCTCTCTTCAGTTGAATATCTATTTCAGTCGGCCTGAGGACTGAAGGGTCCCGGGGTCAAGGGCACATGCCCAAGTTGCAGGCTTGGTTCCCAGTAGGGGGCGTGCAGGAGGCAGCCAATCAATGATTCTCTCTCATCATTGACTTTCTATATCTCTCTCCCTCTCCCTTCCTCTCTGAAATATATATATTTGATGACTACCACCATCGCTGCAATGGTATTTTATATGTATAACCTTACTTTTCTCATCTCCTGGACTTGTTCATCTAGATGTAATGCTCCAAAAACATCCTTGCCTATTTTTTTCAGTCCAAGGTTGGCATGTGAATGATCTCAGCATCCTAGATAGTGGAAAACATCCCCTCTGTGCCATTCTCAGGGCCACTGCAGGTGGAGGGCATGGCACTGTTACCGGTGACCAGTAATAGCAGTGAGCGTGGGCTTCCTGTAGACGCGGCAGCAGGTGGTGAAACATCATCTGCTCGTCTGCAGTTATGATTTCTGGGCCTTCTCGCCTGATGAAATGGCCCAGCTCATCTATGAAGAGGCGGTTTGCCTCTCAGACAGATGGCTCTGACCGCAGCCCGGAGGCCGTGAGCCATCCAACGTGCCAACTGGACAGGATCTTCAGACATAAAAGATCAACTGTCTGTCAGTCTCTGCCTAAGATGTGTCATCCCTAATCCACTGTTTATCAGATTGTATGATCATACAATTTCTTTTTTCTCATCAAGAGTGATTATAGAAAAGAAGCATTTTAATGGGAAATTCAGAGCTGGACTTCCAGCTCCAAACAAAAAAGCAACGTTGCATCTTCAAGGGGTAATAATTCAAACAGGAAGTATAGTTCTATTCCATGGCTTTATAATACTAGGCCAAGCTCCACTTTGCCAATAAAATGAATAGGCGTATTGCCTTAAAGATTAACATTTTATCATAGCCTCGATAGTTATGTTCTGATTTTATTTGTATTTCATGAATATAAAATTAGATTGCTTTGGTATATAATTAATCCTGATCATGACTCACTCTAAAATAAGTATTTTTGCCCGGCTGGCGTGGCTCAGTGGTTGAGCATCAGCCCTATGAACCAGGAGGTCACGGGTTTAATTCCCAGTCAGGGCACATGCCTAGAGTGCAGGCTTGATCCCCAATGTGGGGCGTGCAGGAGGCAGCCGATCCATGATTTTCTCTCATCATTGATATTTCTGTCTCTCCCTCTTTCTTCCTCTCTGAAATCTACAAAAAAAATATTTAAAATAAAATAAGTACATATTTTTAATTATTTGAAACACATTCTAAAATAAGTATAAGTTTTAATCAATTGAAACATCAATAGAGAAAGTAAACATCAACAGAATTCAGCTTATTTTCTTTTTTAAAATATGTTTTTATTTATTTCAGAGAGGAAGGAAGAGGGAGAGAGAGAGAAACATCAATGATTAGAGAGAGTCATTGATCGGCTTTCTCCTGCATGCCCCAGACTGGGGATTGAGCCCGCAACCTGGGCATGTGCCCTGATGGGGAATCGAGCCATGACCTCCTGGTTCATAGGTCAATGCTCAAGCACAGTTGAAGCTAAAGCACATCTAACACACACTGATATATCAAGCAGTATTTATAGTAAACATATTGATCTAAATGTCTAATTATGTTATCGGCTCACGTAGACACTGACCTTGTCTATCACATTTTCTTGATAATAAGACCAGGGTTGGGAAACCACACTAATTAGCAGGAGAGAATCATACTGAAACTGCTGGCTCTTCCTCTGATCCCAGAGGACGTTCCCATTCATGAAGCCCAGAGATGAACAGAAAACAGATGAGGGTTTAAGGAATCTTGCTAGACAACAGAGAAAAAAAATAACTGGGCTTGAAAGTAACTGCATTGATGCCTATGTTGAACCTTAAAAGGGAGTCAGTCCTGCCATTGGGGACACCCTGGATGAGCTTGGAGGACATGCTGAGAGAGGAGGCTCAGGCATGTCTCAATAAAGGGCCTTTTTAAAGAAAACACTCATGCACTTACAGAACCAAATATGTTTCAACCATATTTTAATAGATAACAATGAATTGAAGAACAGTGTGTATACAAGCCACTTATATGTCAAGTGTAAAAAATTATATCAGTGACTTAACCTTTTCAAAAAAGACAAAAACAAAAAAAAACCACACACACACAAAAATAACTGGGTTATGAACCAGGATGGAGTGAGGGGATTTTTTTCATTCCATACCCATCACCATGTATCCTTGCCATGCCCTCCTCCACCTCCACCCACCCCCCTCCTGCAATCACCACACTGTTGTCCATGCCTGCGAGTTCTTTCTCTTTTTTTCCTTTTTTTCTCAATCCCTCCACCTCCCCCAACACACCCCTTCCCACCAGAGCTGTCTACCTGCTATCTATGAGTCTGTCTCTATTTTGCTTGGTAGTTGAGTTTGTTCATTAAAGTCCACATATGAGTGAAATCATCTCTTAAATCATAACATATATGTTACTATGACAAAAAACAGAATAAACCTTTTTAAAAAATAGAGAATCTCAAATAATAGCATTAACCCTTTGCACTTGCTTGCTTTTTTCTCGATTCCTTTATTCTACTCGGGATTTAATTTTTTAAATACCCCAGATTTTACAAAGCATGGCAGTAGAATAAAAAACTGGAGTTTCTTTTCATACAAACTTATTTATTTGGATTTTTTTATATTTCAAATTATTGATACATTCAAAGAGTATAAAAAGAGCTGCTACCGATGCTAACCGTGTTGAGTCACACTTGACATCCGAGTGCAAAAGGTTAATTATCTCTTGATTATTGGGCTTTGAAGTTTTAGATCTGAGATTTTTGGTGCTCTGGGTTTCTATCTATATATATAAAAGCCTAAGTGACCGAACAACCAAGTGACCAGTCAACCACTCACTATGACATGCACTGACCACCAGGAGGCAGACACTCAATGCAGGAGCTGCCCCCTGGTGGTCAGTGCGCTCCCACAGCCAACCTCCTGTGGCCCTTCCCCCCCTACTGGCCAACCTCTCGTGGCTCCTTCCCCCAGCCAGCTGGCCCCATTGGCCCCAATCGGGGTGACCAAGCTCCCATGGCCCTGATCGGCCGGCCAGGCCCAGCGACCCCACCCGTGCATGAATTCGTGCATCGGGTCTCTAGTTGTAAAATATTTTGGTACACTCCATTTAAAAGAAATAAAGTCAAAGATTAGTCAGAGTTGAAGTCTTATTTGTTTTCAATTTATCTTTATTGTAAAAAGTTTTACAGATGTCAACTTTTTCCTCCTCTCCCCTCACCTCCCCCCAGGCCTTCACTGTCGTCTGTGTCCATGGGGTATGCATATATTCATATAAGTTCCTTAGTTGATCTCTTCCCACCCACCCCGCCTTCTCTCTGAGATTCCACACTCTGTTCCATGTTTCTATGTCTATGGGTCTATTTTGTTCATCAGTTTATGTTGTTCATTAGAGTCCACATGTCAGTGAGATCATGTGATACTTGTCTTTCTCTGTCTGGCTTATTTCACTCAGCATAATACTCTCCAGGCCCCTCCATGCTGTCTCAAAGGGTAAAAGATCCTTCTTTTTTACTGCTGGATCGTGTTCCATGGAGTCTTAAAGGAATCTCACAATTGCAACTCCAGGCATAGCCTAGGCATCTCTCTCCATAGAGCGTGTGTATTATCACAACTCAGCAGCCCATGTTGGAGCTCTGTGCAATGTCTCTCTGTCTGCACTGTCTCCCTCCTCACCTCCATGCCCGCGTGATAGATATTTTATGCTTTCTCATATTATTTCAAGCCAGAGACTTTTTTCCCCCACTCTCACTTCAGTTAAAACCGTCAAGTCCCGTCTCTTTATCCCAGGCTATTTTCTGGTCTAGCTAACCTTCTCTTACAATGAAACAATATTAACAAGAATGAAACTTGGAAACCCAAGGTTGGGACGTGTTTCTGGGCAGATCGTCCCTTACTTCAAATCACTGCATTTAGATGGGGACAGCTGCTGCCCCGAGAGTTATAGCAATTCCCAGGAGAACGCTCAAGCACTGTGGGGAGGAAACAGGGCAACTAAGTTTTGGTTATTTTTCTCATTGTTCACAAGCATTTGGAAATGTTACCTAATCAGCAAAGGCAAACTTTCTCAGCAAGTGACATTAGGCAACTTAATAGTTTAATTCAAAGAGTGACATAAAAATGTTGAAGGACAATCAAGCACATAATAGCACATTAACTTAGATGCAAAGATAGGCAGCGAAAAATATTTTTATACTTTAGCACCTAATTTTACTCTAATTCATGCTGACTTATTTTGTGTTGCTATTGAATTTTTAATTTCTCCAATTATGACTCTCAAATTCTTGTATTCAAAACTGTGTCGAAAACACAAAAGGATTGATTGCTGCCAGTGGGTAATCAGCGTCATCCTATGTGAATGTGAATTCTGGGAACATAATTTTGAATTTATCCAAAATCGCTAGACCAATCCAATGTTGTTTGGATAAGCAAACTCGCAGGAGCTGTGAACTACCCAAAGCCTGTGCACGCATAATTCAGGTTCCAAATCTGGTGACACAAACCTGTTTATGATACGCACACTAGCAAACTTTTTTTTTTTTTTTTTTTGTAAAGGGCCAAATAGTAAATATCTTATGCTATGTGAACCATGGAGTGTCTTGCAACTATCTTTTAACCCTGATGTTGTCTGGCAAAATTAGCCAAAAACAATATATAAACAAATGGTAGGCCTATGTTCCGATAAAACTTTATTAAATAGTGACTGGATCCAAACCCTGAACCCAGCCTACCTTACAGACACACCTTATTCCTTGCTTCCCATTCAGAACTTTCCCTACAGTTGCCTCAAAGCACTGTAACGTGCCCATTCACTAATTTCAGACTTAGAAATGGGCTGTTCTTTATTTTTAGAACTGATTCTCATTTCTGACTCTGAATCCCCAGTCCCTCTAATGACAGGTAACTTCCTTCAGTTAATTTTAGTTCAGTCCCGTCATTAATGAATCAGTTGAGAGTACAAATTAGTCACCATCTAGTTAAAATCGTCTATTTTTATCCTCTTCCTCGGGCTCCAGGTTTTGTATTCAGGAGGCAGGGACCTGGGCGGTAGAGGAAGTCATGTGTGAACTGCTGACGGCAGCTCAGGATCTGGGAAGAGTTCGTCTGTCTCATAGGCCAAAGTCAACAGTCAGTGCCGTCCCCTTCACAATAGGGAAGCCTCAGCCAGTCTGGGAAGGTCCGATGAGAAGAGTCTCATGCAGGCTTCTCTGGTGGCGGTCATCTCACAGACATGGTACCTCCTAGACCCTGCCCCTTGACCCTGCTACATGACCTTCTGACCTAGAAGACCTCTTGAGCCCATGAACATCTAAGGACCTTTTCAATGATGCTCTTCTGACCCCGTGCTAGCAACTCCCTTGCAGTTCCTCCATCTGTTGGTGTGTTTTGCACATAACAGCTACCACAGTCGGACAGCTCTCTAAAGAACAGTGGTGGTGGTGAGAGCCCTTGCATTGTAGACATCCTACATTTTAGAAACCAGGTTTGTGACAAACAGCAGAGTGATCCCGTTTATCTTTTCCTAAAGTTGTGCTCTGCCAGAAAGTAGGAAATGAGCGTGAGAATGAAACCCATTCTTCTAACACAAGATGTCCACTCTCCCTTCCCATCACCTGGCCCATTAACAGACGCCTCTGCAGCGTGAAAGGTAACATCTTGGCTTTCTGCCCTGAGCAGCTATACGCACCACCCCTGCACATGGGCAAGGACACGTGTGCTCGCCCGGGTATCGGTGCAGGAGCAAAAGCAATGCAAGGCGCACAGGTTCAACATGGACGGTTCTGAGACAAACAGTGTCGGCGACTCGCTAGCAGCGAGCCCAGGAATGAAGACAGAAGCGTTTGGGGGGACCACTCAGCAGACTCACTGTGAGCCAAGTTCTAGCCAAGAACACATCATCGGCAACATAGAGAAACACATGTGTGCCTCCTCATGTTTATATGTCCTTCTCCATGAACAACATTAAAAAAAAATGATACATGCTATGCAGAAAAATTCAGAAAAAAATGTAGGAATGTTAAGAAGGAGGGTCTCGCCTGGCCAGTGTGGCTCAGTGGTTGAGCATCGACCTATGAACCAGGAGGTCATGGTTCAGTTCCCAGTCAGGGCAATGCCTGGGTTGCAGGTTCGATTCCCAGTAGGAGCATGCAGCTAATCAATGATTCTCTCTATCATTATTGATGTCTCAATCTCTCGCCCTCTCCCTTCCTCTCTGAAATCAATAATTTTTTTTTTTAAAAAAGGAGGCTCTCACTGAGAAGCTGGCGTTTGAGTGGAGACCTTGAGATGTGAGACAGCGAGACAGTGCCAACCTACAGAACGTGTGTCCCAGCCAGAAGGCAGCGGCATGCAGGCTTGTCTTGAGAATAGCAAGGTGACCAATCTGATAGAGAAACAGCAAATGAGGAGAATCTTAGAATTAGAGATACACGAGGCCATAAGCAGAGCCGGCTTTAGGGAGGAAAAGCAGGTGCTGGCTTTTGTTTCGAAGTTCAAGACGCCTATTTGATATTCAAGTGAGAAATCAAGTAGGCAGTGGAATTGTTCTTGGCTAGAGAGGTACATGTGGAAGCTGTTAGAACATGAATGTCATTTAGAGACAAGATCATGGATAAAGTGGGGCGAGGTAAGAAAAGAGGTCTAATGACAGATCCCCGGGGTAGTGCGAGCTTAGAGGACTGAGAGACAAAGATGAATCAGCAAAGAAGGTCAAGAAGCGTTTCACTAAGAAGACAAATTAAAAACCACTTTGTTCTGGATGCAAAAAAGAGAAAGGAAAAGGTTTGAGAGAGAGAGAGAGAGAGAGAGAGAGATTGATCAACTGTGTCAAATGCTGCTGTGAGATGTACTGATGGGCATTGTGTGAACTGACAATTAGGGTTATAAATACAGAGACTTTTAAGGACATCAGGAACGCATCCAGCAGCTTCCTGATTGTTGATGTATTTTGGAGTGGGTGCAGGTGAACATAGAAAATAAGTTATGAGTATGACTATAGAAGCAACTTGAAGAGATTTTTTCATAAACAGAATCAAGAAATAAAGGCGGAGTTATAGAAGCTGGTGGCGTCGAGGGGATTTTCATTTGAACTCTGAGAGTTTGCCATCGATGATATGAAAGCTCTGATGGAGAGGAAAAGTTGACGATTCAAGAGAGAGCTCATATGAATTTTGTTCAAGTCCCTAAGAAAATGATAATGAATGGTTTCTCTGTCTAGTAACCAAGAGAAAGGTTGGCATTAGTTTGAGCACAGAGTTCATCCACAATAATAGAAGAAAAAGCCAGATTTAGTGGATTGGTAGACCTGATCGAGGAAGCTACTCAAAGTTCCTTTCTAATTGCCTTTGTTTTCAGAGTGGAATGAAACCACATGTGAGCAGAGGTGTGGGGAAATCTGGAGCACATATGAAATAGTGATCTGAGATGTGGGAACATGAACAGACTAGGGTATGACTGGGAGTCATCATGAAAGAGCCACCTGAAATCTGTGATGACAAAATAATATGTATAATTATTTTGGGAAGAAAGACAAGAGAATATAGAAGTAAAGAAGTAAGGAGGGGAGGTGGAAAGAAGAGGAGGAAGGAGGGAGAAAGGAAGAAAGGGAGGGAGGGAAGGAGAGAGGAAGGGAGGAAGTGAGGAACTGAGGGAGAATGTTAGTGCTGGGGAAGAAAAGAAAAAATAGGAGGAGGAAAACATGAACAACTTGTTACAAAAACAAATAGCTTCTTAGAATCAGAATGGATCACTCTGAGGGCTAGACTGCACTGGGAAGGAGTGAGTTGGTCACCGATTAAGTTGTGTGAAGAGAATGGTGCGGTGACTGCTAGAACCATTTAACAGATAGCTGTGTGTAGGGACAGGCTTCACCGAACTAATTCCAAGGTCCTGGGAGACTCTTAATATTTCATAGCTCTTTCTTGAAAGTTGCCCAAGTTGAAAGCTAATTATAAAAATTTAGAAATTATTAGAAAATTGTCTATTGCTCTTTTTCACATTCCTACCTTGCCACCCATGGATGTAGCCATGTTATGTACATTCTTGCTTATCAATGCCCAGTTATAACAGCGTAGTTAAAACTGTGACTTGGTAACATGAAAATTTAAGCTTCACTGGTATGTATTTTAGAGCATGACCTAAAGTAATAAGAAATAATCGCATGCAAGCTTTCTGGATATAAAATATTAAACATATTTAATTAAAAATACACTGGGAAAGATAACATTTCTACCATTAGAATTTTACTAATTTCTAACATTAAATTTCATATGACTCATAAATAAATGGCTCTAAATAGTTACTGTCAGTCAAATGTGCAAGTCATTGGAAATTACCGAGTAGAATGCCAAGAAAAGGAATTTTTTTATAAAGGTTGATGATTACACTAATTTTAACATCAGCATGACAGGCACAGGAACATTTGCACTCACAAAATAACCAGAACATCAGAAAAACAGGTGCTTGGAAACAGCAGAAGACCGCGTCAGAGGAGCCGTTCCCAATGAGGCTGAGAATGTGCAGTTAACAGGGCAGCCGCGACTAAAACCATCCTAATTCATACGTTTGTAGCAAAATTAATTTCTTATTGTAGCATACTGACATTTTGAATGGAATTGTCCAAACCAAAACATTGTCCATTCACTTACTCATTCTCCTTATAATTTTTGGGATAAGTTTGTGATAGATTCTGGAAAAGGTGAAAGTGATTCACATGGAAACAGAGAGGCCAGTAAACCCGTTACTGTTGCTGTGTGTGTGTGTGTGTGTGTGTGTGTGTGTGTGTGTGTGTGTAAGAGAGAGAGAGAGAGAGAGAGAGAGGGTGTGTGTATTAGAGAGAGAGTGTGTGGTCCTATCCTCATGCAGTTTTATAATAAAATAGAGGCCCGGTGCATGGATTTGTGCACATTGAAAGGAAATTAGTTAGAAGGTGTCTGGTGGGGCGGGACTGGGTGACACATGCCGGACACGCCCTGGAGCCAGCCTCCCACGGTCCCTCCCCTGCCAGCCACACCGGGGGCAGCACCGGGGCTCATGGGCATCTGCAGAGTGAGTGGGGTCCCACCGGCAGATGGGATCCCTGGGCCTGGCCTGTGGGGATTGGGCCGAAACCGGATCTCTGACACCCCCTGAGGGGTCCCGGAGTGCGAGAGGGCACTCTGCAAAGTTGCTGTCACTCAGTAGCTTCTGCGTTGAGCGTCTGCTCCCTGGTGGTCATTGTGCATCATAGCTACCGGCCGGCCGGTCGCTTAGGCTTTTATATATATAGGTTAGCACTAAGTGCAGACACTGAGTATTGTGTTGGATTTTGTCATAACATCTATGCCTTCTACACTGTAACCCTCCGTTTCCATAGCCAGTGTTGGTATCAGAGCTTGGGGCACTGTCCTAAAGTGACTGTGGGGTAAAAAGTCCTCTCAGAACCGGGGCGATGTGGGGCAAAGCACGAGCCAGGAGGTCAGCAGAGGAGGTCGTTTGAATGAGTCCATTTCAGAAACGATCTGACGTTTGGGCCACAGGGAGCTGCTGATGGGTTGAGTGTGATGCAGTGTGCAATGTTTTGACCAGTGTGTGGCTCTACAGCTTCTGTACAGGCAGATACAGTAGTTCCTCGGGTTCAAGTGACAGCACACACAAGCTTTCCTCAAGGTGTACAGGTGGACAGGAAACACACACTTCTATGAGAAATGCGAAGTCTGGAGAAGGAGAAATACGGACTGTCCAATGACAAGGGAGGGCCAGCTGGCGTGGCTCAGTGGTTAAGCATTGACCTATGAACCAGGAGGCCACGGTTTGATTCCTGGTCAGGGCACATGCTTGGGTTGAGGGCTCGATCCTCAATAGGGGGTGTGTAGGAGGCAGCCGATCAATGATTCTTTCTCATCATTGATGTTTCTATCTCTTTCTCCCATTCTTCTTTCCTCTCTCTCTAAAATCAATAAAAACATATTTTTAAAAAATGACATGAAAGGGCAAAAAAACACACAAACAAAACCCCAAAACCTTGGGACACTTTTTTTCCCCATGTGGTTACAAACACACTGATTTAGAATTGGTTTATAGAGATTATTTAGAATATTAATTAATTTAAATAATGGGTTGTCGATTACTTAAAAGAGACCAAGATTATTTTTAAAAACAAAGGTATTCATGATGCACTATCTTTTAAAGCTACAACGTTTAAAAATAAGTCTACAGAAATACAAAATGATGAGGCATTTTCCCGTGATGCAATCAAGGCAGTGAATCCTGTTACTTGGGATTCTTTGCTTTCTCCCTGGAAAGGACCCACTGCCTTGTTTTCTGGTGTCTGTGCCTTAGAACAGACTCCTTAAGAGCCTCAGAGATGTCCCGGCTCTGACCTGGCAGAGCACCTCCCACAGCTCCCAGGAGTGCCTCCTCCTGAGTGTGTGTGTTTGTGGGGTGGGGGGTGGGGGGTGTCTGCGGGGCGCACAGTCCTCACTCCTGCAATCAGGAGCTGAACACTTCCCAGGAAGCCAAGTACAGTCTCCTTCACGTAATGAACAGCAACAGCAAGAAAGGTTTCCATGAAAACTTGTAACCCTGCACCCCAGTTCTGCCCTTTGGAGCTAAACAAGAACTCACATCCCTCCTCGCACGGTTCTCCTAGGAGCTGATTACGGAGTGGAGTGGGACCTTTCCTGTCCCTGCGCCAGTGATGCTGCTGCAGTGACTGTCCCAGGAAACAGGCCGGAGCGGAGGGTGGGCGCCTGTGGAGGCGGAAGGGGTTCTGGCGCCTGGAGAAAATGCAGGAGGCCCTTAGGGGATCCCCACAAAGCTCCTCTTACGTTTTGTAGAGACGGAAAGACCACAGAAAGTTTATGAGAAAACGTTTCTCAGGCACATTTTATAAAAAATCCCTGAGACAAAAGAGCATCCCAAATATGCATTTAAAAATATGAGCATGAGTATATGTCACCTGGGTTGTAAGTAATATTTTTAATATTTTATTTGAAATGTTACAGACGTAGACAAAAAGTACACAAACCCAGAAAAAGAGAAAATGCGCGTGCATGAACTGTCTAAAGGCAATCAGTGTCAGCATTTGTCCTATTTGCTTCATGTTGGTTTATGTTAAGGAGTGCGATCACATGACCTGACGCGCGTGTTAGCCGCATGGCTCCCGTTCATGGAAGCCCTGAGGCATTTCCTTGGGTGTCAGGTGGCTTTTTTTGTAGGAGCACAAGTTGAAAAGTTCTAATTTTGCACTTGCTTGACAATGTTCAATAAGTCATATGTATTTTCATGAAAATATATTCTCAACATATGCTCTTTCTGCTGTTTAAAAAGCTCACAACTCACCAATATACAAGCAACAAAAATCAACATCATATATTATTTGAAAATTTTCTTATAAGATTTATATGACGCATGTAAAGTACTGTTAAGTTTTTTCAACACATTTTTCTTATATAAACAAACCCCATTTACAAAGAGGTCTTTCTACCAAAATGTTGTTTTTAAAAAAGTATGTCGGTGAACATGTGAGATCAGTTGCAGAAATTTGGGGCTGATTATCATGAAGGACTTTGTCTCTCTCTCCTCTGCTCCTGATTGGACACATGCATTGCCTCTGAGGCAGGTATTCGGGAGCGAGAGCGGCCTCCACAGTCTTGGCCTGACGCTCTCCTCTTGGACACACTAGTACACACTTCTCACCTGTGACCTCTCGGAGGCCCACCCGTGAGCACCATCTGTTCAGGTGATAACATATTAAACAAAATGAACTTATATTTCAGCCATTTACACAGCATCAGAAGAAAAGTTTTGAAACAGATTTTAAAATATATACTGAAGCTATATTTTTAAAATTTAATGACATTTGTAGATTCTGAACAAAATGATGCCTTGCAGGTGGGGGAAAAAAGATGTGAATTGGGAGATGATTTGTTTTGGCAGGAAGCAGGTTATGAATATGCATAAAATTATTAAAGTTGCATTCAGGTGTCAAATGCCAGGAGCATGACAAATCAAAATTTAAAAAAAAAGTAGAACCTGGGTAGGTTCCTAAATTGAAACGCCTCACTAAATTTTAAAAACAAAAAATTCGAAAGCAAATGCAGCAAAAATTATGGTATCTTTTTACAAGAACCACATATTTTGAAGTGGAGATATTTTTTAAAATACATTTTTATTGATTTCCGAGACAAAGGGAGAGAGAGAGATAGAAACATCAATGATGAGAGAGAATCATTGATTGGCTGCCTCCTGCACGCCCTCTACTGGGGATTGAGCCCACAACCTGGGCATGTGCCCTGACCGGGAATTGAACCTGGGACCCTTTAGTCTGCAGGCCGTAGCTCTATCCACTGAGCCAAACCAGCCAGGGTTGAAGTGGAGGTATGTGGGCAATATTCAAAGATGTCGCTTTGGGAGACATCGCAAAGATGGCTCGATGGGCTCCTGACCCCTCCTCCCAGGGGGACACTGGATATACAGCTCTACACCCATCAGTTCCCTCTGAGAGGAACTCGGAAACTTGTTATTCCGACATATTGAACATCTGAGAAAACACATTGAAATAGGAGAGAAAGGTTGAGGCACAGTCAGGAACCCCAGGAGTGACCCTGGACCCAGTTCCTCTGAGGAAGGAAGGGTGTTTATGAGACATCCAACACCCCAACCTCTGAGGTTCACACTCAGGGGACAAACCCACAGATTACCCAGCTCTCTCCAAGGGCCAACAGGGTAGGCATTTCCGCACCTCACGGACCCCAGTAAACAGGAAGCAGGTCTTTGTTCTTTTTATCGACTGTGTTGGGATGACACTGCTCAGCAAAACCCTACAGGTGTCAGTGTGTGAGCATGTGCCGTAGCCCTCCCTTCCAGACTCACACTGAGCAACAGGCACTTTAAATATAAACTGATTAAATTTTCTAATCAGGCATATAATTGCTGCATGGATTTATTTATTTTTATTTTTTGTTGATTTCAGAGTGGAAGGAAGAGGGAGAAGGAGATACAGTAGGTCCTCGGTTACGTCAGAGATCCATTCCTACGGGCCATGTAATGCGATTTCCGCCGGAAGTCGGAACCCACCTCCATGAACACCTCCGTCACGCACATGGAGCACACACAGCAGTAATGACGTGACTCAGTGAAAAAATTTAAAAGAAAGAGAACAATTCCTGACCTTTACTTGTGGTAAATAAATAAAAAAACATAAAGCACATACGTACAGACGTCGAAATGATGGAACTTTTTTTTTTTTAAATAAATAAATGGGAGATGGCGACGTAAACACGAAACGACGTGCGTGGAGTCCGACGGAACCCGAGGACGGCCTGTAGAAATATCAATGGTGAGAGAGAATCATGGATCGGCTGCCTCCTGCACACCCTCTACTGGGGATCGCGCCTACAACCTGGGCATGTGCCCTGACCGGGAATGGAACTGTGACCTCCTGGTTCATAGGTCAATGCTCAACCCCTGAGCCATGCGGTTGGGCTGCTGCATAGATTAAAAAAAAGAAAGAAAAGAAGTAAGACCCAACTCTATGTACAAGACACTCCCTCCAGCTTCGGGAGCTCAATCTGAGCAGGAAGAGATGAAAAGGATATTCCCTACACATTTCAACACAACAAAGGCAGGAGGAGCACACTGATAGCAGTCAACAGACTTTAACCCAAAACTGTAACGAGAGACAAAGGGTGTGATTACAGGATGATAAATGGTCAGTTCATGGCCCCAGCACGGAGTGTGTGACCGTATAAAGTACATATTAACAGGTATAAAAGGAGAAAAAGACACCAATACAGAAATAGTGGAGATTTCATTACCTCGTGTTCGACAACGATTTTCAAGACAGAAAATCAATGTGGAAATATTTGACTTAAACTGCACCTTAGACCAGAGAGCTGACAGACATGCCTAGAACATTTCATCACAGCTGCAGAACACGCATCCTTCTCACGGGCACGTGAAAGATCCCTGTAGAGAGGTGCTCGGCCACAAAACAAGTCTTAGCAAATCTAAGAAGATTAGACTCAAACCAAACGTCTTTCTGGCCACAGTGAAATTAGAAATCAATTGCAAGAGGAAAACTGGAAAATTCACTGAAATGTGGAGATTATACAACATGCTCCTAAACAACCAAAGAGGGAATAAACCAAAAGGAAAACACAGAAAGGTTTGTGGGGCAAATGGAAACACAACAAACGAAGCCTCTGAGGTGCAGCAAAAGCAGTTTTGAAAGTGAAGCATATTTGAATAAGTCCCCACGGTAAGAAAAGAGAGCATCTTACATAAATATCCTAACTCAGTTTATGTGAATTGAAAACAAAAAAAATTTCCCCCAAAGTAGCCTGAACGGTTAATTTCATACCTGGTCGCACAGAAAATGCAAAGGTAATAGACTATCACATTAAGCAATAAGTACAGCAGCTATACCCATCCCGGTCATCCGTGTCACCTTCCGTCACCAGAAGAAACGGGGCACGTGAGAGCAAAGGGGATTTGAGTGACGTGTAAGTTAGATAATAGGCTACACAGTGGTCGGCAAACTCATTCGTCAACAGAGCCAAATATCAACTGGACAACGATTGAAATTTCTTTTGAGAGCCAAATTTTTTAAACTTAAACTTCTTCTAACGCCACTTCTTCTAAACAGACTCTCCCAGGCCGTGGTATTTTGTGGAAGAGCCACACTCAAGGGGCCAAAGAGCCGCATGTGGCTCGTGAGCCGCAGTTTGCCGACCACTGGGCTACCATATCCTGGGTTGTAGTACCAATGATGTGGCACTTCAGTGCGGATGAATTGCAAGTATAGACTAGCTAGCCATGGGTTTAAAACAAATAACTTGACAACAGATCCGAAAGATTGATTAAGCCAAATGCGAAGGTCTATTTCTTACGCTACTTGTGTTACTGCTTAAGTATATTAACAGACGATACATGCATGTTGTTGACATAATGGAGAATAATATTTTCAAGATCGCGTCTGTTCGGGAATATCAGTTAACGTTTTAGAAATGGCTTCGCCAGCTCTGTTCCCAGTAGTGGATGTCACCTGTGTGCACACACACAAAATACACATGCAAATTCAAGGAGCTGTGAAATGCTCGCAAGTCGTTCCCGTCCGTGTGGAGATGAGAGTGTGCCCTAGGGCAGCGGTCGCCAGTCGGGGTCTGTGGACCACTGGTGGCCCATGAGGCCCGACAGGCTGGCGACCGCTGCCCTCGAGGAGGGCGCACGTGGCGCTTTTAGCAGAGGTCACACAATGACTTAAGTCCACCATTTAGAATTCTTGATATTACTGCTATGACATTTAAAAAATATATGTTTTTATTGATTTTAGAGCAAGAGAAACATCTATGTAAGAGGAACATCCACTGACTGCCTCCTGCATGCCCACACTGGGATGGAGCCTGCAACCCGGGCATGTGCCCTGACTTAGAATCGAACCTGCAGCCTCCTAGTTCATAGGTCGGTGTTCAATCCACGGAGCCACCTAGCCAGGCACTATGGCAATTTTTAGGAAGCAAGAAAAGTGTTAAGAAAGAATTTTTTAAAAAGTCTCCGTCTTCAAGCATATTACACTGGGAAACAGACCACAGAGTGAGAGAGAAATTAGGGCCCAAATCCAGCGTCCTGTGTGGGGTGAATGATTTCATTGTCTTTGTCATTATCCTTGTCAGGGTGGAAACCCTTCTTTTCTTCTCCCCCTTAACGTGAGTGATGGGGGCCCTAAAATAAACGAATAAAAGGCAGATTGAAAGGAGAAAGGACAAGTGTATTCTCCGAGGGTCACGGACGTGACCAGAGTTGAGTTTATAGCCCACCTTCGCGGGGCAGGGCAGGGAGGGGGGCGCTCAGGGAGCAGCAGGGCCTTCAGGGAAGGGGATGGGGCGTCCGGAGCTGGAGGAGGACAGTGCTGAGCCGTTCCTTAGGAGAGCTCTCCTCCAGGGCCCACTCCTCCTCCTCAGGGAGGAGTCCATTGCCTTGAAGGGAGATGTATGGCTGTGTGTGTGTGTGTGTGTGTGTGTGTGTGTGTGTGTGTGTGTGTGTGTGGTTTAAGGCTCTGATTTTAGGCAGATCATGTTTTAAAAGGCCTCTTTCTGCATGTTGATGTCCAAATGTCTTCTGCTCAAAATAATGTTTATGCGATGGTGGTATCATCTACATCCTGGCATCGTCTTATCTTCTTGTGATGGTTCCAGCCAGCCCTGGACAAACACAGAGTAAGAGAGAGCAATGTCAATCACACTTCCTGCTGGCATCAATCTGGGTGCTCACCACGCACACTGATTGAATCCTGGGGGCTTCTAATTGCACCTGCTCATTAATCACCGTTAATCAGATTTGTTACCGTCTTTTGGCATTGGCTTCTTCTTCTTCCCAGGCATTTAATCGGCAAACTTAGTAACAACAAAAATAATTTAGCACTCTCTGTAAATGTACCTTTATTGCTGAAAGTATTATAGATCTCTCCCCCTCTTCCCCCCATTGACCCCTCTCCTCCCCACGCCTGTCCCCTCCCCAGGCCTTCACCTCACATGGAGGGGCCTGGAGAGCATCACACTGAGTGAAATAATCCAGTCAGAGAAAGACAAATATCCCATGATCACACTCCTATGTGGAATCTAATGAACAAAATTAACCGATGAACAAAATAGATCCAGAGACCTGGAAGCGTGGAACAGACTGGGGATCCTCAGAGGGAAGGAGGGGCAGAGAGAAGATCAGTTTATATGAATAAATGCACAGGCCGTGGACACAGATGGCTTAGGACTCTTCAGATTTCTCCTAATAGTCTCCAAGCCTCCATTTTCCAACAGTAACGCGGCGTTCTGAGGGATGGGAGGAGGTGATGACAGTGGTAGAAGCTGACAAAATATAAATCTACTTGAGAAAAATGACTGCTTGCATTTATCTAGGATTGTATGCTGCCTAAAGCACTCACATTGTTCTCTAAACATCAGCCGCCTTATAAGGTATCCAAGATGTTTCAGTCTCTGAAACAAGCACCCGTTTCTTTTTAAAGGTGCGTGTAACACGGCGGGATGCCTCTCACTCCCCTGTTCTTGGGGTGGCCGTCTGTTTACGAGTCAGCATTAACACGTTAATCTGTTGCTTACTTATTTAAAACCTTTCTATGGTGGAAACCCATTTCAGTCGCCTAGAGAAAAATATATAAGCTGATAGAATTATCTTTTAATTAAAATTCAAAACTGCCCTGCAAAGCTGTCTCCTGCTAAATTACCTCGTTTCTCGATGTGGACACCGTCACGAGCAGCTCTCGCTTCGCGTCTCAGTTGCTTCTGGACACAGCCCACATGTCCATCTGACGAGGGCCCAGGAGCTCCCGCCCACAGGTGCTCCCGGAGCTCCAGGGAATGGAGACGAAGCCACCCCCCACGTGTCCTGCAGAGTCTCAGACACACTGTCCCATTGGATTACTTTCAAACGGGGGTTATGGTTTCCATGAAGCAGATGTTACTCTAATAAAATATGTAGCCATGTGAATAATTGTGCCAAAGGCTGTGTAGTCGCTTTTAAAAAATATACTAGTTCACTACTGGTTTTTGGTATCTTTTGTCTAACTTTAATAGGTACTTTTTTCCCCTTCTAAATACGTCATCATGAAAAATACTGAAAAATGCATAAACTTCATTGCTTCAAGAAATAAGGTTTATTTCCTACTCTGAAACAATCCATTAAACAACCCATAATTTACCAAGGAAAACGGCTACATTTTGTTGGAAATACTTTAGTAAGTTTGAACGTGCACTATTTTAGTATCCTAACCTGCAGTCATACTGGTTCAGTTTTACTTTAGCAGACACAGTCATGAGAGTGGAATTGAAAAGGTGTCTTGAATTTTTCTGTAGTCTTCCCTCCATACATAGCAATACCCTGCATTTAATCCAAGGCCATGGATTGGGGATGAGGGCAATTTTCAGAGAAGGTAAAACTGGATTTCAAGTGTACAGAAACAAAAATGTCTTTAGAATGCAATGAAATCTTCAGCAACTTAAAATGTTTTTAGTAAAGGTACACTAGATATTAAGTCCACATCACAGATTAAAATCACATGTTGAAATATCAAAAGGAATATTAGTTATTTGCAAGTGTCTAGAGAAATTATCTTAATTACTAGAGGCCCAGTGCATGATTGAATCATGCACGTGTAGGGTCCCCTACACGCTTTCGCTTTCGATCGCGGGGAAGCTGGGTGCCTGTCCGCTGGTGCACCAGGCCTTTCAGAAGCCTCCGGCGCGGCAGAGGCTTCCGAAAGGCCTGGTGCTGGAGCAGACAGGCACCCAGCTCCCCCGCTTTTGATGGTCAGCGACGGGACGTGAGCTCGCTGCCCCAGAGGCCCCTTCTGTTCCGCAGCACAGCCATGGCGCAGACGCTGAGCTCACGCAGACGCTGAGCTCACGCCGCCGCTGGCCCAATCAGCTACCCCGGCCACCCCGAGTCCCGCTCCCTGCGCCTCCCGCTGGCCCAATCGTGGGCGTAGCAGAGTGATGATAATTTACATATTACCATTTTATTAGGTAGGATTAGTAGAAAATTAAGCAATTTCTTTTCACCAGGCAAATCGAATTACCCATCCCTTTCCACTCCTCCCTCTATCCACTCCGAATTCAGTGTTTCAGATAGAAAGCTATCTCAATAGATGTGACAGGAATTGGTAAGTTGAAGTGGCCAGGTAGGTATGTCAATATGGCATTTGCCATAAAAAGTCTGGCTCAGCCTTCTACACTCTCTCTATTTCTCATAAATATGTTCTTCTCAAACTAAGAATATACTCACAGCACAGCAGCTCAGAAAGTCAATGTACATACACGTCCTTGGTTTGATCACAGATGGGCAAAGAAGAAAGCATGTTTATGTTTGAATTAGACATTCCTCTTATTCTGATTTAAAATCCTTTCAAAAACTTCTATGTGATATTTCTACATTGCTGAACTATTTTTCCCACTTAATAGAGGCGCTAATAATTAAATACAATGTAGGGAAAGATAAAATGAACATGACCTTTTTTTGACTGAGCTTAGACATACAATGTCTTCCTTGATGTCTTCGTTTGCCATCCCTCCGCGTGAACCCAAAGGGAAGGTTTCCCGTGAAAGCGGTTTATTTGGAGACGATCTTCAGGGAAACCAGCGAAGGAGGAGGAAGGCGAGGAAACAGAGCCCGTTGTCAGGCGAGTATCACCTTAGGCCCCTCGAGCTCCCCGCCCCAGGAGCAGGGCCGTGGGATGGGCCTCGGGCTGCCTGCCTGGGGAGCTGCACCCCAGCAGCGCTCATTCACCGCCATTGAGGGCCGATGGAAGGAGTGGGCGGGCTCCCCAGCCCGGCCCGCAGGTGCACGGTGTCCTCTCCCCCAGGGAGACCCCTCTGCCGGGGCTTCTGTGAAAGGCCGGCGCCACTGGACGACGGTCCCCTGGGTCAGAGGAGCAGTCACCTGGGCACGCTGGGAAGGGATGCTGCCGTGTCACTGAGGTGGCTCTCGGGTGACTGTGTAGATGCTCCTGGATAACCCGGCAACACCGACCCAACCAGGTGGAAGGTTCTGCCTGTGGATGGAGCATCCCACTCACTCCTGGACCCAGCCTGCCCCGTCCTTCCCTCCCGCCTCTGTGCCCCTCAGACCTCAGACTTCTCTGCCAACACCTGCGACCTGTGAGCCAGGCCAAGGCTTCAGGTGATCTAGGGTCTGAGAAGGAGGGGTGCCATTACTGGCGATGGGCACGAAGGACGTGCCGGGTGGATCTGGGCGAGGCACTGCCCTGGGACATTCAGAGCCCACAGTAATCGTTACCCCAGGGACAGAGCCTGAGACCAGAAGGTGAGTGCTAGAAGTTATTCTATAAAGTGTCATAGAAACCTTGATAGGTAATAATATATAGACTTGAGTTATTAGGTACAATTGAGATGGGAAGGGGAAAATCCACTGAAGAGTACGTCATCATGCCCGGCAGGTGTGACTCAGGGGTTGAGCATCAACCTTGGAACCAGGAGGTCACGGTTCGATTCCTGGTCAGGGCACATGCCCGGGTTGCCGGCTTGGTCCCCAGTAGGGGGTGTGCAGGAGGTGTGCAATGATTCTTTAATCATTGATGTTTCTATCTCTCTCCTTCTCCCTTCCTCTCTTAAATCAATAAAATATACATTTTAAAAAGAGCAGATCATCAAGACAGTTATACTCTATTAGAGGCCCGGTGCACAAAATGTGTGCAAGGGCAGGCCCTTGCAGCCCCGGCTTCATCCGAAGGTCATCCGGAAGGTCATCCAGACAGTCGTTCTGCTGTTCGGCTATTTGGTCGATTTGCATATTACCCTTTTATTATTGTAGAGTAGAGGTAGCACAAAGCTTACATCCCAGAATCATCCAACTGAAGGAGCTCCTGAGCGTTGCGCCAGGTCCGCCCCTCACTGGTTGGCTGGTGGGAACGTTCCTATTTCTCACAATGTCTGGCTTGTCCTTCATGCAGGTGGTGCGTTCTCCCTTGGCAAGAGGAAGACTTTACGCAAAGAGGGGTAAGTGCTGAACACCGGGAGCCACTATTAGATGCGGCCTGTCTATATATATAAAAGCCTAAGCGACCAAATGACTGAAGGACTGGTCGTCTGGTCGCTGTGATGCACACTGACCACCAGGGGGCAGACGCTCAATGTCTGGGGGTCAGTGCGCTCCCACAGCAGGAGCACTGCTCAGCTAACTGATTGGCGCCAGACACAGGGCTCACGGCTGGTCCCCGCAGCCGGGAGACCGCAGCGAGCCTACTGAGCGGTGGCGGTAGGCGCAAGAGGGCAGGGATGAGCAGGAGCGGCTGGCAGGAGCAGCAGGTGGTGTTGGACTGCTGGTGTCGGCTGGATCCCCGCAGGCTACACAAAGGGCCCCCACCAGCCCATGAATGAACGCACAGGGCCTCTAGTTACTGATAATGGCTAGAAAACATAAATGGGTTTAGATAAAATCAAAATAAAAGCTAACACATCAAACCTTGAACCAAAGACAACGTATGTGTTAATGTGTGATTTAGGTATTTTAAAAAGATTTAGAGACTTCTGGTCTTTGCTTCCTCAGTGTGCACATCTAAGGCCTTAAACAGAGTGGCTTATTGTGATAAATGATAAATTGCTCATTGCGACAAGATATCAAGGTCTCACATTCATTCCCATGTTGCTCACCTTGCCCAGCACCCCCACCCACCCCCTCCTGTCTTGGGAATCAAAGGGCTTGTAATGCGCTCATGAGACTAAATATTACCCTGAGCATCTGCTAGCAACAACCAGTTGGAGTTTAGCTATAAGCCAGGGAATCCGATTCTGAAACTTAAGGATTTAGACATGTTTGAGCAAAACCAGGAAAGAATTCTCTGGGACTGGCGCAGGAATTTACTCACGGGCAGGCACCTTTCGCCTGACTCAAAGGTACAGCTTGCTCAGAAGGTGAACATGTCGGGAAAACTGTGACGCCCACCTGTCATATCGCATCACTAGACCCAGCGGGCCTTCGCCGAGGAGGTGTCTGGGTCCCTCAGCAGACACAGCAGCCGATGTTCCTAATTGCAGAGTTTATACTCGCTCGTGTCTTGTCAGCCTGCCCTCACTTTCTGCAATGGGGACCCAGATGAATATTCTAAATTCATAAATTGTCTTAATACTCAATCCATTTCAACATCTTTATAGGTAACAAAGTCGTAAGTTAAAAAAGAGAGAGAGACTGATTGGTCTCGCAGTACAGTCCCATGTGGCACCAGGCATCACATTAGAAGCTGGTTCATTCACGAATCCCCCAGCACCTGTCCCATAGAAATGGTTCCACGCGGTCATACATATGCATGTCTGCTCTGTGTCCTTAACGTTCAATGAGAAGTTGCTGGCTAAGGAGTCGGGGTGTTTAAACTTTCCATTTATTCCTGGATATTGTTATTTTCAGGAGGGAGGAGGGAGGCGTATTTCCTTAGAAAGAGTGTCACGGATCGAACTGGTGAAGAATTAGGGCCATCTTACAAGGGCTCAAACCTTCTCCTTGGAGAGGGTTATCCTTCTGGAAACAGAGAAATTGGTGCAATCTCGGTGACTCCCCTATTCACACTGATCACTAAAATGAGTGTAATTAGATTACCCAGGCGCTTAAATAACAGAGAGACAAGCACCACCACATAGATCTGAGCTTAAAATTGCCCAGATGAGCAAGTCTTCGTGCAGTATAACCTGAGTACGCATTGAAATAACAACATCTGTGACCATGATCACTCGGGCAAGCCCAGAAGTAATTAATGTAGCTGCAGGGAAAAGCATTAATCTTACCGTAAAGTCATTTCCCCTCATTTTAGCAACTTTAAGGCTGCACACTATATTTGCCTGACATCTACCTGTCAGAAAATACCTATTTCCCCTCAGAATGTTTTAAGTGCATTTTGTATGTTTATTCAAGTAAACTTGTTAAACATATTTTGACTTGCACATGAATGTATTGCAAGTATTCTAGTTTGTAATCCTATATAATAAAGACGTAATATGCAAATTGACCCTCGTGCCCTCGCACAAGATGGCCGCCCCCATGTGATCAAAGATGGCTGCCACAAGATGGCTGGCAGGGGAGAGTAGTTGTGGGTGATCAGGCCAGCAGGGGAGGGCAGTTGGGGGGGGGACCAGGCCTGCAGGGGAGGGCAGTTGGGGGCGACCAGGCCAGCAGGAAAAGGCAGTTGGGTGCGACCGGGTCTGCAGGGGAGGGCAGTTGGGGGAGACCAGGCTGGCAGGGAGGGCAGTTGTGGGCGATCGGACCTGCAGGGGAGGGCAGTTGGGGGCAATCGGGCCGGCAGGGGAGCAGTTAGGTGTCAATCAGGCTGGCAAGGGAGTGGTTAGGGGGTGGTCAGGCAGGCAGGCAAGCGAGTGGTTGGGAGCCAGCAGTCCCAGATTGTGAGAGGGATGTCCCAGATTGGAGAGGGTGCAGGCTGGGCTGAGGGACACCATCCCCCCCCCCCCAGTGCACGAATTTCATGCACCGGGCCGCTAGTAGAAATATAAAGGAGACCAGAACTTGCTGGGAGACATTCAAGTTCTGTTGGACCACGAGGATCACTGCTGCCTTCCTTCCCCTGTGAAGCCAAGAGCTGGAGGAAGAAAAGCAGGTTCAGCTTTGTGAGCATGCAGAGCGCAGTTCATTCTTGTCTTATTGTTTATTAATGATTGCGTTGTTTTCCTTAGGAACAGCTGTGAGCCTCCTTCTGCCCACCCTCTCTATAAATTATGCACTAATTTGTATGGTCCCGAGTGTTAATGTTATAAAAGAGGTACGCCATCGACACTGAGAGACCTGGGGTAGTTGATAAGGAAGCTTGAGAGCTCTGTCTTTAGGAGGGAAAGGAGATGGAGAAAGATATTCTGATTGTGGAAGCAGAAAGAAGAAAGCTAATTTGGTGGTAGCTGAAAAAAAATCACAAATATAAATGTAGGCCAGATGTTTCTAGGAATTTATAGGGACTTTTTAAGTCAGCGAGTCACATGATGGGAGCTCAATTTCCAGACTCACTGTGGCTCTGGGACTCGGGATGGGGGTAGGAACGGCGGACGTAACATTCTTTCCTGAAGGTGTGACCCTTGAGGCCATCCGTAGCTCACCTGTCCTTCCTGAGCCTGCAGGTGGGGTGATGGAAGCAGCTGCTGACCCTCTGAGTGAACTGATGAGTGAGTGAATGGGTTGGAGGAAATATGACAGCCTGATCTCACTTCTGCCCGGTGTGTAGCTCCTGGAAAGAGCATCATCTTTGCCCTAATGATGAGAGATGAACCAGAAACAAGTGGCAAATGGTCCTGAAACCCTAAGAGAGCCAGGTTTGCAGGGAGCCATGTCGTTTGAAATCCAAGGAGGGAAGTGCTCCTTTCTGTGAGGAATCTGCACTTCCTCAGCTGAGGGGGGCGGAGGGGAGGGGGAGGCAGGTTAACATGGGAGCAGAGGGGAGACTAACAAGGACCCAAAGGCTGCATGTTGGCTAATTTGACAGCACAGAGGCATGGGCATGAGACGAAAGGGGCTCGCTCCCTTCGCGGCCCCTGCCCTCTGAACCCCACTATATGCTCATGCAAACATTAAAGACAGGCTGGCCACCAGCGAGGGCTGCCCTAGGGGGGCAGGGGCAGGGGCAAGGCTCAGCCCCCTAGAGGAAAAGGGGTGCCTCCTGGAAGCACTGGCATCACAGGGAGGAGGAGCCAGTCCTGATGGCCCAGGACACAGGGAGCCCATAGAGATAACAAGGTCTCTGCTCCTGGGAAGATGAGAACAAAGTCCCGCCAGGACAGTGCCTAGAAGTGGTCTCCCCGACAAAAACCGGCGGAAACACAAGGCAGGATTGTGGAGGTCAGCCATAGGAAAAGTGACAGAGAGGCCTCACCCCCAGAGACACCCCCGCCCCCACTCCTGTCTTCCCTCTGAGGTTGGATGGTCTGTTCAGTGTTTCTCTGTCTCTGGATCTATTTTTGTTCATCAGTTTACGTTGTTCATTATATTCCACAAATGAGTGAGATCATGTGATAATTATCTTTCTCTGCCTGGCTTATTTCGCTTAGCATAATGCTCTCCAGGTCCATCCACACTGTTGCAATGGTAAGAGTTCCTTCCTTTTTACAGCAGCGTAGTATTCCATTGTGTAGATGTACCACAGTTTTTAATCCACTCATCTGCTGATGGGCACTTAGGCTGTTTCCAAATCTTAGCTATTGTAAATTGTGCTGCTATGAACATAGGGGTGCATATAACCTTTCTGATTGGTGTTTATGGTTTCTTGGGATATAATCCTAGAAGTGGGATCACTGGGTCAAATGGGAGTTCCATTTTTAGTTTTTTGAGGAAACTCCATACTGTTCTCCGTAGTGGCTGCACCAGTCTGCATTCCCACCAGCAGTGCACGAGGGTTCCTTTTTCTCCGCATCCTCGCCAGCACTTGTCGTTTGTTGATTGTTGATGATAGCCATTCTGACAGGTGTGAGATGGTACCACATTGTCATTTTGATTTGCATCTCTTGGATGATTAGTGACTTTGAGCATGTTTTTCATATGTCTCTTGGTCTTCTGTATGTCCACTTTTGAAAAGTGTCTATTTAGGTCCTTTGCCCATTTTTTGATTAGGTTGTTTATCTTCCTTTTGGTAAGTTGTATGAGTTCCCTGTAAATGTTGGAGATTAAACCCTTATCGGTGATGACATTGGCAAATATGTTCTCCCATGCAGTGGGCTTTCTTGTTGTTTTGTTGATAGTTTCTTTTGCTGTGCAGAAGCTTTTTTATTTTGATGTAGTCCCATTTGTTTATTTTCTCTTTAGTTTCCATTGCCCTAGGAGCTGTACTTGTAAAGATACTGCTACTGACATATGTCTGATATTTTTCGGCCTATGGATTCTTCTAAGATTTTTATCGTTTCCCGTCTTATGTTTAAGTCCTTTAACCATTTTGAGTTTATTTTTGTGTATGGTGTAAGTTGGTGGTCTAGTTTCATTTTTTTTTTGTATGTATCTGTCCAATTTTCCCAACACCATTTATTGAGGAGACTGTCTTGACTCCACTGTATGCTCTTGCCTCCTTTGTCAAATATTAATTGAGCATAATGGCTTGGGTTGATTTCTGGGTTCTCTGTTTAGTTCCATTGGTCTATATGTCTGTTCTTGTGCCAGTACCAGGCTGTTTTGAGAACAGTGGCTTTGTAATATAGCTTGATATCTGGTATTATGATCCCTCCAACTTTGTTTTTCTTTCTCAGGATTGCTGCAGCTCTTCAGGGCCCTTTTTAAAGATCCAGATGAATTTTTGGACAGTTTGTTCTAGGTCTGTGAAATATTCTGTTGATATCTTAATGGAGATTGCACTGAATCTATAGATTGCTTTGGATAGTATGGACATTTTAATGATGTTGATTCTACCAATCCATGAACATGGTATGTTTTTCCATTTGTTTATGTCTTCTTCTCTTTTTTCAATGTCCTGTAGTTTTCTAAGTACAGGTCTTTTACCTCCTTAGTTAAGTTTATTTCTAGGTATCTTAAGTTTTTTTTGTTGCAATGGTAAATGGGATTGTTTTTTAGTTTCTCTTTCTGTGAGTTCATTATTATTTTATAAAAAAGCCATAGATTTCTGGGTGTTAATTTTGAATCTTGCTACATTGCTGAATTCATTTATTCAGTCTAGTAGTTTTTTGATGGAGTCTTCAGTGTTTTCTATGTATAATTCCATGTCATCTGCAAATAATGACAGTTTTACTTCTTCTTTTCCAATTTGGATGCCTTTTATTTTTTCTTCTTATCTGATCACTATGGCTAGCACTTTCAGTACTATGTCGAACAGGAGAGGTGAAAGATGTCATCCCTGTCTTTTCCTGTTCTTAGGGGAAATGGTTTTAGTTTTTGCCCATTGAGTATGATGTTGGCTGTAGGTTTGTCATATTAGGCTTTTATTATGTTGAGGTATGATCCCTCTATTCCCACTTTGCTGAGAGTTTTTATCAGGAAAGGGTGTTGGATTTTGTCAAATCCTTTTTCTGCATCAATTGATATGACTATGTGATTTTTATCTCTCAGTTTGTTTATGTGATGTATCATGTTTATTGATTTGCAGATGTTGTACCAGCCTTGCATTCCTGGAATAAGTCCCACTTGATCATGGTGTATGATGTTTCTGATGTAATGCTGGATGCGATTTGCTAAAATTTTGTTAACGATTTTAGCATCTATGTTCATCCGGGATAATTTTCTTTCTTTATAGTGTCTTTATCTGGTTTTGGAATTAGGATAATGCTTGCTTCATAGAAAGAGCTTTGAAGTGTGCTTTCCGCTTGAATTTTTTGGAATAGTCTGAGCAGGGAAGGGTTTAGTTCTTCTTTGAATGTTTGGTAAAACTCCCCTGTGAAGCCGTCTGGTCCAGAGCTTTTGTTTTCTGGAAGTTTTTTGATTACTGCTTCAATTTCTTTGGTAGTTATCAGCCTATTCATGTTTTTTATTCTTCCTGATTGAGTTTTGGAAGCTTGTGTTTTTCTAGGAATATGTTCATTTTGTCTAGGTTGTCCAGATTGTTCAAGTAGAGTTGTTTGTAGTATTTTTTTTTATAATCCTTTGTATCATTTCTGATTTTTTAAATTTGGTTCCTCTCTCTTTGTTTCTTGGTGAGCCTGGCTAGAGGTTCATCAATCTTATCCTTTCAAGAAACTAGCTCTTGGTTTTATTGATCTTTTGTATTGTTCTTTTTGGTCTCTATGTCCTTTATTTCCACTCAGATCTTTATAATTTCCTTCCTTCTTCTTACTCTGGCCTTTTATTGTTGCTCTCTTTCTAATTCTTTAAGTTGTAGTGTTAGATAATTTATTATCATTTTTTCTTTCTTTCTCTTTTTCTTTCTTTCTTTCTTTCTTTCTTTCTTTCTTTCTTTCTTCTTTCTTTTTTTTTTTTTTTGAAGTAGGCCTGTAGAGCTATGAACTTCCCTCTCAGGACTGCTTTCACTGTGTCACATAGATTTTGGATTGTTATATTTTCATTGTCATTTGTTTACAGGATGTTTTTTATTTCTTCTTTGATCTCTTTGGTAACTCAGTCATTTAATTGTATGCTATGTAGCCTCCAAGTGCTTGATTTTTTTTCATAGTTTTTATTGTAGTTGATTTCTAATTATATGCCATTGTGATCTGAGAAGATGCTTAATATGATTTCTATCTTCTTGAATTTGAAGAGATTTAGCCCATGTCCCAGTATGTGGTTTATCTTTGAAAATGTTGCATGTGCACTCGAGAAGAATGCATTCCATTGCTTTGGGGTTAAATATTCTGAACATGTTAATTAGTTCTATCTGATCTAGTGAGTGGTTTAGGGTTACTATTTCTTTGTTGATATTTTGTCTAGAAGATTTACCCAGTGATGCCAATGGGGTATTAAAGTCCCCCACCATGATTGTATTGCTTTTGATCTCTCCCTTGATATCTTCCAGAAGTTCTTTTTATGTATTTGGATGCTCCTGTATTGGGTACATGTATGTTTTCCAAAGTCATATCCTTTTGTTGTATCAATCCCTTTAGTACTATGAAGTGGCTTTCCTTATCTCTTATTATGGACTTCAGTTTGAGGTCTATTTTGTCAGATATAATTATTGCTACTCCAGCTTTTTTTTCATTTCCATTTGCCTGAAAAAATATTTTTTCCAGCCTATCAGTTTCAGTCTGTGTCAGTCCTTTGTTCTGAGGTGGGTCTCCCGTGGACAGCATATATATGGGTCATGTTTTATTATCCATTCAGCCACCCTGTGTCTTTTGATTGTAGCATGTAATCCATTTACTTTTAAGTTTACTATTGATAGGTACTTGTTTGTTGCCATTTTTATTATTTATGCCTGTGTCCCTTCTTCCCTTTCTATTTCTTCTTTTTACAACAGTAACTTTACCATTTATTGCATTGCTGTCTTGGTGGTAATAAACTCCCTTAGCCTTTTTTTTTTTTTTTTTTGTCTGTGAAGCTCCCAATTTCTCCTTCAATTTTGATTGATAACCTTGCTGGATAGAGTATTGAAATCAGTCCCTTGCTTTGCATCACTTTGTATACTTTATTCCATTCTCTTCTGGCCTGATGTGTTTCTGTTGAGAAATCATTTGATAGTCTAATGGGAGATTCCTTGTAGGTAACTTTCTCTCTTTTGAAGCCCTTAAGATTCTTTCTTTGTCATTAACATTTGCTATTGTAATTACAATGTTTCTCCGTGTGGGTTCATCTTGTTTGGGACTCCCTGTGCTTGTATGATTTTTTTCTTCCCCAAGTCAGGGAAGTTTTTTGTCATTATTTCTTCAAATATGTTTTCTATTCCTTGCTCCTCTTCTTGACCTTCTGGCACCTCTATTATGTGGATTTTGCTTCATTTCATGTTGTCTCAAAGCTCCCTTAAACTCTCCTCCTGCTTTTTAATTTTGTTTTCCAATTGCTCTTCAGATTGGGTGTTTTTTCATCCCTGTCTTCTAACTTGCTGATTTGGTCCTCTGCTTTTTCTATTCTACTGTTGAAGCCTTGTGTTTTTTATTGCAACTATATTATTCTTCATTTCCTCTTGATTCTGACATATGTTGTTGATTTTCCTATCCAGCTGGTTTTGGAACTTTAGGACCATTACTCTAAATTCTTTCTCTGGTATATTGCTTGCCTCTATTTCATTTAGTTCCTTTTTTTTTTTTTTTGGCGATTCCTCCTTTTCTTAGGGAGCTGTGTCTTTGTCTCCCCATTTTTGCTGTCTCTTTCTGGCCCTGGGCACCTTGCTTGGGGTTTGAGAGGTTGAAGATCCTATCAGGTCAATGATCTGGAAATTGTTTGCCTAGAGGCTGGATCTGCCTTGAGTCTCACGCCTTTATTGTCTCTGCCCTGAGTTGTATCCCCTTCTCCCATGGATCTGGTCCCTCAGTTGTCAGCTTCAGATGCTTGAGGTGGTAGGAGTATGTGCCCAATTCCTCTGTTGTGCGGCTCCCTGTGAAGAACCAGAGCCCTCTGACATGCAATTCGCTGTGTGGCCCCAGTACTTGTGGCAGGGTGGCACCCTAACCTAAGTCCCTCTGGCAGCACACTTGAAGTGCAGCCCTGTGACCCCTTGTTGGGCACACCAGATTGCTCTGCATCATCCTGGCAGTGCTCTCCTATGGCCCAGAGTGGGGTGCATGCTGGGTTGCTCTGGGTAGACCTGGAGGGACTGTCCCAGGAGCCGGGGTGGAGCAGGTGCAGGTTACTCTGGGTTGCACAGTCTGAGCTCTCCTGTGGCCTTGAGTTGGGCACATACTGGGTTACCCCAGGTTGCCCTGGCAGCAGGTCCCAGGGCTCGTGGTGGAACAGGCACCAGTTGGTTCCGGTTCAGACTGGCAGCTCGATTCTGGAGCCCAAGGCAGGGGCGGAGCCTAAGGGTTCCCTGGCTTGCACTCAGTGCGGGGTCCTGGAGCTGGATCCTGGGATGCTGAGTCCCAGCAGGCTGATGAGGAAGCCTGGTGTGGGAGGTCACTCACTGCAGCCACTCACTGCCAGGGCACGGTGGTGGTTCCACGCAGGTTATGGCAACCGGCGCTCTCTTGGTGTTCTCTCTTCTTCTTTATTGAAAATTGTCTCCTCAGCTGTTTCTAATTTGTGAATTCCAGGTGGATGTTCTCCAGTTTAGTTGCATTTCCAGCCTGGCCCAAGAAGGAGGTGCACAACACTTCTGCCTATTAGACTGCCATTTTGAAAAATCCCTGCACCATAGTTTTTAATCCACTCATCTGCTGATGGGCACTTAGGCTGTTTCCACATCTTAGCTATGGTGAATTGTGCTGCTATGAACATAGGGGTGCATATAACCCTTCTGATTGGTGTTTATGATTTCTTGGAATATATTCCTAGAAGTGGGATTACTGGGTCAAATGGAAGTTCCATTTTTAACTTTTTGAGGAAACTCCATACTGTTCTCCATAGTGGCTGCACAAATCTGTATTCCCACCAGCAGTGCAAGAGGGTTCCTTTTTCTCCTCATCCTCACCAGCACTTGTTGTTTGTTGATTTGTTAATGATAGCCATTCTGACAGGTGTGAGATGGTACCGCATTGTCATTTTGATTTGCATCTCTTGGATGATTAGTGACTTTGAGCATGTTTTCATATGTCTCTTGGCCTTCTGTATGTCCACTTTTGAAAAGTGTCTCTTTACCCATTTTTTGATTGACTTGTTTATCTTCCTTTTGTTAAGTTATATGAGTTCCCTATACATTTTGGAGTTTAAACCCTTATCCGATGTCACATTGGTAAATAATTCTCCCATGCAATGGGCTTTCTTGTTGTTTTGTTGATGTTTCTTTTGCTGTGCAGATGTTTTTTATTTCGATGTAGTCCCATTTTATTTTCTCCTTAGTTTCCATTGTCCTAGGAGATGTGTCAGTAAATGGACCCCCTGACCTTTCATATTGCTGGTCATTCAGCTTAAGCCCCCTGACCTTTCCACCCTGGAGATACCATCTAGGCCTCAGTTGTATTTCAGCTCCAGGCCCAGAAAAGCAGCAAAACCAGACCAGCGACCCCATGGCTGACCTCAGGACCAGCTGCGTTGGATAATGACCCCTGGCCCTGGTGCTGACCAATCAATCAGTGGAGACCCCAACTCTTAAAGGACACACCTGGGAAACTGATGAATATTCTATTGAGACCCTCCCCTGAGACCTCCCTTAAAATCCTTAGGCCAGAGGACCCAGCATTCTTTCCCTCCCTATAGCAGACCCTCACCTTCACCCTTTTCTCCCCTTCTCCCCAGGCAGGTCCCTTTTACTTTACTCACTTCTAAGCTCCAAGGGCCCTTCTTTTGCTCTATAATTTGTTGCCCATGCCCATTGGTTCTACGAATTACTTCTCCCACCCCTGTGATTTCCTAAATAAATGTTCTCTTAAAGTTTGAGTCTTGGCTCTGAATTCTTTCCCAGCCAGAATTCAAGTACGGAGGTCGCTGAACCCATGTCCAGTCTGACCCCTGGGGCCTAGTACCTGGTTCCATTCCCAGAGCCGCCAATGTAAGTACCTAAGACCAGAGCTTCCCGATGAAGATAGTCATAAAGTGAGTACAGCAGCATTAGGCAAATGCTCACCCTATATTAATCATGCCTTTTTATTTCCTGTGTTTTTGGATGCATTGACATCTGGGGCCTTGCTAGCTCTGGTGATACCGTCCCTCGGCCGGTCAATTCCCAGAGATGGTGAATGACTGTGTCTGAGCACAGTTTTCACATGCAAACTGGCTCACCCAGAGCCCACAGCCTCCACAGCCGCCGTCACTGGGCTCTGACACTCAGAGCCACTAACAACCCTCAAGCCAGGGACCAGGCAACCAGGGCAGCCCTTGTCCTCAGGCGCCCACGGAAATCATCCAAACTGGCAGATCCTACACCGGTTTCCCTGCCTCCTCCGTTCCTTCCCACAGAAAACACCGTGAGGGCTCTTGCCCACATGCTCCCTGTGCTCTTGGAGTGTTAACTCTCCTCAGAGCTCGGCATGGCCTGGTCTGTGGGCCTCACCAGGAGAGAATAATAATAAAACCTAAAAGCACACTTATACGTAGTGATTTCAGCATTTGTCCCTCGTGCACTGAGGGAAAGAAACTAATATGAGTAAGGCTATAGACGACCTAAATGACACTATCAACGAACTTGTTTTAACTGAAGAGGATAAAATACTCTAGCGGCAACGGAATACACATGCTCTTCAAGTACAAACAGAACTTTCTCCAGAAGCATAAAACAAACCTGAACACATTTAAGAGAATGAAAATCATACAAGGTCTTTTCTCTGGCCACAATGAAAAGAAATCAGTAATAGAAAGATATCTGGGAAATCCCCAATATTTGTGTCACCAGAGAATTAAATGTCTGCTGTGCACCTGGGAGTGAGGTTCTTGCGATATCTTTAGAAAATGAATTTTCTGAGATCCCGGGGGAGGATGAGATGTGGAAGGAGGATTTATTTGATGACTTTGCATTTCTGGGTTCCAAAGTCCCATCCCCCTTGAGCCAGTCCTGGCAGAGGTGCAGCCGGGGTTCCAGGAGAGCCAGAGGCAAGGCCATGTCCAGAGTGTCTGCTCGGTGGTGCAGCCGAGGTAACTCAGCATCCAGTCCCGGTTCATTCCACTAATCAACTGTGGGGCCCACGTAGTGTGGCCAGGTGGGCACAGGGCCGTGACCCCTGTCCCCTGGACAAAGAGTCCCAGGAGCCCAGCACCCTGGGGCCAGAGCAGAATGGGAACCCCCTTTATTTGGAAGCTGGTATATTCAGGTTTCGCACGCTTGCCGTGGCCACGCCTATTCTGGCCAATTACCTGTTTCCAGGTGTGACTGAGGGTAAGTACCTTCCCACATCACTCAGACTTTACTGGGCATGTGTCTGTACTGCCTTTGTCCAGTCTCTCCCCCCATCTAACAGTGCTAAACGCAGCTTTAGAACAAGCTGTATAAATGGCATGCCTATATCTAGTCTTCCCTGCCCTCCTTTCCTTTACACAATAACCAGGTTAGTACACTGGCATCATTTAGAAACTAGATAATACCCCACAGATTAACTCCTGGGGTTAATTAGGAAACAGGAAAATTAGGAAACATTTTAACCCATCAATAAAAACAGAGCATCCACATTGTGGGATACGAGTGAAGCAGTGATTCGAAGAACACTTCGTTAAAGCACAGAAAAGTTTATCTACCGGGTGCTGGCAGAGACCAACACTAAACACGGATGATTACGGTGGAGAAATGTTATTTCATGATGAAGGGGACCATCCAGGAGACTGGGGAGTTAATGGTCCCGGAGGTGATGGCATGAAGGTTACAGATTATATAGGACAAAAATCAAAGGGCATCGTGGGTTATAGTTTCAGGATCATGCCGAGAGCAGGTTGGTGAGATGTGAAGTAACGGCAATGAGGCATTTCTTCAGGTCTTGAGGGCAACTCTGAGGTCAGGTCCGTGTGGATCCCGTGGCTGGATGTCGCCCCCTGCACAGAAAGGGTAATTACTGGTTGGATTCCCAGTCAGGGCACATGCCCAGGTTGCTGGCTCCATCCCTGGTTGGGGGCCTGCAGGAGGCAGCCAATTGATGTTACACAATCACATCCATGTTTCTTTCTCTCTCCTTCTTCCTTCTTCTCTCTCTAAAAATCAATAAAATATATATTTTTTAAAAATGAAAAAGAAGACAGGATTAAAGTCAAAATAATTTAAAGAGAGAGCTTTTAAAACATTGATTCTTACAACTCTGGAGGTGCAAGACCGAAAACTTCAGGGGACACTGTCCTGAGAGCCAGGACGAGGTGCAGCCCAACTCCAGGCAGAAATCCCTCTTGGTCGGTTGGGTCAGACTTTCTTCTATTCAGGCCTTTGACACATTGCAGGGGATAATCTGCTTTATTCAAAGTCCATGGATTTCGGGGTTTATCTCATTCAAAAATACCTTTGTAGCAACATCCAGAATCATGTTGGACCAAATGTTGGAGCAACGTGGCCAATCAGGTAGACACATGCAATTAACCATCACATGACCACTTGGCTCACATCCTTCATACCTTACATGTGAGCAGAGAAATTACTCCGTAAGTAGTATAATTACATGCATCTTCACATACCTGTCATTCAAATGGTATCAGCAGAAAAACAGCTCCAGGCACTCTCCTGGGCTCAGCAACCTTGGTTCTTGAGTTCTGGCTAAGACACAAACTAAAAGAAAAAGTTTATAAGTCACAGGGTAGAAGGAGTGAGCAGTAGGAGAAAGGGACTCAGGGCACAAGTTACAGCAGAGAAGGGCCCTGGGAGCTTAGGGGGGAGAGAGAGAGATACACATGTGAGATACAAGCTCCTCAAGAGATGAGCCAGGGAACAGAGGGTGAGGGGTGCTTCAGAGAGAGAAATGTGCACTCTGGGGAAAGAAAGGGATGGGGTTAGGGTTAGGGTTAGGCATTACGGTTAGGGTTGGGAATAAGGGTTGGGGTTAGGTTTAGGGTTGGGAATTAGGATTAGGGTTAGAAGTTATGGTTAGGGGTTAGGGTTAGGATTAGGAGTTATGGTTAAGGATTAAGGTTAGGGTTAGGAGTTAAGATTCAGCGTTAGGGTTAGGAGTTAGGGTTAGGGTTAGGAATTAGGGTTAGGAATTATGAATAAGTTTAGCTATAGGAGTAAAGGTTACAGTTCTGGTTAGAAGTTGGGGTTAGGATTTGAATTTAGGGTTAGGGTTTAGAGTTAGGGTTAGGGATAGAAGTTAGGATTAGAAATTAGGGTTAGGGTTTAAGTTATTGAATAGGACTAGTTTGATATTTTAAATGGGGCTTTTATCTGGTGGCCTTGGGGCAAGTTGTCAATAAAATGTTCATCATATGAGTTGCTGTCTTTATTTTTGATAGTTTTAGAACACACTTGGAGAGCAGAACTTAAGTATTTCTTTATATGGAACCAGCCTAGACTTGTTCCAATCCACTTCTTTCAGAAGAGTACACAATTTCTTTGTCTCTCGCTCTGTAGCATGCATAAAACACTGTTCCTTTTTATTTTCCTCTCAATTTAATCATAACTGTAACTGTAACCATAATGTTAACCTACCCTCACTCTAACACTAAAACTAACCCTAATTCTTAACGCTAATCCTAACCCTAACCCTAACCCTAATTCCTAACCCTAACCCTAATTCTTAACTCCAACCCTAATTCCTAACCTTACTTCTTAACGCTAATCCTAATTAATAACCCTAATTCATAACCCTAAACCTAACCCTAATATCAAATCTAGACTTAACCCTAATCCATAACCCGAAACCTAATTCCTAACCCTAACCCTAACCCTAACCCTAACCCTAATCTTAACCCTAACCCTAAACATAATTCTTAACCCTAACCCTAATTCCTAACCCTAACACCTATTCTTAACACTAACCCTAACCCTAACCATAATTCCTAACTGTAACCCTAACCCTAATTCTTAACCCTAACCTTAATTCTTAATCCTAACCATAACCCTAATTCCGAACACTAACACTAACCCTAACCATAATTCTTAACCTTAACCCTAACCCTAATTCCTAACCCTAACCCTAATTCCTAACACTAACCCTAAAATTCTTAACTCTAACCCTAATTCCTAACGCTAACACCTATTCTTAACCCTAACCATAACCCTAACCCTAACCCTAATTCCTAACTGTAACTCTAACCCTAATTCTTAACCCTAACCTTAATTCTTAACCCTAACCCTAACCCTAACCCTAACCCTAACCCTAACCCTAATTCCTAACTGTAACTCTAACCCTAATTCTTAACCCTAACCTTAATTCTTAACCCTAACCCTAACCCTAACCCTAACCCTAACCCTAATTTTTAACCCTAACCCCAATTCCTAACCCTAACCCTAATTCTTAACCATAACCTAAATTCCTAACCCTAACCCTAAAATTCTTAACCCTAACCCTAATGCTAAGCCTAATTTTTAACCCTAACCCTAACCCTAACCCTAACCATAACCCTAACCCTAAACCTAACCCTAATTTATAACCCAAACCCTAATTCTTAACCCGAACCCTAACCTTAATTCTTAAACCTAACCCTAATTCTTAACCCTAACCCTAACATTAATTCCTAACTCTAACCATAACTCTAACCCTAATTCTTAACTCTAACCTTAATTCCTAACCATAACCCTAAACTTAATTCTTAACCGTAACCCTAATTCCTAACCCTAACCCTAATTATTAACACTAACCCTAATGCTAAGCCTAGTTTTTAACCCTAACCCTAACACTAATTCCTAACCCTAACCCTAAAATTCTTAACCCTAACCCTAATGCTAAGCCTAATTTTTAACCCTAACACTAACCCTAAACCTAATTCCTAAACCTACCCCTAACCCTAACTCTTAACCCAAAGCGTAAATATAATTCCTAACTCTAACCATAACCCTAATTCTTAACTCTAACCCTAATTCCTAACAGTAACCCTAAACTTAATTCCTAACCCTAACCCTAATTATTAACCCTAACCCTAATGCTAAGCCTAGTTTTTAACCCTAACCCTAACCCTAATTCCTAACCCTAATTCTTAACCCTAACCCTAATTCTAACTCTAATTCCAAACCATAACCCTAATTCAACCCTAACCCTAACCCAAATTCCTAACCCTAATCCTAACCCTAACCCTAATTCTTAACCCTAATCCTAACCCTAACTCTAATTCCAAACTGTAACCCTAATTCAACCCTAACCCTAACCCTAACCCTAAACCTAACCCTAACCCTAACCCTAACCCTAACCCTAACCCTAACCTCTGGACTATGGTGGTGTCCAGTGAAGGGAACAGCATCTAGGAATTCCAGGCAGGGACCCTCTGACAGTTCCAGGGAGCGGTGTGTGTGAGTGTATTTCTCTGGAAAGACCAAACACGTCTCATATCCTTGGAATGCCAATGCCTGCAGCCTGGAGCTCCTGTGGAACTGGAGCGGTGACCTGGAAGAGCGGTCTGTTCTGCCAGTGCCCTCCCCGGTGCCAGTCCTCACTGCCCGGCCCCCGTCGGAGAACATGTCGTGTGTGCTGAGGCGGGAACGGCAGTCAGTATCTCAAACTAGGATGGAGATGTGAAGGGACTGTGGGGGGAGGTGGCCCACCTGAGCCTGGGTAGGAGCCAGCACATGGGCTCCCTGGGAATAGCTGAGGCATTGCCAAGGGCGGTCGTCTGTATTCAGGGCCTGATGCTGACATGCACACTGTCCCTCTGTACTCCTCCTATCCTCTCAATGCCCCGACCCTTCCATTCATAAAGGTACAGGTGCTCCTCCTGCAAGGCATGGTGGGACAGGGTGCCCAGGGCAGTGTGGTCTGTCCCATTAGCCTCTGGGTTGAGTCTACAGAGAGAGAGACTCAGTCAAAGGGACAAGGCCCACGAGTCCGCAGCTCAGTGATCCTGGAGGGAGGAGAAAGCTTTCAGCACGTGGAGCAGCATCCATGCTCCCATGGAACCACTTGAGAGATTAAAATAAATAATAATAATCCACTTTCCCTCCCTAACCCCCAAGCTCCCAGCTTTATAGGTGGGTTCAATTTAAATCTGTGGACAGATGATAAAGTATTATTTTTATATGTAGAGAGAGCTTTATGTTTATCGTCCATCTATATTTCCCTTAATAGTCCACTAGAGGCCCGGTGCACGAAATTCGTGCCTGGTGAGGGTCCCACAGCCCAGCCTGCACCCTCTCCAATCTGGGACCCCTTGGGGGATGTCTGACTGCCGGTTTAGACCCAATCAGACATCCCTCTTGCAATCCTGGACTGCTGGCTCCTAAATGCTCACCTGCCTGCCTGACTGCCTGATAACCCCTAACCGCCGATGCCCCTAACTGCTACCCTGCTGGCCTGATCGCCCCTTAACTGCCCTCCCCTGCTGGCCTGATCGCCCCCTAACTGCCCTCCTCTGCCTGCCTGATCGCCCCCTAACTGCCCTCCCCTGCCTGCGTGATCGCCCCCTAACTGCCCTCCCCTGCCTGTCTGATCGCCCCTCTAACTGCCCTCCCCTTCCAGCGTGATCGCCCCCTAACTGCCCTCCCCTGCCAGCCTGATCTCCCCCTAACTGCCCTCCCTTGCCAGCCTGATCGCTCCCTAACAGCCCTCCCCTGCCGGCCTGATCGCCCCCTAGGTGCCCTCCCCTGACGGCCTGATCACCCCCTAACTGCTCTCCCCTGCCAACCTGATCGCCCCTAACCACCTCTGCCTTGGCCCCTGCCACGGTGGCTTTGTCCAGAAGGATGTCCGGAAGATGCCCAGTCTAATAAGCATATTACCCTTTTATTAGTATAGATTTGCAGGCCACTCTGTATTTATGGCTGTTTTAAAACACACCCTTACAGCTAGTAAACTGGCCTTCCAGTCAGAACGCCCAGGCCAGCGCTGCACAGAGGGTGTGACCAGTGAGGGTCATAGCTGCCGCACTCTGCGACGCTGGGTGTGCAGACACCTTTCGGCAGTCTCCCAGGCTGGCAGGTCTGGGCAGACTGTCTACCTGAGAGAATGATGTGCATCTTATGAGTCCTCGAGAGGCATTCTGAGTCTCAATCTTACAAGTCCATCTTTGTTCAGCAATTGGAAAGGATAATAAAGTAGCCTTCTATGTTCGCTGAGCAGGTAGGCCAGCACGCCGGCAGCTCTCGGGTGTGTCAAGTGCAATGAAAATCCCTCATGTCTAAAGGCATTTAAAGTGCTCCCTCCTGCTTCACGCCCCTGAGGATGGTGCGGCTGCTCAGAGGTCAGTCCGGACAGTGCAGTAAGGAGGGAAAGCAGGCTTCTCACGTCAGTAGGACACAGCATGGCTCTCACTTTTGTTTCAGTCCAACTGCTGTGCGGACGGAAGCCGTTCAATATAACCCATGACAGTTTTAGGCTTATCATTTTAATAGGAAGATGAATTCCCTGCCAATATACATAAGTTAAAGTAATAGCCACTTGTACAATCATTTCGGTTAAAAGAAATAAGTTTAAAGCAGTAAGCAGATTAGTTGAAACTCAAAGCATTCATTTGAAACTTCGTTATTTTGAGAAGTGTGTGGGAAATGTAATATGGGATAAAAAATTAAGGCAGCTGAAATCTTAGATTTTTTAAAACGCACTCCTCTTGAGTTTACCATGCTATAACTGGGCAGGTTCAAACCCGAGACCAGATGGGAATTTGTTAAAAAGGGGGTCATGTGTAACATAAGTCAATACACATTTGGGACTGACCTATGACCTCAAGCGCAGAGGTGAACTTTGATGAGCACGACTCAGAGGGTCAGACACAGCATCCGCTAGGGGGCAATCAGGCAGGCAGGGGAGGGAAGTTAGGGGGGCGATCAGGCAGGCAGGGGAGGGCAGTTAGGGGGGCGATCAGGCAGGCAGGGGAGGGCAGTTAGGGGGGCGATCAGGCAGGCAGGGGAGGGCAGTTAGGGGGGCGATCAGGCAGGCAGGGGAGGGCAGTTAGGGGGGCGATCAGGCAGGCAGGGGAGGGCAGTTAGGGGGGCGATCAGGCAGGCAGGGGAGGGCAGTTAGGGGGGCGATCAGGCAGGCAGGGGAGGGCAGTTAGGGGGCGATCAGGCAGGCAGGGGAGGGCAGTTAGGGGGCAATCACTAGCAAGGCTGGGCAACAAGAAGAGCCTGGGTCCATCGGGCAGAACAAAGGGCAACCACAGGCCATTTCCAGAGCACAGTGTCCTGGGGACGGCGGCTCAGAGGGAACCTGAGCCTCGTCTCCTGCTAGAGGAGACAGTGGGCCAAGCAGGTGACCCAGGAGCCTGTGCGTGGAGGGGGTTTCAGGTGGAAGCCCCGTGTGGAGTGAGGCCAGTGAGGCAGGGACCTGGGCTGTCTCATCCATGAGCCACAAAAACCTGCTTCTCACCCACCGAGTCCTGGCTCTCGAAGGGCCTGATGGGAATTCAGCTCTGGGCACAGTTCTTGGTGATGGGAACTGAAGAGTGACTAGAACAGGAGAACCTTGGTGACGGGAACTGAAGGGTGACGGGAACAGGAGAACCTTGGTGACGGGAACTGAAGGGTGACGAGAACAGGAGAACCTTGGTGACGGGAACTGAAGGGTGACGGGAACAGGAGAACCTTGGTGACGGGAACTGAAGGGTGACGGGAACAGGAGAACCTTGATGACGGGAACTGAAGGGTGACGAGAACAGGAGAACCTTGGTGATGGGAACTGAAGGGTGACAAGAACAGGAGAACCTTGGTGACGGGAACTGAAGGGTGACGGGAACAGGAGAACCTTGATGACGGGAACTGAAGGGTGACGGGAACAGGAGAACCTTGGTGACGGGAACTGAAGGGTGATGAGAACAGGGGAACCTTGGTGACAGGAACTGAAGGGTGACGGGAACAGGAGAACATTGGTGACGGGAACTGAAGGGTGACGGGAACAGGAGAACCTTGGTGACGGGAACTGAAGGGTGACGGGAATAGGAGAACCTTGATGATGGGAACTGAAGGGTGACGGGAACAGGAGAACCTTGATGACGGGAACTGAAGGGTGACGGGAACAGGAGAACCTTGGTGACGGGAACTGAAGGGTGACGAGAACAGGAGAACCTTGGTGACGGGAACTGAAGGGTGACGAGAACAGGAGAACCTTGATGACGGGAACTGAAGGGTGACAAGAACAGGAGAACCTTGGTGACAGGAACTGAAGGGTGACGAGAACAGGAGAACCTTGGTGAAGGGAACTGAAGGGTGACAAGAACAGGAGAACCTTGGTGACAGGAACTGAAGGGTGATGGGAACAGGAGAACCTTGGTGATGGGAACTGAAGGGTGATGAGAACAGGAGAACCTTGGTGATGGGAACTGAAGGGTGATGGGAACAGGAGAACCTTGGTGATGGGAACTGAAGGGTGATGAGAACAGGAGAACCTTGGTGATGGGAACTGAAGGGTGATGGGAACAGGAGAACCTTGGTGACGGGAACTGAAGGGTGACGGGAACAGGAGAACCTTGGTGACGGGAACTGAAGGGTGACGGGAATAGGAGAACCTTGATGATGGGAACTGAAGGGTGACGGGAACAGGAGAACCTTGGTGACGGGAACTGAAGGGTGACAAGAACAGGAGAACCTTGGTGACGGGAACTGAAGGGTGACGAGAACAGGAGAACCTTGGTGACGGGAACTGAAGGGTGACGGGAACAGGAGAACCTTGGTGACGGGAACTGAAGGGTGACTAGAACAGGAGAACCTTGGTGACGGGAACTGAAGGGTGACGGGAACAGGAGAACCTTGGTGACGGGAACTGAAGGGTGACGGGAACAGGAGAACCTTGGTGATGGGAACTGAAGGGTGACGGGAACAGGAGAACCTTGGTGACGGGAACTGAAGGGTGACAAGAACAGGAGAACCTTGGTGACGGGAACTGAAGGGTGACGAGAACAGGAGAACCTTGGTGACGGGAACTGAAGGGTGACGGGAACAGGAGAACCTTGGTGATGGGAACTGAAGAGTGACTAGAACAGGAGAACCTTGGTGACGGGAACTGAAGGGTGACGGGAACAGGAGAACCTTGGTGACGGGAACTGAAGGGTGACGAGAACAGGGGAACCTTGGTGACAGGAACTGAAGGGTGACGAGAACAGGAGAACCTTGGTGACGGGAACTGAAGGGTGATGAGAACAGGGGAACCTTGGTGACAGGAACTGAAGGGTGACGAGAACAGGAGCACCTACTTGGAGAAGTTCTGTCGTAAAAACTCCTTTCTTTAGTATGTGAGTGCGCCCCAAATGTCTTACGCTTCCTGCCTATATTATTCATAAATATATGAAGAGTAAAATAAAATTAATATTATGTGAAGGAATCAAAATTGTCTTAGACATAATCAATACAAATGTGATATGGAAGATAACAACACTAAACACGTATGATTAATTCAACTGAAATGAGATCTATTTTTTAAAAAAAACTAAAATATCCTATATAATAAAGAGGTAATATGCAAATGGTCATCATGCTGTGATGCATAAGGACCGATGAGCAGGAGGGCGGGGCAGTGAGCTACAAGTGGTGGAGAGCTACAGGAGGGTGGGGCAGAGAGCTATGAGCAGCGGTGGGCGGGGCGGCCAGCTGAGGCAAGCAGCAGCGAGCTACTAGTACAATATAATATTCTACGTAGAGTGAAAGCAATGAATATATAGAAAATATATTCCATAAAAATGTTAGGAGGCACTCTAACAATTTAATAAAATATTAAAATGCAGCAGTTAAAATCAGAATTCTAAGTAAAAATATTAGTACAATTCATATACACATATAACCAAAATATTACCACAGAAATGTCATTAATAAAAAGAATGTGGTTATTAAAAGTAAGATTTACATGATTGAAGAACTCTCCATTTTCTACTGGGAGCTTCCGGGCTCAAGTAGATCCCACAGCTCATGTCCCCCAGGGCGGAGCGCAGGCAGGTGCTCGTCTGCAAGAGGCTCTGCGTTCATAACCGGGCCTGGCCTGGGTTCGGCCGGTGAGCGACGACGGCTGCGTGTGCAGGAGACCTGCGCCCTGTCTCGTACGAGGCAGCCAGGCCGGGCGGGGGGCACACCGCAGGCGGCAAGGTGGTGGGCGAGATCCCGTGCTGCTCAACGCCCCACGACATGGAGGAGCTGTCACCTCCGTCTCTAAGCGGGACCGTGAGCCTCAGCGGATGGCAGCAGTGAGCCTCAGCCTTGGTCTAAAGTCATCTGCGAGAGGAAGTAAACGGTCTGTGGACAGCATCCCGGTGGCAACCTGCCCTCCCAACAGTGGCTCAGCCGGGCAGCCAGCAGAGGGGGAAGTAGAAACAAGAATGCGAGATTCAGCCCACAGTGCAGTGGGCGGAGAGGGGGTATCGGGGAATTCAAATTCAACCTATTTGATAGAATAATAATGAAACGGCAAGAAAGAGCAACCTTTAGAGAGAGAACTGTGAGGTTACGCACAAGGGGAGGCGAACCCACGCTACCAGGCAGGCCGACGCGGTCTGCCCAAGGGGCAAGGACGGGGCAGGTGCACATGGGGAAAGTCTGGGCAAAAGGGTGGTGTTCCCTATTAAGTAACGACCATGCCCAGGACACACAGAGCCCTTGGTGAACCCAGTGCAGGGGTCACTAGAAACACAGGGGATCTGGAAGGGCGTGGCGAAGACTTCTCGACTGTTCCAGCGATTTGGAGAGAGGACACACACATGACCACCAGCAAGCCTTGCAGAAGGAAACACTGTTTATTGACGCTCCTTCCCGCCTCCAGATCCTCAATGACGGGTCTAGCTCGATACAGACTGTGTGGAGGTCATTCTTCCCCAGATGGTACAGAATGGAGAGTGACTTCTGAATTAACTCTATTCCTTAAGCCATACTAACCCCTTCCATAGGTATATTCCCTGCAACGGTGGAAAATAAATATACCGAATTTGAGAATTTTAACATACAAAAATGTTATAAGAACTTACTATTTGTCTACTAGTTTTACAGTTCCTGGAATACTATGTACTTTGCATAGGTTGAGTTAACTCCATCTCCAGACACAACATTATTTTCACATGAATTTCCATAGTTTGTTGTCTAGAGAGCCAGTTGTTCAGGAAATTTAGAAAACTCTGAGTATAACAGCATTAGAACAAACAGTAAAGCAGATGGATCCGCTACAAAGAGGAAGTTGAAGTTGAAGTACTGATAGAACTCTGGAGATACTTTGTGGAACTCTGAGGGTCAGAGATGTCTACTGATAGGAGAAATCGTCTAAGTCTGAAACCATCTGTCACTATACATTCCCTAAATGGTAAAACCAACTAAAAACCAAAGTTTGTTTTACTTAAATATTTAACAAAAATTTATTGCAAGATATATTTTTCACCGAATTTACAGTTTCAAGGAACATGGTACAAAACATAGTGCCATCAGCTCTGTCTAAACATTAAGTAGGTGCAAATACACAAAGATTAAAAAAAAAAAGAGCATACTTTACAACATACATTACAGTCCTATAAATATATTTTATGTACATTATACATACTCTTAAGACATCGACTTAATATACAGCATATATTGTGTTGATTTTGAAACGATTCAGTGCCTTGATACTAATATTCTATATCAGAAACTAGGAATTCATTTGCATCCTTAGACTTACAGGAGCTGCGTTCCTATCAGCGAGGCATGGTGTGGCTGGCTTCTCACCTTTCAAGGGGCAACACCCCCTTGGGTGAGCACCCACGCACACAGCCACCGTGTTCATTGATCTCTTTCCCTTTGACGGTGTGGCTAGAAGAGGGGCTGGAGTGGGATGACTGCGGGGTGGGGGGCGAGCAGGGAGGGGAAGAGGGCGTGGGGCAGAGCGGGGAAGGCCAAGGGGCTGGGATGAAGGACTGAGGCTGGAATGATGGGCATCGGAGGGGGCGCGACTAACGTGGGCGGGTTCCCGGGACAGAGCCTGGCGCCCAGGGGTCCTCTGGAGATGGGAGTTTGAGGTAAGGATGTCCCGGTGAGGGGGGGGCCCTGGGGCAGGAACCGTTGGTGCGGCTGGAGCACTTTCCAGGTCCCCGCCTGGTGGTGCAGGACGGCGTGGTGGATGGTGGTGACAGAGGTAGAGCGTAAGGGCGGCTGCAGAGGCACGCTGGGCGGGGCCAGGGCAGCGGCGGGGAAGGCCAGCTTGACCTTGTGGGCCAGCAGGCCCGGCTGGAGGATGTGCTGGTAGACCTCGCAGGGGAGAGCTTTGCATTTGTCAGGGGTTTCTATTGGGATCAGCAAGGCCTGTTCGGGCAGAGCCAACGGAGCCAGGATTTGCTCCGTGGTGACCAAGGCGTGGCCGCTGACCTGTGCTTCTTTGAAGGGCAGCGGTGGGTGAGCGTGAAGAATTCCTGACGGGAGACGCAGCCACGCGGGGGAGGCCTCGGCCGCGGCCGCCTTGCCCTGGGGGAGGGCCTCGGCCAGCTCGTAGTGGCCGAGGAGCGACTTGGGCGGGGGCTGCTGGAAGGTCTGGTCCACAGGAGGCACCTCGGGAGGCACCTGCTTTTCCCTGATACGAGCGGTCGGGCTTCTGTCCTGGCGCCCCAGCAGGCCGCCGGCCACTGCCTCCTCTGCTGGGGCGCCAGCTGCGGAGACAGAGGTGGGCTCAGCGGAGACCTCGGGCCTCGAGCCAGAGGTGGCCTCGGTGACCCAACGCTCAGCTCCCCCGTCGCTTCCAGAAGGCAGGGGGCTGCTGGGGCGGGAAGTCGGCGTGGCTTTTACTGGGTCTGTTTGCTCCGAGTTCCTGTCGACATTTGCCATGTCTTGTGGGCTTAGTTCCTCTTTTTTGTCTGCGCTCATCGACCCGCCCGGGGGGCCTACGGAAGCGGCCGCTTTCCCGGGAGGGTCTGCACGCTCCCTGCGCTCCAGGGCTCCACGTCTGGGGCGGAACCGGCCTCTTTTCCTCCTCCGTCTCCTTCTAGGCGTGACCGGCACAGGCGCTCGGGGTGGCGCCCCAAACCCTCCCGGTAAAGCATGCGGTGGGTTTAGACTTTCGTCCGACGAGTGCGAAGAGGAGTGTGGTCTTCGTTTTCGATGACATCTTTCGGGTTCGCTGACCAGAGAATGATAGCCCCGCTTGACGGCCTGATTCGGGGGCACGCAGTCCGTGCGCTTTGAAAGAAAGACGCACCCGTGACCCTGACCACAGCTGGGCACTGCGGCTTTGCAACTGCAGGACGTTCTGGCGTGTGTTAAACTACGTTCCCCAGAATGCATCGCTGTGGGACTGGACTGTCCATTTAAAACAGTCGAGTTCTCTGTACAGTGATTTTGAGAACTGATGGCGTCATTGTGACTGTGTTCAGCGTTCCACGTTTTACACGTTTCTGTTTCTCTGTTTTCACGCGAGAACAGAAATGCTGAGGTGGGCTCTTGATCAGGGAGCTGATGTGCGTCTAGCGGTGGCTCTACAGCTAAATCCCGCTTTTCTGAAACCGTTCCCAGCGGGTGTTTCCTCGTTGTGTCGGCGCAACTGTTCCCTGTCTCCATCCTGAAGGGGGTTACTGGTTCTTCGGCGTGGTCCCCCCGATGGTGGTGACACAACTTCCTTCGTTTCTTCTTTCTCCGACTTTTATGGAACCGGTGTTCATGCGTATCTTTCAACCTCGTTTTGTGGCCTTCCTCGTGAGTATTCTGTTTGACTTGCTTTTGAATAAAATGGTACCTTTTTGTTTTTCTGCTCCTACAGGAACTATGTTTGTACCTCTGATCTACAGTCTCATTTTTTCCAGCATCACAACTATCGGAGGGCGACTCTTCAGCGGAAAGAGGAGGGACGGGGGCGGATTCGTTTCTGCTTCCCCCACCGTCATCATCCGTGGGGCCTGTGACGGCGCTGCCCTGGACCGCCCAAACCTGCCTCCTGCAGACGTCCCCCCGCTTCTGCTGGGAACAAAGGCCACTGAAGGGCGGTTTGCTTTTCTCTAGATGGTTGCTGACTTTCGTGGACTTAAAGTCAAAACAGAGAGGGTTGCAGCTGTAGGAAACCGGTGGCTGAGCAGCTGTGTAGACTAGCATTTCCGATGGCCACTGCAGAACGGTGGACCCGTCTTTGTTGAGCACGGGAACGAACGGCTCGCAGGGTCTTCTAGAGAAATCTGGAGTTTCACGTGAAGTTACAGCATCCTCTTCAGAGATGGAAGGGGCCGACCTCTCCGGACCCTGGGGTTCCGTCTCAGCCTCGATGGTGGGTGCATCACCGTCCTTCGCCCGTTCCGCTGGGCTGGCTGGCAAAGCCGGGCCGTCAGCAGCCCTGCCGAGAGCTGCGCCCCTACTTCCCAGCGACTCGGAACCGGCACAGCTCTCCGACGTGTCTTCATTCCTCACAGCCTCTTCCGGGCGTGCTGGGTCTGCCGATGCCACCGGATTTTGACAATGACCTGCCTCCGGAGACAAAGGGAGTTGAAACTGGCGAGAGGAAGGCAATAAAAATGGGTCTTTTGCACAAGCAGCTTCTTTCGTCTCCTGCGTCGGAGCCGTTTCATTGCAGCTGCACATCCCCTCGGGCGGACGGAGGGAGCTGGCCTTCTCCTCGGGACTCCAGAGCTCGTCTGTCGGCGAAGGCCGCTGAAGGTGACAAGGACCGGGGACGAACCGCCTTCGCCTGCTCAGCCCTCGGGCCAGGGAGGCGTCGTCGCCGCCCTCAGAGAAGGCTGCGGCCGAGCACTCCAGCCGCACGGAGGCTTTCTTGGGAAACGCGAAGGAAAAGCCGGTCTTGTGTCTGTGGGCGCCCTGGGCTTGCTCGCCCAGCTGGCGAGTCTGCGCACAAGGATGGGCACTTCCCGGGTCTGCGGCTCCGGCCGTCCCCTCACACGCGCGCTCTTCACCGGGAATCCAACCACACCTGACATCCTCCCGGCGGGGCACCGAATCCACAACACGTCCCTGCGAGATGCCGTGGCGAGTTTCTCCCACAGTCACCGTCGTGGACTTGAACATGGGACCACTCCCGGGAGCTCTACAAAAGGTAGCAGACGTGACCACATTAGAGGGGGCGCGTTCGGGAAAATGCTCAAGCGCATCCCCCTGGGAAACGTCTGTGACATTTCCCCAGCGCCCCGAATCTCTGCAGGAATGACCGCCCCGGGGTTCAGGCGGCTGCCACGGTGCAGCTGCTGCCTGGGTCACCGTGTGGGCGACCGCGGCGGCAGGCGGGAAGCTGGTTGTACAGCTGTTTACAGCAAAGGCAGGGTCGCCGCGTGCTCTCAGCCAGTGCTCTTGACCAAGATTGTGTACCCCTGTCATCTCTTCAGTGACACTGCGAAGTACTGTAGAATTTTCTAAAATAAAATTACTTTTAACTCACAAATATTTAACATCAGTAATACTATATGGAGATTAGGAAGGGAATTAAAGAAAAACCCTCCATCATATATTTTTATTGATTTCAGAGAGGAAGGGAGAGGGGGAGAGAGAGAGAAACATCAGGGATGAGAGACAATCATTGATTGGCTGCCTCCTGCACGCCCCCCACTGGGGATCGAACCTGCAGCCTGGAATGTGCGCTGACCAGGAATGGAACCGAGACCTCCTGGTTCATAGGTCAACGCTCAACCACTGAGCCATGCTGGCCGGCCGGGCAAAATAGGCCTTTCTTTCCCTGTGCTGTGACAGTTTATGAGAAGTACCTGGTCATTGAACCCTGAGGGAACCACGGAAACCTGAGTCTCATTCTGATACAGAATAAATAGATGTCTCCCTAATGTCGATGTCCCGCTCCCTTTCTTTGTCATTCCATTACAGAAGGGGCCACCTCTCCTGCACACTCACCGCGCGCCTTCCTTCCTCAGCTCGGCCAGCCTGTGCAGGCGCTGGAGGGCCTTCGCCTGCTTCCTCTCATCCTTCCTGGATTTAGAGGCCACGTTTCGGGCAAATTCCCTTTGTTTCAGTTCTTTGAGTCTCTGTTGAAAAAGCAGGGGGAGATGAATAGTGTGTGGGTCTACGGCAATGTTCAAGGTGCTATCGTTTTTATTGTTGAACTTTCCCGATACGTCACTTTGTTTAACCTCGTTTAAGGAAAACACAACGTTTGTGACAACCCACTTCAAACATAATATGTCCTCACCCTTTTGGCTTGAGAAAATGCCAAAACATACTATTACCTCATATGAAAAGATCTACCTAAGCCGGAGGCGAGAGGAATTGAAAACTTGTGTTACCGAAAACCGGAGAAGAACCAAGCAACGCTTAGAGAGATGGAGTTACATTTATTACGTGCGGGCTCAGAGGAAAATGTCTCTCAAATTCTGGGCCTCAACATGGAGGAACTTTCCCTATTTATATGTTTTTACCTTCTTTGTCTCCCAAATATGGGGTGTTTCCGGCCTCCTTTGCAAGTTCTTAAAGAGCCCTTATGTGCTGGGGCTTTGAGACCTCAACCAAAGGCCTGGCCTGGTGCCAGCACTGATAACTCCGTCCGGGGAAGGTTTAATGGCCTCTCTGAGGTGGGAGTAGTCTTATTTTCCTTATTATTTAAGCAAGCAAGCATCTACAGAAGCCAAATTGCAGGGTTAAAATGTCAAACAGCAGTTTTTATATCAGATGGCTGCTTCACTTGCATTGCTGCTCCTTGGCCGTTTCCTGCCAAGGTTTCTCTGCCTGATTCAGACACGCGGTGGGAATCCTGCAAACCCCTAATTTTCAAACAAAATTAGCTCGTGAACCTCAGTTATACATAACATAGGCATCTGGCAGTTTTCATATGTTCTAAGAAGAGTAAATGCCTTACATTAGTCCATAAGATAAATGGCCTTTACTAAGGGCATTTAAAACAATCCCTCCTCTCAAATATTAGGTATATTTCCCAAATAATTCTAGATATGAGAATACAATTAGTAGTGTTTTGTGTAAACTCTTTTCACACTAGGTGTATTTCTCATCTGTATTAATGGGCTCATTTTGGGGGTTTAAGGCTAGAAAAGGAGTATGCCAACTGGAACAGAATCGATAAACAGCATGTGGCCGTATTTAAGAGACACCAAAGTGATCCATGTCCCGAATATCGCACTACCGTCTTTCCCCGTCGCGTGTATCGTTACTAAAAATGATGAAGGTACTGTATCTCCTCCTCATGAAGCTCACGTCATTATCCAATTGTGAGCCTTAGAGTAAGGCTCTAAGAGAATAAAACATATACTAATCACATTCGGAAGTGATGGAACAAAGTTTTAATAAATGCCTTATACATATACGCTGATGTGTGCCAAGGCTTAGGACAATGCTTGGTGTATAAAATGATGGCTTAATAAATATTTGTTGATTTATATGTGAATCCTTTTAGATCCTTCAAATTAGAAATTTTCCTCCCTCAAAAATTAAAGTAATACTAATGAAATAATATTAGACTCCTGGGAATCCTGAATTGTATCTGCTTAATTCCACCTGCATAGTATCATAGCTTAAGCTTCAAGTAAACTTTAAGATTTATTTTTATTTTAAAAAATATATATTTTATTGATTTTTTACAAAGAGGAAGGGAGAGGGATAGAGAGCTAGAAACATCGGTGAGAGAGAAACATCGATCAGCCGCCTCCTGCACACCCCCCACTGGGGATGTGCCCACAACCAAGGTACGTGCCCTTGATCGGAATCGAACCTGGGACCCTTCAGTCCGCAGGACAATGCTCTATCCTCTGAGCCAAACCAGTTTCGGCGAAAACTTTAAGATTTAATTGATGGGGTTTCTATAAGATGTGTATAATTATTTAAAATAATTATTTAAAAACAAAGTGTTCTCTTGATTGCAGTCTTTCTATCTGTACACACAATTCCATCAACTCAGCGACAGCCTTCCTGATAAAGTGAAGAAGCTTGCCTCGTATTTAGGGAATATCCAGCAATTGAGCTTTTAGGCCTGCCCAAACACATTGTTTAGTTTTAGGCTAGCATTTATCAGTCTTTGTATCCTTTCTTGTATTTTTTCTGCAGCAAAAATGAAGTCCTACATCATATTTTATATCTGGGAGAGTAATTTTGAAAAGTAAATAGTAGAAACCAAGTAAATTCTTTAGAGAGTGCCAAACAGAAAGAAAACTTAAGTTCCACACAAATAAATATACAAGATAATAGCTGCGAGGCTTCATGGAAATGTCAACGCTATTTCTAAAGCTTCCGCAACCATTTATTGAGAATCACTCAGAAGAAATCCTTAGTGATAAATGTCAAGTCAGAACGGCAGTCAGCAAGAATTAGAAAATTAGAATGTTGAAAGGAGTTAGGAGGAGGATGTGGTGTAGCTACTGTATCACAAATCACATTATAATGCACACTGGCATATCATTCAATAGCTCTGCATGTAGAGAAAGGAAAAACCTAAAGAATCAATAACCTCTGGTCATGATGCCATCTCAGAAGGCCCACTCCACTTTCCCGCTGACTTCCGTCTACTGATCTTTAGAGCACCAAATGCCACAGGGCAACACAGGTCATCCACCTCAAACACGGTCTCAGGAAGTCCACGGTGTCGGAAAGTTATGATGACCCTGCCTGTAGATGAGCCTCGCAAAGGTTTAATCAGCGTAAGGAGAGGGAGAGAGAGACAGGGAGAGAGGCACTGACTCATTAGTTTGTGCTTAAACTTTTAGGTAAAGTACATTGCTTTACAACTGCAAACCAGAATTTCACAAACATTCTTATGCCTATGTTTTGTACATCTATTTATATCCCAAAGGTAGGTGGTTCCTACAAACAGAACTATTGGAATAAAAGTTACACACGTGCACTTTTTTAGGTTTTCCACAATGCTGTTTATAACTTTACACCATTTTAAACGCTTCCCAGCAGTATATGAGTACACTAGAGGCACGGTGCACAGAGTCGTGCACCCGTGGGGTCCCTTGGCCTGGCCTGCGGGGATCGGGCCAAATCTGGCTCTCCGACATCCCCAAGGGGTCCCAGATGGTGAGAAGGCACAGGCCAGGCCAAGAGACCCCACCGGTGCACAACTGGGGCCAGGGAGGGACTGCGGGAGGGCTCCAGGGCATGTATGGCCTGTCTCGCCCAGTCCCGATCAGCCAGACCCCAGCAGCAAGCTAACCTACCGGTCAGAGCATCTACCCCCTGGTGGTCAGTGTGCGTCATAGCGACTGGTCGAATGGTCAATTGGTCGGACACTTAGCATATTAGGCTTTTATTGAATAGGATATCATATCCAATGTTGGGTAGCATCACTGTTACTATATTTAATTGATAGTCAGTAAGTGATGTATCCCCTGACCAGTGTGGTTCAGTGGTTGAGCATCAACCTATGAACCAGGAGGTCATGGTTCCATTCCCGGTCAGGGCCCATGCCCAGGTTGTACGCTCAATCGTCAGTGTGGGGCGTGCAGGAGGCAGCCGATCAATGATTGTCTCTCATCACTGATGTTTCTATCACTCACTCCTTCTCCCTTCCTCTCTGAAATCAACCAATAAAAATATGTTAACAAAGTAAGTGATGTATAATGAATACTTTGCCTATAATTCATGTGTTTAACAAGATGGAATATTTTATATACATATTAGCCATCTGTAATTATTTAGAACTGCTGTTGTTCGATAGAATTTATTAAGCAATATTATATACATTACTTTTATTGAAAAAGGATCACATGAGCAGCCACGGCTAGCTTTATTTCCTTATTTAGAGAAGACAAAGCTGAAGCCAAGGACATTACAGAGACGTGTCCTGAGTCACACGCGAGTGGGAGAACAGGCTGGGCCCTTCCTCACGGTCTCAGCAACACGGACCTTCACTCACCAGGGGCGACCCGCTGAGTGCCATCTGCCGGCAGCAGAGACACCCCAGCCCCACCCGGCACCGTTAGCGAGGGCGTCTGCCAGGCGCCCGGAGGCAGGCGATGGCACTGGGCAGCTTCCTTCCTGAACAGGGCAGCGTTTTGTTCCTCCAGGAATGGACATCAACTCTGGATACAGACTTGCCTTCCCTCCATGCGATGCTTCTGTCAAAACCGCAATCCAGAAGCGTGCAGATGGCATGCCTTACCCGTCGTCAGGGTGTCCCGCACGCACCGACTGCGCTGACCCAAGGGTGGGCGGTCTGGCTGTGACGTGTGTGAACACTGCCAATTGCCTTCCCTGAACACACCCCTCTACTTCATTAACAGAATTCGAATATCCGGGGAGAGAAAGGTACTCACTAAAATAATAAAGACCTCAGCCTCCTTTGTAAGAGTGGCCATGTGACCGTTTTCACTAGCTGAATTATAAGCCAATATTGCTGAGGCGGATATCCCTAAAAAAACAAAGTCAAGTCTCAGAAGAGAAATTCCCTTGCTGTTTCTTTAACCAGGTTTCTTTCCTACCGATGTGCAATGGTGAGACCTAGGTGGGCAGCAGCCAGCTTTCACCTGCGAGGCTGCTGTCTAACAGAGAAGGCCTGGATGTTAAGGGTAACAGAGGAAAACAAACAAACTCCTTATAGCATCAACTAGAGACCCGTGCAGAAATTCGTGCACAGGTAGGGTCCCTAGGCCTGGCCAGCGATCAGGGCCGATTGGGGCCTTCCGACCTTCCTTCATTCCACGCCGCCCCCTGGTGGTCAGCACGTGTCATAGCGAGCGATCCAACTCCGGGTCTCCCGAGGGGACAATTTGCCTATTAGCCTTTTATGTAGATAGACTGGGCTCCTGCATCAGAAGCGCCTCGTGCACTGTAAGGGCCCATGGATGCTTGTCAGACTGCATCGGCACAGGAGGGCGTGATGAACTTCCCTATGCAATAGAAGACTTCACACAACTGAGAACAGAAATCTCAGCACGATCCCTGGCAGTTCAGGGAAAGCGATGGAAGCTCGAGTACAAGAACAGTGACACTTGCTTCATCCTAGGACTGACTACCTATGTCACTTGGGAGAAAACAATAAAACGTAAGCCAGCTGTACTTGAGTTTTCCCTTACTGGCACTGACTATAATCCTAACTTGTAGACCCACTTAGGAGATGTGGGACTGGATGACTCACTTCATAGTCTTAGACCACTTTCTCCTCCTTCGAAGTCTCTGATGATCCCTAAGTTCCTACTAATTTCACATTTTTAGTTCAATGTTTCTATTGCCATCTTCTGGGATGGAATTGGTCGGTACTGAATAAAATATGATTAGAGCAATAAGAATGGCCTTGTTAAGTGTTTTTCCTACTACAAGTAAATTCATTATTCTTTTGAATGGTTCCAATACCTCCGTTTCTAGTTATATGCTTCTTAGTAAGTTAATATATTACCCACTATTACTGTTTGAACAGGCTTAAAATTTCCCTTGAATTCCCAAGAGTTGCTTCTATCAAGAACTATTTTCAATGGCTTTTGAAAAAAATCTAAGTATGCTTTCTATCTTGCAGAGAAGTAATATCCTCAAAGAATTACAACTCAATCACCAACTCTATTTCCCGAATCAATTTAGCCTTCTTGGAAGACAGCATTCAGCGAGTGCTTTAGAATGTCAGCAAATGTATTCCTTCAGAGGAGGTTAAGGTATGCGAGTGAATGGATCACACTTACCGTGTAATTTCCTTCTAGCCATTATTTAATCAATGCTATTCTGCTGAGTGAACGAGTGGAGGGCTCTCTCTACGTTTCTTTTCCCATTACCATCGCGGATGTGCAGCCTTCCGACTTCTCTCCTGGCAGCTTTAAAGGAATCTAATCTCTTAATGCATATCAGACCCGAACACTCTCTCTCCCCGCGACCGCTCCTTCTTTAAATTCCATTAACGCGAGTTTCTCTTTGTGGACAGAAATCGCATACTAGTTCGAACAGGAACGTATCTGCAGGCTGTTATGTCTAGAACGGACCTCTCGGCCACTCGGTTCGTTTCCTCAGTGCTGAGTCAGAGCCCCTCGTGCGCTGTCAGGGCCAGGAACGCTCCTCGGCGTGAATCGGCACAGGAGGGCGGTGATGAACTTTCTCACGCGATAGAAGACTTCACACATTTGCTCACAGAAATCTCAGTACGATCTCTGGGAGCACAGGGGAAGCCATGCAAGCTCCAGTATAAGAACGCGGACACTTGTATTTTTAAAAAATACAAAAACCACCTGAGTGGCCAGGAAAGGAAGAACAGTTAAGAATTATGATTCAGTTTCGTAAGGAAATACTAACGTGGCTGCGACCAATAATGCTAACAGTTGTAAAATATGAGAAATATTGTTGTATTATGATAGTGATTTAAAAAATAGCATGCTGATAATTTTACATCATCAATTATATCACCATCTATAGCAATAAATGCACAAATACATCCATTGATGTATTATCAAGTATATCTGTATCTATAGAAAAAAATGCTAGAAGATACACAAAATGTGATATTTCTTTTTGTCAGGTAAATCAGAAGAATTGTACTTTTATTTTCCACTATATGGTATTTTTCCATTTTTCATTACTGGTATGTTTCTTTAAGGATTATTCTGGCATCAGAAGAGATGTACTTCTGTGGTGAATGCATACGTCATCCGATGGCAATGAGGACCAACCTCATGACCCTCGGGATCTCCACCTCCTTTCCTGGCCTCATAGTCTAACAGAGACATACACGTCTGCTGTGGGCCGCACCAGACTCCGAGGTTACAATTCTTTTTTTTTTTTTTTTTTTTAACAAATGTATTTTTATTGATCTCAGAGAGGAAGGAGGAAGGGAGAGGGAGAGAGAGAGAGAAACATCAATGATGAGAGAGAGTCACTGATCATCTGCCTCCTGCACGTCCCACACTGGGGATCGAGCCCGCCACCCAGGCATGTGCCCTTGACCGGGAATTGAACCGTGCCCTCCTGGTTCACAGGTCGACGCTCAACCACTGAGCCATGTCGGCCGAGCAATTCTGTCTAATCATTCTATATGAGAGAAGCACTTAGAACATACGGAACTGAAAATTAAATTCAAATTGATTCGTCATGGGTGAGCAGACAGGCCCTAAGTGTGATGACACTTGCTGATGTAGAATTCGTGAATCTGAGATCCAGGAAGGCCAATACAAGTCACCTGTCCAAACCCTCGTTTGTGATGCAGACCCGGCGCCCTGGGAAGGCGGAGCTGAAAGATAGGGAGAGGAGAGCGGACGGCGGTTCCAGGGAGGCGTGGGGCTGGGGCAGTGACAGGGGTGAAGGGAGTGAGAGGTGCCGAATGGCAGGGACCGAATAGCCCGGGGGTGTGAGGTGCAGCACAGGGAGCGCAGTCTCTCATATTGCGGTGACCACGGACGGGCCAGCTGGGCACGGGGAACATCGAGGGGAACACTATGTAACCACATGCTTGTTAGTCACGGAGCTGTGCACCTAAAACCAATAGAAATAATACTGAAACACACACACACACACACACACACACACACACACACACCGCTTCTGCCACAGCAGATGCTCATGATGGAGCAGCCCCCGGTACTCAAATGCACTCAAACACACATACAAATGCACGTTTACACAGCTTCAAAATGGACGTGTTAAGTGTGCAATTTTAAGTATTTCCAGCTACCACAGCATCATCTCCGGTGATTTAGAAGGTGTGTCTCCCTCTAGGGTCCAATGCCCCTGGGCGTTATAAAAAGTGACCTTCTGGCCCAGCCTGTGTTGCTAAGTGGTGAGTGTTGACCTATGAACCAGGAGGTCACGGTTCTGGTTCTATTCTGGTCAAGGCACCTGCCTGGGTTGTGGGCTCGATTCCCAGTGTGGGGCGTGCAGGAGGCAGCTAGTCAATGATTCTCTCTCATCATTGATGTTTCTCTCTCTCCCTTCCTCTCTGAAATCAATAAAAAACATATAAATTTTATTTAATTTAAAGTGAGCTTCTGGACTTCAGATTCATAGCCTAGATCCTGCCTGATGCCCCCAGCTCACCTCTGGACAGTCTACAGTACCCCAACTTCACTAAAAACGGAACGGGAAAGGTCCTGTGATCACCTCAGCGAGTGTGATCTTGTGGCACCTACGGCTGAATGAAGCGGAGGGTAGCAATAGCTGGTAAGGTATTCTCCAAACACACACACCAAGGCACACACATTTCCAGATACCCAGTTTACACGGTGAAGCATGTGTGTAATAAAATATCTTAGGTTTTTAGGAGGAGGAACAATTTTCTCAGATGTATCAACCTCATTGGGAACAACATTCCAGAATCATTTCATAAAGCAAATGCCAGGAAATGCAGAATGAAATCAGTATTATTTTCTGATGCATTTTAATGTTCAAATCAAGCAATAACGTATGCATATGCGTGCCTTAAGGAAGACAAGGAGTGTTATTTCCACCAAAACATTCCCTTCAACTGGTGTGCCACGGAACTACTACCAGGAAGGAGAAAGGCCAGGCCAGCCCTTCATGTGCTCAACCAGGATGCCTACGAAGGAAGCTAACTCCGTCCCTGCACGGCCTGCCTGAGCGCAGCTGTTGAGATGAGAGAATGAAAGGAACCACAGAAAATATATACATCGGGTTCATAAGCACTTAGGTGATCATTTCTCCCCCCTCTTCTTACTTATGCTCAACAACACTAAACTGACATTCACGGGTGATACTGGTGAGTGATGGCTATAAAGGAACAGATCCTTAACGGGTGATAATTGAGACTGCTAGGCGCCAGCACACCAGGGCGCTGGCCTGCATAGGGGCACTGATAAACGTAAAGGGGATGGGAAAATGCAATCTGCATCAGTAACTGCTGACCTCGTCATGCCTTTGAACTCATGCTTGCAGAGCATTGAAAAAAAATCCGCCTTGGATTTACAATTGATAGGGAAATAAAACAACATCAAAATAAACTAAATTAGGCACCCATTAAGGACTTATTTAACCAATCACCCTGGTTATTTTTAGCATCTCATTTTTTTTCATGATTTATAGTAAATGCTTTATATAAAGAACTAGAAGTAAATTCATTTATATTTGATAAATATCATTAGCCGATTAAAATATTTAAACATTTATACATTTGAATATATTTAACAGATCCCAAGCTGCAGAATACAAGTTTTGAAAATACTTCCAATCACTAAAAGGCAACTGAATAGAATCTCTGTATTAACAGTCTATTTCAGACTTCACATTTGGCGCTTTTCTAAGTCTTTTACTATGTCATTAAATTATCATCCCAGACTGTCTCTAAAAACCGTATAACAAAGGAAAATAAATAGAAAATGTCCTGTCCGCAGAGTGCCCAGGATTCAGACTGTCAGAGGAAAGCCCAGCAGCTCCCGGCCCTCCCTCACCTGCTTGTGCGCGTGGTCGTAGGAATTGATGTGGTTGTCGAACTCCGGGTGCTTGTGGTACTGCTTGTCGCAGAGCTCACAGTAGAAGTTGGCCTTCAGGTCCCCCAGCGCTTTGGCGATGGCGTTCTCCTTCTCCGCATAATCCTGGAAAACACGGTTCCAAAGGAGGAACGGTCAGCTCTCCCCCGAGTTTATTTCCTTCTGCTGGTTGCCAACTAGCTGAGAAGAGTAAGAAGCATAACTTCACAGGCAACCAGCACAAGGCAGCCAACACCAACCAACCCGAGGAGAAGGAATCATGGGTTAAAGACAGTGAAAGGTTAACAGAAGCGGCCAAAATAGTGAAGGGAAGAACAGAAGAAATACCGAGAAGAAAAATAAACCACAGAGAGAAATGGAACCCCTGCTCGAACACGTTGCCATGCTATGATAGCATAGAAACAAGTGACAATTAGAGAGCTATGTTGACTCAACAGTCAGGTAACAGAAAACATCTAACTGAATTCTGAACAAATCTAAAATGTGTTTTTTTTTTTTATCAAGCCCATATGGATTACATCAACATTCAAGTTTCTTTATTTGTGTTTATTTGTGTCCTTAAATATCCATGGAGTAACATACCCATCACAGCTAGATTTCATTTCACTAATCTGTTCACCCGACTCAGTCAATCTAGGTTGAACATTCAAATATTCTCTACTCTCCCAGAAGTTGGGTTCTTTTCTGCCAGTTCTTTACCTAAACTGGAGAGGATTAAACTGTCTAAGCAGAATGCGTTCATCACAAATAAAGAGGGCTCTATAACCAAGCCCCGGGAACGATGGAAAATGCAGCCAGTTATCGGCGTTCATTTACAAGCCCCAAAACAGCACAATGTTGACCGTGGCTTTTAGGGTTTCTTAACTCTAAATGTGCTTGCTGTGACATGCATGCCTCCTCAAACGCTAACGTTGCCAGACATGAGTGCATTTTACACGCGTGGAAACCCTGTCCAAGTCTTTCACTGAAGTGCTGCTATGGAGACCTAAACATCAATCTCTACCACATTAGAAGTTCTGTATTGAACTTCTAATTTACAGATCCTCTCCGACTCAATTCCTTTAAAGTCCCAAACACCATATCCCCGGGCCTGACAGGCTGCTCTCGAACACTCGCGGGGAATCGAACGCGGAGATTCAGTGGCACACTCCTCTTTGTGGCCATGGCAATTGTCCTTTTCACCGAATAGAGAGACTGGGGCGGCCACACAGTTTGAATGTTTAAATTACTTCTACAAGCCCGGCCGGCGTGGCTCAGTGGCTGAGCGTCGACCTATGAACCAGGAGGTTAGGGTTTGATTCCCAGTCAGGGCACAAGCCCGGGTTGGGGGCTCGATCCCCAGTAGTGGGGCGTGCAGGAGGCAGCCCATCGATGATTCTCTCTCATCACTGATGTTTCTATCTCTCTCTCCCTCTTCCTTCCTCCCTGAAATCAATAAAAATATATTAAAAATAGGTAAATTACTTCTACAAAGTTTAAAAGCAGTATACTAACTATAATTCAGTGAATGGCAAATTCTTGCCTTACATTATTGTACTGTTTGGGTCCACAGCCTATATCATAATTTCACATCATCTGTTTGTATACCTTGTAGTACCGGATAAATACATCTGCCATAATCTATACATACACTGCCCACTTTCTCACTTTTAAAAACAATAATCATTGTTATATTTTATTAGTTTTATCAACTGCATAGCAAGAGGCGATAAAATGCAAAATCACTCCAATTGTTACATAACTATATCGATTTCAAGAATTAATTTACCATTTCTTGGCAGATTTGTGGTGACTCTATTTTTTGATGACTTCCCCAATACATAAAAAATGTTAGCTTAAAAAATATGAAAATAACTCACATACATGTAAACTGCTTACTGAATTTTATAAAATCTTTAAAGTATTATTTTTGTGGATTAGCCAATTTAAATGAAACAAAAATTAGTACCATGATTTCATGGCTAACATGTGCAAAGCAGAGATAAAATTCCCATCAATGTAAGTAATAACAGCAACACATTTGGGTTCAAAGCTGAATTACTTCTCCAAACAATATTCTCTTGAAGAGCAGTTTCTTTGCTAGTTGATTTCCCCCATTAATTATACTTTAAGTCCAGCTATTTCCTCTCTTTAAATATTTGGTTGTTGCTTTTCGGGGTGCAAGTTTATTTTCCTTCCTAATGTTGACATCCCTCCAGAGAAGCAATAATTGTTTTCTGCTATTTTGTACAAAAGCGAGCGATCTTTGAATAAAGCAAACCTATGTTCTCAGGCAAAGTACATCCTTCAAAAATAACCGCCTCCCTGAAGCGTGTCAGGCCGCTTCAACAAAGACGCCCGTTGCCCCTCAGCGACTTGGAATGAAAGGGTCCGAGAGGAAGTTCATTAAGGGCCAGCGAGAGGCCACGCTGGTGCTTCGAATTAGATGAGAAATACGGATATTTCGTATGACTGCGCTCTGGGGAGGGTGCACCTAAGAAGTGTGGCACATTCACTAAAAGATCCATCCCTCAACAGGAGGGTCGTGTGGACAAGGGCGACAAGATGAGCACCTCAGAATGTAATTTATATGCATGAGAGGAAAAGATGGATTCCTGACTAACTTTAGAGGAGTTCTACTACTTCCTAAAGTCATACATTTCCGACTTTCTTTTTTTATTTCCTGGCTACGAAATGGAACTGTCTTGCTGAGAAGAAAATAAAGTAAAATAACAGTCCTTAAAACTTTTACCTCTTTTAGAAAATACTTTCTCAAAGAGGCAAGCCTGACACGGTAGGTGTCCCCTCGCAGGGGTTCCTGGGAACCCACAAAGATGAAAGTGCAGCCCCAGCTTCCACGTAGGAGCAACACTGTGCGGAGACCGCTCCCTCCCCCGGAGCCAGCAGGCGCTGCCAGGGGCTAATTCTGCTTTGTCTTCCACTCCAGTGGCCTGCTGGGCTTTGTCTTCCACTCCAGTGGCCTGCTGGGCTGTGCATCTGACACATGGTAAGCCCAGCAGGGAGGCCCATTGGGAAATAATCATAGGTTCCAAGTACCCAAAAGAAAAGGGTATTTTGCAAAGAGAAACATTTTAACTTGAAAAATGTAGGACCAGAATTGGGGTGGGGCAGGCAGCACGCGGAAGGAGGGAGCATTCACGTGCGCTGAGGCCGCCAAGGAGCACTGCCCTCAGCCATCTCAGCCCGGACACCACCGTCCTCACCGAACACGGTCAGCCTCCTGGTGACGGGGCAGGAATACAAGGTTGGGGACCAACAGAATGGTGAGAAATGTTCATCTTGCTCTGTTAACCGTGACTGCTTTGTTCTGGTTAAAGAAGGCACATGCTCACCTGGCTGGGAGGTGCACGTGGGACCTGGGAGCTCACCTGGAAAGGCGGCCCATCCTGTCCATCAGGGAGTTGCCTATGATCATGGAAAGACCAACAACCTTGCTGCAGAAACCAGCGCTGCCAGCCCTTCGAAGACCCCCAGCCTTTTCATACCCACAGGCCTTTGCAAATCCCCAGCCCCATTACCTGTGAACTGCCCATTGGGCATTCCCTTTTGCCTACTTCCCCATGTAATCTTTGTCCTTCCACCCAATATCAGCAGCTGGCGTATGGGAGGGGGGCGGGGGGAGGGGGAGGCAGAGCAGATGTTTGTGGATGACCTGCTGCTCTCCCATACTGCTGGCAGGATTGGAATAAACGCTCATAAGGATTCAATCCTGTCTCTGCTTGATTGACAGGCAGCCCAGACCCATTGATGGCCCTTTTACAATTTGACAGACGATGAAAGCAAGACCGGAAGGGCTAAGGTCCGGAAGGGCTAAGGTAACTGCCCTGAGGGCTTACGCCCAGTATAGTGAGTCTGACTTTGGGGGGCTCGGTCTGAGTTACCCCTTAACCCTGACAGTGTCTCTGCCAGAGGAGCCGATGGTGGCCTGAAAGAACTCACACAGAGAAAACAAACACGCACAGATTTTAAAAGCAATTAAAAGTTTAAAAATAATGCATTTTTTTGTTAAAATATGAACTTAATTAAAATTTAAATACAGGAGACTGATAATGCAAAACATTCAAACCTGCCTTTTGATTTAAATGTATGATTGTTGGTCAGCCTGCATATTTCAGAAAGTTGCCATTTATTTATTTATTTAATTATTTTTTATTTAATATTTTTTATTGATAGCAGAGAGGAAGGAAGAGGGAGAGAGATAGAAACATCAATGATGAGAGAGAACCATTGATCAGCTAGCTGCCTCCTGCACGCCCCACACTGGGGATCCAGCCCGCAACCCGGGCCTGTGCCCTGAGGGGGAACTGAACCCTGACCTCCCGGTTCATAGGTCGACTCTCAGCCCCTGAGCCACGCCGGCCAGGCAGGAAGATGCCATTGTCAGTAGTGTTGACAGAAGGCTACACAAAGGCTATGGAGAAGCCACACTGAGCTGAGGGCAGAGGGCGGGAGGGGCTCCCCGAAGTGTGCCTGCTGCCCCGCGAGGAGGACCTGTGCCCGGCGCGCTGCCTGGAGCCTTTGACACGTGAAGCGGTGGCGCTCAGACACGGAGGACGCACAGGTACACGCGGACTGAGAACGACAGACACTGTGTTCTTCCCAACGTCTCCGTTTTTCCAATTTATGACATTTAGAAACTAAACCTTCCTTAGAAACCTTTCATCCTTCTCTCTCAACAAATCACTGCTAGGATTCTAGCTTTTATTGCATTGGTCTGTGCCCCAAATTATTTTAACCTTTTATATCAAAATATAGAGTGAGCCCAGCCAGTGTGGCTCAGTGGTTGAGTGTTGACCCATGAACTAGGAGGTCACAGTTCGATTCCCGGTCAGGGCACATGCCCGGGTTGTGGGCTTGATCCCCAGTGTGGGGCGTGCAGGAGGCAGCCGATCAGTGACTCTCTCTCATCATTGATGTTTCTATTTCTCTCTCTCTCCCCTCCCTTCCTCTCTGAAATCAATAAAAATACATTTATAAAAATATAAGAAAGAAATGTGGGAACGGGTCCCAGCAAGAGGAGATACCTCGTACGTAGTCACAGAAGCTGGACAACACTGGGTGAGGTCGGGGAACAAAGCCGTGTGGTATTATTGGGGTTTAACGGACTAGGCAGAGCGAGTAAGAGATAAGGATGGAGAGGCAGTCAAATGCCCGGTCCTAAAGAGCCTGACCACGGAGGAGTGTGCTGTTGTTCAGATTGTTTACTATAAAGGAGAAGAGAGGTGAGGGACAGGGCTTCTCGAAGTGCTTGTAAAACTGCTCAAGCCGGAGATATGGGGAGTCTGTACCATAAACCTATATGGAAACGTATTTCAATTCTAACACCAAATGATTCTATGATACATTTATAGCAGAATAAGTTATCAAGAATTAGTTTATCAGATCTCACTTCGAGGACTCTTTTCTAAAATTTCCATGGAATTCATGGATCAAGCCTGAAACCTGGGCATATGCCCATGCGCAGGAACTGAACAGGGACCTCCTGGGAACCCAATAGAAAACAAAATCGAGGTGCAACATAAAAAGGGTTGCCTCAGTAACTAACACGTAGTCCAACAAGTGTGAAGTGAGACGAAAATAACACAGCCAAGAATAACAACAGCAGGATTATGCCAGTTCTGGGGAAAACGTGGCCCAGTTCTCGGGTGCGGCTTGGCCAGTTATAGTAAAGAACAATTTTCCAGGAATATCTAGTGAAACTCTATGTCCATACGCTTACAATCAGGCTAGCCACTGTGGGCTAATAATTCAGAGGAATTCTTGCTGAAGTCTGATACAACTTGTAATAAAAATCTTGAGTGTGTGTATGTGTGTGTGTTAGTGTGTGTTAGTGTGTGTGTGAGTGTGTATGTGTATGTGTGTGTATGTGAGAGTGTGTGTATGTGTGTGTGAGTGTGTATGTATGTGTATGTGAGTGTGTGTGTATGTGTGAGAGTGTGTATGTGAGTGTGTGTATGTGTGTGTATGTGAGTGCGTGTGTGTATGTGTGTGTGTGTATGTGTGTGAGTGTGTATGTGTGTGTATGTGAGTGTGTGTATGTGTGTGTATGTGTGTGTATGTGAGAGTGTGTGTGTATGTGTGTGTGTGAGTGTGTGTGTATGTGAGTGTATGTGTGTATGTGAGTGTGTGTGTGTGTAGTAGTAGCAGCAGCATGGTTTAGGAGGCGATCTAAATATCTACATTCTTGGGGGAGGGTAAGTAGAATATGGATGATATTGGTAATGTGCAGCTAGACATGCGGGAACATTGAAAAGGTATAAAACTATGAATGTGGTACCATGTTATTTACATATATTTAAAGCACTGAAAACTACGTGTTATACAGAGCGTGTGTACATTTAGGAACACTTATTACACAAGGTAGAATACATGTCTTTTTGGAGTGAGGAGCAAAGATTAAAAAAAAAAAAAGGCTAAATCAAGAGTGAGGCCTTCATGACTGGATGGTACCATTGAGCTACGAACCAGGAGTAAGAGGAACTCATCTACTGACATCTAAGTCTCAGAATTAAAAAACAGGAAAAGTACCAGACCCGATATTCATGCCAGAGCAGTTTTAAAGGTTAAACAACCCACATTTCTGTGTGTGTGAACTAATATTGTAATTCGTGATCACATTACAAAGAAGGAAAGGTATTTGTTTCACTGACAGAAATATGCATTAACAATAACCATTTAAGCAACATAGCATAGTAACAACTTCTGGAAAGAATTGGACGTTTCTCTAAACGACGTTCTAATTGTAGTTTTCCCAGTGATCTTTGGTGCTGGACAGACTTAACGAGGGCTGCGTGCTAACGGAGCCACACAGCTGCGCTTGTTAAGCACACGGCCAAGTCCTGCTGTGCCAGTAATTGCCCGACAGGAGATCCTGGATACCCACGGCCACCTGCCGGCCAAGGGGCCACATTGCGACAGGCTCTCCATAACGCCGTGGGCTAAGGGTGGATGCATGATGATAATGTGGATCAAGGAGAGGGGTAACCGGCACAGCTACCTGGCAGCGCTCATACCCTCTGATGTGTTCATAGGTCATCGGGATGAGAGAAGCGGCATAAATGCCCTTCGGAGGATAACGAATCCTTGAATGACCTTGTATCCTGGAAATTGCTTATTTTCCACACGTGGTGTGACTGAGGAACTGAGTTTCTCTTTCGTCAAGAGAAGCTGTCTGTGAAAAGTTCAGAGAGGCCCAGCCGGTGTGGCTCAGTGGTTGAGCATTGACCTATGAACCAGGAGGTCACAGTTCCATTCCTGCTCAGGGCACAGGCCCGGTTGCCGATCAATGATTCCCTCTCCTCACTGATGTTTCTCTCTCTCTCTCTCTCTCTCCCTCTCCCTTCCTCTCTGAAATCAGTGAAAATAGGTTTTTAAATAAATTGTGGAAAGAATGACGGACTTCTACAACAGGAAATCCGGGCTCCGGGTCTGTGCACAGCATGTGGGGTGAACTCAGACTGTGGAAAGCAGACTGTGTCCCAGGCCCTGTTCTCCCACCCCCTCAGGGCTGTCCGCTGCCCTGGTGGTCCTGCTGTTTCGTGTTTAATGGAGCCAACTTCACACACAGGGGATTCCTCGTCTTCAGATCTGAGCGCGATTAAGCCGCCTGGAGGCTGCTGAAGTCAGCGTGTTTCCATCCGAGTTTGCATTCAAATCAGCTGCCCTGAGCAGAGTCTGAGGCAGGAGGTCTGGGCCGGGGCCCGAGACACTGAATTTCTCCCAAGTTCTCAAGGAACACGAATGCCACCGAAATGCTATTTTAGTGAGATATTTACATCCCTCCAACATCCAAAGTTTCAAATATTTTTAATTTTTAAAAGGGCTTTAAAAGAAGATAAAAATGCCAATTTCTCCTTAGGTGAAAAATACTGATAGCATAGCCAATAATCAGCTCTGCTCAGAGAAAGAGGAATTAAATAATCAGGTGATTTTTTTATCCTAAAAATTTTTTAAAGTATAGCACAGTAAAAAGAAATGAAAAAAAAAAATTAACAACAAAGTCTCAGCATCCACAGCCAGGAGTTACTATCACCAACACGAACCTTTCAACTGAATGCAAGTCTGTGGGTAACGGGCATCGCGACGGGCAGGTGAGTCACAGGCGTGGTACCTTCAGAGGGAGACCTGGCTCGTCTCCTCTCAACGTTTAACACAAAACCTCCTCTGTCCTTCTCACCTGAGAGCAGCTTCCAAAAATGTCTGAAATACCCGTTTTCCCCTCGCAGTGTATCCTGGAGACTATGAAACCCCCTCTGTTGCAGAGCTCTGCTCCAGCAGAAGGACTATATTTTTGCCTTTTTACCCCTAACTTACGCCCACGAGTGGAGGCTACAGTTAAGGAGAATTTATATTTCGTCGTTCAGGTAAGTTTTCAGTCGGATCCGGTAACACTCATAGCCATCCGTCCACCCAGGCTGCATTCCCTCACCTGGAAAACGCTTTCCTCCAACGAAATCCGGTCATTGCTCCCAGAACCAATTTAGTCCTTTCGCAGGGAAGGGAAGCTGGCTCGCCATGAGATAGAGCTATTAAAGTTCGGGTGGCTAGACATTGCAAGGCGCTCTCAATTGTGGACTAACAGTTCTGTGTGTGTGTGTGTGTGTGTGTTTATAAATATACTAGAGGCCCGGTGCACAAATTCATGCACAGGCAGGGTCCAGCCGGCCAACCCTGATTGGGGCTGATGGGGCCGGGTCAGCCAGGGGGAGGGGCCATGGGGAGTTGGCCGGCTGGCCCCGCCCCTGATCGGGGTTGGGAGGGCTTATCAGAGGCGGGGCTAGCCGGTGGGAAGGGCCACAGGTGGTTGGCCAGCCGGCCCCAACCCCTGGTTGAACTCCTGGTTGAGGGGACGATTTTCATATTAGCCTTTTATTATATAGGATTTTTATTGATTTCAGAGAGAGAGAGAGAGAGAGGAAGGGAGGGAGAGAGAGAGAAATATCAATGATGAGAGAGAATCATGGATCAGCTGCCTCCTGCACGCCTCCTACTGGGATCCAGCCCGCAACCCAGGCATGTGCCCTGACTGGGAATCGAACCTGACTTCCTGGTTCCTAGGTAGATGCTCAACCCCTGAGCCATGCAGGCTGGGTCTAACAGTTTTCTCTTTAAACCCCGCTCACCACTGGGAGCTGCTGGGTGGCTCAGTGATGAGCCGAAACAGGAGTGGCTCTGAGCATCTACAACAGCATTGCTGCTTAAACCACCTCCGATGGGAAGAAGTTGTCTCCAATGACAACGCACTCAGGTAGCATCAATGCAGTCCCTTCTCTAGTCAATCACAGTAATGATTATAAATTGGAACCAACTCTATGTCACCAAAGTCCTCAAGCTTCACCCCCGAAGAAAATCTCTGTTATCAAACCTGGGACTATAGGTTTTGTGAGCAGATCACATATTTCTCTGGATAAATATGGGCTCATAATAATTTTTGTTGTCATTAATCCTCACCCGAGAGTATTTTTTTCCATTGATTTTTAGAGAAAATGGAAGGGAGGAGGGTTGAGAGGAGACAGAGAGAGAGGTCAAACGTGAGAGAGACACATCGACTGGTTGCCTCCTGACCTGCCTACCAGGGCTGGGGATGGAACCTGCCACCAGGGTTCACGCCCTTGACCAGGAATGGAACCTGAGACCCTTCACTGCACAGGCCGATGCGCCAATCACTGGGCAACACCGGCCAGCTCTGGTTTGTAATAATTTAAGACTTGCTTCAAGATGGACTTCTCACAGTAAATAAATCAGGTAGATTTAAAAACTGACCTCTAGGTGCTTGCTCGTTTTAGACTTGTGCTTTCCATAGAATTATTAAATATAATTTCCACTAACTAGAATTTATTGCCTTCCTTCAGCTAAAAATTTATCCTAAAATCTTTAAAATAGGTTTTCCAATGAAAATCTAAAAACCGCCCAACAGTTTACCCAGGAATCAATGGTAATCCTCACCAGTCCTCCTTCACTTACCTCTTACATCCGATTTCATGTATTTAAGCTGCTTAATATCTCCCCATCCACTTTCCCCCCTTTTCCCTCCCCCCGTTCTGTGCCACTTCCCGCTTCTCTACTGGATTAAAGTTCTTCTAACCTCCCCTTTCCTTACAAACAGTATTCACAATGCTGACAGTGCCCCCTCTTCACTGCAAATCTCAGTTATTCACTGCTCCGCTATCCTGTATCATAAAAGCCTAATGTGCAAATCAACCGAACAGCAGAATGACTGGTGGAACGACTGGTCACTGTGATGTGCACTGACCACCAGGGGGCAGACAATGCAGGAGCTGCCCCCAGCCCACAGGCCCCAGGCCAGCCAAGGTGGGTGCCAGCGGGGGCCCCCTGATCGCTCCACCAGTCACCCCACAGATTAGCCCTGATCGCCGGCCAGGCCTAGGGACCCTACCTGTGCATGGATTTCATGCACCGGGCCTCTAGTAGGTTTATAATTATCCAAACCATTTAAGGTGATTTTTTTTCTTTTCAATTAAATGTATTAGGATGACACTGGTTAATAAAATTATGAAGGTTTCAAGGGTACAATCCTATGATGCAGCCTCTGTATGCTGCACAGTGTGCCCACCACTCAAAGTCACCATTCGCTTATCATAAAGACCTTTTATAATCCCACCCCTCCTGGCCTCAACCTCCCCTCTAAACACTAACAACGTAGGATCCACGGACGAGAAAGGACGTGTAGTTACTCCAGCTGATTTAAGCACCCGAGGTGCCCCTCCTCTGAGAGGAACGAAGGAGAGATTTTTAAACAAAACAAAAATAAGTAAATAAAGAGCAGCACGCACGGCATGGGAAGACACCGTCCTCAACGTTCCGTCGTCAAGGACTGGTGCAGGTAACAGTGGGAGAGAGGGAGGCCTTGCTGGTGAGGAAGGCGGGTCGGAGCCCATTTACATCTGGCAGAAACGAATCCCTTTAGAAATCAGGAAGGATGGAGAGAGGAGGCCACTGGCTAAGATACAAGTGACTAGGCACTGGAAACTGAATGACTGAAAAACGAAATCCAGGGAAGGAGAAACTCCCGAACTTAGTTAGAGGGAACAGTGCTGTGCTCCCACCGTCTTCCAGGTGCTTAGGAACCACCAGAGCCCCTTCTCAGAGTCTCCCGCTCCGCCCCAGAGGAAGTGCCAAGTGCTCGTTCCGACTTTCCAGGGTAGAACTGTGTTCCAAACACACACACGGGCAGGACGGGCCAATTTCCTCCGAAAGGCAACGAGGTGTTAGAGGAGACATCAAATGGTCACTGGGGACCGAGCACTCGGGCCAAGTGGCTGCTGATCCATCGGGAGGCGTCGCCCGCTCTGTGTTTAGCTAACAGCGCCGTGGCCACAGCCGCGGTCCATCAGGCGTCCCTGGAGCGTCTCCCTGCCCGCGGGACCCCGGGTCAGTCGGGAGGAAAACGGGGTGGTGAGCGATGTGAGTCCCTGGCTCCCTGCTCTCCGCGCACTTGCTCGTCAAATGGCAGCTTATGTGCCGTACTTGTGTGTTTCCTAAAATGACATTTTAGAGATGTAGGGCACCTGGTGTTTATGTGTGTCGAAACAAGGAACACTGACCGGGGGCCACGACCTGGCCTGCGAGCGGGACACAGAACAACGGACGCCGAGCAGGCACCCATCGCACTCCTCACCTGGCAAAGGTAACCCGGCAGCTCGCCATTCGCTGCCAGGGCCTGGCTTTCTGTATTGTGTGGTCGACGAGTCTAAAGATCAGTCCATTAATTGTGCATAATAAAGCCTTTCTGACCCCTGGCACTCCAAGTCTCCCACCCCAGGGGCTGCTGGAAGCCACACCTATGGGAGGAACAGTACTGCCTGCATTTTCTGGAGAATGGGAGGGACGGTACCACAGCAACAAAACAGCCCCAAACAGGGCAGGGACACAGCCTCAGAATCAGCAATGTTTTATACTCACATTTTGCAAAGGTTTTGGGCATTTGAAGAGTTTATATCGCACTCCTGCTGCTTCTAGAGCAAAAGACGTGGAAGTATCAAAGCACTGAATAGTTTAAACTGTACATATAAATAAACAGAGTCAGGGAGCGGGGAGGGAGGGAGCGGGGAGGGAGAGAGAGAGACTGGGTGATTGGTTGCCTCCTGCACCCATCCGACGGGGGCAGAGACGGGACCTAGAATCCGGGTACCTGCCTGTGACCTGGAACTGAACCCGTGACCTTCTGGTGCTCAGGCCGAAGCTCAACCCCGGAGCCATGCAGGCCAGGGCAAACACGGCTTCTTGTTAACTGTGTTTCAGTTCTTTTTCCAGAAAGAACAACGCCTTAGGATGCCAAAGACATGTATGTCCTGCAGCCCGCAGGGCCAGTAGCTGATCCTCAAATCCGTATGAAAAGGAATACAGAAAAGGTCTCCTAAACTTACACACAGAAATGGAAGGAACAGCTGTAGTCTGCCACCGCCGCCAGAATTCAGGGGTCTTGATTGCGTCTTACTGAGACATCGGTGCACGCTGTAAACGACTCAACCTGCACAGAACAGAGCGCTCGGCCCCAACCGCACGATTCCCCAGCAGTGGCGCGGTGGGCAGCAGTTCTCCACGCTTCTCAAAGAATCACAACCCGATTTCAGTTCTGTGTGTGACCCTCTGCTGCATTAACCTGCAGAGCGAGGAAGCAAACTCCTAAAGTGACACAGTGATTGCCGTGTCGCGAACTGTTTTATTATTAAAATAAGAAGGCACAGGCTGAGAGTCTGTGTGGATTCAGTCATGCTAAACTGGATGCTTGATCTGTAACATGACGGTGGTCGAACACTGCCTCCTTACTCGGCTCTGTAACTTTTAGTAAAATGCAAGGGAAGGAAAGGAAGTCGACTGGAGATCAGCTGTCTAGAAGACCATGACACACACATGTCCGGGTATGTCTGATCCGTGTGGTTCACGACAAGGGAAGGAAAGGAAGTCGACTGGAGATCAGCTGTCTAGAAGACCATGACACACACATGTCCGGGTATGTCTGATCCGTGTGGTCCACGACTGAAAAGAAGCGGTCATTATTTTTTCAAAGGGGAGATTCTTTTGTTAAAATTGATTGTTTTACTTAATTATTTTATTGTTGACACTGTTACAGATGTCGCCCATTTCCACCTCCACCCCTCCCTCTCCTCCCTCCCCGCCCTCTCTCGGCCTCTCTGGCTAATCTCTCCCCCTCTCTCACCCGGTCCCTCCCACCCCTCCTCTCTGACATCTGTTCGTCTGCCCCAGGGATCACTGATTCCTGCCTCACTTCACCACTGAAGGGAACCGCAGAGCTGCCCTGTGAGCGGGAAAGCAGATGACCGCGTGGGCTGCCTCCGGAGGAACGGGAGCCTGCCTGCTGGGCACGGCTGCGCGGGCCTTCCTGGTCCACAGCCGGGGTGCTCCTCACCTGGGGGCGCTCCTCACCCTGGGGTGCTCCTCACCGGGGGTGCTCCTCACCCGGGGGCGCTCCTCACCCGGGGGTGCTCCTCACCCGGGGGTGCTCCTCACCCGGGGTGCTCCTCACCCGGGGGTGCTCCTCACCGGGGGTGCTCCTCACCCTGGGGTGCTCCTCACCGGGGGTGCTCCTCACCCTGGGGTGCTCCTCACCCGGGGCCTGGCTGAGCCCTGGCATTGAACTGGAGGCATCAGCGGCCACCTCCGCAGGTGCCCTCCCCACGTGGCACAAGTGACAAATGTGCAAACAGCGTTTTTACTGCGAATGTGCGGCCGGCGGTGCCTGCCCCGAGAGCCTCGCCTGCAGCTCCAGCGCCTCCTGCGCCGTCTCCGACGGGGGAGTCGGAACAAAACGATGCTGTGAGGGCGGACCTGCAGCGTCACGGAGGCACCGGTCACCTCCACACTTAGTCTCCTTACCGTACGAAGACTCGTTTCCAGAGGCTTCTGCACATAAGCACCGTGTCCCATACCTTATTCTGGTAGGAACCCACATGGTAGAATGGTGTTTAGTATATTGGGCCAATTTTAGGGGAATAGGGATACTTACAATTTTTTAAAATATATTTTATTGACTTTTTACAGAGAGGAAGAGAGAGGGATAGAGAGTTAGAAACATCGATGAGAGAGAAACATCGATCAGCTGCCTCCTGCACACCCCCTACTGGAGATGTGCCCGCAACCAAGGTACGTGCCCTTGACTGGAATCGAACCCGGGACCCTTCAGTCCGCAGGCCGATGCTCTATCCACTGAGCCAAACAGGTTAGGGCAATACTTAGAATTTTAGAAGGAAACACTGACAACGATTATTACCATAATGGAACAGTTACGGAGCTGCCCTGATGACATGTCAAATTAAAAAACAACAATACAACAGTAATAGTGTAGCCGCTTGTTTGTGCTGACGTGACTGTATGACTACCCCGTGGATGTGGGCGCTGAGGGCAAGGCACCCCCGTGAGCAGATAACTCGGGGTGAGCCTCTGGTGGTTCCTGAACATTTTGGTTCAGGAGCTGGGATCCAGATGAATCTTATGGCCGGGTATAATAACCGTCTACAGCAGAGGCTGCAGACGCTGAGGACAGTAAGCGGACTCCTCCACGCGGTTCCTGTCGGGGAAGCAGTCACGGGCCGTCACAGAGATAAACGGCCACGGCTGTGCTTTAATAAGACCATTTCCCACACCCACTGGCAGGTTAGACTGGGCTCCTGAGCCACAGCGTGCCCATCCTTGATCGACGGACAAAAGACTAATATCTGTTCCCCTAACAGATGACCCAAGTTGGACATTTATGAGAATTAATTGCCTTAATTCATTTTAGTATTTTAAGTCACAGGGGAATTTAGTGGAAGAGTCATCCAAAATCTAGTATATTGGGCCAATTTATATTCGCATTTTGCAAAGGTATTTGGGATTTTAAGAGTTTATATAGTACCCCTGCTACTTCTAAAGCAAAAGACGTGAAAGTAACAGAAGAATCAAAATACTGAATAGTTTGCCCTAGCCCGTGTGCGAACTGAAAGGTCCCAGGTTCGATTCCGGTCAAGGGCACATGCCTGGGTTATGGGCTTGATCCCCAGTGGGGGCCTGTGGGATGTAGCCGATCCATGATTCTCTCATCATGGATATTTCTATCTCTCTCCCCTCTTCCTTCCTCTCTGAAATCAATAAAAAACATATTAAAAAAAAACACACACAAAAACCCAAAATACTGAATAGTTTAAACTGTATCTATGTATATAAAACCCTAATATGCAAATAGACCGAACAGCAGAACAACCGTACCGAAAAACTGGTTGCTATGACGTGCGCTGACCACCAGGGGGCGCGCGTGGAACACGGCGGGTGTCAGCTGCGGCGGAATGGTGGAGCAGATGATCGGGGGCGCCAGACTAAGGCAAGGCGCCAGTCACTGTCATCGGGGCGAGCCTCTGGTGGTTACTGAAAATTCTTTGCTCCCGCACGCCCGGCCCCACCTGGCGCTTGCACCCGCTGCTGGTGCCTGGTGCCGGTCCCGATCGCTTGGCGCCATTAGCGGTGCAAGCGGCGGCTGCTGGCCCTAATCGCCCCTGAGGGCTTCTCCACCTCCCCCGGCTCCTGAGAGGCGATGGGGCAGCAGCCGCCGCTCACACCCGCTGCTGGCACCGGCCCCAATCGCTCCATGTCGTCAGCGGACGCGAGCGGGGCCAGTGCAGTCACCACGTGGGAGCAGTGGCAGCGGGAGCGGGGCCGTGGCAGGAGGGGCTGGGCGGGGGGCACGGAGGATGGGCTGAGAACCGCCCCTGTGCCCACTGCCGCCTCGTGGTCCACAGTTCCTTTCAAGGTGCACAAATTCGTGCACTGGGCCCCTAGTCTATGAATAAACAGAGCCAGGGAGAGAGAGAGACAGACAGACAGACAGACATTGGGTGACTGGTTGCCTCCTGCACCCACCCGATGGGGGCAGGGACAGAACCTACAGACCAGGTACCTGCCTGTGACCTGGAATCGAACCCGTGACCTTCTGGTGCTCAGGCCGAAGCTCAACCCCGGAGCCATGCAGGCCAGGGCAAACACGGCTTCTCGCTCCACCCACCTGTTCAGTCACTGGTATGTGCCCTGACCTGGGGCGGAACGCACCCCCTCAGCGGTGTCGGGCCAACGCTCCAGCCCACTGCGCCACCAGCAGCCAGGGCGGAAGCAAGTTCTCTACTAACAACGTGGCTTCACGCTCCTACCTGATTATGACTTAATGCTCCAGGTGTTACGTGTTTCATCCCTCCTCACCATAAAGTGTGCTTAGGGCCAAGTTAAGAGTGTTTTGAAATAGAATCTACTTAAATAACTTAAACACACACACAAGGTGTGCTTTAGCACTAAAATATAACCCAGGATTTCATACCTATATTATTCTAAAACTGAATATAGATTTCAAGATGATATCTTGCTTTAAATATATGGGCTTCACATTTCTTTCTGAATATAATTTCTCTTCAAATTTTTATTATTTAGAATCACTTCTGGTAAAAATATAATGTATTTTTCAAAAAAACAACAGTTTTAGCTTTTCATGAGGAGGGAAAAATATGTATTTAACTGATTATAAAGCATAGTATAACATAAAAATATAGTCTATATTATAAATATGGCAAAAAATAAAAGACTGTATATAATGTATCTTATAACATATAGTTTTTCAAATTATTAACTCTATGGTATTGAATAAATTACTAGTAAAAGTAAAGAAATCTATACTGAACTATCTATAGCCTCATATAATCAGGAAGCATTAATATTGATTTAAACTCTTCCCATGCAGTTTAGGTCTGTCACATTTTAATTGACAATTCTGCACTTTAAAGGAAATGCATTTTTTATATAACTAAAAATGTACATATATGCATATAATTATAGAATTCCATTTTAAATAAAAATATAAAATGAAAAGTGATTAAAAACAAAGTACACTAATAACTCCACATTCACGCTTGCATTCTAAATCTACCCGTAAGGCTGGATTCATGTCTATTTTTTGCTGTTTCTCATTACGTAGTATTGATCTCGGCACAAATCTGCAAGGCCAGCAGCAGCAGCCCGAAAGCGGAGTGATTTAATAAGTGCTTTTCCTGGCTACGCTGCTCTATCGGCCACTTAATTACGGACAACACAGGCTATGCGCGAGCAAGCATGTCAAACTCGCGGCCCACAGGCCGCACACACTGACAATCCTCCTCATCAGTCAATGGTTGCAGCAGATTAAAAAAACCTGTGGGATTTTCATAGCACGTTGGCTGTTCTGTATTTTGTATTTAGCCTTTCCAAGCCTTTCCTTAAGCTGTGCAGGTAAGTAGGTACTTTTTAAATTCCTGGTTGTAAAGACAAAGAAATCTCAATTCAACACACAAGTCTTCTTATATACACTATGCACACCGAGAATTATTGCATTTTCAAAATATATGTCTTCATTAATTTTTAGAGAGACAGAGAGGAAGGGAGAGGGAGAGAGATAGAAACATCAATGATGAGAGAGAATCATGAATCAGCTGCCTCCTGCATGCCCCCGACTGGGGATCAAGTCTGAAACCCTGGCATGTGCCCTGACCAGGAATCTAACCTTGACCTCCTGGTTCATAGGTGGATGCTCAGCCACTGAGCACACTGGCCAGGCTTTTATTACATTTCGATACGAAGGAATCTTACAAAACATGTATCTTTCAAACACGCAGCTTTACCCGCCCGTTTCCCCTTCCCTTCCTTTCACTCGGAGTGAAATGGCAGGCGACTACCCGGCGGCTGGGACTGGTGCGGCCCTGGAGGAGTGACAGCGTAATGACTTTAATAACTACTTTCCTGCGACATGGCGGCAGGCTGACACCTGAGGCCGGTGTCCTGCGATTTCACTTTCCGGCGTTCTCCTGCTGCACTCCAGGAATCGTAATGTGGTTACAGCGGATGCTGCCACGTGTTATTTGCCTCTGATCTAGACCTAATATACGTATGTAGCACACATTTTCTCAAGACATTCAAGGTAAAGCATACATGACATTGGACAGGAACTTCCCAGAAAAAACCCAGGTAACATTGAGTTATAAGACGACTCACACCGATTCTCCATCCCCGGAAGCAGAACATACACAATAGTTCCCTTTCACCCACGGAGGTATGTCCCTATGTTTTTTTTCCTACACATGCCATACATGCCTATCCATGCTTATACACACCTATATATACATATACATGCCTATACATATATATGCCTATACTTACATATGCCTATACATACTTATACACACATATACATACATATACATGCATATACATACACATACCTATACATACCTATGTTAAAGTTTAATTTACCAGGTAGGCAGAGTAGGAAATTAAAACAATAACTCGGCCGGCCAGCATGGCTCATGATACCTCATAACCGATCTGATTACCAAAAGGCCGGCTGAAGCCCAGTGTCCCCAGTGTGGGACCATTTAAGTCCGGGAAGGAGCGAGAGAGCAGCTGGAGATTTCATCCCGCTGCTCAGAGCAGCCTATGAGTATACACTTATAAGTAGTTTATTTCTGGAATTTTCCATTTGATACTTTTGAACTGCAGGTGATTTTGAGTAACTGAAACGGCAGAAAACAAGACGACGGGTAAGGGTGAGGAGCCTACGGCAAACACACCATTTCCTCCATGTCGTCTGATAACTCACTAGAATTTCATCCAAACGAAAAAATGTAATTTCTGTTCTATTTAAATAAAGGCTTTAATCTATTTGATCTTTATTTTCCTTTTTAGTCACTAACAATCTATGGGCAAATTTAATCTTTCATGGAGAAAAATATATCTTAATCCATCTTAGAACTCAGCCTTAGTACAATATGTTTATTTTTAAATACTTCTTTTAAAAAAAGATGTTAGCCAATATATGATTAAAATATAAAGATGCTAAATATTATGTTAATATTAAAATATTGCATATTAAAATACATATCCTATCATTACATAGAGGCCATGGCCATTTGTCCTAGTATCTTATCTTGCTTGAGAAACTGATTGCTCGTCATCCAGACTGATGATCAATTAGGAGCACTTCGAACCATCACTAAAAGTGCTTCTCTGAGGAAGACCATTCTTAAAAAATCGGTTCCCTCGAAAATGTGGCTGGAATGTTTTCACCCAAATTAAATGCACAACCATGATTATTTCAATGAAAGGGTACGTATCCTAACGCTGAAGTTCTATCACATGCAGTGTTTCCATTTCTCCCACTAGAGAAATGGGCTTAGGAAGAGGGATCGTGGTGAACGGAGTGGCCCTCGGCCCGCAGCCCAGCCTCGCAAGCGCTGGAGACCCACTGCGGGTTTCGTCTGAGCTGCTCGGGACCTGCCTCCGTGCCCAGCACTGTCTATTAAGTGTCTTTAGAAGTCGTCAGTGATGGCCCAGCCGGCGTGGCTCAGGAAGTCACAGTCCAATTCCTGGTCAGGGCACATGCTGGGTTGCGGGCTCCATCCCCAATAGAGGGTGTATAGGAGGCAGCTGATCAGTAATTCTCTCTCGTCATTGTTATTTCTCTCTCTCTCTCTCTCTCTCTCTCTCCTCTCTCTCTCTCTCCCTCTCTCTTCCTCTCTGCCATCACTAAATGTATTTTTAAAAGACAGGAAACTACAAAGTAATACAACCTTAAAATACCACCACACATGAGAATGACTCGAATCCTAACCGCAGACAATACCACGTGCTGGAAGGATTCAGAGAGCGAGGTGCTCGGATCTGTTGCAGGTGGAAACATAAATGGCACAGAAACTGGAAACCAGTTTGGCAGACGATGACCCCGAACAAACCCACACCTTATCCTAAGATTATGATACAGACATCACACTCCTAGACATTTACCCAACTGATTTGAAAACTTAGGTCAACTGAAGCCCTGCACTTGACTGCTTACAGAAACTTTATTTATAACAGCTGCAACCCGAAGCAAGCGAGAGCCTTCAAGAGGTGAGCGGATGGAAAAACGTGGTGCACCTGAACAATGGGATAGAATTCCGCACTGAAAGTAAAGGAGCTATCGAGCCATCAAATATCACGGTGGAACCTTGAGGACACTCTGCTAAAACAGAAAAATGTCTCCTTAAAAAAAGTCCTTACCATTTGGTTACAATTAAATGACATTTTGGAAATGGCAACGCTATAGGGACAGGGGAAAAATCAGTGGCTTCCAGTTGCTCAGAGTAAGGGGTGAAGGTTTAATACATGAACCCTAGAAAGGTTTTTAGAACAGTAAAATCATTCTGTACAATAGTGTCATTGTGGATACGTGGCAACATATATTTATCTGAATCAACAGAATTGAACAGCACAAAGAGTGACTTTCAATGTGGGCACAGAAAATCTAATTGGAGGTTGAGAGAAGCACAGTGTGGAACGTCAAGTGTGAGAAGGGAAACCATCGAACTGTAACACGGATGTGAAAGCACCTCACGGAAGGGGCGAGGGGCAGGGGAAAGGCACCAGGTAGCTTTTGAATGGAGCTCAACCTTTAAGACTAAACGCAAAAGAAGTGGTACACAGACACTGTAATCTACACAACAAAGGTGTTTCCTACTGGGCGCGGGGCTAGCAACTCTGATTCGACTACACTTAAATCTTGGCGTTGAAGGAGTAAATATACAAGTCAAGTTTCCACTGATGGAAGAGTTTGAACGACCGTGAGGGATGGCTGGGCGTTAGAGAGAGCAGCGTGAGCGATGCTTAGCTTAACCCACAGAGGGCTGGCCGCTTACAGAAACATGTGTAGATGTGTGTGTCGACAAGTGAGTGCACACGCACACACACATTTCCTTGCTGTGTCCTCTGAGAAGGCCCTGAAGCAATGACGACCAACAGCGATACCTACTGGCCCAGAAGGCTGAGGAGAGCGTGCAGCGTGTTGTAGGGACAGAAAGTGGGCAGGTGCTCAGAAGACCACAAAGGCCCCACAACGACGGAAGCAGGTCACAGACACAGCCACCGACGGAAAGCCTCTGTAGGTACTACATAACCGACGGAAAATGCAATCATTCACAGCCACCGACGGTCAAAGTGCAATAATATGAGCAACAAAAGGAAAGAAAGACTGGTTCTTCCCCAAAGCATAAAGTAAGTGTTATGAGCTTATGCTGCTATAAGTGATTCAGTGAGTAAACGGGAGAAGAGACCAATCTCAGGGGCAGAACAATTAGCAAAGGCAGACATTCCACCCACCGGGGGCAGAGCACAACCCCCAGTGAGTACAGGCCGTGCCTAGTAGCTTCCCCTCCCCCTCCCCGCAAAGAGGACCATGTTGAAGGGCAGGAGGTGAGGAAACCTGACCCTCACCTCCTCAGCCAGTTCAGCAAAGACAAAATCAACAGAGGAAAGTCGTAATGAAGCGTGTAGCCTCGATGGGATGAAAATAGCACTTTAGCTTGGTGGCATTTCTCCCCAAACCCATCACCCCAGTCTAATCATAAGGAAAACGTAAGGGGAATCCAGTGAATCCTTCACCAGCACATCCCAAACCGTCAGGTAATAAAACACGAGAAAAGTCCGAGAAGCAGCTGGAGCCAGAGGAGCCCAGGGACAGGGGTGGATCGACGTGATGCCGCGTCCTGGACGAGGTCTGGGAGCAGAAGGAACACGTTAAATAAAGGCTGAGGAAACCTGATCAAGTCTGGACTCTCATCAACAATTGTGAACCGATATTGGTTCATTCACTGTGCTCAGATAGGCTTCATTAATGTTAATTAATAGCTGAAGCTGGTTGTGGGGAATGTTAGAACTTTGTACTAACATTAAAGTGTCTCTCCAAATTTAAAGATATCCTCAAAATAGTTAATGACAAAAAATACATTAAAAATATGACCAGATTTGGAAGTAGATGGGATGCAAATATGGCTCAATATACACAATTTAATAATTGTGCTACTCCTCACCAAAAAATAAGGAATAAAAAAACCATATGCGCCCTAACCGGTGTGGCTCAGTGGATAGAGCGTCGGCCTGCGGACTGAAGGGTCCCAGGTTCGATTCCGGTCAAGGGCATGTACCTTGGTTGCAGGCACATCCCCAGTAGGGAGTGTGCAGGAGGCAGCTGATCGATGTTTCTCTCTCATCGATGTTTCTAATTCTCTATCCCTCTCCTTTCCTCTCTGTAAAAACAAACAAACAAAAAACACATCAGTAACATATATTAAAAACACACACACACATATGCTCACCTCCATAGGGGCATAAAGAGCATTTGACAAAATATAACATTTTTATGAAAACTCTCAACAAATTAGGTCTAGAAGGAACGCACCTCAACGTCATCAAGGCCAGATGTGACCGGTAAACAGCGAGCACCAGCTCCACCGTGAGAGGCTGAAAGCTCTGGTTCTAGGACCAGGAGCCATACGAGGTTCCCACTCCCAGCACCGTCTTTCCAGATGGTGCTGGGAGTCCTGCCCAGAGCAGTCAGCTGGTGTCAGGGGCTGGGTGGTCGAGGAAATGGCGACATGTTGGTCCAGGGTCAACCTGTCCATGGCAAGGTGAGTAAGTTCAGGGGATGCACAGTTCAGCATGGTAACCGCAGTTAATGCTGCCGTGCATACTCTAACATGGCTAGGAGAGACCATCTCAGGTGTTCCCACGACACACACACGTGACTACATAAGGTGACGGAGGGGTAATCCTTAATGATCTATGCATATTAAATTATCAGGCGTTACCCCTTTCAGAGAAACATGATCTAAACACATACAACTTTGACTTGTCAAGTATATACCTCACAAGGCTGAAAATATAGTTAAAGCTAAAGTACTGACTCCTGTCAACTTTTAAAGGAGTTAGTTCTTTTAATATCTTTAGAGTTAGACATTTTTTGGGGAGATCACAAGATGTTTTTTCTTCTCTCTTTTTTTTTAAAATATGTTTTTCTTGATTTGAGAGAGAGAGAGGAGGGGAGAGGAAGAGAGATAAACACATCAATGATGAGAGAGAATCATTGACTGAACCCCAACCCGGTCAGGATTCGAACCGTGACCTCCTGGTTCATAGGTCGATGCTCAACCATGGAGCCACATCGGCTGGGCTTCTCTCTTTTCTTAATTTACTGCCTCACCATTTTACTGATATTCAGACATTTTGACTCCAAGACACTATCTCTAACCTCAACTAGATCCTCACATACCAAGTATTTGTTCCTCAATTCTGCTTTCTTTGCACTTACACATGCATGTCTAAACCTATCTCTGCAGCTTACATATGTCTTTTACAACCTTTTTTTTGGTCAAGTTCAGACAGGTTTACATTAAATTTACATATTTATGATTAATAGCTTCCATGTGGTCTGACCATTGAAAGGTTCACAGAGAACTTAACAAGAGTAGGCTTTCTTCACTTGATATTTCATAAAATCCTACCTAATAATAGAGTAATATGCAAATTGACCGTACCTTCGCTACACCCACCAGCCACGCCCACCCGGAAACTGTTGCAGGGACATTGGGGTGCGGCAGAGCCCAAGGCCAGGAAAGCCTTGGGCGGAGGCTTTCCCAGCCTTGGGCACCAGCGGGGAGCCTGCATGGATCACAGGCAACCACGGGGGTCGGCTCCTACGATCCGTAGCAGGGAGGCTGGGGTGCAGCAGAGCCATGGCCGCCGCCCGGGGCCAAGCCCCGACCCTGAAAGAAGGCAGAAGGCGGTGGCCACAGCCAAGGCCTGGGTCCCTGGTGCCGGCAGAAAACTGGTGCAGGCAGCCAGGTGAATGAAGATCTATTGCACGAATCTTCATGCAAACGGGCTGCTAGTATTAATATATTTTTCTTCTTCACAATAATATCACGGGATCCAACGATGAGAATGATAAATGTGGTTTTAACAGATGAAAAGCTGTTATCAGGGACACAGGACGCTATCCACATGCGGTGGCTGTTTTAATAGTACTTAGTTACATGAATTGCACTTAGGCGCACTTAAAATAATGAGTATTCAGACTTGAAAAGCTCTTTTGATTTTTAAAATGAATTGCTATTAAATTATGCAGATTGGTACATAAAGTACTTTGTGACATCGTACTTGTTCAGGAATGGTATTCCTGGTAAACTTAGACAAGTGAATGGGTAAAGTGAAGATAAGGAAGCGTGGGGGTCACCTGCTGGTATGTGGGGGTGCTGTGGACTGAATGGTGGTGTCCCCCCAAGTTCATAGCTGCAGCTCTGATCCGCAATATGCTGGTGTCGGGAGGCAAGGCCTTTAGGGGTGACTGTGGTGAGATCAGACCATGACAATGGGCCCTCGTGATGGGACTAATGTCTTTGTAAAAACAGGAGGAGACCCTAGACCCTCTCACCCCGAGGGCAGCGAGGTGGGGCCAGGAAGAGGGATCCCCACCTGACGCGGGCGCTGCTGGCATCTGACCGTGGACTTAGCTGTGAAAAATACTCTGTGGGTGAAGCCACGCCGTCCGTGATGTTGGCTATGGCAGCGTGAGCTAAGGCACCGGGTTTTACTTACAGCGACAGAGACTCCAAGACGGCAAACAGCCAACGATGCATGGGCTTCTCTGAGCAACAGCAACCTTCACAGGAGAACCAACGTTTACACAGGGACACCCTCACACAGGGAGGAGGCTGGAGGAGGAGGGTCGGGATGAGGAACACCCTCACACAGGGAGGAGGCTGGAGGAGGAGGGTCGGGATGAGGAACACCCTCACACAGGGAGGAGGGCTGGAGGAGGAGGGTCGGGATGAGGAACAGGCAGGGAGCCCACTCTCCAGGGACCCGGTTTGTAGACTTTGCTGACTCACCACATGGGTCCAGGCTCACCCACCACCCATGGAGTGCCTAGGCCCACTTCTCAGAACTTCCCATGTTGCTGTTGTGAAAGACAAACCGTCCTGATATGGATCGTAATTAAGCAGCCATTTCTGTCATGTGGAGCGTGAAGAAACCAGAAATAAATTTCAACCATTTCAGAGGAAAAAAAAATATACTGACAACACTTCTCTCAGGACGGCAGAATTTACACAAAAGGCATTCGCTTTGCACAAAATGGTAAAAACAGAGCAAGAGAAAGTCTTACTCTAGAGTTCGTGTGAGTCCAAACTTGGCATCAAACACCTGCTACCATGTTGGGGAACAGATTCATTCTCCTGCAGCCATTTCCGTGGCTGAGAGTAACCCTACTCCCACGGCCTTAGAGGTTTAAAAAGGAAGGAGCGTGTCAGAGATCACAAGGAGAAGGACCTGTCTGCCAAGAAGGACCTGTCTGTCTATCTATCTATCTATCTATCTATCTATCTATCTATCTATCTATCTATCATCTATCTATCTATCTATCATCTATCTATCTATATCATCTATCTATCTATCTATCTATCTATCTATCTATCTATCTATCTATCATCTATCTATCTATCATCTATCTATCTATTATCTATCTATCATCTATCTATCTATCTATCTATCTATCTATCTATCTATCTATTTATCTATCTATATCTATCTATCATCTATCATCTACCTGTATCCATCCACCTACTTAACATTTCATGCAGCAGAAATGTCTTGCTGCTAGAAGTAAGCTTGAAACGTAATATTCTAGAATTGCCATTTTAGGCATTCAGATTAAGACTGCTTCCAATGCTTAGAAGTTAATGCAGCTCACCTCACCAAAGTGTACTGAGCCAACGTGAGGCATGAAGCACGGTGATTTTTAATGAGCATACGTTCATTTGTATGTCTTGGTGAACCTTTGTAATCGTAAGTTTCTAATAGTCAAAATGGATGATTTTATGATAAAAATGTCACTAGAAAGCAACACTTTGAAAGAGAACTGGAAAAATGATGCTGCGGTTCTGGCTACATTGTGAAACAGGCGAAACTCTGTTCCACCTAAAAGAGGAGATTGTTTTAAAATGACTCCTTTTATGTATACACTAGAGGCCCAGTGCACAAAATTCGTGCATGGGGCGGGGGGGGGGGGGCAGGGGTGGTGTCCCTCAGCCCAGCCTGCACCCTCTCCAATCTGGGACCCCTTGAGGGATGTCCGACTGCCTGTTTAGGCCCGATCCCACCAGGGATCCCTCTCACAGTCGGACATCCCTCTCACAATCCAGGACTGCTGGCTCCCAACTGCTTGCCTGCCTGCCTTCCTGATTGCCTCTAACCACTTCTGCCTGCCAGCCTGATCACCCCCTAACCACTTCCCTGCCAGCCTGATTGATGCCTAACTGCTACCCTGCCAGCCTGTTTGCCCCTAACTGCCCTCCCCTGCAGGCCTGGTCACCCCTAACTGCCTTCCCCTGCAGGCCTGGTCACCCCTAACTGCCCTCCCCTGTAGGCTTGATTGCCCCCAACTGCTCTCCCTTGCAGGCCTGGTCCCTCCCAACTGCCCTCCCCTTGCTGGCCATCTTGTGGTGGCCATCTTGTGTCCACATGGGGCAGGATCTTTGACCACATGGGGCAGCCATCTTGTGTGTTGGAGTGATGGTCAATCTGCATATTACTCTTTTATTAGATAGGATTTCAGAGAGGAAGGGAGAGAGAAGCATCAATGATGAGAGAGAATCATGGATCGGCTGCCTCCTGCACATCCCCTACTGGGGATCGAGCCCACAACCCGGGCCTGTGCCCTGCCTGGGAATCGAGCTGTGACCTCCTGGTTATAGGTCAAAGCTTAACCTCCAAGCCACGCGGCTGGGCTGAGAATGACGGATTCGGGCAATCCAGCAGCGCTGAGGAGGAAGCTGCTGTTTCTGAAACTCAGGAACCACCCTGCAGCCCACAGGGCAGCTTCGAGTGCACACAGAGGAGGCGCGTGGCGATACCATCGTGGAGAAACAAATGCCCCCAGAGCCTAGACGTGCTGCAGCCAAGGGGCTGTGGGAGGTGGGTCCTTGTCCGAGTGAAAGAGACGCTAACGTGTTTAAGCATGAGCTTATGGACTTACAGGAAAAACTAGAGAAGCTGAGCCCGGAGGAAGGTTTCTAGTCAGAGATCAACCCAAAAATCACAGGGAGAGCAAGCGGAAGAGGAAAAACAGAAAGGATACAGGAGGCAGAAAAACTGGTCATTGCATTGACGGGCTTTTATATAACATTTTATCTCCTTCCCTTTTGTCCTAAAAGGGAGGGATATAAAAATAACAAAATGTACACTTCACTTTATAATGGTTACTCTGTGCATTGTAAGACTTCTATTGCTTTTTCAAAAATATTCCCTAGAAATGCATTATCTTTCATTTCCATGATTATTCTATTTTGAAGGGTACTTAAGATTTAACAAATAGAATAAAGAAGTGCCTATTCTATATTAAAATAGAAGCCATCTTATATACTTAAAACACATTTTGAACACAAATTCGAAGCCACACTTGGGGGAAAAGGCAGCCCTACCAATCCGAGCATGAGCTAGAGGGGCTGGCGGGAGGCTTGCTGGGATGTGGGCACAGTGATCAACACAAACAAAATGTTTATGCTTATTCTGAGCGTCAGCGAACAAGAACAGAGAGGAGGAGAAGAGTTGGGAAAAAAGAAAATCTTTTACTGGAAACTCAACGTCTACGGCCAGTTGTAGGGGGGCTCTGTGAGCTGTTGTGGCCCATTCATGTGCTCATTTGAAAAAAGTAACAGTAAATGGAGCTACAGGCAGAAGTCAGAAATAGAATTTCTTTTCATTTTGCTAGCCAATAAAGATAATCATGAAGAGAAATAAAAGGAGTAGCATCATGTAATGAATTTTATATTTTTCTCACTTTTTTTTGCCACTAGAGCCCTGGTGCATGGGTTCGTGCACCAGTGGGGTCTCTCGGCCTGGCCTGCGGGGATCAGGCTGAAACTGGCTCTCTGACATCCCCCTAGGGGTCCTGGATTGTGAGAAGGCACAGGTCAGGCCTAGGGACCCCACCAATGCATGATTGGGTCCTGGGAGGGACCTTGGGAGAGCTCCAGGGCATGTCTGGCCCATCTAGCCCAGTCCCGATTGGCCGGACCCCAGCAGCAAGCTAACCTACCAGTTGGAGCATTTGCCCCTGGTGATCAGTGCGCATCATAGCAACTGGTTGAATGGTCAGATGCTTAGCATATTAGGCTTTTATTAGCTATCAATGTATATAAAAGCCTAAGCAACCGGAACAACCAGTCGCTATGATGTGCTCTGATCACCAGGGGGCAGACGCTCAAAGTAGGAGCTGCCCCCTGGTGGTCAGTGCACTCCCACAGCGGGAGCACCACTCAGCTGACCGACGGGCATCAGAGGCCGGGCTCATGGCCGGCAAGCACCGCTGAGGCAGCACAAGCCTCTCCCGCCTCAGTGGCAGCGCTTCCAAGTGGCGGTGGCGGCAGGTGCAGCGGGGCTGGGATGAGCAGGAGTGGTTGGCGCCCAGCACGGGTTTGGGCTCCTCCCCGGCCACCTGCTGCTCACGCACTACTACATCCCTCGGGGATGTCGGGCTGCCAGGGATCGGGCCGAAACCGCCAGTCTGACATCCCCTGACAGGTCCCGGATTGTGAGAGGGTGCAGGCCAGGCTGAGGGACCCCACCAGTGCATGAATTCATGCACCGGGCCTCTAGTATAGGATACTACCTGGTCATGTGTCTTCTGATTGTGTGTGTGTGCACTGTGCAATGCATTTTGCTGGATAAACTTAATCTTTCCCAAGCACTCACATACAACATTAAGGAATCACTTCAAAATGGAAGCTTCGATTAGCCTATTGATCAATATTTACTAGTATAGGTTTTCTAATAAAAAATAATCTTAAAAACCTTTTAACTGTATGTATGGTTGTTTATGTTTAGTTCTGGGACCTCAGAATGCCCATCTAAGTGATGGACTGATTCTGTATAAAGGCCTCAGGATGTTACATCTATTACCTACAAAGATTCAATACCTCTGATTGGCCATCTTATCACCAAAAGATGACTTGATATTTAAGTGTAACAACAATGATTAACCAATGGATTATTTGGTTTGGTTATCAATGTAGGTTTCAAGTAAAGCAAACTGAAAAATAAACTAATAAGCAAGTATAAACATGTAAATCCTTTTTAAGTGATACACACACACACACACACACACACACACACACACACACACTGAGTGGCCAATTATGATCTCTGAAAGCATAATAATCTGGCCACTCAGTGTATATCCTATATAATAAAAGGCTAATATGCAAATTAGCATATTTGCTAACCAGGAGTTCGATCAGCAGGCAGGCCAGCCAACCGTCCATGTCCCCTCCCCCTGGCCAGGGTGGCCAGAACCAACCCATGCATGAATTCATGCACCTGGCCTCTAATATATACACACACACACACACACACACACACACACACACACACACACACACACTCTTAGTGGCCAGATTATTATGTGTTCAGAGATCATAATAATCTGGCCACTCAGTGTATATATATGTAAACATATATGATATGTAGATATATATATATAAATATATATGAAAGCATGGCTCACTGTTCTTTAAATTAGAAATGTGCTGGCATTTCATTTCTAGAGGAAGGGTTTGCTTTGCAGCTGTAGGTAAATAACGTGGTCTATTGATTTTTCTAAGTAGAGCTTCAGTAGGAAATGCAATGGACCTGTAACTGCGTGAAACAGATAAGCTCACGAGGACCTGCAGCGAGACCTGTTGTGGGGAACGCTTTGGTCTCGTCAGCGCGGGTGCCGGCCTCCAACTCCAGCAGGGTTCTCAGCATCACGTGCCAAGTGACCCTGAACCCTGTTCAACCAGGAGAGCTCTGCACACGCTCCTGAGCTGAGAGACCAAGTCAACTAACGCCCAAGCATTTCATAATTCTCTGCAAACATTTCCAGAAAGCAATGACATTCACAAAACTATATTGTTACAAATATGTTGATAACATAGACAATTCTGAAATGACTCAAAACCACTAACTTTCAACGTACAATTAAAGATATTTTCTTAAGGCAAAACCATATTTTTTAAAAATATATATTTTTATTGATTTCAGAGAGGAAGCGAGAGGGAGAAAGACGGAAACATCAACGATGAGAGAGAATCATTGATCGACTGCCTCCTACAGGCCCCCTATGGGGATTGAGCCCTTGACTGGAATTGAACCTGGAATCCTTCAGTCCGCTGGCTGAAGCTCTATCCACTGAGCCACACCAGCCAGGGAAAGATCATATCTTTTTTGATAGTTTTATTTTTCCTAAATAAAAACTTTACCAATGTATTCTCAGCTTTGAAACATCCTTGGAACAGTCCGATGAAAAGTGACTATCATAAGTTATGTGAATTCTACAATTCAGAAATTGGAAACAGCATAATTATACACATATTATTTTTCATAAATTATGGCATTGATTTTCATTTCAACTGTCATATTTGCCATTGACAAATGTCAAGAGGAAGATGTGGTATGAGGAACAGTTGCATCAGCCTGTGCTGTTAACTTGCACGGAGCTGTTTATAGAAGTGACATGTCTGAGGGCGACGGGGCTGTAGCTGAGTGAGCTGTGCTGTGGGCCCCCTAAGGGGAGTGAGAAGCCGTGCATGCGGCCCCCGTGGCCCCCGCGGCCCCCACGGCCAGCGCTCACCAGGCGCTGCACTCACTGTCCCAGCAGGTGTGCGGCCCAGTCGCTGGTCAGTCGCTGACGTCCAGTTTGAACCCAAAAGTCAAGTCCTAATTTTCCCTAAGAGCATGTCTGATGGTTAAGGGCTCAAGAAAATACAAGCTGTAGGTTCATCATGGGAAAATGAGTAACAAAAGGCAAAATGCTAAACTTCCCTTTGGTTAGTTTTATGAGTCTTTAATTCGAATCACCCATTTCCATGAACCCGTGGCTGTCGGTAATGAGCCTTCCACGCACTCTCACATAACCTCGACGAAAGAGGGTTAATGACTATGTTAGGGAGGATACATTTAGCACACAGATCTAACAGATATAAAGGAAAATGATGTGGCTTTTATGTCTTCATTTATTCAAAAGTTGTTTTGATTTTTAACAAAAGTCTCCTGTATTTAATTGGGCTTTACACCACGGATTCAGTGACTTGAGCCATTTAAAAAATAATTGGGTGCTGATGATGTGTTTCAAGGGTACAGACGTGGAGCAGTGAACAACAAGTCCCTCTCTCCTAGGGGGGCAGGCGTGAGCCAGCGAGTGACACTATTCAGGGCAAAAGACCCGAGAAGAGAAAAGGGAAGTGACCGTGTTAGAAAGTGACAGTGTCAGAAAGTGACAGTGTTAGGACAGGGAATGATGGGTCTTAGTATGTGGTCGGTTTGGCTGGGGAGACTGGTTTTAGAGGGACTGGCAAGAGTGAGAGCATGGGAAGTCACAGAGTGATATTTATTTAGAGAAGACGCGTTTCCCGTGAGAGCGACACATAGGACACTTGAGCTATGGACTCAGGTGGTGAACTTTGTGTTTTCATATTTTCACTCATTAACAGTCCAGCCCTGATAAGAATGCAGGCTTAAACAATAAGCCATAATCTTAAGAAAGGAAGTATACATAGAAGCATGGATTAGGAATTTGCCTTTTTTTTTTATACTTCACTTGAAAGTTGTTTAACTTGGTTATATGTTATTTTATAATTGACCCATTCTATATATTGCTAACTTCTACTTTGGTTATAAACAATCTATACTAATAAAAGGGTAATATGCAAATTGGTCATGACGCCCTCACAGTAACAACCGAACAGCAGGCTGCATGGGGTGACCAGGCCGGCAGGGGGGTTAGCGAGGGATGACCAAATGACTGACCAGCAGGCTGCGTGGGGCGACCAGTTCGGTGGGGGGGACAGTTGAGGGTGACCAGGTCGGCAGGGGGCCAGTTGGGGGTGACCAGGCTGGCAGAGGGGGGCAGTTAGGGGTGACCAGGCCAGCACGGGGGGTGGGCAGTTAGGGGTGATCAGGCAGGTGAGCAGTTAGGAGCCAGCAGTCCCAGATTGTGAGAAGGAAACCGGCAGTTGGACATCCCCCGAGGGGTGCCGGGTTGGAGAGGGTCTAGGCTGGGCTGAGGGGACCCCCGCCCCATGCACGAATTTCATGCACCGGGCCTCTAGTCTACCTAATAAAAGAGTAACATGATAATTGACCGTACCTTTGCGATACCCACCAGCCAATCAGGACTGAGTATACAAATTAACCCAACAAAGATGGCAGGTTAATTTGCATACACAGGTGCCGAGCAGCCAGGGGTGGGGCCGGACACTTGCGTCGTCGCCATGGCGATGAAGCAGGCGTTCCGCACCGCCCCAGCTGCTCTGGGCCTCTGGGCAGCGTGGGAAGGCAGAAAGGCGGCTCTCGGCCAGAGCGAAGGCGGTGCCGGCAGCCAGGGGAAGGAAGGCCCGTTCTTGCACGAATCTTCGTGCATCAGGCCTGTAGTAGGTTTATGTTTATAGATTAAATTGTTATTATATATACTATTTTTGGATAGTTAACATACACAGCTATATTTTTTAAATAAAAATGACCATAAAAATAAAAAGAAACTTTATTATTGTACTTTTAAAATTGTGAGTTCTTCATTTTACGACATTTTCTGCTTCATAATGGCATTCAGTTATGGGAAGCAATTTGTCAACTATACACCCGCAAGCATTTTTACTGTGATTATCAGGAAGTGTTACTCGCACTGGCCTTTTTCCCTCTGGATTGAGACCCTGCATTCTGATTCCTTGGTACACCCTACATCCTACTTCTCATACTAACTGCATGCAGTATTTATTATTCCAGGGCCTGGAGATTATTGTGATAAGTGAAATATGCCAGTCAGAGAAAGACAAACACCATACGATCTCACTTACATGTGGAATTTAACGAACAAAATAAACTGATGAACAAAATAGAACCGGAGGCATGAGGCAGGAAGGAGACATGAAGCAGAGGGGAGGGGGTGGGAGGACTGGATGGAAGAAGGTGACGGGATTAGCCAAGAACAAGGACTCATCGCCATGGACAGAGACAGCAGTGTGGTGAGGCCAGAGGGGGGAGGGTGGCGCCTGGAGGGGGACAGGAAGGGGTGAGGGGGACACCTGTAATAGTGTCAACAATAAAAATAAAGCAAAAAGAATTTCAGAAAATTTTAAACATTTTCCAATTTCTCAATTTTATACAATGTTCCTGTCTTCAAGCCCAATTCAGTCTTGCTGTTGATCATCCTTGCCTGACGTCGTAACTGAATATAGGCCTGATGAAATTATAGCTTTATGAGCAATCACTTTTAATTCTCCTATTTCTCTACCAAAGTACTTTGGGCAACTCAAAATATGGAGCCCTGTTTTTAAGTCGTTATGCCGTTAAGTAGTCATGTCTAAGTCCAAAGTGAAAACATGAGCAGATAAGTGTCTGGGTAAATGAATTGCTCTTAAAAATATAGCCCTGCCGACCCGTCAGGAGTAAATTGCACCCTGTGAAATATGAGCCAGAGATAAAAATGCCAGGCCTGCTCCTGGACTTTCTGTGTAAGTTGTGTTACCTTCTAAGACAGACTTAATCTGTATGCTTTTCCCACTGCCGTAGTCCTAGCACCGAGAACAATGCTCGCGGAACAGCTGGGTCTCAATAAACATGTGCTGAATGAATGGAGGCCATGAGCAAAGGTTCCATTACACACGGTTACCCACGGGAGAGAGGTCAGCCTGAGACAGGCGGTGGGGTGGACACAGCAGGAAGACGGGGTCGCTCAGGTGGCTAGGCCAGTGGTCGGCAAACTCATTAGTCAACAGAGCCAAATATCAACAGGACAACGATTGAAATTTCTTTTGAGAGTCACATTTTTAAAACTGAAACGTCTTCTAACGCCACTTCTTCAACATAGACTCGCCCAGGCCGTGGTGTTTTGTGAAAGAGCCACACTCAAGGGGCCAAAGAGCCGCATGTGGCTCGCGAGCCGCAGTTTGCCGACCACGGGGGCTAGAGCATCATCCCCATACTCCGTGGTTGCAGGTTCGATCCCCAGTCAGACCACATACAAGCAACCAATGAACGCATAAGTAAGTGGAATAACATTTCTGGTGACATGTGGAGAGTTGAGAGCTTGTTTTTGTTTTGTTATTTTTTATCATTTCCTTCTTGTCTTCCAAGCCTCTGGCACAGTGATGAGCACATAAAGGATTCAAACCACTGGAGATGGGTTTTTCCGTTATATTTAAAAACATGTACCTGATGCCCGGCCAGCATAGCTCAGGGGTTGAGCGTCAACCTATGAACCAGGAGGTCAGGGCACAGGCCCGGGTTGCGGGCTCGATCCCCAGTGTGGGGCGTGCAGGAGGCAGCCAATCAATGATTCTTCCTCATCATTGATGTTTCTATCTCTCTCTCCCTCTCCCTTCCTCTCTGAAATCAATAGAAATATATTTTAAAAATAAAAATATGTACCTGAATCTACTTAGGAGCAAACTGCATTCCTAGTGTTGCCTGGACACTGGCCGTGCTGTTTTATCCACTTTCTGCACATCAAGCTATAACTCATGCAGGGCCCTCACCACCACCCTTCATTAAAGCCTTACGCCTCCAGGTTAAGCGTTTTCAGGCTGAGCACAATTTGATTTACAAATGTTCCCTGGCATTCAAAGAAAGAGACAACAAAACTGGGGGAAAGCAATTTTTTATCGTAAGGCCTTACGACATTTTTAAAATGCAAACGAGACAGACTGAAAATATCCCAACTGTGCGTGCTCTGTGCATAATGGCTTTGTGCCACTTTCATGTTTGGCAAAATTTCTATAGAAATCACAGACCAGCTTTCTCTGCTGACTTTCACACACACCTTTAGTAAAACGTGCCGAAGCGGGAAAGCTAATTTAGCTTCTCTGGAACGTATTTCCCGCAAGGACTCAGAATGCAAAGCATCCTTCGCTTCTCTAACGCTTACAGCCGCTTTGATAGTCACACAAACACAAATACAGTTCCGCCTATAGAACCAAAAGGGGAAATAATTTAAATGCGAGCTGCCTTTACAGCACGCGTGGACACCGTCACATTGACCAGGTGCCAGGTGAGGAGGGGAGCCCTGGACAGGGGAGCACACGGCAGCTTGGAGTGGAGGGCTCACACCTCTGAGGGACCACAGGGTCAGAGGTCAGGCAGGGAGCGGGATCCTGCTGGGGGCGGGCGGGACAGAAAACTACTAAACCACCTCCAACCCCCCAACAGTGGCACCCAAACCCTTCCAGGGCCTCGCTAAATCGTTTCTTCTAGAGCGGGAACCTTTTCCTGCCAAGGGCCACTTGGGTGTTTATAACATCACTGGTAGCCCTGCGTACGAATCCGTGCGCCAGTCGCTCTCTGCAGGGCCTGGCCGCTCTGGCCCTGCTGCCCAGAGGCTCTCAGCGGCCCAGAGGCCCATCCGCGGGTAACTCCTGGTCAAGGGGACAATTTGCATATTAGCCTTTTATTATATAGGATGTACATTGAGTGGACAGATTCTTATGCGTTCAGAGATCATAATAACCTGGCCACTCAGTGTGTATAAGTAAGTTATAGCTTACATGTTATATGTACCGTATTTTTTTTGTATGGATGCAGCACAAACAAGCATCAATACAAAAGCTTAGAAGTCAAATAATAAATACATGTTTGTAACTTCGTGAAATTCATAATTTATTTTACCTAAATTCTATTTTGAAAGTTGCAAATATAAACACTTAGTTTGTGGTCAATAAAATGTAGTAAAATGTAGATATATTCTATTTTAGTACTATATCATACCATATCACTGTTTAATGTCATACTATAAGAGACACGTGAATGAGTATCAAGCCATTTTTAATTTTCACAATCACTTTAAGCAAATGAGAGCATTACTTAAAGGTGTTCTTCATAAGCTATTACATTAGGTTAAAATAATTAGTTGCAACTCTGTGGTCAAGTTTATGGACACAAAGGCAGACAGTCTGCTTGGAATCCCAGCATTTTATTTACAGGGAACCTTGGAAAATCAGTTAATCTCCTTTAGCCCTTATCTCCTTACCTGTAAAACTGAGTTATAGTATTTACTTTATAGGGTTATTGGAAAGATTAAGTAGTGAATTCATATAAAACACTTAAAATAGTGACTTGTGAATAAGTACTATTAGTTAGCATTTTGTGTGTCAATTATATATAAACTAGAGGCCCAGTGTATGAAATTCGTGCATGGGGGGGAGAGTGTCCCTCAGCCCAGCCTGCACCCTCTCCAATTTGGGACCCCTTGAGGGCAGTCGGACATCCCTCTCACAATTCAGGAGTGCTGGCTCCCAACTGCTCGACTGCCTGCCTTCCTGATTGCCCTTAACCGCTTCTGCCTGCCAGCCTGATCACGCCCTAACCACTCCCCTGTCAGCCTGATTGCCCCTAACTGCCCTCCCCTGAAGGCTTGGTCACCCCTAACTGCCCTCCCCTGCAAGCCTGGTCCCCCCCCAACTGTTCTCCCCGACAGGCCTGGTCCCCCCCAACTGCCTTTCCCTGCAGGCCCAGTCGCCCCCAACTTTCTTCCTCTGCTGGCCTCATCACTCCTAACTGCCCTCCCTTGCAGGCCTGGTCCCTCCCAACTGCCCTCCCCTGCTGGCCATCTTGTGGTGGCCATCTTGTGTCCACATAGGGGCAGCCATCTTTGACCACATGGGGGCAACCATCTTGTGTGTTGGAGTGACAGTCAATTTGTATATTACTCTTTTATTAGTTAGGGTGCTATTAGTGATCAATCTGTTGTATCATCAGAATACTTTCACATTATCTTATTTGCTATCCCAAATATGTTATTTTTTCAGTCCTATGTCACAATACTAAGGCAAATTAAATTGACATATTTAACTGAAGCTTAATATTTACATTCATGAAATTATTTAATAATCCTCTGAAATATGTACCAATATGCAAAAATTGATTTCAAATTTCTGCATAGTAGTGTTTAAAAGGGCTCATTAAAATGCTTTCTTTTAAAATTCCCAATTACGATAACCTTTCCTGAATAATGCTAAGTAGTATTATATTTCAGGCTTTGTAATGTTTAAAATAGAGTCAATCAAATAAAAGAAAACCAAAACAAAACCACAAGGTAAAGAGAGTCTTTAAAATGTTTTGAAGTTCTATAATTTCCTTCAAGAAAAGCATGTAAATCCCAAACAGGAGGAGACTGGGTGTGTTTATTCACGCTCTGGAGAGATCAGCAAATTCATTCTGCTTACCTAAGACTTTCTGTGTGTGTTTATATTTTGTTCTTTTTCCACTTTTACAAATACTCAGTCTGAAATGCATGGCATGGCAAGAATAAAAGAATAAGTAGGGCAACTTCTGGAGGACATTTTTCTTATAAAAATTCAATATAATTTCAGAATAGACTGATTTTTGTTGTTGTTTCGTGTTCCACTCTTCAAATTATAAGAAATGTCTTACTGCAGTGGTCGGCAAACTCATTAGTCAACAGAGCCAAGTATCAACAGGACAACGATTGAAATTTCTTTTGAGAGCCAAATTTTTTAAACTTAAACTTCTTCTAACGCCACTTCTTCAAAATAGATTTGCCCAGGCCGTGGTATTTTGTGGAAGAGCCACACTTGAGGGGCCAAAGAGCCGCATGTGGCTCGAAAGCCGCAGTTTGCTGACCACGGTACTAGGCCATTGAGGAGAAACTGGGGGTGTTTACTGCTCAGCCTGCACTGTGGCCCTTCGGAAGCTGAGAGCTCTGTCTACACTCCGGGCCACTGCAGTCCCGGGACCTGGTCTATTCTGATCAATAAATGTTATAATGCTATCGATCAAGTAGTTACCAAACAGGGTCACAGGCAGTTAAACTCAATGTGGAAAAAAAACACACACAAAAAACACCCACCACAAAATAAAACTTAAAAAATCAGTAGCTGTACTGCAGATTTGTGCTCTTTTTACCAAAGTGCCATGGAACACACAGAATGCCGTATTCTTTCTTACTCGCTGATAGGCGTCAGAAGCAACATTGTTCCGGCTTTTGTTCAGCCCTTCCCCGCACTCCTCTTTTCAAATGCCCACGGCACGTTCAAAGGCAGCTGTCAGGTATTGCGGCGTGAATGCAAAACCGTGGAGTTGAACACAAGGAAGGGAATATGTGACTTTAGAATCTTAAGCCATAAAATGTTTTCGAAATTATGGTAATTGAAACAGGGCACAGGGGGCACAATGCAGACTCACAAAGAGAACAGCTTCTATCTCTTTAAGCTTATTATCACAGTGATTACAACCAGCGCACAACACACCTGTTGTAGAGTTATATACATGATTAAAAAGAAAGGTTACTGCTTTCAAAAGGATATGTAAATTAGGACTTTGCATTTATGCCAACGGCGCTGTTTCTTTTTCTTTATGCTTTTGTTTGAAACCGCTTTTTATTTTTCAGTTCCAGTCGGCATACGATATTAGATTAGTGTCAGGCTCTAGCCCAGCGATTCGACATTCGATAACTCACTATTGGGTCTTCCCGGTCAGTCTCACACCCATCGGACACCATGTGTCCTTGGTAGGATGTTACTGGCGATGTTCCCTCGGCTGTCACTCACATCCCTCGGACCGTCTGTACTTCTTCACCCTCGTACCCTTTCCACCCATCTCCCCGACGCCCGCCCATCGGGCAAAAGGCCAAAGGTCCCCTGTCCCGAGGAGTCCGTTTCTGTTCTGCGTGTTCGGTTACTTTGTGTTTTAGGTTCTAATAGATGTGTATTTATTGCCGTTTTATTGTTCACAGCAACTGAATGATGTTATCTAACGCTGCACACAACAAACACTCCTTTCTGTTGTTGCTGATGATCCTCAGCCGAGGATATTTTTCCACTGATTTTTAGGGAGAGCAGAGAGAGAGGGAAAGACAGAGAGAAACATCGACGGGAGAGAAACACATGGATTGGCTGCCTCCTGCACGTGCCCTGACCAGGGCCCAGCCCGCAACCAAGGAAAACGCAGGCGGGCTGGAGGAGAAGGCGGGGTGGGCGACAAGGGAGGAACGGAGGCGGGGTAGAGTGCAGCAGGAAATCCTATTGCAGGATTTTTCCTGCAACGGGAATGCTAGTTACACATATAACTAGCATTCCATGCCCTTGACTGGAATCGAACCCAGGACCCTTTGGCCTGCAGGCCGGCACTCCATCCACTGAGCCACACATTCTTAAGCTAGGAACAAGCAGAATATACCCCAGGGAGAACTACAGAATTTTTACATTTACAAACAAAAACCCTGAGTCTCTGATAGGGAAACGCGCCCCTTGCCCTAACCAAGGAGCACGTGCCTCCACGGCAAGCCCTCCCACCATTCGGCCTCCGAGGACTCACTCCCTCAGGACACGGCCTCGGAGGGCGCACAGGGCTGGGTGTTGTGTGCGGGAAGCAAGAGCTCTGGCCCCTGAACTGTTCCATGCGTGGAGCCCCGCCCTCCCGCGTGGAGCCCCGCCCTCCCGCGTGGAGCCCCGCCCTCCCGCGAGGAGCCCCGCCCCCCGCGTGGAGCCCCGCCCTCCCGCGAGGAGCCCCGCCCTCCCGCGAGGAGCCCCGCCCCCCCGCGTGGAGCCCCGCCCTCCCGCGTGGAGCCCCGCCCTCCGGGCAGCGGCAGGTCCAGGAGACTTTGTATGGAAGCAGGAAGCGCGGTGTCAGCACACGAAGCGGCAGGGCTGGCGCTCAGCACCCTGTCACCCCACCGCCCTCGCTGGGGCCTCATGGCGCCACTGGGCATCGCTAGCCACCGCCTGGCTCTCAGCACGCGGCCGTCTCCGCAGGTGCCGGGCCTGTTCGGAGAGAAGTGACCCAGCGAGTCCGACACACAGGCGTCCCACTGCCGGTTGCTGCGGGCGCTGACCGTGGCACCATCGCAGCCAGTGTGAGAGGAGCCCTGGGAAAGCTGGGGTTGAACAGTGTTGGCTCCGACACAGAGGAAAAGCAAGAGCATCTTAGAGGAGACCTGCCCCCCCCCCCCCCCATTCGGCTCACTCACAAACGGAAACTGCAGGAGATGGAAAACCGCACGGGCAGGCGGCCCTGGCTGCTGGAGGACGCCTTCACCGCCTTCACCCACACGCACACCGTCCAGAGGGCGAGCATCTGGTCAGTGAGACCAAGGACGGGCCGGGGACACACGGCGGACACGTGCCCTTTGGTGAGCTGGTGAGCAAGGGAGATGACGTTCCCGGGCCTCCACGAAGGCGTCGGCTGTGGTATTTCCCTATCGGCAATCCTGGTACAAGACACTTACAAAGCAGGCTATCTGGGGTCACACAACAGGCAGTTAATAGTGAATGTGCTTGGTGTCCAGGCCTTTCAAATCAGCATGTAACCATCGCACAGAGGAAACCGTTATTCTGTTTTGGTGAGAGAATAGGTTCTCTCTGAGTGTATAATGGATTATACTGTTAAGTAGTATATATAATCAAGAATGACAGTCATCTCATTTAAGTGATAGAAGCACCTGCATTTTCTGTTCATGCATCTATATTTCATGTCAACGTGTTAGCTAAAATAAGATCTCAAGCTTTGAACTTTGCACAATAAAAAGTTTACTGGATCAAAATTCTTATTGTTTATACATCAATCAAATTGCACAATCATGTGTAGAACTTCAGACGTATTTATCTGCAAATGTTTATTAATGTACCTCCAAATTAAAGATAAAGAAATGAAATGCTTTGATAACACAAGTGTTAATTGAATTTTAATTATTAATCATTTCATTGTTCTTTCTCTGTGTCTCTTTTTGTTATATCTACAAAACACACATAAAATTTAAACAAAGGCAGCTCTCTTGCCCACAGTGATTTTTAAATGTTACTTCCATCTCTTTTTATTTTTTATTACCCTGCTCTAGACATTGTGTTTGCTAAATTTTTAATGAAAAAAATGACTTTACAGGTACATCGAAGCCTTAGATTGAATCTGTTTTTGAACTTCACATGTTATTTGATAGTTCTTTGGGGTACCTGCCAAAGATGGGGTGCTAGGAATCACGAGTCCTTTAGACACACAGAGGACAGTGAATGCAGAAAGCAAACATGAATTCTTAGTGGGTCAAGGAGCGCAAAACTCAGAATACTAAGTGTCATTATTTATACACACGTGCTAAGAGTGTCAGCGTGTTTAATATAAGCTATATGTTTATTACACATATAAGTACATTACCTACCATAAGTATAATATTAAGTATATTCTAGTGCTAAAATATTAAGTCCAAGTCATTTTACGTTCAGATCTAGCAAGGAAAAAATATCGGGTAAAAAAGTTATCAACAGAGGGAAAGATGGCTCCACCCCTTCCCTAGGGTAAGGTCAAGGTCACCCCAAACCACCTCTGCTGTCCTAGGCTGTGATTTTCATGCTGTAATTTAAGACGAACAAGTGAAAAAAAAAGCCACACAGAGTGATTTATTCGTGTTTGCTGTTGAATAACTCAGTCTGACATATGGTTTCCATAGGCGTGGCCTGGGGATAGATATCGTGTCTATGTTGGCATGACACATTTGCAAAGGTGTCTAGACACGGCAGTGATAAGTGCTGTGTAAACACACAGAGCGGAGGAGAAAGTGTTCCCCTCACAGAATCATCGCCTGTTCCAGATCCACCGTGGAGTCAAGCATCTCCTTTCCATCACACAAATCCATCTTTTTCCAGTTTTGCATTCAGTAATTCGCAGAGCAACATGGTTTTGAGATTACGTGGGCTTTGCCAACTCACGTACCAGGGATAACACTGAGAACACTAAAATGCTTTAACAATGATTTAAAAAAAAAAAAAGCTGAGTGGTAAATGGAACCAACGGAGTAATTTGCAACCATGGATTCGTTCCATTTCGAATGTCCTATTTTTATAGACGACTTCATGGTTGACATAAACTCATCTGTCTGTAGTCCCTGCGAGGCTGAGGTCCGGTGTATAATAATAAAAGCGCAATATGCTAATTAGACCAGACACCCGAACGACCTTCCGGACGAAGCCAGGGCGTGAGGGCTGAGGCAGCCGGGGCTGTGAGGGCTGAGCCCCTTGCACGGATTTCGTGCACCGGGCCTCTAGTAATTCCATAAAATAATGCCCTACCAAAGGGACAGAGGGGTTCACAAAGAGATGAACACATTGGGGTTCGTTCCTATTTTTCCTCAGCGAGCTAAGCAAGAGCTCAGTGCCTCCCGGAGATTCCGAGGCACAGAGGAAACACCAGCCCCTGGGCGGCGGCTCACGTCCTTTTTGGAAATTAAGCCGGTCCACTTTCCATGTTTCACTGCATAGCAGGAAGAAGCCTCTCTGTGTCATGGATGAATACGAATTAGGACAGAGCCCTAGCCGGTGTGGCTCAGTGGATAGATTGTCGGCCTGCGGACTCAAGGGTCCCAGGTTCAATTCCGGTCAAGGGCATGTACCTTGGTTTTGGGCACATCCCCAGTGGGGGGTGTGTAGGAGGCAGCTGATCGACGTTTCTCTCTCATCGATGTTTCTGACTCTCTATCCCTCTCCCTTCCTCTCTGTAAAAAATCAATAAAATATATTTTTTTAAAAAGAATGAGGACAGAAAGAAAGAACTCTTACCATTTACAACAGCATGGAGGGACCTGGAGCGTATTACACTAAACGAAATAAGGCAGTCAGAGAAAGACAAGTATCCCATGATCTCACTCACATGTGGAATCTAATGAACAACGTCAACTGATGAACAAAAATAGACCCAGAGACAGAGAAGCATCGAAAGATGTCAAACCCCAAGAGGGAAGGGGGGAGGGGTGGTGGGAAGCGCTCAGCCAGTGAACTTGCATGCAGGTGTGCATCACCCAGGCACACAGACGCTAGGGTGCTGAGGGCCTGGGGTGGGGCCGGCTGGAGGGGCCCACGGGGGGAAAGGGGACATGTAACACTTGCAACAATAAGGATTAAAAAACAAGAGTTGGGACGGCCGCCCCAGGGCTCCGCGTCTGCACTCAAGGGCCCGGACCCACCGTCCTGGGAAGGAAGTGGGTCAGATTGGAAGGAATAACCAGGCCCAGGTCCTGGCACCGCCCCGCCCGCCACTGAGATGTAATTCACATCCAACACTGCACACGCCCCAGGTGTGCAACGTGATGGCTTGGCAGCAACGGTTCCGCCCGCCTGGGAGGCCAAACCAGAACACCTGGGCGGCGAGGCGCCCTGGGCAGGGACCCTGCGCTTCCCAACATCACAGGGGGAGCTGGACGCAGAGGGGGCACCCTGCCGGCTCCTGGGAACGCGTCCCACGGGCACAGCTGCGTCCTGCACTGACCCATCGCCGCCCCTTAGTGACCGTGTCCCCGATCACTGTCACCCACCCACCCACAGGGTGCGGCGGCAGAGGGGAGTCAGCCTTCTGTGCCGCATGCCCCCCAATGTTCATAGTTGACTCACAGATGCCTGCTCATACTCGGTATTAAAAACGTCGTTGACTTTTATTCTGGTGACCTCATGTATCATGTGCTTCCTGTCCATGAGAAGAACATCTTACCTTATAATAGAGAAATATGCAAATTGACCGCACCTTCGCTACGCCCAAGCCACGCCCACCAACCAAGCCACGCCCATCAACCACGCCCACCAGGAAACCGTTGCAGGGACGTTGGGGTGTGGCGGAGTCCAAGGCCGGGAAAGAAGGCAGAAGGCGGTGGCCACAGCCAAGGCCTGGGTCCCAGGTGCCGGCAGAAAACTGGTGCAGGCAGCCAGGTGAATGAAGGTCTATTGCACGAATCTTCGTGCAAACGGGCTACTAGTATTTAAATACTTTGCTAATTTCATCTCTTTTAAAAAAAGCAACAACTACTCAGTATTTCCTTTTAGCATTCTATTCACACGTGTTCCTCAACCAGCACACACGCGGAAGGGGTGGTCTGACCACGGTGTATTGTTTATGCTTCATGTCACAGCATTTGTTCTCCACAGCTGATGACCAACTGACATTATTTTTAAAATGTTCTCAGTTCACAGACTGTTTTCCATCTACTCCCTTTATGTTCTTGGGCAGGTTATTTTCTGAGTTTCACTTGCAAATGCCAATAACAACAAGACCAAACGAGACTTTGAATATAAAGTATCTAGTGTGAGATACGACACACTGTAGATGCTCACAAACTGATAACTCTTCTCATCATATTTGGCTGTAAGTAAAAGTCTTTAGTGTAATTGCACAGACAGCATGTGGCTTTCAAATATCCATTACGAAGTCATAAAGCATTGGCATGAAATATTGTTTTCCTGATAATGATTAATGTTATGGTATATGAAATCATTTCTATTTATGTTTAAAATATTTTTTCTGGTATATTATTACAGTCTATCTATAAAGTAGTATCAAATAGTGATTAGAAATAATTTATCAACTATACACACTACAGAAGAAGAATATAAAACTCACAGTATCTTATGCACAAGCACTTAGAATAAATTCAGCACCGTGGATTAGTCCAAAAAATTATGAGACATAATAAAAATTCAGATGAATACCTAAAGTAGGAGTCTATTTCATTCCTGAAGGGAAAGTCCAATGATATTTAATGACTAATATATCTAGCAATATATTAACACCTTTGACTTTAATAGCTTTGATTAAATTTTAGTACTGAGACAATTCTTTCATATTGCTTCTATTATTTACTTAATGAATGTTACATTCTCCTGGAAAAATACATCTTCTGTGTCATGCCAAGCTCCGTTGGAAAGGTTAATGCATTATTTTATGATGCTTGAGATGTGTGAGGTAGTAGTCAGTTCTATTCAGACAAAGCAGAAATGCCAGGGCGTTTTTACTAAGACCTCGGCTGAAATGCTAACATATGTTCTAAAAAAGAAAGTTCCTTTTAAGAAAATGCAAAGAAAATGTTATGTTTTTCTGTGCTATTTCAGTTACAGATAAGATTTGAAATTACCAAGGAAACAATTTTCTAGTTCCACATAATTCCTCAATGTTAGTAATGCCACAGAATCTAAATTGTGAATTTCACTCTATCTCTGCTATTATGTTATATGAACACATTTTACATGAACGCAATTGTTCTTTTAATATGTTTTTCCTGTGGCCTCACTAAGAGTGGAATTATTCCCTATTCATATTTATAGAATCTGTACAGGATTTGTATTTAGCAAGAGCTTGCTGAATGACGTACTGACCAATTTCAGCATTTGTATTTGTGTGTGTGTGTGTGTGTACACGTATTTACTTATTTATTTATTTATTTGGACTTGAGTTGTTTCCCAAGAAATTTTCTTTAACTTGCATCTTCCTGTTTTTTGTTTTTCTCTATGGTGTCTGTGTAGCACACACTGGGAATCCTCTGATGAGTCGCCCGGTTTCCGTGATTATCTAACCCCAGCACATCCTATGCCCTCCTCTGCTTTCTGGGGGAAATACCATGATTTCGAACTCATACATACTCTTTTAAGTTGCAGCCACTATAATTTGTTCTCCATTTTAAACTTAAATTAATGCACATGGCGCGTTCCGTGTACATGTCCCATATACCTCACTTACACGAGTTAGTACGTGTACATCTAAGTCATTTCTGGTTCCATCTTTTAAGAACTTATGCAGTTTTATTGATGTGTTTCTCTCACTGCCAGCGGCTCGAGGAAATATCCTAACAGCCCTTCCTGGTCCACAGCTGAGCGCAAATTTACTTTCCGTGCCCTTGAGAGATTTTGAGAAAGAGGAAAAGTAGAGCTAAAACCAGAAGCATAAACAAAAAATCACGAGGGACATCAAACAACTGCCAAAGGTATGTTGAACCTCACATGATCAACATCATAAAAGAATTTTGTGAGTTTCTAATACTGAGGACACAGAAGGAAGCTAGGCAGTCAGGGAGGGGACCACAGGAAGGGGACGGGGACTAGAACCAGGGAACCACCACCAAGTGTGAGCTGGGTGGGAAAGAAGGGCGAGGAGGGAGACCTGAGCTTGAAAATGGATGGATGTTGCTAAGACAGGCAGCTTGCAGATAACCAATCCCAAGGATGTTGCTAAGGTAGAATTCTTTGAAAGAACCAATCAGGAGCCAGCAAAGCACATATCTACCCCTAGACAAAGCAGCGCACTGTCTCCTCTCCTCCTGGCCACTAGGCTCCTGACCTTCATGGGACGCCTCCCCTCCCTGCACCCACGTGTCTTATGGCCACGGGACTCCACGCGTGGACTAATGGACTGTAATTAGCTCAGATGCTGGAGGACACCGGCTGCTACATGAAGCGGGAGCTCTGGATGCTCCTACCTTGGGGACTCCTGGGACCTGACCCTCTCCCGGAGCCCAGGACAGGCTAAGGGGTGGTGGGGGCATTGGCACCTGAGACACAGCCAGCAACTCGATAACGCCCCCTCCCTGCTCTCCCCACTGCAGGGAGTCCCTCTATCCTATATAATAAAGAGGTAATATGCAAATTGACCATCATGCCCTCGCACAAGATGGCCGCCTCCATGTGGTCACAAGATGGCCGCTCCCATGTGGTTATAAGATGGCTGCCACAAGATGGCCAGCAGAGGAGCAGTTAGGTGTTGATCAGGCTGGCAGGGGAGTGGTTAGGGGCAATCAGGCAGGCAGGCAGGCAAGCAGGCAGGCAAGCAGTTGGGAGCCAGTAGTCCCGGATTGTGAGAGGGATGTCCAACTGCCCATTTAGGCCTGATCCCCCGAGGGGTCCCAGATTGGAGAGGGTGCAGGCTGGGCTGAGGGATACTTCCCCAGTGCATGAATTTCGTGCACCAGGCCTCTAGTCTCTCAGTAAACATTGCATCCACTAAGCGTTTTTGTCCACAAACTCATTTTTTGACTTTGCGCACAAGAAACTCGGCCCCAACCGGATGTGTTGGCATCAATACTACACAATGACTTATGTTCATTTTCAAAAGCGTGCCAATGATAGTCTTTGCTGAATAAGAGACTTTAACCATGATACCCTTCCATCCCTCTAATCTGTCACTTAAAATTTTTGGAAAAAAAAGAAAAGAAAAGCAAGTAATTTTGTTTTGACTATTGACGATTTCTAGACCATTACAAGCCAACCTTGGTCTTGGACACACTACCCGCATTATTGCTAATCTTGCATTTTGCAGTGCACTGCAGAATGCTGCCCCTTACATGCATGGGAGGCGGTTTCCATAGTGATCAAAGTGTCCATTTAACAGAGTAATAGTGAACTGAGAGCAGTGAATAAGGTGTATGTGAAGTAAATAGCTTACTTAAAGACGTATCCTCATTATAGTGTATCAGGGATTTCAGAATTTCACATGAAAATACTAAAGCTTAATGTTGAGAGGTGTATTACTGGTACGTCAATAAACTAATGAAACTCATCTCCCTACAAAAAAATTAGTATCAATATTTGTCAATATATTATGCCTAAATTAGCTTTTATCATCTGTGTAAAATGAAGTGTTTTTTTCTTATGCCATAAAATTAACTTTTATGATCTATGTAAAATGAAAAGCATTTTTAATCAAAGTATACCTGTTTTAACTTCTTTATAGAAAAGTTTTATTTTTAATCATTTCAGGATAATATTGAGCTACAAAATAATTATTTGATCTGTAGGAGAGGAAATATAACTTTTCTTAACCCTTTTAAGTCCCCCACCAGGCGTAATAAAAGGCAGATTAACAGGAAAACACACACACAGAAGTTTATCCACAGGTATACCTCCTGCATACTCCCTGGAATGACCCAAGCCATCGCCTTAAATACCACCTCCAGGTGAGGACAGAGATTCTGAGGGCCAGTTATGGGAGGTATCAGGAAAGTAATATGTGAACTGAAACTATGTAAACAAAACTATGGTTGTTATGCTGATTTACTTTATTTTTAAAAATAATTTTTTATTGATTTTAGAGAGGAAGGGAAAGGGAGAGAGGGATAGAAACATCAATGATGAGAGAATAATTGATCAGCTGCCTCCTGCACGCCTCCTACTGGGAATCGAGCCCACAACCCGGGCCTGTGCCCTGACCAGGAATTGAACCATGACCTCCAGGTTCACAGGCTGACGCTAAGCCACTGGTTTAAGCCCAAGTCTTCTCCATTGATAGAGCGTTTCTAGACATTTACACATCCTCCTCTTCCTGTCCAGAAGGGGAGCCGCCCTCGCAAATGGAGATTTTCTTTGTAGTAAATGCAAATTTCTCTTACAAAAGGGAAACACCCACTGGGTTTTCAGAGCTTCTCCTGCATTTGCTGTTTCTTAAAAAATCACCACCTCAAGATAATCCTTCTGGCAAGTACACGCCTTCTCTCCATGTGGAGAGCATCCTCAAATGCCAGCCGCAGTGAACTAACGACGTGGGCACGTTGCTCAGTGTCTGACATGCGTCAGAAAATGCGCTTTTTACAAATGCCTTTTACGTAGACCTTTGCCACTTAAATGTATGATTTCCTCACACACAGTTGTAGAATGAGCTTCTGTGTACAAAGAAGAGATATTCTTTAATGTGCCAATGTTCCTACTTTACCTCCTGGGCTTACGGTCACGTTACAATTGTCCAGGGCTACCTGACACATGACCCGTGTTATTTTATACTTTTTCTAAAAACTCGCAGTGAAACCAAGCCAGCCCCTAGCGCTGTTCATGGCAGATGGTGCCGTCACAGTCACCCGTTCTTAAGCCGGATGACTCCTTTATCGCCGTGGAACTCGGGCAGCTCGGAATGGCTGCACCCCGTCAAGGGTAGCCGACACTCCCCCAGAAGGTAAAGGTTATGAACATTTTTGAAACCATTAGGTGGCCTCTCTCAATGACAAAGTTTTGTACTCTGATGAAACCTCTTTAGGGACAAAATTATTTTTGTCGAGTATCATTTCAATGTTAAGTTAATGATCACATTTATAAAAGGTAAAACAGAATTTCGCCTTCATTATCCGTGCGGAGGTATTTGTAACATAAAAGTTAGCGATCTACAGATCAAAAGTGATCGTTTTCATCACTGAAGTATTTTGTTGACATAACTGAAGCTCGGAATGTAATGGCACCACGCGGACACAGCCCGCTCTCATGCACAGAGGAGACAGGGGGGCATACTGAGAGGAGACTGCTCATCAAGAACCATTCCTACAAAGTTGTGGGACACAGGATGGGGTGATCCTGTATCCGTTAAGCGTAAGTGACAGAAAACAACATCTAAGTTAGCTCCAGAGAGCACACAGGAGAGGAGACGCATATAAAGCGAGTGGAGCGTATGGAGGACAGGCTGGCCGCAGTGACCCTAGACCAGCAGGAGAGATGGCTCCTGGAGAGAAGGGCGATCTCAGTCACAAACAGCCAGGAAATCAACAGGCGGCAGGGCCCTAGCCCAGACCCAGCGTCGTCACCCCTCAGCACCCACCAGCCCATTCAGCCCTTCCCCTGCCTCCCGCCTCACAACCGCAGCCTGTGCCCCGCTTCTGTTCCTTCCAATGGACTCTCCCGGAAAATAATAGGGTGAATGTTTGTGCCTCAGGCTGTCTTTTCTCAGCAACCCAGGCTAAGATATGAGATTTGGGCTTTTCATTCTCTCTTCAAAAACACTTTATTAATAAAAGTCCAAACTCCTTAACTTTTAAAAAAATATACTTTTTGTTGAAAGTATTACAAATATACCCCCTTCTTCCCCCTTCTAGCCCCTGCCCCCCATTAGCCCCAGCCCTTCACCATCCTATTGTCAGTGTCCATGGGTGATGCATACAAGTTCAAACTCTTTAATGCTTTCATTCCAAGCGCTTCACAAACTGAGGACTCTCTGCTTTTATGATTTACTTTTCCACTAGCTTTCCACACGAACTTAACCTCAACTACTATTCTGAGCATCTTGTCACACACTCTGTGGGCCTGTACCCCCCCCGGCCCCCCCCCCCCCCTTTCTCTCTCTCCTCTCTCCTTTGGAAACATCGCCTCCCCTTCAATAGCTCACGGCTGCCCTCATGGAGTCTTCCTGGAACTCCGCGTGTTCTCCCTTCTCCTCAAAACCCCAGACTTACTTCCGATGACTCTCCAGCCAGGACCTTATCCTAAATGCATTAAACTTCGAGATGCCATCCTACATCTCTCTTTGAGACCTTGAATGTGGGGAATCACACTTCATACTTTTCACACCTTTGAAATAAAGTAGTTTATACTAAAAATTCTGTGACTTTCGAGATTTGCATGTGCTTCTGAGTTTCATCATGGTGATTATCTTACTTTACTGAGAATCAACCACTTTATCTTCAAAGAGTATTATTCTGGATTACATGCAGACATTGTTTTAAATGGGCATTTCCGCCCTGGCCGTGGGTTGTGGGTTCAGTTTCTGTTCAAGGCCATGTACCTGGACTGCAGGTTCGATCCCCTGCCCTGGTCAGGGCTCGTGTGGGAGGCAACCAATCCATGTGTCTCTCTCACATGGATGTTTCTCTCTCTCTCTCTCTCTCTCTCTCTCTCTCTCTCTCTCTGTCTCTCTCCCCCCACTCCCTCCTTGCACCCCCCAACCACTCTCCCCCTCCCTTACACTGTTTCTAAATATTAATGGGAAAAATATCCTCGGATGAGGATTAACAAAACAAAAAAGTGGCATTTCCTTTCATAAGTTAAATGCACACCTGAACTCTCCAGATTGTACCATACATTCAACTTAACACAGCTCCTATTTGCAAATGATCCTTCTGTCAATATATCTCATGCAACGAGATTTTAATTCCAACGACTTTCAACTGTGCTGCCATGTGTATGCGTAATATAAATATTTTATGTAACAGTTTTCAGCAATGCGTTGTTTGTGGTTGTTTGCTGAAATCAGACATTAACATGCACATATCCCCTTCATACCAGCCAGGTTCCCCACAGTAAACAGAACAGTAAAAAAACGACGTTGTATCCACAGCGATTGTGTTCTGAGAAAATATATATGTGACACTCAGACTCTAATAGTAAACAGACTTTTTCCATTAAAATGGCGTCTGTGGTAAATTCTCCGTGAACATAAAAGAAAAGAGAAGCTGTCACTCCACGCCATCGTGTTTATGTGGCAGGCTCATCGCTCATCGCTCCTGGTCACATGGGGGCCGCAGGGAAGAAAAGGAACCAACAGGACACTCGGAGGCGCACAGTATGACCTACGCCCCGCGATTAAAACCCCGGAGAGTCACCCAGTGCCCACAGAGCTGGTAGGTACCAACGTGCTTATGAAACTGGCTGGAGAAGGGGAAGAGCCAAATTACTCTAAAAAGTTCCTTTTAACAAAAGTATGTGCCCTAACCGGTGTGGCTCAGTGGATAGAGCGTCGGCCTGCAGACTCAAGGGTCCCAGGTTCGATTCCAGTCAAGGGCATGTACCTTGGTTGCGGGCACATCCCCAGTGGGGAGTGTGCAGGAGGCAGCTGATGGATATTTCTCTCTCATCGATGTTTCTAACTCTCTATCCCTATCCCTTCCTCTCTGTAAAAAATCAATAAAATACATTTAAAAAGTATGTCTCCACACAGCCGTACATTCAGATGTAAACAGGAATCCACGGAAGAGCCACTGCCTCTGTCTCTAACTCTCTGTTTCCTGTCTCAGTCGCTCTCCTCGGTCTGCTCAGGGGGATGGCTCTGTAGGGTGATCACGGCCACAGTCACTTGGCTTCCAGGACGCATTCCTGGTTGTCCTGACTTGGAACCGCGGAGTCTGCGCAGCTTTGGTCTCCTCTGGGCCAGTTCCCTGGGGTCCTCTGGTTCCTGGATTCAGCCATCACTTCCCTCTCTAATCAAGGCGTCATTAGCATCATGATGCCGAACCCCTAACTCCCTGGAAGCACTCAGAGAGCACCAGCAGGGACCTGCTCTGCTCTGTGCAAGCTGATCCCAGCAGAGGTGGAGAGGGCCGGGCGCGTGGGCGGGATCGCCTAGAACGGTATTCTGAGGACTTTATTCCAACTCCCATTCGCGTTGCTTTGTCTGGTCTCGTTGCCATGCAGATTGCTGATTACAAATGCAACCCCTGTGGTGAGCACTGTGGAGTGGACACAGCTATTTGCTCAATCATCACCCATTCCTCTTCCCAACTGTGTCCAGGGGTCACCCACATGCACACGATCATGTGTTTCATGGAAAGTGAACCTCTGTCCAGTCCCAATGGCGGGCACAGTGGGTTCCGCTCATCCTCCTTGCTCCTGACTGGGATGAGAATTTAACGCGAGCCAACTCCAATCTAGCAGATCTGACTCCCAGTCAGCTTAATGGCTTCTACAAAAACATTCTTATCTTTTGTGAGGAAGTCATAAGAATACCTATTTTTCTCTTTATCTGTGGACATTATTGGGTCTGAATGTGACACACTGAACTTCTCCAGACATCTTATTACCAGCAAACGATGTTGCCAACCACGACAGACCAACTGGGGTCATATGTGACAGACCTGAGCTGCTCAGTCAACAAACCTCAGAATCTACCATATCTTTGCAATTTCTGTTATGTCTAGTAATAAGCCCGGCCAGTGTGGCTCAGTGGGTGAGCATCGACCTATGAACCAGGAGGTCACGGTTCGATTCCCGGTCAGGGCACATGCTCAGGTTGAGGGTTCGACCCCCAGTGTGGGGGGTGCAGGAGGCAGCTGGTCGATGTTCCTCTCTCATCATTGATGTTTCTATCTCTCTCTCTCCCTCTCCCTTCCTCTCTGAAATCAATAAAAGTATTTTAAAAAGAAGGAAAAAGGCAAGGTACAGGCATAGATGGAAACTATTGCTTTTTTTAGGTATATTTACAATTAAATATATGTCAGAGCTAAGGCACAAACCCACTGGAGGTCAATATGAAGCAATTCAAGTTGAGTTTTCCTCCTGGGAATATAGGTAAGTAACAGGAGTCTATTGTAGCAAACCCTGATTGTATGAATAATTATTGTGAAACCAGGTTTCAGAGAAAACAGCATATGAGTGCAACATAACCCACAGATAAATTATGAGCGTGGGGTTATAAACACAATATAAGTAGGAATACCTCTGGACTAAGAGACAAAAGATGTGAAACGTAGCTGTCATATTATTAACATTAAATTACCTTGGAAAAGCCATTATGGGCATTCACTTATTTATATATAATACGTGTGTATAAGTATAAATAATATATGGTTTCCAAAAACCCTCCAACTCATAAATTCTATGACCTTTTAAAAAAATAGTTGAGAATGCCTTATTCTAATAAATTATTTTAAACCTAGATTTTCCACTGGCAGTAAAAGAAATATAATAATGTGAGGAAATAAGAACCCTGCATTTTAGTGAACACATTTGCCAGAGAAGCAGAAATAATATATGTGTTCTGATTCCACAGTGAATTATTATTGTACTTTCTCTATTAATCTTTTATGATCATGCTTTCTAAAAGACATGTTGTATCACATCAGAGGACTTCTACTCCCATTGGAATACTTTCATTTATGAATATTAATATGGACGTCAGAAAGGCATACATTTTTACAATACCTCAATAAGTAAACAATTCACCCTTTATAGGTAATTATAAGGAGACAGATATGTGTATACTTTATTATTTATCTCCAGCACACTTACTTGGGATTTTTATATCCACAGTATGACACAGAATCTCAGGATGGGTACTCGCTGGCCGAAAGCCACAGAACATTCTATTATTAGGATGGTGTTGGTAAATCTTTAATGTGAACCTAATTGGTTAAAAATAGATGGGCTTGTTAAATGGGTCCTTCGCTGAATAATTAAACACACTTATGGGAAAATCAATAAAAAGGCAGATCTATGTACCAGCATCCTCAGCTTTCTTAGAAGCTGCAGAAACTCAGCCTCGACTGGGAGCCATTGGAAGCATCTGTGGTCTTACTCACAAATCCCGAGGTGCCGCAGAGCCGGGGGGTGGGGGGGGGGGTCAGAAACGACCGCGCCCAGCATCCCGGCATCCGATGCTCTGCTCTGAGTTATCTCCCTGCGTCATGTCTGTGCTCACGATGAAGCCACACAGACCGCAGGGCGGTTGGCAGTGAATTCACATCTGTGAGCTCACTCTCCTGGGATCCCAGGCGGGACCGGAATGCATTCAACACGGGTGCGGGTCCTAAGGTGGGTACCCTCACCCAGCAGGGACGAGTTAGGGTTCCATACAAATGCCGGCTGGGTCAGGGTGTATGAGGTCTCGCTGCCCTCAACTGCTGGGCCCTGGATTCACACACATACACGTACACACACATATATACACACACTCACATATACATATACATACACATACACACACACCACTCACACACACATACACACACATATACATACACACACCACTCAGACACACATACAAACACATATACACACACATACACAAACACCACTCTCACACACATATGCATACATACACACATATATACACACAACACACATATATACACACAACACACATACATGCATGCCACTCACATACACACATACTTGCACACACACACACACACATATATACGTACACACATGCACATGTATACATGTATACACACATACATACACATACCACACACACCACTCACACACACATATACATACACACACCACACACATATACATACACACACCACACACACTCACACATACACACACATAAACATATGCACACACACACACACCAGTCAGTGGGTATGACAACGTATTGAACAACTGCTATTTGTCAGCTTTGCGTCCTAAAATATATTTGTATCCAGTTTTTCTAGACAAGACACATTTAGTTGAACATAACACCTGCAGTAGGCATATAGTCGATGGCCTTTTTCGAGGAAGTCACATCTAATACGCACCTTCCAAACCACCTTTAATTTAGAATCAGGCGATCTGCTCTCAATGAGGGGAAGTGACTCAGAGACTGTAGGCATTCCCAGGGACATCCTTCAAGGGTAGGACTGACGCGTGAGTACCACATGCCAATTCCAAGTTCATTTTATGTCACTGTGCGAACATTCAGCGGAATGCCGTGTGAAAACAAGGCACCTGGAATGCAATGAGCGGGGCGTCACAGTTGGGTCTCGGTCAGGGCGTAAGGACTTTGAAGTGAGAGCTGCCCTGACGTCTAGGAGTTCACGGGATAAAGCAGCAGGCGGCTCACAGCAGACAGGAAGGCCCGCCCCTGCTGGAGGCCGTTTCCCATGTGCCTCGGGGACACCGTGTTCATGTAATGCCGGTGATCGTTATGGCACAGAACCAACAAACTCCATGCATGTGTTGGTTATTGGGATAAAGATCTAGATCTTGTTCATAAAAATTAGAACGGTGTTAATGGTGTCAGATAGACACTTCGTTCTATACTCCATTTCTCTCCTTTTCCTTAGAATAGGTAGGAATGTAGTGCACTTCAAGTTGAGATTTCTAAAAATAGGTTAAAAAGTATCACTACGTGTGTTTTACCGTTAACTTTTTAAAATGTTCCTTTTAGCACAAGAAGGATCATTATTTAATTTTTCATGATGCGTTATCCATTAAAATGAGTTTTTCCAGAGAACAAAAACAGTTTTATACCCCTAGGCAAGTAAGCATTAAAAACAGTTTTGAAGCATTATGTATTTAAGAAAATTCAAAGCATGGAATTATATTAAAAAAATTAAAATACTGAAATAAATGAGAAAGCAAAGTAATCCTAGCTTCCAGCTTGAGTTTTGCTGGTGGGTTAGGAGAAAGTCTGCCTGGGATGAATTTAGTATCTTAAAAATCATGTTTTTAAAAATATACCAGATACTAAAACACGTTTTGAATTTACTGTGGGGGAGACTGAGAAACAGCGAGACAGACAGACAGACACAGGGTTATTCCATCGGCACATCATCTTTACCTACAAACCCTGCCCAGCATCCTGGACAGAGAAGTGTTAGTACATGATTCGTCCTACTATTATATTAAAACTAGAGGCCCGGTGCACGAAATTCGTGCATGCGAACGCTCCCTAGGCCTGGCCTGGGATCAGGGCTATCTTCCCAGCTGCTGGTAGCCAGCCCCACCCCCAGCTCCCCACTCGCCATTGGGCGATCGGAGTCGGCCGGCCGGGGGAGGGACTGAGAGGTTGGCCATTCCCGCCTGCTCACTGCTCCGCCCCTCCACCGCCGTTTGCCTTCTGTGTGTGGGGTGACTGGTGGGGTGGGAGCCATGGCCTGGCACGGCCCACGTCCGCCACCACCCACCCTCGGTTCCCCATTCGCCATCGGGCGATCGGAGTCTGCCGGCCGGGGGAAGGGACCGAAAGGTTGGTCGGCAGGCCCCAATCACCTGATTGGGACCTGCAGGCTGGGGGCAGCTCCTGCGTTGAGTGTCCCCTGGTGGTCAGTGCTCATCATAGCGACTGGTTGTTCCGCTGTCCAGTCAATTTGCATATTACCCTTTTATTATATAGGATATTTTACATTTATTGAATTTATGCTTATTGGATATATATTCATAAAGCTGTCTTCACATTTGGTATGTCTGTCTGAATATTTGTTATTGTGGTAAAGTACGCATGACATTAAAATATACCATGTTAACTATTTTTACGTATACCGTTCAGTGGTATTAATTACATTCACAATGTTATAGAATCACCACTACTCTCTATTTTCAAAACCGTTTTATATTGGCTAATAGCAGAAACTCTTAACCATTAAGCACTTCCCACTCCGCCCAGCCCCCGGTAATCTCTCATCTATTGAATTTTACAATTATGCCTTACACACAAAGTAGAGGGCTTCAGTCCTTGTGTTAATTCCTTTAAAAAAAAAAAAACCCTCTGAATCACAATATTTATTTTCCTTTCCTCGAAGATTACAACATATTGACATCTTTCAACATTCACTGTTGCCACACCTGCTCTCCTGACCTGACTCTCCACAGGTCTTTAAAAATGATAACAAATGCTGAATAAATTAGACGCAGCGAGGTACTGACCCTGAACAACTTCCAGCAATTTATGCACCAACCATTCACCTCGTCATGCAAATACACAATAGTGCCTAATAAAAGAAATGACAGACTTCATGTGTACAATGGGCTGCAGACTTTATAGGCCATGAGCAAAGGTCCCCAGTAAAATCAGATGCAGTCTCATTCATCCTGCCACAAAATAAATTCAGTTTTACAATTTCAATTTTCTCACAAGTGACTAATGGCATAGTTTTTAGCCATATTCTATTCCTTCACACAAGCCCAGTTCCCTACCCATAAGATGTACCCACGCTTTCAGAAAATGCAGAATTCGCATAGAAATGCAGGTTCCTTATTCTCACATATCAGAGTTTGTGTTCATTTTTTTTCTACCTTTGCGGGACTAACCAGCATCCTGTACAAGCTCGCAAAGCGTCCGTTGTGTGGCACAGCCACGTCTGCAGAGGAAGCTGCTTCCTTATCAAAAAAACCACTTGAGAGCCATCTGCCCGGGTACGGTTACATCTGGCCAGACTCATGCTTCACGAACAGCTAACTCAGTAAGGAAGAGGCGATCACGCTAACAGACATTCCTGGCAGTCGATGAAAGGTTACCAAGGAAAATAATCCCACGTGCCACCCAAGCCGATGAGTACAGGATGTTATCCGGAGCACAGGACAGCGACGAGGCCCGATTAGATATCAGCGAAGACAGAGATGACTCACACGATGTGAGAAATGACAACATGACAGATGAAATGAACTCGTCTTTGCTACAGTAAAGAAAAATTATAGGCTAGTTTATCTAATAGAATTATTATTTATTGAGGCCCAGCTGGTATGGCTCAGTGGTTGAGCATCAACCTATGAATCAGGAGGTCACAGTTTGATTCCCAGTCAGGGCACATGCCCAGGTTGCAGGTTCGATTCCCAGTGGGGGGCGAGCAGGAGGCAGCCGATCCATGATTCTCTCTCATTGATGTTTCTTTCTCTCTCTCCCTTCCTCTCTCTAAAATCAGTAATAAAACAAAGAGTAATAAGGGCATGAAAATCTTAAAATTCGACGATGTAATATTTACTACATTTTTATCTTTAAACCATCGCTCTGAGATGCAACAATATAAAGAAATTAAGGGAATAACCACAAACAATAATAAAAATATATTAAATCTTCACGCTTATAACAAAAATGTTTAAGATAGTGGGAGTTAAAACTAAACTTGTCTCATTAGCATTTACACATAAAAATCTCAGATCTGAATAAAACTACAACAATGTCAACAGCAGGTAAGACATTTTGTGTTGTTTTAAGTAATATGTCAAAGTAAAACTATTGATTCTAGAAGAGAGTTCAAGCCATTCTATTACCGATTTTTCTGAGATGGTTCAATACCGTCCTTTTAAGTTATTTTCTTTGCAGCCCGTCCTTGGAGGTAGTGGCAGAGATTCCGTTTTACCCGATAAAGCCATTTATTTCCCTCCCAATGGCGGTGCCACCGCTAAGGTTTCCTGTACTCATTCTTCTTTGGCAATCCATTTTGCAGGTAGCAAAGCATAAAGCCATAAAGAAGCAATAATGAAGGAAGAGACACACCAAGTAATCCTTAATGGATTGTCAGCTCATGAAGGCAATTCACAGGCTGCAGCCAAATGAGTTCCATGCACAAAAGAAATCAATACTTATCGTCCCATCCTTCCCGCGGCCCTGCAGTCTATCAGGGAGCAGGGTCCTGCCACACCTCCCAGGCCGAGAAAACCAGCTGCTTCCCCGACAATATTCATTCGTACAGGTCTCATCACAGCTGAATCCGGTTTAAGCAAAGCCAAGAATCAGGAGCGAGTAAGCGTGTACACAGCTTTGTGATAAAGGTCCCTGAATTAAAGACAAAGCCAATGGAGCTATGGAGAGTCCAAACATTGGGAAGGGCCAGATAGGTTAATAAACATGGGTTATCAAATGCATTTGAATTCTAAACACAAGCAATGCCTTTCTTTTTGTTTGGGAGGATGTACAAACATGAGGATTAAGTTGTGATTTTTCTCCTTTGCTTCCTTTTCATCCCTTCCTCCTTAACCTCCCTCCCTCCCTCCCCCTTCCCTCCCTCTCTCCCTCTCAGTTGCTGATTGATGAACCATCTCTCTAGTCTCTCTCTACCTGAATCTGCAGCCATTATTTGATTGATCCCCAGCTCCTCATACTCGGATCTAGTTTTCTGCTCTGAATCTGTTAGCACCCTAGGACCGTGGTCGGCAAACCGCGGCTCGCGAGCCACATGCGGCTCTTTGGCCCCTTGAGTGTGGCTCTTCCACAAAACACCACGGCCTGGGCGAGTCTACTTTGAAGAAGTGGCATTAGAAGAAGTTTAAGTTTAAAAAATGTGGCTCTCAAAAGAAATCTCAATCGTTGTACTGTTGATACTTGGCTCTGCTGACTAATGAGTTTGCCGACCACGGCCCTAGGACATGAAAGACATGCAACAAGCAAGCTTTTCACAAAACGAGCCTTGTATTTATCTTTACAACTACCGATCCCGCACCCGCCCAGGTGTTCTGTGTTCTCCTGTGTCAGCCTACGGAGACGCTCATTTAACACTCATTTCCATAACGGCCTCTTTAAAGAGTGGGAGGCATTTATTCCACCCGTTACAGACACAATGCCTTACGTTCCCCGGCCTGGGAAACACTGCACAAGCAGAGGGAGCCGAGACATCAGTCAGCGTAACATGCAGCATCAGTGGGATGGCAATGAATTCTGGAATGTTCTCCACAGCACCTCTGAGAGTTCCAGACAGACAGTTCCTGCATCTGGAGCAGCTCCTGCGGCCGAGTGTGCTCAGCACGGTGACGTACATGCAATGCTGCCTCCTACCCCCACCTGCTCGGGCAATGCCCGTCGTTACTGGAAAGCTGGGTGTGTGCGCGGCCCTGTAGTTCAGAGTGACTCACTGTGTCTGGTTTCCGCTCCACAAGGACCGTGTGCATTTCCTTCCACGCACCCTCTGACCCAGGAAACTCGGGTTAGTAACTCCCTCACTAGAGTGATCGCGGACACGCAATCAAGGCAGCGAGTATTATGTTGAAACCGTGAGTTGTGAAAGCTCGAAGGAACCCCTTCATTTCCGTGTGAGCGCTGTATTCCGTTATTATGAACATGGGTCTCAGGGTCCATGTTCAATGTTTCCGTGCTGATCAGCATTCATACAGGAGAATGGTGGCAAACAAGGAAATCAGCAATTATTAGAATTTTTTCCTCAGTCATACCTTACATGGTTTACCTTAAGAAATATATATTATCAAAAATATGCATTATCCATCTCACCCCATAGGAGGGAAAACCGAAGCTCAGAAAAAATGCAGCATTTGTCTAAGCAACTAGAGCTACTAAGAGAGTGTGATTTGAAACGGTGTCCGCTCTTTCAGAACCCACGATCGAGAAGGGGAGGAGACCATCACCGCCCTTCACACGATGTGAAAGAGCTCCATTTGTCTGAAGTGACGCGTGGCACCTGGTCAACAAAGACCCAACCCCTCGTGACTGCATTTCCAGAAAAATACCGCACCGGGGGTGGGGTTGGGGGTGGGGGTATTCGGTGTGCCTGAGACACCCAGCCAGCCAGGAAAGACACCTCAATGACTAATTCCATAATCGGATCCCCAGGTCATCTTCTAGGGCGATCCTAATTGCAAGGATGAGGAGTTAAATTAAAAAATTACATTAACGATTCCTATTGACATACCATGTCCTCTCTGAGTTTATAGACGCCTTGCTTTCTAGCTATTTTAAACACAGACAACTTCAACCAGGAAGCTCACTTGACCTTTGATCTCGGGCAACTGTGATCACCACCATCAAACAGCAGACTTTCCAAACAGCTCTTGACAAGAGATTTCTTCTTTTCCCAAGGACTCAAGATAGCATATTGTGTGATTCCCCAAACGTTCAAGGCGGCTCCTGCTGCTTCTAGCAACTAAATTTCTGCCAAGCTTTCACGTAAAAAAGAAGGAAATCAGGTTTTCTAATGAAAAGTGTTGGGTGGAGAAAGTGATAATGTTATTTCAGTTATATAATCAACTAACGGTCGATGTTCTATTTAAATGTAATGTAATAAAAAAAATGTCATTGGATTCTGCTTACACAATAATTTATTATGAACAGATAGAAAATGATATCTTTGCATTTTTATGGGCTCTCATAGATATTTTAATTAATCTTTAATTTACATCTGAGATAACCCCAGCCCATTTATTTCCAAAGTGGACTCTTATACCTTTTTAAAATTTTTTGAATAACACCAAAAATTAGTACACGTTTCTGAAGACCACACTGCCAGTGAGTCCTGATTTTAGGAATGCTTGATCTTTGACGTTTTTAAAGATTATTTTAAATAACTTGAAAAATCTATGTGTTTTATATTTTGGTCAGATAAATTATACAATGACGCTTTAGAAATGTTAAAGAATTTTCACATTAAAACATTTCACTTAATCCTCACAAGAATTTGCTGATATGTGACTTATGTATCGACATGCTAGTAGTAGCACGTATGAAAATGCTGAAATTTATGTGGATCTGCTAACAAGTGAACTGTCGAGTTTAACTCCTGAGTGGCTTCTCCTCCTCTACTTCCTGCAGGAATGTTTGCAGGCGCTCTGCCTGAGGCAGCCCTCCTGGCAGGGAACGCTCCTCCACAGCTTTCTGCTAGCCTGTGTCCCAGGACAGCGCCTGCACACACCAGATTGTCAAACACAATCTCAGGTGAGATAAGTCATTCTGTCACATGATGTGGGTGGTGAGATAAGTCATTCTATCACATGATGTGGGTGGTGAGATAAGTCATTCTATCACATGATGTGGGTCATGAGGTAAGTCATTCTATCACATGATGTGGGTCATGAGGTAAGTCATTCTATCACATGATGTGGGGGATAAGCTTTCCCTAACATGAAATCTTACACTGGCTAATTGGGTCAAAGGAAGAATGGAGGCCTAAAAAATAATTAGTCACTGGTGATCACAAATGCTGAATGTCCATTGAGTTAAAGAAATAATGTTAACGAACATCAGTACTATATATCGCAATCTTGAAGTGACAAAAAATAGAGTATTTGTTTAACAACTAAATATGATACTAATCTATAATAATAAAAGGGTAATATGCTAATTAGACCAGACATCTTCCGGACGTCATTCCGGACGTCCTTCCTGACAAAGCCGGGGCCAGAGGGAAGCCAGTCTGGGTCCTGGGTGCCTGCTGGCGGCCGGAGGAGGGAAGCCTGGGCCTCGGGTGCCAGAGGGAAGCCGGTGCTGGCAGCCGGGGGAAGGAAGGCCTACTCTTGCATGAATTTTCATGCATCAGGCCTCTGGTTGATGAATAATACAAAATAAATTAGTGAGATAGACTTAAAAGGCTGCATTTCTTGGAAATATAATATACATCTCTGCCAATGTGTTTCAGTGTTTGAGCATCAACCCATGAACTAGGAGGTCATGGTTCAATTCCTGGTCAGGGCACAGGCCCGGGTTGTGAGCTCGAACCCCAGTCGGGGGCGTGCAGGAGGCAGACGGTCAATGTTTCTCTCTCATCGATGTTTCTGTCTCTCTATCCCTCTTCCTTCCTCTCTCTAAAATCAATAAAAAATATATTTTAAAATGAAAACATAATATGCAGTGCTATAATTCAAATTATAGGCATACTCTTAGATTTCCTACCTCAAACTATGCATTTTAAGGTAAGCACATTTCACAAAAGATTTTGAATTATCTTACTTTGAATTAGCTGCCTTCCTAGACCTTCAGTGTTATAAACTTTTGAAAGTTAAATGCATCATCATTACGATCAAAACCGAAACTTAGCCCTAGCTGGTGTGGCTCAGTGGATAGAGCGTTGGCCTGCGGACTGGAGGGTCCCAGGTTCGATTCCAGTCAAGGACACATGCCTGGGTTGCAGGCTCGATCCCAGTGGGGGGCGTGCAGGAGGCAGCCCATCAATGATTCTCATCATTGATGTTTCTATCTCTCTCTCCCTTCTCCCTTCCTCTCTGAAATCAATAAAAATATATTTTAAAAAACACGAAACTTATACGCAGCTGACAAAGTCTAAGTTCAATGCATCTCCCGGAACCACTTTCTGGATGGCCTGCTTCCTGCAATTCGACTTTCCCTGCAAAGCCCTTTGAAAACAAGTCCTTTCTTCCAGTCAAAATATCCCAAGAAGTAAATTCTGAGACAGATGTAAAGAGAATCAGTAATAAACTCCCCCAGCACATGCACATTGTAAGACTACTCTAAATGCAAAATCGATGTGTCAAGTTAATTTCTCTCCTTTGCCTCAGGCTAATTAGCACAAATTAAGTTTTATGCTAATCTGCGGGACACAATAGCATACAATTTGAAAATTTTGAATTTCTGCTGATCATGAAAAAACATTCATACAACTGCTGCAATACATTACCACACAATCGTTTTACCACAGTGTTTCAATGTTTTGCAACAAAATTAAAATTAGTAGTGTATGGTTATAATTTTTCATCTTAGATATTGAAGAAGTGTTCATTTTGCCATTTGTACTTTTCTTTTCACTGAATTTGATTAGTAAGAAATGAGGTGACCTGTATTTGAATCTGGTGTGGTAGATTGTAATATTGTAATTTTGGATTTAACGCACTCCTTAGTATTTCTGTGTATGCCTTGGAATGAATCCATTCGCCTAATTTCTGTAAAAAACATGTTTTATATTAATTTAAAAGACTTCTGGAAAAGATCAATTAATGATATGCAATATTAAGATTTGCAATAAATAAAACGTATATATACTATGATTATACTCCTCTATTCACTGAAATTGCTCTACGCCTGTTTGTTGTCGGTAAAGGAAACGTGAAAATAAACATTTTGTATCATGTACAAACCTCCTTTGGAAAGTGACTGTGGGAGGAAGAATTCTTGCCTCAGTCATCTCCAACTGCTGACATTTTAAGTTTTATGGCAAAACAGACTTTGCAGGTGTAACTACATACACTAACCAGTGGATCTTAGAACACCAAGATCATCCCGGATCGCCTGGTGGGTAAGCACATGAGCCCCTATTGGTGCAACAGGAAGGCAGGAAAGAAAGCCAGAGAGAGAGAGAGAGAGAGAGAGAGAGAGAGAGAGAGAGAGAGAGAGAGAGAGAGAGGAGTGGCAGACAGGGAGTCACTAACCCCCAAAGCATGAGGGTCGGCAGGAGCAGGAGGCCCCTGGCTGAGGGTCGGCAGGACAGGGGCCTGAGTCCTGCACGGCAAGGAGCAGGGCAGAATGCAGCCAGCAGCCTGGTGAGACCGAGGACAGGGCTCTAGGAGAGCCCAGCAGCACTGGGGCTGGCCGTGCCCTGTGAGGACCTGAGCAGAGAACACAGCCACGCCAGTTGCCAGCCGGCATCCCACCCACGTGTGCGAGCTGACGTGCTTTAAGCTGCTAAGTGTATAGGAACCTGTCACAGCACGGGAAAACGGGAATGTTACTCAAGACAGTATCTCCAAGGTAGACTTTCCATCTGTATGTGCTTTCTTATAGGTAGACGATGATAGATAGATACAGATGTATAGATGATAGATAGATAGATAGATAGATAGATAGATGATAGATGATTGATAGATGGTAGATGATGTCAGATAGATAAGATAGATAGGTAGATGATAGAGAGATGATGATAGATATAAATAAGATAGATTATAGATAGGTAGGTAGGTAGATAGATAGATAGATAGATAGATGATAGATATTTCAGAGAGGAAGAGAGAGAGAGAGATAAAAACATCAATGATGAGAGAAGGTCATTGATTGGCTGTCTCCTGCACACAGTCCACTGGGGATCGAGCCCACACCTGAGCATGTGCTCATTCAAAGCACAATTTGGAACCACTGCAAAAATATGCATGTGGGCGTCTACAGGCACTAACACATGTGGGCGTCTACAGGCACTAACACATGTGGTGATGCATGTGGGGCGTCCATAGGCACTAACACATGTGGTGATGCATGTGGGGCGTCCATAGGCACTGACACATGTGGTGATGCATGTGGGGCGTCCATAGGCACTAACACATGTGGTAATGCATGTGGGGCGTCCATAGGCACTGACACATGTGGTGATGCATGTGGGCGTCTACAGGCACTAACACATGTGGTGATGCATGTGGGCGTCTACAGGCACTAACACATGTGGTGATGCATGTGGGGCGTCCATAGGCACTAACACATGTGGTGATGCATGTGGGGCGTCCATAGGCACTGACACATGTGGTGATGCATGTGGGGCGTCCATAGGCACTAACACATGTGGTGATGCATGTGGGCGTCTACAGGCACTAACACATGTGGTGATGCATGTGGGGTGTCTACAGGCACTAACACACGTGGTGACACACATCTTGAGCGTGTTGCTTTATAGTTATCTGGTGCCTGCCTTTCTTCTGTGAGAGCGCTGCTGAAGAATACAGAGGTGAACTATGACGTCTCAAGTATTTCTCCAATGATTCTGCCTACGCACACGCAGACATACACACAAACGTACGGGGAAATAAAGCAAAGGTTACAGACTGGGGAATCTAAGTTACGTGAGTGTTCACTGCACTACTCATGCAGTTCAAATTTCTTCAAAAAAAAGTTTAGAAAATTAATAAAATGCATATTAGACAGATTTTCTACAAATGGCTTTCTAAACACTTTCCCGGAAATTTTCAAATATTATAAGGTTAAAAAAGAAATTGAGCCCAGCTGGTATGGCTCAGTAGTTGAGCGTTGACCTATGAACCAGGAGGTCACGGTTTAATTCCCTGTCAGGGCACATGCCTGGGTTGTGGGCTTGATCCCCAGTAGGAGGCGTGCAGGAGGCAGCCAATCAATGATTCTCTTTCATCATTGAAGTTTCTGTCTCTCTCTCCCTCTCCCTTTCTCTCTGAAATCAATAAAAATATATTTAAAACAAAATGAAACAAAAACACTAAGAACAAGTAAAAGGAAATACTGTTTCTCTTAGTAAATAATGAAGTTAGAAAACCCATGAAAACAATTTAATACTATAGAACACAGGAGTGAGAAAAGTAACACCAAGAATGGAATTATATAATGAATCTTAGTATCCAGAAGAAACCACCGTGCCCCATAACATTGAAATTTGTAGGTTGTTTGAGGCCCTTTTGCATTGGAAGAGGGTGTAAACAGGAGATACATGAGAGGGGGAGGGATAGGTGTGTGCGTGTGTGCATGTGTGCACGTGTGTGTATGCTGAGAAGACAGGCAGACATTAACAGTTAAAAGAGATGGCATCTCAGATTCGAGGGCACTCGGAGAGAACTGTGACTGACGTATTCTGTCAACGCCTGGCAGGTCTGTTGGGGTAAAAGACCTACTTACATTCACACGGAATGTTTAATGTCTGGTCCTAGGCGATCAACAAGCACAGACACCCTCCCATAAAGAGCTCATCTCGATGATGAGGGCGCATATTCTCAGACTGCATAGGCTGCAACTACAATCCAGAAAGTGTGAAACACCAAGGACAAGGCCCGTGCTGGAAGCTTCCGTGGTGGGTGACAGTCCCTTCGTATGGAAGAAACAGTTGGGAATCTCCTTCAGAAATAATCACATGCAGCGATCCCTATGTGCATGTGTGTATTTCCGACACCACAACGAAGCCATGCCCTTTCTTTTTAAAGGTAAACATGTGAGGCATCATGTACATATGATAAAATGCACATTTTAAGTGCGTGTCTGAGTTTTAACTAACGTGTGGCCCTGCTTAATGATGAGCACGAACAACAGAGGAGGCATCTCCATGATGCTGACGGCCCCTCATGGTCATTTCTCTTCCTGGGCAGTCCCCTCCCTGGCCGACGGCCACCCCGGGTCAGCGCCCCGTCACGTAGATTTCACTTGTGTGCCCAGATGCTTTTCCGGCCTCGTGTGTTGAGATGCACGCTTGCTGCTCCCCGTGTCTGCTGTCTGTGTTGTACATCGCCACGTGGCACGGTGCTGAGCAGCAGCTGCAAGAGCCCGCGTCCTCCTCTCCCCACCCTCGGGGGACGAGGCCTTCACCTGTGCGGCCGCTGCTGCTGCTGCTGCGTGCGGACGGCCCCAGATGCCCTCCTCGGCTGAGCGGCTCCCTGTGGCCTGCTCAGCGCCACTCTCACAAGTGAGGCTGGCACTGTGTCCAGCCTTCCTTCTCCACCTGTCAGGATGGTCGTTGTTTCCTCCCTTATTCCAATAAAATGAATGAAATGGTTTCTATTTGGTAAACCAATCTCACACCCTAAAACAACCAAGTTCAGTCAGCCCTTGGTCGTTGTGTGTTATCTTTTTTATTTTTTTATTTTATCATTAACTAGAGGCCCGGTGCACAAATTCGTGCATAGGTAGGGTCCAGCTGGCCCTCCCTGATCAGGGCCAATTGGGGCAGGCAGGCCAGGGGGAGGAAATGGGGGGCAATCAGGGGCGGGGCTGTCCAGGGGGAGGGGCCACGGGTGGCTGACTGTCTGGCCCCACCCCCTGGTCAAACTCCCGGCTGAGGGGACAATTCGCATACTAGCCTTTTATTATATAGGATTTTTTAATCCTTGCCTGAGGATATTTTCCCATTGATTTTTAGAGAGAGTGGAGGAGAGAGGGAAAGACAGAGAGAAACACAGACTGGTTGCCTCCAGCACGAGCCCTGACCAGGGGAGGAGCCTGCAACCGTGGTATGTGCCCTTGACAGGAATCGAACCCGGGACCCTTCGGTCTGCAGGCTGATGCTCTATCCACTGAGCCACACCAGCTACGGCTGTCTTTTTATTGTTTGGTGGATTAAGCTGCTAATACTTTGCTAATGTTTGTGTCTAGGCTCATGAGAGATATCTGTCTACAGTTTCCTTGTACTGCTTGTGCCGCATTTTGGTACCAAGGAAACAATGACCTAAACTAAGTTGAGAAGCATTTCTTCCTTTTATTTTATGGAAGAAACTGTGTTGTTGCTAATGTTCTTTCCTTAAATGTTTGCAGAACTCACCAATGGAGCCACCTGATAAATCACTTCAAAAGTTGAAAATCCTGAACCAAAGCACTTCATGCGAAAGTTTAACTTTTTAATGACGGCATGAAGGAACGGCTGCCATCTCTCCTGCAGAAGCTGTTAACGGCATCCATTTCCCAGAACGCGGCCATTCACTGTTCACTCCTACGCTGACACACAGCTGAGTTCAGATCCATGAAATCACCACGGCAGACGTTTCATGCTCACTCAGTTATCCCGATCTCTACTCTTCAACCCTCCCCCAAAATAAAAATCTAACAATTTCAGCACCCAAAACACTGACCTCTACTAAAATGTGTCAAACCTGACACTTCTTGATAATTTATAAAATATGTCCTATCTAGTTCTTCGTCATCCATTCACTTAAAAGCCATTCCTTCATCACCACAGTTGCTAGAAATCTAAAAATGAATTCAACAAATAGTGTCAAGAACACCAGTACCCAATGTGCTGGGAGCCAATTCCAGCATGTCATAATTACAAGAGTTTTATCAAAAGGTTGATGAAACTTGGGGACTCAACAAGGGCTGAGTCACATGTAGTTTACCTGTTGGAATGGCTGGAAAGGCACTTCCCCCAAACCTGAATAGGATGATTGTCTGTACCAGATGGCTCAGGGCATCTCAATCTGCAGGTTATTGCCTCCTGTTGGCCAAACACCTGAACAGCGGTAGGCTGTTCCCCAATCTGACAATGCTTCTGTACCCTACCCTTTGAAGTGTATTATCTCCACCTTGCCTTAGGACAAATTGTGTTAACAAAAAGCACGGGGTCCTGAGACAAGGAGAGTCTTTAGCTCCTTTAGCTGAAGCTCCTCTGACCCCCAATGCCTTTCAAAATTATCTTTCGTCCTTGGACTCCTACTTCATGCACGCACAGCCTTTCTCCAGATTGCCGAACCCTTCGTAATGCTGGGACGAGAACCCCGGCACCAATGGAGCAGGCGCGTGGAGAAGTAGGAACGTTACCGTAAGAAGAGCGGCAGAGTTCTGCAGGGATGTTTTTGTGTCCCTGGGGAGGTTCGTCTCGAATTTTCAAAGTTTGAAAACAACCTTCTAGGGGAGGTGATGCCTGTACTACGTCTGAAAAAGTACTTAACAGGTAAAAACAAGCTTGGGAGGGCGTTTCCATGAGAAAGAACAGCACACACACATGCCGAAAGGAAGAGAGTAGCGTGGCGAACATGGGGTATGCAAGCAACTACAGGGTGTCAGACGAGGGCTCCCAGGGTCTGTTCCAGCGGCGTGGAGCGCCCTGCCCCAGAGGAGCGTGGTCCCAGCTGACAGAGCCAGGGGCACTTCAGGAATGAGGACTCAGTCTCCTCAGCCTTGGGGTCCCCTGAGCCCCATGGATCGTCACTTCTTCAGTAAGCATCTGCCCCCCAAGGGTACAGCTAAATAATTCTTTTTTTAAAAAAATTTTTATTGATTTCAGAGAGGAAGGGAGAGGGAAAGAGACATCAGTGATGAGAGAGAATCATGGATCGGCTGCCTCCTGCACGCCCCCCAATGGGGATCGAGCCAGCAACCCGGGCCTGTGCCCTGACCAGGAATCTAACCGTGACCTCCTGGTTCACAGGTTGACGCTCAACCCCCGAGCCACGCCGGCCGGGCGATGGCGGGTCATTGTTGAAGCACCGAGTCTGTCACTGAAATGTCTCCGCACTGTCAACAGGAACAATCAGAGAACACCTGACTCCAGGGCGTGGCAGTGGCATGAGCACCAGGGAGCAGAGGCGGCTCTGAGGGCCCAGGGACACCATGCGGCCAAGGTCAGACGAGGGACGTCTTCCAGGCTCTTTCCCACCCGCACAAGCCTCACGGGCCGGGCACCGTGGCGTCGCTGGAGGTGGGAGCGAGCAGGGACCCTGTCCCCTGGCTCCCAGGGTTCAGCATCGAATACACGCAGGAACACGGAGGAGTACGGCTTCTAAGCTCTGGTGAGCACTGGCTTGGAAAATGGGCAGGATTCCTGCTTTCAGGGTTCTGCTGCGCCCTCTGGCTGCTGTGTCCCAGAGAAACATGGTCACAGCTTTTTAAAGATCAGATTAAATAGTTCAAAGAAAGGGCATATTATTGGTAAGCACAGCAATGCTGAAATCCATTAAAACGTTACCTTCCAAAAATAGAGGAATGGACGTGCCTGCAGAGCGTTTATAAGATGTGAATGCTGGGTGGGCGTGCACACAACATACGTCTGTTACCGTCCCTGCTTTCAGAGTCGCCAGCACATTAGAACCCTGACCAAACTCATTTCAAGTGATGATACTATATTATCCCATTTCTTAAATATTTGGTAATAAAATGCTAATTAGTTATTAAAATAAACCATATTTTTTAAATATATTTTATTGATTTTTTACAGAGAGGAAGGGGGAGGGACAGAGAGTTAGAAACATCGATGAGAGAGAAACATCCATCAGCTGCCTCCTGCACACCTCCTACTGGGGATGTGCCCGCAACCAAGGTACATGCCCTTGACCGGAATCGAACCTGGGACCTTTCAGTCCGCAGGCCGACGCTCTATCCACTGAGCCAAACCGGTTAGGGCAAAATAAACCATCTCTGTTCAGCCAATATGGGAACGTTGTAAATGTCAGTATTCAGACTTTATTAAAAACGTCCTCCTAAGCCCCTCCCCCCAGGAGGACCCTGCTGTCATTGCAAGCATTCTACATCTTTTGGTTTAGTCCTTCCTCCCCTTCTCCTGAAATGTCTTGCGAAATTGAGAAAACAGTTTATGCAATAATTCCCATCTTTTCTTCTCCTCATTTACTACGTAATTACCACGAGTTCCAAGAGAACCTCCTACAGTAGATTAAAATTGGTCTCCTAAGTGAAAAATGCCCCTCATTCTAAACGTAGATTTTAATGGTAAATGCCATGCACTGCAATTACAAATGAAACAAGACACACCTAAATAACTTGCAGGTGAAGAAACTGATATTATTTCAGAAGCTATTGATAGGACATGGTTACAGCATTACGAAACAACTTTAAAATGCTCCACATTCTTTTAAAATGCCATTGCATTCAAACAGCATACATTGGAAGAAAGGGACTCTGACCTGAAGTACAATAACTTCTAGAAAAGTAATACCCTCGAAAATAAACCCCATTTTTTATGTAAGCTGTTTCCTTCTGGTCTAATAGCCAAAATAATTTAAGGATTTAATTTGGAAAGTCGTGGAAAATACAGACTTTGATCATTAAAACGCCTTCATAACTAGAAGCATTAAATAAATTGAATACAGAAAAGGATACTGAAAAATAATAGACAAAGGACAGGTGAAGTAGAAAAACTGCTTTGAACAGTGTGCATTAGGATGTGGGACACTCGCACTCACACATGCACTTGCACACGCACACGCACACACACACACACTCGCACACGTACTCGCACATGCACACACACTCACACACACACGCACACACACACGCACACGCACACGCACCGCTTCTGGAGCCCTTCTCCCAGGCAGTCCTGGCCCACACGTTTAGTCGTGGGAAGGAGAAAATTCACGTATTTATCCTGTTCATGTGTCAAGACCTCTCCAGTTTTCTGATACTTTCATGAACACAAGATAATTTCAGTGATTAATTAAGGAATAAAATAAGTCACATGATATAAAATGTCTAGTAAACACGGGTGAGGTTAAACATAAGTCAGGGAAGATAAGTGAAAAATGGAATGAGCTCGAGTTGAATCACTGTTTATAAAATCGACCTTCACGTATCAAAATAGTGCCAGAGAAATGCGTTATGAAAAGAAATGCCATGAACACTTAAACTTCAAGGCTCTCGAGTGGTAGAAATAGTAGGACAAATGCGGGGAAAGAAAGGGCTGAAAGGGAGGTAATTATTTACCCCGAGTGCCATGTCATTGCACACATCCGGTTTCTTTCAATCCACCGGGGCCTTCGAACATACATGATACAAGGTGCAAGTCATCTTTCAGAATTAAGAAAATGTTCCAAGTTGCCCCTAAATGTTTCCTTGATCTTATTCAAATAATATGAATGTTGAAGATATCAATTTCCTAATTTTATTAATGAAAAGGTTAGAAAAAGCTACCTTTTCTCTACTTACAGGACCAGCATTAAAAACAGACACCACCATATACATTCTAGACAAATATTATTGTTCTGTTGCCAATTGCTTATAATTAGGGAATAAATTTTATATAAAAAAAACAACACTTGCTCCTGATACCAGGGGAGAGACTGGCATGTGCTATGAATTTTGGGACCCACGGAACTCATTAATTTCCACTTTTTAATTATTACTAATTCATTATTGTCAGTATGCTTCTTTATGTTGAGGTTCAATTTATCACAGGTTTAATCAGTGGGCGCGCCTTCAAACTGGCCTCTGCCACCTTTTTTGAACACGCTGTTATTTTCTGTCATAATAAAATATTCCAGGCTCATCCCACCGTGTGTGTGACTAACTAACTAACCAAATAAATAAATATTCAGGCCCAGAGGATGACATTGATTATGATTCCCAGTAAGAAAACTCTTACACATTTTTTTGTTGTTGTTAATCCTCACCCAAGGATATATTTTCCATTGGTTTTTAGAGAGAGTGGGAGGTGGAGAGACAGAAACATCGATGTGAGAGCGACACATCAATTGGTTGCTCCCACACGCCCCTGACCAGTAATTAAAATGCGTTTGTAAATTATTGCTACATTGTCTTGAACTACGATTTCTGTAAGCGACTGACTCTAATGATGTACCGACTGGCTTACTGAAGAACCTGAAATCTGGGGACTACCGGTTTCATAACGTCCACGCTTCTCCTCAGCCATTCCGCTGTCAGTGGTGACTGTCCTTGTTGCTTTCTGGATCCAGCAGACTTCATGCTGCACAGGAAATGTCAAACGCACTAAGATGCCACCTGTATGTTAGACAAGTGGAACTGAAAAACAGTCTTAACCAACTGCAGTTGGAATGTCTTACTTTGAGAAATTTTGCAAAAGCAGATGTCTGTGTAAACACATTGTTAGAGTCCCTCCTCGAGTTTGGATGGGCTCATTCAATGGGGATGGGGTCATCGTAAAGTCCAGCTGTAGAACTAAGTAAATTCAAGCTCTGCTCTTTACATTAAACATCTGAGTTGTTTTTCCTTCATTTTATTTTGCCGTTTTTTTTTTAAAAAAAGAAAAAAGCTAAAATGTATAGATTTCTAATTCAATACTTTTGTGTGCATTTATAATTATACTAGAGGCCCGATGCACGAAATGTGTGCAAGAGTAGGCCTTCCTTCCCCTGGCTGCCGGCACTGGCTTCCCTCTGGCACCCGGGACCCGGGCTTCCCTGGCAGCCCCGGCTTCCTCCGGAAGGACGTCCGGTCTAATTAGCATATTTTGCTTTTATTAGTATAGATATTTAGGTTAGGGTGCAAGAATTATTATCAGGAGGTTGAGTAAGATGTTTAGTCCTCAGAACAAGAAACCTAAGAACCTTACAATCTGAAGAATAACCAACCTGCAGGGCTACTTCCATCCTTTCGAGACCACGGCCTCAATGAACTTATTCTATGACTCAGACCCCCTTCCCTTGTCCAGTGTATCTCAGAGGAGAACTGAAATAGGGAGGGAATGCTGAGGTCTCCTACGCCAGGTGAAAAGTAATGGTAACAATCTTCACGAGGGCTCCCCAACCCACTCTTGTGCAGCATCGCACCTGGAGGCAAACCCCCGAAGCCTGGGGATCTGTTGGATGAAAGAACTACCATTCTAGTCCGCGATGAGAGTTCTGCCTGAGCAATAGGCCCGCTTACCTGTCCCTGGTCCCAGGAAGGAGAATGAAGACAGGAGGCAGGAGAGGGGGGCAGGATGGTGTAGCTCACAGTCGCTGTGGGAACAGCGATGCTGGATACATTGCCCGTTGGCCAAGTAGACACCATGGATGGAAAGGAGACTCAAGCCAACTTCCAGTGCTCTGCCCACGAGACCCATAAAACGTATCCAGCCCAGATGGCGTGGCTGGGAGGTGGAGTGTCGACTCATAAACCAGGAGGTCAGGGTTCGATTCCCGGTCAGGGCACATCCCAGGCTACGGGCTCCATCCCCAGTCGGGGGCATGCAGGAGGCAGCCGATCAGTGATTCTCTCTCATCATTGATGTTTCTGTCTCTCCCTCGCCCTTCCTCTCTCTCTAAAAGCAATTTAAAGAAACATATTTAGAAAAAAAGATGATCTTCCAGAAGAAAGATGTTTTGGGAAGACTCCTGGTAAGCGAAGCTGAGGTCAGGCAGAGACGTGTGGGCACCGACAATAACACAGCCACAGGCTGCCTTCTCAGGAACTCAGCCCTAAATTCATACCTCTGCCCCCAGGGCATCCCGGGCGGCCCAGGCAGAGGGAGAAAAAGGTCGAAACTCCAGTCAGACAAGAAAAGGCAGTCCACCTCTTCCCCTCCTCCCTTCCCCTCCTCCTACCTCCTTGTGGCCAGATCTGCTGCGGTTTCAAAGGAGGGGACATAAGCCAGCCTGGTACTTCATTTGGGTATGAGATTGCCGATTAAAACTAAACTGTATTTTGTGTAATAAATAAAAGTGACCCAACGTAGAAGGAGCTGCCGGGGGTCCCTGGAGGTGAGCGGATAAGAACATAGCAGAATGCAGGTGAACGTGTTGAGTGAATAAAAAAAACCCTATTTCCTGGAAAAAACACTCAAAGTGTGTGACAGATAGAAACTGCTGAGGGAGCGTGTATGAGCACTTACAAGGCTGACAGACACTTTACTTCCTTACACAAACGCTGTATAATCCTCACTCTGACTAATCCCGTGGTCGGCAAACCGCGGTTCCACCTGCGGCTCTTTGGCCCCTTGAGTGTGGCTCTTCCACAAAATACCACGGCCTGGGCGAGTCTATTTTGAAGAAGTGGCGTTAGAAGAAGTTTAAGTTTAAAAAATGTGGCTCTCCAAAGGAATTTCAATCGTTGTCCTGTTGATATTTGGCTCTGTTGGCTAATGCGTTTGCCGACCACTGGGCTAGCCAATCATAAAACTACCCAGTTCCTGCCCAGGTTGCAGGCTCGATTCTCTCTCATCTTTGATGTTTCTCTCTCTCCCTCTCCCTTCCTCTCTGAAATCAATAAAAATATTTTTTGAAAACATAATGCAGTAACAGGCAACTCCTAAGCTCCTGTATTTAGTTTGAACTAGATTCCTGGTATTCGTTTTCCAGGACTGTTTTGTTTTTCGGGGACTCGGGAGCAGGCGGAGGTGCAGACTGCTGTCTGAGCATTGCTCAGGTAAATGCTAACATGTTCCACTGCCTGGAGACCCACTGAATTCAAACAACCCAGAACTGTGTGCGGCTTACATGTGGGTCTGGGAAACAGAATGGCTGCTGATATTTCATAAGATCTATAAACAACATATTAACGTATAACCTAGCACTATATGTTTAAGAGTTATCTAAAGTTACACCAAATTTGAATATGCTTTAGTTCAACAGATAGTTATTAGGAAAATTTTAATAGATTAAAAACAGATTTCCTTAACACTGTATCACATATTTGTTAAGTCTAATCTGTCAGAAATGCCATCTAATACGTCTCTTTCAGGTTTTAATCAATATGAATAATCAGTAGTTTTAAAATTTATTTTTAAGTAGCTATTTCATTTGTGTATTGGGTATTTAAGTGCTTTTATAAGTACTTCGGTAGCTCTTGGTAATTTACAAAAATTTTCTTTCCCACTGCACAACTCTGAAGCACTTTATTCTCATCTCGCAGCCTCACTCGATTTCCCCGGATTTTTAGGACTCAGCAGCCTGATTCACCAAAACCAGATTTTCAAAATGATGAATGGATCATTAGCTGCAGAGCTTCCATTATAAATGATAAATGAGTAGCCTAAACCTGGGGGTTTTATATCTTTCAAATTTTATTTTAATTCTACTTTTGTGTAGGAGAGCATCTAAAGCAGTTCCTTGATAAATGAAGCCATGTTGGGTAGCTTTGTGTTTTTTAAATGTGTAACCACGACGCACGTCGAGCTTTAGACCTTCTTACATTTCTATGCGATGCTCTCTGAGGAAGTAAGAAGTTGGAGGGACTTGGCACCAACAGGCTCTCGGAAATGTGTGTGCGAGGGGAGAGCCTAGGTTCCCCCCCAGGTTCCCATGGAAACGGAGGAGACCTTGGTCTACGACCTCCTGGCTGATGACCTCGGACGGTCACAGCTGAGGGACCTGGGCACTCACATTTCTGAGCAGAGGCTGCATGCATTGCCTCCGGTTCCTCTCGCTGTGAAGGATGTAAATCCTGGAGAAGCAGAGTCTCCCTGAGGGATGGCAGCCCAGCCAGCCCCTCCCAGTGTCTCATGTTCCAGCAGGAGCTCAGGGGAGCCTGCTGCAGTGCACAGCCTGGCGGTTAGCGTTAGTCAGAGACGGAAAGAACTGCTCGCCAATAAAGAAATGACTCAAAAAAGATGAAATGGGGTCCCGGAAGTTCCCCACTGCCTTCCAGTCATTACTTTAGCCAGAGATGACTTGAAAACATAGTATTGTAATATGCTCACTTCAAATCAAAGGCATGGCTTATTCCCATTCTGTGACTAATTTTTATTCGCAGTTCCCTTAAGAGATCATTTATTTTTTAAAATATGTTTCTATTGATTTTTTTCGAGAGAGAGGGAGAGGGAGAGATAGAAACATCAACCAGCTGCCTCTTGCATGCCCCCTGCTGGGGATCTGGGGATGGAGCCCCACAACCCTGACCAGGAATCGAACCAGTGACCTCTTGGCTCATGAGTCAACACTCAACCACTGGGCCACACCGCTGGGCTATCTTTATACACAGCACCTAGCTTCATGCCAGGGGCGTCACAAATATCCCATAAACCGGAACAAGTAATTACACAATGCACCCCTTCTCGGACGATTTCCTCCTGTGCCTAAAACAGCATGCACATTCAGTGAAGGCACTTGGTATTCAGTCCAACAGGCAACTTCGAAATACCAAAATGCAGTTGCTACCAATAAACAGATTAGAAATGAATGCTGTAAACGTATTATATCTAACATTGGAGCTTTGGCTAATATGGTATTATTTTATAGCCATTATGATTAACATCAATAGGTTTCCATTTCAATGGTGTAGAAAATGGAAGTTGTACGTTGAAGTACTTGTATAGCTTTATTGAACTGTTATTATTTGCTCACCTCACAGCTCTCAGCATCCCGAGCGTAGTGGTCGGCAAACTCGTTAGTCAACAGAGCCGCAGTTTGCCGACCACTGGCCTAGCGCATCACTCGGTTCCCACAGAAGGCTTTGAAAGGCGCAGGGAAATCTCCCCAGACCTGTGGTTTTTGGAAATCGGACTTTCTGAGTTGGCCTGAAGTCCCCGTGTTCTAGCAATGATCCCCGGCCTGCATGTCAGATTCTGCTGTAGCATCTCATACACTTGTAAGCTACCCAATTTGGAACAGATGTTTACTGTTCTAGATGGCAAAGGGATGTTTTAATACAACAGTAAATCTTGATCAAGTTTGAGTGAGACATGACTTCTATCAAGGTTGTTTGATTACAAGGATAGAATCATAATACATGAAGCATGCCGTAAAAGCGTGCACAGCCTCACCATGCCAACATCCATGTTTTCACTTTTTTGTTTTCTCTTGCCAGATGATATGTAAGCATATACTTTATTTATTTTAATATTGTTATTTTAATCATCACCCAAGGACATGTTTTATATTGATTTTAGAGAGAGGGGAAAGGAGAGAGAGAGGTAGAGAGAGAGAAAGAGATGGAGAGAAAGAGAGAGAGAAGCAGTGATCTGTTGCCTCTGATATGCACCCCAACCTGAGTACGTGCCCTGACTGGGAATCGAACCCGAGGTACAGGACGATGCTCCAACCAACTGGGCCACACCGGCCAGGGCCATAGTTTGCACTTTAAATGTTGCTGTTCTCCTTAACACTTTATTATAAATATTGTATAATTGTTCAAGTTGCCTCATATTCTTTATACATATGATTTTAATGGCTAAATTAACATTTTAATCATTGATGTTTTTAAAGTCACTTAATGATACCTTTTGGGTTTTTTTTTCAGGTATGCTTATGTATATGCATATAATTTAATATTTTTTAATTCTGAAAATTTCTTACAACTGCAGTACTTAGATTCAGAGATTGTAAAACTGTTAATTTACATAAACTAATAAGTATTTAAAATCAAGAATTTAAAAAATATTTCCCTTAATTTTTCCATTAATTAAACATACAGTTAAATAAGAAAAATATTTTGTGAATATCATACAATTTAGCCTGTGACTAATTGTTCTGATTTTGCTATTAACTTTATTCACAATTTAGTTGATACTGTATTTTTTGACAATAAAAATGGGTATTCTGTTGAGTAAGACCTATTGTGGGTGGCTTCAATAACTTATGTTTTTAAATTTTCTAAGAACTTTGTTGCCATAGTGATCATAAAATGAAAATTAGTAGAGTAAAAAGAATAAAATACACAACCAAACTTCAAGTTAGTGCTTAAATCATTTCTTTAAATTCAAATGTTTCTCTGGACCTGGGAGCAAAACTTCAAAAGTCACTCTGTAAGTCCTTATAGAGAAATCAATCTTACCAAGAAAATGGATTAAATTCAAAACTGTAATTTCAATAAAAATGTTTACATTACCTATTTTTAAAAGTGTAGTTGTAGATTTGAGAAATGCAATAAATTCAAACATATAATTGATAGAGAAAGATTCTAGGAAACCTATTTAGTGGATGTTATAATTCTTATAAGAAATTATAGATTTAGAGGTTTGTGTTAAATACTGACGGAAATAACTAAAACATTGAATAAATTTTTTAAAAAATAGAAAAAAATGAAATGCCTTGCTGAGTTGCCACGTACATAAGCACACTGGATAGCTCACAAAACGGAAGCCAGAGATACAGGAGTAAGCAGGCACCGACGCCAGCATTCTCGTGTGACACACAAGTTAAGGTCTTGAGCGACAGAGTTGAACCGGGATGGACCACGGACGTCAGGGACCTACCAGGACGCACCCAAGGCAGGGACCCCGACAAGAAGTCCCCAGCAGACCTGGACCCTCTGAGCTATCAGACGGAAAAGGGACAGCGGGGTCCCCAGCCCTCCTCACACGCCTCCTCTAACGACACGGACAACCTGGCCGTTGTCGCTATCAGTCCTGATACTGTACCAGCAGAAAATAGAAACTACACGTGTCACTTCACATCTTAATCCTCCCCAAATTCCAAAATTCACATTACAGCACATATCCCAAAACTAAGGCATTTAAAATAATTTAACTTAAAATCGTCCTAGGTTGGTAGACAGAAGCAAACAAACACTGTATGAACCAACCACAACCTAGGCCTGTGGTCGGCAAACTGCGGCTCGCGAGCCACATGCGGCTCTTTGGCCCCCTGAGTGTGGCTCTTCCACAAAATACCACGGCCTGGGCGAGTCTATTTTGAAGAAGTGGCGTTAGAAGAAGTTTAAGTTTAAAAAATTTGGCTCTCAAAAGAAATGTCAATCGTATTGTTGATATTTGGCTCTGTTGACTAATGAGTTTGCCGACCACTCGCCTAGTTCGTTCCTTACCTATTGGGGGTATATTGAACGTGCCCCCTTCTTTATTTACGTCAGGCACATGTCTTCCTCAGCTCCTCAGGTGCACCTGCTCTCTGGGACAGAGGACTTGGTAGTGTCGCATCTCCCAGTCCGCCCTCCACCTGACGTTAACTCCACTCCCATCCTCTGCTGTATCCGAACTGCATTGCGGACAGAGCCCTGTGGTCTCCGAAGAGAGCAGATCCTCTGACAGACTCTCCTGGCCTCACACTCTCCTCCCAGGGGCTCCGACAACAGAGCGACGGTAGATTTGCTTTTGCAATTGTTTAGATTCATGCCTGTCTAACTCAGCGGATCCAAACTCCACGGGGTAGGAACTGGGTCTATCCGCTCATCATTTTTATGGTTTTCCCCAGAGATGACAGGTGTCTGGGGGAATCTCGATGTTGAATAAATACGGAATGAACCAGTTCTCCTTTCTCTGTTTTAAATCCCTCTAAACCTAAAGGGTCACGTCACTACCTTATTGATTTAACGAATTAAGAATCCCTGGACCAGCAGTTCTCAAGACTTGGTTTTCCCACGTAGCTGAGATGTTAACTTGAAGAGTTCCTAGAAGAAATGCATTTTCCATCTCTCCTAGTTACTTCCGCAGTTTAAAGGATGCTTAGTAAGCAGGGGACATTTTGAAATAACAAAACTTAAGACAAATTATTTAAAGAGCACATTTCCCCTTCTTCATACATGTAAAACTTACATGGTACATTTACTTACCATGTATATTTGCTTATATTTGCTTATGTTTAATAATATCCAACAAAATGTCTAGCTCATATAATTATTACACTGGTTCATGTGGGCACATTGCAGATACAATTGATATCAAGGGGAAATCTCTGGAAATAATACAATTGGGCTAGGGAAGAATAGAACACCAACTTGAAAGTTTTCAGCAAAAAATGTAAAGTTTAAGTAATAAAATATTTGTGTATAATAAAACAGCTTCTCAAAAGCAAAGTAGAAAGATATGCAATTAAAATAAAATATAAATTCATTTCATTCTAGATAACAATACACAACATATTTATTCTTCTTGGAAAAAGTACAAATGTGAAATTTTGATATACTGATTGATTTCACTGCTATTATGATTCACTTTCATGTACTAATGAGACTAGTCAAGATAGATCATCTTAATAATCAGCGTTGACAATAAAATGGTAAACAGAGCATAATTAATGAATTTCTTATTTAGCCTTCTCTGCCATTGGCATTATACCAGGCTCAGCTGCTAGCAGTAAGCACCATCTTAAAACTCGTGTTCTGTTCAACAGTATGTCGTTGGGGCTAAATTAGACATTAGGATAAATTACAGGTAGAGACGCGCCTGAGATCCTATCATTTTAACTATCAAGAAGAATACATTAATTGCGAATGAGTTTTCAGTCTTCTTTTCAGATGTTATATAACATATATATATGAATGTCTTTGAATGTCATTTTTTTGCCTGCTGCTATTCATCTTATTTTTCACACATCCAAAAGTTCAGTTACACAAAGGGTCATTTTAGGTGTTATAATATCATTCTACCAAAGCATTTTAAGGCACACTAGCTGCCTAATGTTACACTGTGTACCTTTTGAAAACACGGCCTTTCAGTAATTGGACAGAGAGGCTGGGGCTCTGCAGTCACAGAAATGACAAATCCACGCGTTTCTTACAGGAGACGGCCTGCAGGACAGCCAGAACAGACGAGCATGATCGCTTCTGACTGACTGAGCATGTGTGCTGCACACTGGAGGGATGTGACTTCTATGTAATTCGGATGCAGAAAGAGTGATGATGAAATGTACATCTTCCTTTGTACAGCTAAGGGAAAACTATTTTCCAAGCTCCTCAAGTGTAGGATGCAATGGTGGATTTTCACTTCTATCAGGGAGCATATATTCAAAATAGATTTTAAAATTCAGTAGTTTTTGATAGAACTTAAAACAAGGCGTAGAGGTTTATTAAGTGGACATTCTTACTCCATCCACAATGCTGGCGACAGACTACTCAAGATGCACTGTATAACACAACTTAGTCACAACAACCCCGACTAGGAGATTATAAGCAAAAAACTGAAAAATTACCCTGCCCTCCAAGTATCAGATATTAAGATATCCTCATTGTCTGTTAATTTTTCATTTTCTGAATTTTCAAGTAAAATAAATTGTCTTTAAAGTTTTTAAAATATATTTTCATCGATTTTAAAGAGAGGGAAAGGGATCCAAACTCCACCGGGTAGGTACGGGGAGGGGGAGACAGGGGGTGGGGGGAGGGGGGAGGGAGAGAGAGGGAGAGACATCCATCAGTTGCCTCCCGTATGCAATGCATCCCGACTGGAATCGAACCCACAGCCAGGACATGTCCTCTGACCGGATCAAACTGGTGGCCTTTCAGTTCACACGAGGATGCTCAACCAACTGAGCCACACCAGCCAGAGCGTCTTTAGTTTTTTAATTTAAATTCATCTCTAGGAATAACATTAATTGTAAAATACTAACAATGTTGCTTAAAGTGAATTAATGAAATAACATATTACTAATTGTTAAAGTGGTAAGGAATAATGTAATGTAAATTAATTTATTCCACTCACCCCTATAGTATAAAAGCTAAAATCGTTTGAAACAAGATTTGTGAAAATTTGTTCACGCTCAATGTCACACCTTGACTTAGTTATTTATCCACCTCTCCATCCGCCTCTCTTCTAAGTTTCATTATAAATAACAATGTTATACTAGCGGCCCGGTGCACGAATTCGTGCACAGGTGGGGTCCCTCGGCATGGCTGGCGATCGGGGCCAATCAGGGCCATTGGGGCTGGCCGGCCGGGGGAGGGACCGTGGGAGGTTGGCTGTGGGAGCACACTGACCACCCGGGGGCAGCTCCTGCATTGAGAGTCTGCCCCCTGGTGGTCAGAGCGCATCATAAAAACCGGCCGAATGGTTGTTCAGTCACTTAGGCTTTTATAATATAGAATTAATCTTGATGCAATAAAACTATTAAGCCATTCCTGCAGATCATTTTCATAGTACAGATCCAAATGGTTACCTGTTTTTTATAAACTTGAATGTAAAAATTATATAAAAATTTTAAGGTTTACGTTGACTATAATTTTCCAATGAGTTTTAACACATAGAATTCTTTGTGGAAAATAGAAAGAGAAGCAATAATAAAGTGTTTAATTTTAAATGATCTGGTAACTAACTTTTTTTTTAATTTAAATTTTAAAATTATCTCCTTCACATGGTATCCTTTGGAACTGATGCTTCGTAGTAGAGGACAGACACACGTCTGTTATTATGTCTGGCCTTCCACCCACACCGGCTGGACCTTAATATTTTCATTCAGGTGACCTTGAATTAAAAATTCTGACATCGGAAAGAGGGAACTGTTCTGATGACACCAGGAGCGTCTTTTTGGTACTGAAAGTATCCTGGCTTGTTTTCTGTTTGTTGGCTAATACTCACCTGAGGATAGTTTTCTGTTGATTTTTAGAGAGAGTGGAAGAGAGAGGAAAGACAGAGAGAAACATCGATGTGAGAGAAACACATCGATTGGTGGCCTCCTGCACATGCCCCAACCAGGGCTGGGGCTGGGGAGGAGCCTGCAACCGAGGTACGTGCCCTTGACTGGAATCGAACCCGGGACCCTTCGGTCCGCAGGCCGATGCTCTAACCACTGAGCAACACCGGGTAGGGCTGTCCTGTGTGTGTTCACGGCCGTCAGTAGTAGGTGAGCATCCCGGGCGCAGACGGAGCCGTCTATCACGTATCACTCAGTGACACCCCAAAGGCAGAGGCGGGTGGCATGCCATCCCACCCCCCACTCACCAAGCGGCAGACTTTTCACACATCACAACTTAATTATGCGGCCTTACTCATCATTACTGAAGCCACCTGCTCTGCTCCCTAGCGATAAAGGACAACACTGCGCAGAAATCAATTCCAAGCAATAAGGGAAAGAAAAGTGGGGTCCAACGGTGGGCCCCCTAAAGGAGGGAATCTGCAGGGACCTAGTCGCTAGGACACCACAGAGGAGCTACGTTTTCTTAGTTACAACCTGCAACAGACGTGATGAATAACTCAGAACTTCCCAGCATTGACAGTGTGTCTTCTCCAGACTGTCAGGAGTCCACGTTGGCACATGAACGCAGTCTTCGACGTTCACTGAGGGCTCTGAGAAAAGATCATCAGACACACTGCGCCCCTCCCACGCAGACACCCTACCATCCCCTCCCACGCAGTCGTACTGCATCCCTCCACACAGACGCACTGCACCCCTCCCAGGCAGATGCACTGTACCCCTCCCAGGCAGACGCACTGCACACCTCCCACACAGACGCACTGTACCCCTCACACACAGACACACTGCACGCCTCCCACACAGACACACTGCACACCTCCACACAGACACACTGCACCCCTCCGACACAGACGCACTGCACGCCTCCACACAGACACACTGCACCCCTCCGACACAGACACACTGCACGCCTCCACACAGACACACTGCACCCCTCCCACACAGACGCACTGCATCCCTCCCCCACAGACGCACTGCGTCCCTCCCACACAGACGCACTGCACGCCTCCCACACAGACGCACTGCACCCCTCCCACACAGACGCACTGCACCCCTCCCACACAGACGCACTGCACGCCTCCCACACAGATGCACTGCGTCCCTCCCACACAGATGCACTGCACCCCTCCCACACAGACGCACTGCACGCCTCCCACACAGATGCACTGCGTCCCTCCCACACAGATGCACTGCACCCCTCCCACACAGACGCATTGCATCCCTCCCACACAGACACACTGCATCCCTCCCACACAGATGCACTGCGTCCCTCCCACACAGACGCACTGCACCCCTCCCACGCAGACATGCGTGTACATTTTCGTGGAAATACTGGAATTAGGTAGTTAAGATTGCATGTGCACCAAAGTGAGATGAGAAACTTTCACAGGACAGAGGTGCTGTATTTACAGCTACACTGTAAATGTATAGTACATACTTGTAGGGCTATTTTTTATTGCGGTTAAATATGCATAATATAAAAAGTACCCATTTAATCATTCTGAAGTGCATTAACATTGTTGTGTTCCCATTGTTACATTATTGTTAATCAACAACTGAATAAAATGGGGGCCAAAAACTCTACTGGCAATTAAAAAGGGTTCAATGGGCCAGCATCATTTTAACTGCTCTTATCAATCAACTATGAGGAAACCCTGACGTGTTTGTTAGACCCGGAACAGCCGGACATATCGAATAACCGCCATCTGGCTGACTGTCCAAAGAAACACTGACTTCTTGACGCTGCTCTATAAGTGCCTCTAGGTAACGCTTTTTATTTAAAATCAAACATTTACTTAAATTTTGGTGCCTAGCGAAATGTTATAATTTTATTTAATAAAGTGATTTTAATGTAACTTACCCACAAGATGTCATTCATCATCTTACCATTGACATTTGCCATGTACTATAAAAACTTAATATGGCTTTGATAACTATTATTTATTCCACTAACTCTTTACTGAGGAATAATATGTGTTTCTGTAAAGGACAGCAGTATGTAGTATGCTACATCTCAAGTTTTATTAACATCATTGTACCTGCAAAAAGGCCTTGTGAGTTTCTGAGTAGCAGCATGTATCATATTATCAATTCCTCTAAGTCCTGACCCATAAAAACTGCATCTTTCTTGTTGCATCCATAATTTCACAACCAGAACAGTTTGCATTATTTTATTCAATCGGCACGTTTCCCTAAGAAATCTAATCCCAATGTCTATGGAAAATTTTTCACTAAGTTTTAATAAAACTGGGAAATTGAGCCTCAGATTTTTCTGTACTGTCACTTGTGGTAATCATGAAAATGGGGTTGGGTTTCAAAATTTCATCATTCTTTATTTTGTGTTTAGCTATTCTTGTTTCAACAAATATTGTCATCACAGTCAACCTTTTTTTTTTTTCTTAATAATATAGACCATATAAATGTCAATCAGGTTCAACTACAAATGATGACCTTAAAATTGGGTATTATGATCCATAAAACCAGTAGAGTGTAAGTACTCAGAAGAACCTAGAAAGAGCAATGTCGACAGTGAAAACGGACAACTGTATAGGCAAGCATGACAGTCTAACAGGGTGTAGCTGGACACCAACTCCACATCAGCTGCGCCTTCCTGCAGGCATCACCCGTGACTGAGGCCCAGAAGGGCTCAGAGCAATTACTGGGTGAAGTATGCAAATCAAGGACACAGCAGACACATCTGTACATTTTCAAACTGACTTATTCTTGGCCAGTGACATTTTAAGTGATTCTTAGCTAAAAAGCATACAACTGTGGTAACTACTTTATTACTCCACGGAAATGTACTACACCTGTCTCCATGACAGCACGGGAAAATGCGAGGCCGCCCTCTAGTGTATATATTCCTGTCGTAGCATCAGAAGCAGACACCAGGAGCTGCGAGGGAATCACAGCTCCGGGATTATTCGGGAAGAGAGGAATGGGAATTCTAAGCTTTCCCAAAGAGTTAGCTTTCTAGGGTACAGATTATAGTTCCATGATTCTCCGAGTCAGAAAAATGACCGATACCTGAATTTCCCATTGCATTTTTATTTCTTTTTTTTTAAATATATTTTTATTGATTTCAGAGAGGAAGGGAGAGGGAGAGAGAGCTAGAAACATCAATGATGAGAGAGAAGCATCAATTGGCTGTTTCCTGCATCCCCTCTACTGGGGATCAAGCCCACAACCTCACAACCGGGGCACATGCCCTGACTGGGCATCAAACCTGTGACCTCTTGGTTCCGGGGTCGATGTTCAACCACTGAACCACACCCGGCTGGGCAAGCTGAAATTTTTTATGAAAAGCTCCAACAAAGCAGATTTAAAACAGCCTTCACGGTCAATCACTACTCCTGCTGCACTTACGTAAATAATCAGACCAATTTCAGTGAAACTAGACTCAGTAAAACTAAACAAGTTCATCGGATTATGGTTATCTTTGGTAGACATGGGGATCCTTAGAGAGAGAAAAATTACATGCCCATAAGACACCGTTATGGACAGCATAGTCCAGTGCTGCTCATTGTCTCCAAAGTTTTTGTTTCTACCTGGAAACTGGACTGAATCCTAAATTCTCCAATATTTGGCTAGAACTCTCCACACTAACATTTCCAGTTTTCTCCCACTAGTTGGATGGGGAGTTGCTAGGACACTCAAGTTGTCTTTTCTCGAAGCCGCGCAGATTAAGGCTGGGCACCTGGATGTAAACCTCAGAGAGGTCACCAGCGGCTCGTGGCTGGACCGGCTGCGGGTGGACCGGCTGCAGGCCTGTGGTTACGGAGCCACTCAGATCACCGGCCACATTCACACTACACACCAACACCCCGGTCCCACGCCACGCCTGCCCTCCTCCCTCACTCCGCCTGAAAACCGTGCCAACCCACAACCAGAAAATAGTCTCAACTGGCTGATCACCAAACGGAGAAACTGAATTTATAATTCGCTCACACGATTAACCTTTCTGGTCTGTTTCCACAGAAATGCCTGTCATTAAGTTACCCCCCGATTGCTCACACCAACAGAGGCCTAGATTAGGCCGAAGCTCACCTGCCTCCTGAAATACAGCCTCGCTGTGCTCACTCGTCCTCAGGAAGCGCGAGGAAGCATGCTTGCGACCCATCTAATTATGTAAACTCCTAATTGACGGAAACCCACCTGTCCATCATCCAAACCACGGCTGACTGACTGAGAAAGGGAAAACGTGAATCGGATTATAACCCATTTGAGTTACCGAATTGATGAAAGCTTGGGTCCTAGGAATTTCTACTTTGGGGAATTCGTCAATACTTGGTTATGGTTCTCCTTAGAGTCATAATATTCACCTCTCCACTGGGCTGTATACTCTCCAGGGATTTAAATGCTTGTTGGTAAGCACTCACACCATCACGGGCAGACAATCAGAAAGAATATGTGCCCAGCAGCACAATTCACAATAGCTAAGATCTGGAAACGGCCCAAGTGCGCATCAGCAGGTGAGTGGATAAAAAGGCTGTGGGACATCTACACCACGGAATATGATGCAGCTGTAAAAATGAAAGATCTCTTACCTTTTGAGACAACATGGAGGGACCTGGAGAGTATTATGCCAAGTCTGTGGTCGGCAAACTCATTAGTCAACAGAGCCAAATATCAACAGCACAACGACTGAAATTTCTTTTGAGAGCCAAATTTTTTAAACTTGAACTTCTTCTAACTTCTTCAAAATAGACTCGCCCAGGCCATGGTATTTTGTGGAAGAGCCACACTCAAGGGGCCAAAGAGCCGCATGTGGCTCGCGAGCCGCAGTTTGCCGACCACGGTGCTAAGTGAAATAAGCCAGTCAGAGAAAGACAAGTATCACGTGATCTCACTCCTATGTGGAATCTAAGGAACCGAATAAACTGATGAACAAAATAGATCCAGAGACATGGAAGCGTGGAACAGACTGTGGAACCTCAGAGGGAAGGCGGAGTGGGTGGGGGCGTGGGGAGAGATTAAGGAACTTGTAAGCGTCTATGCATCACCCAGGGACACAAAACAATAGTGGGTGAAGGCCTGGGGCGGGGAAGGAGTGGGGAGGGGGGGTTAATTGGGATAAAAGGGGCCATCTGTAACACTTTCAACAATAAAGATCCTAATTAATAAAAAATAAAATAAAAGATCAGACAAGGGAATGAAAGCAGCAACCACACACACGCTGAAGAGGTGAGGACATGTCCCTTCCGTTGCCTGCCCAGCTGATGGACACAGCATGTGTGTGACTCTAGCCCAGCTCCACCGGTGGGGCTAACGGAGAGCAAGCCATTCTGGCTGGGCGTTCTCCTGCCTGCTGCGAGAATGGCCACGGGGAAACATTAAAACAAAACACACAGGCGGCCAGCCCGAAGCGGTCTCTGCGCCGACAAAACCGGTGTCGCCATACACACGTGACCTGGGCTAACTGCGCAGGACTGACGAGAGCTGGGCCATTTCTCCCGGGCGCCGCTGGGGATCACCAGCAAAACGTGACCAGTTGCACTAACCCAGTGGTCGGCAAACCGAGGCTCGCGAGCCACACGCGGCTCTTTGGCCCCTTGAGTGTGGCTCTTCCACAAAACACCACGGCCTGGGCGAGTCTATTTTGAAGAAGTGGCGTTAGAAGAAGTTTAAGTTTAAAAAATGTGGCTCTCCAAAGACATTTCAATCGTTGTCCTGCTGACATTTGGCTCTGTTGACTAAGGAGTTTGCCGACCACGGCCCTAGCCTGTTGGAAGGCTGGCCATGCCGGACTCGTCACACACCGCTTTGCTTGGAGTCGCAGTCTCAGAGAACCTGTGGGCAATGCCGAGCGAGGACAGACGGTGCTTCTGAGCCATCGGCTTCACCGGCCATTTCTGAACTGCCACCTGGGCACAGCGAGCGAGCTGCTGCCCGATGGTCTGGCCCTAACCCTAACCCTAACCCTAACCCTAACCCTAACCCCTAACCCTAACCCTAACCCTATTTTTTTGAATAATCAAACCACACAGGCGGTTCTGGGTGAGGTGGAGCTCGAGGCTCCTGCCCATCTGTATTCCCAGTAAAAATGGAACTGCCATCGTCAACAGCCTGGAAAATACTGGTGCAGAACTGAGAAGTGGAGACCAGATACGACGTCGCTATTGGAATTCTAGCTTCAAAAATAACTCAGGGTTGCACGAACTGACAAGGTATGTGGCAGCCTTGGGTATCACCTGACAGCATTTACCTTAAACTACGGCTTACATGTTTTAGTCAGTCATGGCATAAATGATTTAATCATAAGTTAGGCCCCTCACTTGAACAACGTGTTCTAAAAATGCGTGAGTTGTAAAGTTTCGCCAGAATAAAAGCAAGTATAGCAAAGCATATATAACACGGTGCCTTCGGGAGAGGGAAGCCAGGGGTGGTCTCTAATACTGAATGTGGAAGAGGTCAAAGGAACTGGGAGGAACAGATACCTACTGGTCATGGGAACAAGTCGACAAAGCAGGAAAGTGTGACGATACATAGAGATATCTCCCTCACCATCCTCACCCCTGACCTTCCTGGAGATATTAACCTAACAACAAGGCTTTCTCATCCGCACTGATCAGCAATTGGTGTATTTAACGCACAGTCTTCATGTGCCACCCACCAGAGACTCAGTGAGTGGAGGAACCGTTCAAATTCCATTTCCTAGGAGACACAGACGGCGTAAGGGGATTACATGAACCATAACGCTGTATCCGATAATGATAACTAGAACCGAAGGCCATGTGGCCTGTTTCAGAGACCTACCTCACTTCAGGAGGTCCTGCATCCCCGAAGGGAAACCCCAGAATTTTTTCAGACTTTTCAAAATGAGCGCATGTGAAAATATTCTGAGTGACAAGAAAACCCGTGGACATGTCAAAATATGTGCGTACTTTCCAACACGTTGAAAATGAACCTGAGCATCCCGGGATGCACCTCAGCACATCCCACGTGACGCGTGACGCCGCGCACAGAGCCTGCGGAGCCTGGAATAGAGGTTTGCGCTCGAGGCATCTCAGTACATGTGCAGGAACCCAGTCATAAATCAACGGGTTTCTTGCCAAACCCGGCCCCTGGTATATTGGAAACGGAGGGCAGCTAGAGAAACAGGGCTCAGGCCAGACAGATGTCACTGATGTGTTCAGAGTGAAAGACGAGAAGTAACATGCATTCGAATTCACATTATTCTGTGGACCCGGCACCCTTTCTAAATGCCTGGAGCCACACGGACAAGGCAAGCGTCTTCCAACAGCGGACGGCTCCAATGCCATCCCTTTACCAGAATGACTGTTATCACAGCAATCCTACGGGTCCCACGACTTAGCAGGCAGGTTACCAGGGAAATATGTCTGGAGGAGGGCAGCCCCCATTACATTACTGACTCGCTCTATGGCCTGGAACCACCACTCATTCCTTCTGAATCCCATCGTCAGTAAAACAGACCCGAGTATCTCAGGAGACACCAGCATACTCATCACCTAACAGGACGCGGTGAATAGATTAGTAACGGTTTCCAGAGTTCCCAAGGCAAACCCCAGATTCTGTATGGAAAACCCACAGACACAGACAACAGGATGGGGGCTACCGGAGGGAAGGGGGTAGGAGGTGGCTACAGGGGCCAAATATATGGTGATGGAAGGTGATTTGCCTTTGGGTCGCGGGCACACTGTGCCCTATACAGATCACGTATCATAGAAATACACACTTGAGACCTATCTATAATAATAAAAGCATAATGTGCTAATTAGACTGGACATGATTCCAGACGTGAGTCCGTGCGTCCTTCCGGACAAACCTGGCCAGAGGGAAGCCCGGGTCCCGGGTGCCAGAGGGAAGCCGATGCCAGCAGCCGGGGGAAGGAAGGCCTACTTTTGCAGGAATTTCATGCATCCGGCCTCTAGTATGATCCTATTAACCAATGTCACCCCAATAAATTTAATTTAAAAAGAAAAAAAATGATTAAATTCTATTTAACTTTTGTATTGAATATATAACATATATTTAAATGCTTAAAAATATATAACTAAGGCAAAGGAATTTTGTGGATCAGTTGCAAGATGTAAGTATAGCCCAATGTGCTCACCCAATACACGCTCACGTACCACATGGGGCTGGGGAAGTCTAAGGGGAAGAATGAGTAGACATGAAGGTAAATTTAATCCATGGTCATTAAACAATATAACTCATTCATGATATTCTGGAACACTAATTAAATAGTAGCTTCTTTCTTATTCCATGGAGTTAAAACTCTATCACAGATCGGATGCTATTTATACCAGAATTCATGACCGGCATAGTGACCTTTCTGTTTGCTTCGAAGACAGTGCAAAATAGAAATTTGTATGTTTTCAGTTAAAATTGTCAAGAGAAATAGATTTAAAAGCTCAGGAATAGGGTCAAGATTGACAACAGACTTAATCTGTACAAACCTTTCAAATTTGATGTGTGCATGGCATACTGTGACCTATGGAACGAACTGTACGTTTAGGTGACGTGCTCAATATGAGTGGCAGGATTCCATTCTGGATTTCGGACCACAAACAATTCACCAATGACACTGAAACCTGTGTTTTATTCTATAAGCAATTTTGTTCTCTAAGTAAACTTCTAATGCACGAAATATCACTGCATTAACAGTTATGGGCTAACTTATCCCAATTCAATGACTTTGTTTGAAGACTGTAAAATAATTTTATTTAAGTGTGAATTTTTTAAATGTTCAAAATATCCATTAATTATACAGTGATTGAAAATAACTGGAAATTCTCTGCAAAAATCAAAATACATTTTCTCTAAATGGTTTTGGGTTGTAATTTGTACTTTTCCTGAACACACACACACACGCACACACACACACACACACACACACACACACACATACACATAGGACCACTGGAGATATTGTTAAAAACCCTTTTAACCCTTTGCACTCGCTTGCTTTTTTCTCGATTCCTTTATTCTAATGCTAACCTTGTCGAGTCACACTCGACATCCGAGTGCAAAAGGTTAAGTTAATGCACATTTTGAAATGTAAGAATGTGATGGTTTTTTAAAGGGAAAATTAAAAATATATCAACATCAAATAGACAAAAAGTGAAAATGATCCCATATTATTCTCTGAAACTGGGATTAAAAACATGATAATCATAAATTCTTACTTGAAAATATTCAAAATGTAGCACATACACACTTTTGAGTTAGTATTTGTGTTTCTTATAAGGTCGCTAATTCTGAGAAGTTTCAGTTTTCTGGTTTTAGCTTATAGTAAGTTTTCCCTTACAGTAAGTTCTCATGGCATCCTGTAAGTAACACACTTTAGGCAACTATAAATGTTAACAAAGAAGGTTTGTAAAGTATACATGTTCTTTAATATAAATGCACTTGTGACTATATTTAGAACCTCTTCTGTTATACTTTAAAATAGGCATAAATCTCAAATTTCGAATATAGTTGGACTATACATGAAAACTTACATCACTTCTGTCCACGTAAATCTCTTACACAGGAAATACAGACTTGAGCAGTTTACGGACATATCCTGGAAGGACTGGCTATAAGTCCCTGTAAGTCCTTCACTATAACTAGAAGAAATATGGTGGGCGCTATTTCTAAACCTTTTTGTTTGCTTGTTGCTTGTGACACGTGTTTATATTTAGATTTATTTATCTCACAAAGGTTCCAAAGTTACACTGGCAAGTCTAGAACTTAACCTCTTCTTGGCTAATATGAGTGATATAGAACTAATCGATTTCAGACTCACAACAAACAAATCAGCAAAAGCAAGGTCAATCCTTGTTAGACGTCCAAGGTTGATTTACGCATCAAGATTACCATAATATTAACAAATTGAGATGTCCCAAGTAAGATTTTGTCTACGGATTCTGTTGTGAGGTTTTATCACCAACAAAATGAGATCTTATTCAATAGTTTTGCCTTTTCCCATAAGTGAAACTTAATTTTTAGAAAGAAGCCAGAACATACTTTCTTTAAAATGAAGGGTTCCCCCCCAAAAAAGTTACCTTACGTGGTTGAGTTTTCTAAATCCAACTAGAGTAACCGTAGCGATTCCCTCAGTCTTTGCTCTAAGGAAGACCACAGAAGGTATTTCACTTTCTTTTGCTCAATAACAACCACCAACAACCTCATCCGGAACCGTAATAAAAGGCAACCAACTGCCCTGCCTCTCGGATTCTTAAATGAGCTGAGAGGAGTGGTCCAAGAGACTCATGGGGAAAAAAATCAATGCCAGAATTCACTTAAAACTTCCAATGAGAACTTTTTTTTATTTTTGGAAAACACATCACAGCACATTTAACGTGTGGGATCATTTTTCTCATATACACAAGGAAAAGTGCATGAACAACTCTGTATTTGCGTTTGGACTAACCGAATTTGTCTATAAACGACTACTCTCCCAACTGAGGCTAGGTAATCACGTTGTTAAACAAAACAAACAAAATAAAAATAAAAAACCGAGGGGGGAGGAGTGCTGCTGGCTAAAGTCCTGGCCCTGGACGTCAGGGATCGCACAGTTGCATCTGCCCACCTTCCTCTGGCTGCACCCTCCTCGGAGCTCTGCCCAAGGAGCCTTCCCGCTACTTTATTTTATTTATTTTATTTTATTTTTCTGGGCGGAATGAAGTGCATACTCCCCAGGAGATCCCAATACCTGGCAGTCCTTCTGCCGGAGGTTGTGCTGCTCAGAGGGTTTGGGAAGAACGAGGAACCGCGGTCCTCACTCTGCACCATCCCGGGCTCAGCATCTCCAGCCGCCAATCAGGAGCGGCCTCCCTGCGAGGAGGCGGAAGGACGGCTCCGTGGTCCAGGGAGGACCTCCCAGCGCCACAGGGTCCGGCCCGGCCCGGCCTCTCGGGGCTCCGAGGGCAGCACCCGCCCCCCCTCACCTGGTCTCCAGCCCCTTCCGAGCGGGGAACAGCCCAGAGCCGCCTCCCTGGGTGAGCGCGAACCGCTCCTCCCCAGGGAGAGAAGTTTGCTCCCGGTCCTTCCTTCGGAACCGCCGGGTCCGAACTCCTGAGACCACCCCTCCCCCCCGCCCGCTCCATCCAGGCCCCGGCGCCCGCTCCATCAGGGACCCCACGGGCTCGGTCCCCCAAGCTTCCCCAGGGAACGCGCTGCGGGGCACCTGGGTCTTGGTTTATTTTCCCTTTTTCTTCCTTAAGGGGAGACCTGCGGACACGACCTGCTTCCGATCGGAGACCCGGTCCTCTTAGCGCCCCGCGGCGCCGTCCGGAGCGGCCGAGGGTCAGCCCAGCCCTGGGTCCCGGGCTGCCCACACCGGCGCCGGCCATCCCCCCCCAACTCCCCCCACGCGCGCAGACACCCACATCCACACCCACGGAGAGGAGCCGGGTGGATCGCCTTCAGAACCTCCCGGAACCCGGTCCAAATGCCCTCTTGGACCGGAGGGAGGGAGAGAAAAGGGGGGGGGACCAAAGCCTCACCAGAGTCCGGGTCCCGGTCTTGCTCAGGGGGCCCCGGAAGACTCCCTTGATGTTGCGAAAGTGCCCGTTGCTGAGACGCGTGGAGCTGATGACGATGTAGTAACACTCCATGGGGCAGCGCGGGCCGGAGCCGGAGCCGCAGCCGGAGCCGCAGCCGGAGCCGGAGCTGCAGCCGGAGCCGAGCCGGAGCCTGGCTGGGGACCCGGGGGGGAGCGGCAGGCGCCAGGGAGACCCGCTGGGGACCCGCCTGGCGGGAGGGCACCCGCCTCCCTGCTCCCCCTTCGCCTCCGGGGACCGGCTCCCTACTCCCCAGGGCCGTGCGCGCCCGGCCGCCTCCGCCTCCGCGTGCTCCGCGCGCTCCCACCGTCTCGGCTTCTCCCCGATCGCTCAGGGGCGCTGCGCCCCGAGGATCTCGGGCTGGGGGGCCGGCAGGCGGGAGGCCGAGCGGGGTCAGTGCGGGCGGAGCGGCCGCGAGGAGGCTCGGCGCGGCGGGAGCAGCACCCGGCCGGCCCGCCGGAGCCCGGGCGGCGGGAGGCTGTTATAGCGCGCGGTCCCGGCCCCGCGGAGCCAATGGCAGGAGCCGGGCAGGAGCCGGGGCGGCGGAGGAGGCGGCCGTCACGCCCCCTCCCTCCCCGCGCCCGCCCGGCCGGCCTCCCCGCGCGGTGCAGACGCAGGAGGAGCGCAGGGCGCGGAGGGACGGACCCAGGCCCCGCGGGAGGGGCAGGGCGCCGCCCCGAGGGAGACCCCGCCAGGTGGGGCGCGGGGGAGACGCAGGGACAGGTTCCCGGCTGGGGAGGCGGCGAGGGGGACAGAAATGAATAATTCAGCGCCGGGAGCCAAGCCTGCCCACCGCGGCGCCTCCGGCCACGCAGGTGCCAGAGCCGCTTCCTCCTCTCTCCGGCAGTGGCTCCCATGGGGTGTGCCTTACTCGGTTTATTTGTTTTAATGCGTTTTTTGTATGTTTTTAGTTGGGAGGTTGGATCCTGCTCCGAATCTCACGGAGAGAAAACGTGCCCCCGCCACCCCGTCTCCCCAGCGTGGACACCTGAGTGCCCGCGGATAGCGGGGTGCGGGGGAGGGGGAGGGGGAGGGGGGCGTGGCGATGCGAGTGCAAGTGGATGGAGGGTGAGAACGCGGGCCCTGGTGTGTGGGCTCCCCCTCGCCCACCTTTCCCAGAACCGCGGTTTCCCCCTAAATCGGAGAGGAAGGCGGCGCTTTGCCGCAGAGAAGCCGCTGGAGCTGGCGGTGCGGGTCTCCCCGTTCTCCTCCCGCCGCAGATGGACAGGCGCCGGGGCGACCTGCGGGGGAACCTGCACCGGAGCTCAGGGCCGCCGAACGCCAAAGGGAATGGGGTCGGGCCCTCGCCTGGCTGTTCGGGGCCGAGACCACAGCCCTGGGCCTGGGTGCGCCTCCCCCTCCCTCCCCCAGCCGGTCTCTGCAGGTTTCCGTCCTCCCAGGTGTGGGGTGCGCGCACCCTCCAGGCGGGTGTGCACAGGACTCTGCGCTCAGAGGGACCCTCCGGCGGCGGTGCGCTGGGAGGTGGTGCCTTCGGGGATTTGCTGGAGGCTTTCTCCTTGTGCCTTGAAGGACTTAATCGGTGAAAGCAGATTCTACACCTTCCTATGCGTCCCTGTCAGAGCAAACTGCACTCTGATATGAGGGGCTTGTCTTTTCCACGTGGCGGTCAAGATTTCAGGATGTGCCATCCGCAGTGCCCCTTATACAAGACCGTATACAGCAGCGACTGGAAACCATAATATGGTCCTCAAACGAATCTGCCAGTTCGATTTTACTCTTTTTAAAAACGTATTTGCATTGATTCCAGAGAGGAAGGGAGAGGGAGAGAGAGAAACATCAGTGATGAGAGAATCATTGATCAGCTGCCTCCTGCACGCCCCCTCCTGGGGATGGAGCCTGCAATCTGGGCATGTGTCCTGATGGGAATCCAACCGTGACCTCCTGGGTCATAAGTCCTCCCTCAACCACTGACCCACGCCAGCTGCGCTGATGTTACTCTTTGAAAGAAGAAGAGGAAGAGAGACGAAGGTATTTATGAGAGAGGCAATCTTTATGTGAGTCAGTTGTAATTGATGGGGGGGGGGGGGGTGCTGGATTCACGTGAGGGGCATTCTGGAGCTATGCCCCAGGTAAACCAAAACCAGGAAGTTGGTGCAGATTGGTGAGCGCTCACTGGGAAATGCCAGCCCTACTGAGCGGCACTGGGAGCCCTGGGGGAGTCAGGTCGTCTTGGGAGAAGGAGCCGGCAAGGATGTAGAAGCTTCTCCGCTCTGGGGGGTCAGATCACCTAACCATTTGTTAGAATTCAGGAGGAACACGATACTCTTAGAAAAAGCGATTACCACTCAGTATCGTGTGGCAATTAAATGTATTGGGGGCTCCCACTGAGAGGAGGTAGGAACAGGATCAGGCAGGCAGCATAAGGGGGAAAGGAAGGAGGACGTGTGAACGAGATAACTGGAGCCAGCTATAACCACGGGATGCTGTCTTACAGAAAACGGTTCCACAGGACAAGAGTATACGTACCTGACACATGCAGAGGTTGCAAGGACGGGGGTGGAAGGAGAAAGTGTGCACATAACTGCAAGGCCGAGCTACAAACCACAAGGACCGTTATCCTGCAGGTGCAGGAAGTTGCAAGAGACGGGGGAGAAGGAGGGAGAAGCAGGGGGAAGCACCAGGGGAAGGAAGAAGGAGCTGTCAGAGAGAGAGAGAAATAGACACGAGCGGGTCCAAGCAAACAACATCTCCCAGACAGACAAGCTCGGTGGCAGCCCACTCTGGGCCCGCCCCCGGTCTGGGCAGGTGGTGTCCCCTCATAGTAAGTTCCACACTTTTGCTGAAATCTTCCGGTCCTCAGCTGGGTGAGGCACGATCCCCAGAACTTGGACGCTATTTGGGTGTCACTGTCATTGCGGTTGTTTCTGGTTACGCACCGCGGATGCAGGCGTTCTCTGGACACGTCACTTTGGGAACAACTAATGACCTGTCTGACGTCCGTGATGTCTTCTGAAGCTTGGGGAACTCCAGTTATGAAACAGGAGATAAGATCTCCACGATCACCGAACTAAACCAGGGATCTCTTAAGGCAGTCAAACAGAGCCCAACTCATCAGTCAACAGAGCCAAATATCAACGGTACAACGATTGAAATTGCTTTTGAGAGCCACATTTTTTAAACTTAAACTTCTTCTAACGCCACTTCTTCAAAATAGACTCACCCAGGCCGTGGTATTTTGTGGAAGAGCCACACTCAAGGGGCCAAAGAGCCGCATGTGGCTCGCAAGCCGCAGTTTGCCGACCACTGTCTTAAAGAAATAGAAGATGCCCCAAACATGAGAAGATCAGATAATGTCATTTTCTTGTGTGTGGAAGTCATAATCGTCTAAGTTAGGTGTCGGGGTGGTGGTGGTGTTGTTTTTTGCAATGTTTTTCTCTAAAAATACTTCTGGCAGAATGTTCAGATATGTATCCACATGGTAAAGCTCACTCTCTGGCTCATGAAACAGGACCCCCGGATACATGACGTGTCCCATGGAACAGAGTATCACCCACATGGAATGTGCTGGCGAGGTTTATGTATCACATACCTTATGGCACAAACACCATAAAAATAAGCTTTAGTGAAATACCTTTCCGATGTCTGAAAAAAGTCACTGTGCTGGTAGAATAGTCTACTTTTGCCACGTACATGCTTGGTGATCCTGAGGAAACAGGGAAGCTAGGTGGCCAGGAATCGGGACCACGGGGGGAAGAGGAACTAAAACCGGGAACCCAACCAGGTGGAGTGACTCCAACACCCCAACTGAGCAGGGAAGGAAGGGCACCCATCAGAGGCATGAACTTTAAAAATGTATGGATATTGCTAACACCAGCAGCTTGCAAATAACCAATCACAAGGCAGAGAGGCATATAAACCAATCCCAAGGATGTTGCTAAGGCAGAATTATTTGAAAGGACCAATCAGGAGCTAGCAAGGCTGTATCCACCCCCCAGATTAAAAAGCTGGGCTCCCTCTCCCTCTCTCTCTCCAGCAGGTTCTCGGGCTGAAGGTCGGAGACCTGCTCCCTGAGCCCCGGGCTTAGGGCCACGTGGGCCTCCACACGCGGACTCATCATAAGCGTCCATGCCCTTGGGTGCTGAGCAGCACCTGCTGCTACATGGAAACCCCAGCACCTTTTCCAGGACCGGCTTCTCCCAACAAACTGCCTCCGTTAACCCGTCCTTTCCTCCGTGAATCCCTTCTTCGTTTTGTGAGACGAGGAACTCGGACTCATACACCCACATTCTGGTTCCAGTACGACAGGTGGCTTTGGCCTGGCGCATCTCAACCTGTACGTCCACTGTAGCAAACACACCCTCCGTTTGCTGCTGCTGCATGAAGGATGCTCACAGTTAAGACGAAATACAACACCTCTGGAATACATTTTTTCTCATCGTTTCTCTACGCAGGAAGTAATGTACCTCACCCAGGACTGAGGGACACCCACCGGGGGCCGCACTGCACCCTGGCGCCTTCCAGAAGAGAGCGCAGGTCCCCTTTGTGCGCCCGACGGAATAGCCACGTCTGTTAACGTCCTTCACATAAAACGGTTCCCACACCGTTCCCCGGGACCTCACCCCATCACCCTTCAGAGCCAGGAGAGCAAGGAGCCACCACCACAGACAGCCTGGTTTCTCTACCACAGCAGCTACTAGGCCGATAGGCGTTCTTACACCAAACGGCCGGCCTTGCGTTTGAATTTTGAAACAAATGAAGTGAGATCTCAAGGAAATCCGCACTTCCCCATCATCTCAGGAAGAAAGCAGACCTTCCCGTGGCAACACATTAAAACGAGAAAACACTGGCAAATGACCATGTGCTTCCATTTTGCTGGTCCCGTTTCTTACCTTTTGTCCTCGTGCAAAGATAGCAGGTACATAAGTGAGTATCTTCAAATGCCCTGCTGTGTTACAATCTCTTTGATATTCACGGTCTACTTCCATTATTTTAAAGAATTCTGATTTCTTTCATTAGCAGCCATTTTAACATGCATTATGTCTACGGGTCAATACCATCCTAATTTTTAAAAATATTTTTCCCCTCTTAATGACTTGGAAAATTTATATGAGTTTAAGTATCTAACTGCTGTTGTAAACATGCAGAATCAATATATCTAAATAAGAAAATATATTTCAAAGTAGTTTCTGGGGCAATTATAGATCACTGGGGCTTAATTGCCAACTTTTCAGCTGAAAAAAAAATGCAATCTGTAATTTAAATATAAAAGTTTTAAGTGAGTGACATCAGTCTAAATTACAGTTCATGTTTTTGCCACCACACACTTCAATTTCCCCCTTTTCTACAAGTGTCACCTCCCCTCCAATGTGTCCCCTCTTCCACAATGGCTTTGCACGTCACGGCTCCCTGTGTTCTGAGCTTGTCCGACTCCCCTCACTCCCTGATCCTCCTCTTGCTTTGCTGACCCCAAGTCTGGGCCCCAGGTTTCAGCCCAGCAGCTGAGTATGGCTCCTGACCCACTCGTGCCTGACACGAGATCTCAGAACAAGTTGCTGCCGTGACATGGGAAGCCAAGGTCCCGCTACCTTCTGGCGACCCATGGCGGGGCCCCTGCATCTTGGCTCAGCCCTGATTCTCTCTGACCAGATCTTCCGGAAGAAATCCATCTCCCCTGACCTTGCCTACAGCTCTTTGACCACAGGCCGCCCCCGCTGCATGCCTGAACTCACCTTCCCATCGTCACAACCTCGGGATGCTGTCCGCTGTTGGCCTGGATGCCGTCCCCTCACTAAAGTGAGCGCGTCGCACCACTTCCCTTCCCTTCCGGGTCCCGGCGACCTGTCCCTGGGCTCTGTCAACCGAGTTCCTGCTCTTGTGTCATCCTGAAGAGAAAAAACAAAACCGTATTTCAGTTACTGCGGTGATTTACCAATGTGGCTGGGATGTCTTCTTGGTGGAGTTCAGTTTTTATTACTATAATCATCCTAACACCACAGGCAGATGCTTGGTCATTTATAAAACCGTATAACGTAATGATAATTTGTAACTCTGTCCTGTCACTGTCCATCTCTTTTGTTGGCATTCATGTTTGCGATCACATTGGTGGCCAGTGTTACTTCTTTGATTGTTTTGGGAATGAGAAAAACATCGAGGAACTTAGCACGTCCATGCTTTATTTGCCCTAAGATGCGGCCCAATGGCAGCATGACACGCTGCACGTGTGACGGCGAGGCCTCACCAGATCGGAGAAAGTTGGTGGGGAATTATATCACCGGGGAGCACCCGTATCTGGCATGGTCACCAGGTCAATCCCTTATAATTAGATCAGTATTGGCACGCCGGTGCTCAGACACACCTATGGCTGAGAGAGGGCTTGGTTTCTGCAAAGCACTGTCACCTGTTGTGTAAATTAAGATCGCACATTTGGGTATTTTGTCTGCTGGATCTCCATTTGTTTTCTATTTTTGTTTGTTTTGTATTTACATCAGAGCTGTAAGCATATGGGTTTTTATAACTAGTTTGATGTTGGAATGTTTAGGTAAAAGTGTGCCACAAATGAACCTAATCTCAGCAGGGAGTCTGGAGAAAAGATTCAGATACGAGAAACAGCAGTACATGCCAGTCATGGGATATACATTGAATAAGCATTATTAACCTCATCGGCTTCTGGTTTTATTACTGTGTGATTTGAAAAGAGATGGTGACTTTTTAAGGTAATTATTAACTATTACCTACGAGCAGGTCTACCCTCCATATTTCTGTTTCTGTATTTCAATTCTGCTGAGTTTACTTTTATTATTATTTTTTTTAATCCTCAGGATATTTTTCCATTGATTTTTAGAGAGAGTAGAAGAGAGAGGGAAAGACAGAAACATCGATGTGATAGAAACATATCGAATGGTTGCCTCCTGCATGAGCCCCAACCAGGGCCCGGGCCAGGAAGAGCCTACAACTGAGGTACGTGCCCTTGATCAGAATTGAACCCTGGACCCTTCGGACCACAGGCTGATGCTCTATCCACTGAGCCAAACCGGCCAGGGCAATTCTGCTGAGTTTAAATGGAGGAGGGGTTGGGGTGGGGGCGGGAAAGGAAGTTACAAACAAAGACTCTATTTTTTAAATAACTAATATATCATCAATTATAAGGTGGACCCTTTTTATCTCCACTATTAAAAAACCCACACTGCCAATGAACTGTAAGGAGCCACTGATTATACAACATCTTAATTACAGAGACGTTAAAAACAAAGAGATACAGACCCTAGATTTGGGCAGACACCGCCACAATCCACAAGGTGCCAGAAGCCACGGTAAGATGTGTCCAACAGAAGCAGCGTGGAATACCGGGAAAATGACGACGCCCCCTCCCTTCGGTTATTTCGCCTCTAAAGGAATGGGAATAAGCAGACACCATCTCACGTGCCTTCAAGCTTGAATGACTCTGAGGCTCTGGCAACGTCCCCAGAGCTGACAGTGGTCAGGCCGGACAGAACAGAATGCCAGTTCATTTTCTCACTGGAGGATGTGTGTCTTGAATCGATGGTGAAAATGTAGAAATGTGGAATTTAATGCAAATGTAAGAAGGTCCAGAGAGAAATCTCACACTGTTGCTTGGGTTCAACCCTAAGAAGTAAATTAAACAGTTTATGCTATGCAGTTCTTTAAAAGTCTTAAAAGAATGGTAGGTTACCTACTGACCAATACAACTTATTTATCTGGTACTGGGTTTGTATCTTTTTTATCTCCTTCCTTTTCAATTCTAATAAGTAGCGTTGGGAGAGATGCCAGAACACTGCTAATTTAAGAGCCAAAGCCACATTTCTAATATGTTGCCAAAGAAATTAATGTAATTGGACACTATATACCTAATTTACCAAAAGAAATAAAGTGAAGATATATTATTATAAGTCAAGAAAAGAGATGAACTATTATTACATTCCTCCATTTTACAGTCCTTTTGGAAAGCAATCTGGCAAAATCTATTAACATAAAAATTGCATATAACTGTTGAGCTAGCCACTGCATTCCTGGGACTCTCTAAATAGATTAAAAGGATATTCATGAGAATACTTAATGCTGCACTGTGTAACTGTTCACAGTTAAAGAAAGGGAAATAAAAAAGAAATTGTATGTTTTATATAAAGAAAATTATCATCAATAAAGGAATGGTTACATAAGTTGCTACATATACCACAGACTTTGCATCCAATAAAATAATAAAGTGTATGTATAACCATTTATTGGGGAGGATTGACTAGTTGTTTTATTGTATAAGATATGCAAGGGACGAACCAAAGAAGAATACAAAATAGGATCTGGTTTTGTGTAAAAAGCACGAACATGTGTATCTATTGGTAAAAGAATAAGCAGGCATAAGTATAGGTAAGGGTCTATGAAGTTTGTTAACATACCTTAATGTCAGGTATAAGGGAGAAGAAAAAAAAAAAATAAAGAAGGAAAAAGCTAGGGAGATGGGAAAAGTAAGACTGACATACATACATACAACGACACATAATCTGGGTAGAAACACAGAACACAAGAACAAACAAAACAAAACAAGGAAAGAAGGAAGGAGATGGAGGGAGGGGGACGATACAAATATTACCATTAGATGTGAAAATTGTAGGAGATTGGTGAAAGAGGGAGAATATTGGGAAGAGACTAAAATAAGAGCAATTTGTCTACGATGGTGACAAGAGACGGCTATGAGACGAATTGGGAAGGGCTTTCGAACGCGAATGGACAGGAATTCCTGGTCAATTGGATGCGGAGTGAGGAACAGACAAACTCAGCACAGCAGGGAATTTGACCTTAGAAGAGCTCCTGGTGCAGAAGCTGGGGAGGCTGGGAAGAAGTGGGGGAGAAGGCTGAAGGTCAGGTGAAACGGTCATCAGGTTGAGATGATGTTTGGATGTGCAGGTGGAGAGTGCAGGGATGGGCACGTCGGCGTCATTTACAGGCCCGGACGGGGCTGCCTGGAGTCCCTCCAGAGGATGGGTAGGTCGTGGGCACCAGGACACACCAGGTGAGTCCAAGCAAAACAGCTAAAGACAGAAAGGGAGCTGCCACGGAGGGCTCAGGACGAGAGAACAGCGTGCGTGGAGGCTGTTTCCTCTGGAGAACAGGGCCACGCTTAGGAGGTGGTCAGGTCTGAGGAACAGCGACAGCCCAGGCGAGGAGACCAGCTCTGAGATCTCAAGTTGTCCATCTGGAAGGTCAGTGGGAAGGTGAGAAAACCCACCTGGTTCTGCAGTTAGTCTGCTCATTCACAACGACGTGGGGAATGTTTATGTCAAAAAAGGTGAAGGGTTGTCCTGGCCAGTTTGGCTCAGTGGATAGAGCATCAGCCTGCAGGGTCCTGGGTTCGATTCCGGTCAAGGGCATGTACCTCTGTTGCAGGCTCCAACCCCAGCCTGGGCCCTGGTCGGAGTACATGCAGGAGGCAAACAATCGATGTGTTTCTCTCACATGGATGTTTCTCTCTGTCTTTCCCTCCCTCTTCCACTCTTTCTTAAAAAAATCAATGGAAAAATATCCTTGGGTGAGGATGAAAAAAAAAAATGAACAGGATTGATTTAAAATGAAAAATCCAGTTAAGAATTAGTCAGATCGAAGTACCCTAGTCAATGTAAAATAAACAACGTCTTTATTTTACATCCTATAAAATTAATGGTACGTCTGACAGCCTATTTTATACATTGGAAATCTGAAATACCACTCAAATACAGAGTGACACAAAGAAAAACAGCTTGTCCTGGCTACACAATTCAGTTGATTTGGTTGGAACCAAACCGGTTGACACGGTAAGCATGATTGGGGGTAGTTCCAGTCGGATAAGATGTGTGCATGGCCAGAAACAAAAAGGCCAATGGGCTGCATCGTCTCCGTTTCAGGTTTTCTGGGTTCTCAGTTCTATCCAGCTGCTCCTCACGAAGAACTCCTGAACGCCTGCGCTGGCAACAGGGCGCCTCACTGTGCTGCTGAGCACAGAAATGCAATCGCACGCTCAGAGCAAGTCGCACGTAATGACAGGATTAGCCAGGTCAGCGGACACTGAGCGGGGAGGCTGTTTGGACAGGAGCCGTCCAATGAGGCGTCACCAATAGAAGTGGCCGGTGAGTTTGAGGTCAAAGACCTAGATCCAGACAATGCAGGAAATTCGCCCCACAGCATTAGGAAGGCGGGGCAGCTTGAGGCTTGAATCCAAGGCCTAGAAATGCACTGGCCGAGGAAAACAGATCTGGAATGTGCAGTCAGGTGAATGCAGACGGCGTTTAGAATGGCCATGGGGGCGGGGGTGGTAGGAGAGGGAAGGGAGGGAAAGGGACAAGTGTGTCAGGATCAGCTATGGTTGTCTCTGGTGAACAGAGCTGACGGGGCAGTGGGAACAGTGTTATTAAAAATGCAAACGCAATCAAGGCCTCACAGGTTTATAACCTGGGGTAGGTGAGGTGCTAGACCCCAGCGAGCTGGGTACACTCTCCAAGCTCCCAGGGGAAGTGTGATGAACTGCACACCCGAGACTTCCTTCCTCATCTGGGGCAGAAATAACCCGTGTGTTCACGCGGGTGGAGTTCTCGGGGAGTGGAGTGTGATGGGTGTCATTTATCATCCCATCTGTGTCTGTGTTATATGGAAGCATAAAAATGTCGTTTTACCAGTAACTTGGCGACACGTGGTAAGTTAAATGACTGATTTGCCACAGGCCCGGTACGCTCCTGAGGTACTTTCCAAGTATTGGGTTTACACTGTCCATTTGCCAATTTGAGAACGATCGGAGAGGCATTATTTTTAGCTGCAAAGCGTTTTGTTCCGATGAAGCCTGTGCACGCAGCTGTCCGGTGGAAGCTTGGAGGCAGGACCCAGCCCCTCACCCAAAGGGTCCACACCCGGTGAAGCCGCTACAAAGCCACCAAGAACGGCGGCTGAACCGAAAGCGCACGCGGGTGCCGGACGAGGTCTGGAAATTCACAAGGCATTACAAGGAACACATTCCGTCAAAAACGTTTTCATCACAAGCCTAGTTATTTTTGTTTGTTTATACTATTTTGTTTAGTTCTTATTGTCTTTTAAAATTGGTAGCCAGATGTTTTTCTGAACTAAGGCAGCAATATCCTGAAATAGTAAACAGGTTTTTTAAAAAAGAAATATTGAACCTTCGAAAATTTTCAAAATTATAAGAAAAATATTGCTGAAAGGAAGGACTGAGAAACTGGTCCAAGTGATCGCAGAGAGGACCACCGGCCCTTGTGGCTCAGCATCAACCTATGAACCATGAGGTCAGGGCACAGGCCCGGGTTGTGGGCTCCATCCCCAGTGTGGGGCGTGCAGGAGGCAGCCGACCAATGAGTCTCTCTCATCATTGATGTTTCTCTCTCTCCCTCTCCATCTCCCTTCCTCTCTGAAATCAATAAAAAATATTTTTTTTAAAATAGGACTACATTAAGATACTTTAGTCAAAATAAATTTAATTCTTCAACATAGTAATTAAAAAGACAGTTACCTGTAATGATACACTAGTGACTGTGGCTTAGTCATGTGTTATACAAGACAGGCGTGTTACTGTACAGCACAGACGTGTTACTGTACGGCACGGACGTGTTACTGTACAGCACAGACGTGTTACTGTACGGCACGGACGTGTTACTGTACAGCACAGACGTGTTACTGTACGGCACAGACGTGTTACTGTACGGCACAGACGTGTTACTGTACAGCACGGACGTGTTACTGTACAGCACAGGCGTGTTACTGTACGGCACAGGCGTGTTACTGTACGGCACGGACGTGTTACTGTACGGCACAGACATGCTGTTACTGAGGAAGAGGAAGGATGGGAGGACGGCACTGTCTGAGTTGTCACACCGTTTATTGAGAAGATAAAGAAGTACGTAAAAATGTTCTAGGGCAGTGGTCGGCAAACTCCTTAGTCAACAGAGCCAAATATCAACAGGACAACGATTGAAATTTCTTTTGAGAGCCAAATTTTTTAAACTTAAACTTCTTCTAACGCCACTTCTTCAAAATAGACTCGCCCAGGCCGTGGTATTTTGTGGAAGAGCCACCCTCAAGGGGCCAAAGAGCCGCATGTGGCTCATGAGCCACAGTTTGCCAACCACGATTCTAGGATATTAACTAAGATAATTTAAATAAAAATTAAGACCATTAAACTAATGGGTCCGATCACACACACACACACACACACACACACACACACGTAGTCAGAAGGGAGCGCAGGAGGAATGTGATGAAACCAGGACAGGAGCAGTGGCTGAAGCCCAGCCTGCATTCTCCAGGAAGATGGAGCAGGGGCAGGAGCTTGGAGAAAACATGCTGCAGCTGGGAGGTCTGTGCCCAGTTGCTGCTGGGTCCTCACAGGCCCTGACAATGAAGACACACCATCTAGCAGGGCTTTGAACACTGGCCAGGCTCCTCCCCAATGCTCTCCCAGGGGGACAGGACCGGCCAGGCTGCTCCCCAATGCTCTCCTAGGGGACAGGACCAGCCAGGCTGCTCCCCAATGCTCTCCCAGGGGGACAGGACCAGCCAGGCTGCTCCCCAATGCTCTCCCAGGGGGACAGGACCAGCCAGGCTGCTCCCCAATGCTCTCCCAGGGGACAAGGACCAGCCAGGCTGCTCCCCAATGCTCTCCCAGGGGACAGGACCATCCAGGCTGCTCCCCAATGCTCTCCTAGGGGACAGGACCGGCCAGGCTCCTCCCCAATGCTCTCCCAGGGGACAGGACCATCCAGGCTCCTCCCCAATGCTCTCCCAGGGGACAGGACCATCCAGGCTGCTCCCCAATGCTCTCCCAGGGGACAAGGACCAGCCAGGCTCCTCCCCAATGCTCTCCCAGGGGGACAGGACCAGCCAGGCTCCTCCCCAATGCTCTCCCAGGGGACAGGACCATCCAGGCTCCTCCCCAATGCTCTCCCAGGGGACAGGACCATCCAGGCTGCTCCCCAATGCTCTCCCAGGGGACAGGACCGGCCAGGCTCCTCCCCAATGCTCTCCCAGGGGACAGGACCATCCAGGCTCCTCCCCAATGCTCTCCCAGGGGACAGGACCAGCCAGGCTCCTCCCCAATGCTCTCCCAGGGGGACAGGACCAGCCAGGCTGCTCCCCAATGCTCTCCCAGGGGACAGGACCATCCAGGCTGCTCCCCAATGCTCTCCTAGGGGACAGGACCGGCCAGGCTGCTCCCCAATGCTCTCCTAGGGGACAGGACCAGCCAGGCTCCTCCCCAATGCTCTCCCAGGGGACAGGACCGGCCAGGCTGCTCCCCAATGCTCTCTCAGGGGGACAGGACCGGCCAGGCTGCTCCCCAATGCTCTCCCAGGACAGGACCAGCCAGGCTGCTCCCCAATGCTCTCCCAGGGGACAGGACCAGCCAGGCTGCTCCCCAATGCTCTCCCAGGACAGGACCAGCCAGGCTGTTCCCCAATGCTCTCCCAGGGGGACAAGGACCAGCCAGGCTGCTCCCCAATGCTCTCCCAGGGGGACAGGACCAGCCAGGCTGCTCCCCAATGCTCTCCTAGGGGACAGGACCAGCCAGGCTCCTCCCCAATGCTCTCCCAGGGGACAGGACCAGCCAGGCTCCTCCCCAATGCTCTCTCAGGGGGACAGGACCGGCCAGGCTGCTCCCCAATGCTCTTCCAGGGGACAGGACCAGCCAGGCTCCTCCCCAATGCTCTCCCAGGACAGGACCAGCCAGGCTGCTCCCCAATGCTCTCCCAGGGGGACAGGACCAGCCAGGCTGCTCCCCAATGCTCTCCCAGGGGGACAGGACCAGCCAGGCTGCTCCCCAATGCTCTCCCAGGGGACAGGACCAGCCAGGCTGCTCCCCAATGCTCTCCCAGGGGGACAGGACCGGCCAGGCTGCTCCCCAATGCTCTCCCAGGTGACAAGGACCATAGCTCGAGGGCATTCAGGCAGCACATTAACACTCATCTGCATACTAGCAGGGCTTCAGCATTCCCCTTTAACCTCTCCTTAAAACGCGCAGAATAAAAACAATGAGGGACACGTTCGCCCTGGCTGGTGTGGCTCAGTGGATAGAGAATTGGCCCGTAGACCAAGGGGTCCTAGGTTCGATTCTGGTCAAAGGCACGTACCTTGGTTGCAGGCTTCTCCCGGGCCTGGGCCCTTGTCAGAGTGCATGCAGGAGGCAAACAATGGATGTGTTTCTCTCACATCAATGTTTCTCTTTGACCTTTCCCTCTGCCTTCCATTCTCTCTAAAAATCAATGGAAAAATATCCTCAGGTGAGGATTAGCAATAAATAAATAAATAAATAAATAAATAAATAAATAATAAAAAGAACACATTGATTCCAACTTCCCCCTGGTGGTCAGTGCACTCCCACAAATGTACCAAATACTGAATCATGAAGCTGAGGGACCAAGAGGGAATGACTAAGCATTGATTTACTCCAATTTTCCGCCTTGGATTTGGGTCAAAAAATATACCGTTAGGTTAGCTGTAATAAAGGCTAAATAAAGCAACCTACAATTAGTGGTGAGAGACATTTTGAGATTTTCAGGATGAAAAAAAGAAAGCATCTAGAACGATCTTTTAGCCACCACTCTACACAGAAGGAGGGGACGTTTCTCCTGCAGTTTCCCTTTGCAATGCTACACACCATCTGCGGAAGTTATCCTTTTCTTAAAAGAGGAAACATTTTGGCATCATATTCCACATCAAGTCAAAGTAGCATTCATGCACAATGACAACAGAAACCACTGTACTTTATGCAAGAGTATAGTAGCCTATTTATTCATCCAGGAATACAAGATACTTGACCTTGGGAATCACACAATATATTGCACCCAAAGGTCAATTGAGAATGTACCTTTCACATAATGCAACTTCATCCCTAGGAGATGTGCTAAGGAAACATCTTTTACACATAATCTAGTTGCTGTTATGGAATTCAGGACATATAACCTACCATATAGTGAAGAAATAATTTACCTGCCATCATTAGGGATTTACGTGTTCTAGTTAAGTGAAGTTTCAATACGTTGAAAATTTTAAAAACTCATTAATTTTAACCATGTTACATACTTCACTGACTTAGTAAACAGGGTATTCTAATAAAATTTGCTAGGTCAATCACTTTAGAGTCATCATTATGAATAACAATTGCTGTTATATTACAATGGCTAGTCGGGGCTGTTCTGTCAGGACTTAATGGTGAATTGCTCTGTAATATATACAGTTTGTTGGAAGGCTGAAAAATGTATTTTTGATGTGAGAACAAACCACATTTTGTTTGGTGCACAGTTTTTGTATATGTATATACACAATTATCTATGAATCATTCTAGATGTAACCATTAGTGTACACTGAGTGGCCAGATTATTATGATCTCTGAACGCATAATAACCTGGCCACTCAGTATATATATATTAGAGGCCCCGTGCATGAATTCGTGCATGGGTGGAGTCCGGCCAACCTGGCCAGGGGGAGGGGACATGGGCAGTTGGCCGGCCTGCCTGCTGGTCGAACTCCTAGTCGAGGGGACAATTTGCATATTAGCCTTTTATTATATAGGATATACACTGAGTGGCCAGATTCTTATGCGTTCAGAGAACATAATAACCTGGCCACTCAGTGTATATATCCAACTAAACACGAGTTCACACTGAGGTCTCCAGTTCTCATCTGCTGCTGCCTGGACCCCTTGGCTTATACGTAACCTCCCTCTCCCACAGTAAGAAACACTGTCCTCACCACTCGCCACCCACGTACTCAGTTGTTGAGTTCCAGTACAAGTGTGAGTCAGAATCGCTAATCTCACTCCAATGGGGAACAAGGGCATCATCTAGAGTACAGTGTTTATGCTCAGTTAATTTTACCTTTAGTCTTAGAGAATTCATGTATGTACAGATTTACGTAGGGAAGCACCCATTCCCCCACAGGACTTGGAGAGGACTTTTCAGACGTTTGTAATCTACATATATTCCTTGGTCACATGATGCATTCCATGCTGGGAGCTCCAACCTCCTCGTGGTTTATGAATTGCATAGATTAAAGTTCACACTTTGTGCCATGAAGTTCTAGGAGACAAAAACTGCCATGTGCCCAGCAGTAGAGTAATGTAGGTATGGTTTCATCTCCTAAGTCCTCCATGCTTCAGCTACTCAACTCTCCTCCCACCAACCCCTGGACACACGGCGAGTGATCGCAGCTTTACCTTTTCTAGAATGTGAGACAGACTGAAGGCGAGAGCATATCAGCTTTTCAGACTGGCCTATTCCACTTAGCAAGATGGATTTGGGATTCATCCATGCCTTTTGCATGGCTGGATAGTCTATTCTCTCTTATCCTATATTAGAGGCCCGGTGCACAAAATTCGTGCACTCAGTGGGGGCGGGGGTCCCTTAGCCCGGCCTGCGCCCTCTCGCAAATAGGATTATTACTCTATATAGTAAAAGGTTAATATGCAAATTGACCCTAATGGCAGAACAACCAGGAATGACTGGTCACTATGATGTGCACTGACCACCAGGGGGCAGATGCTCAACGCAGGAGCTTCCCCCTGGTGGTCAGTGCACTCCCACAGGGGGAGCACCGCTCGGCCAGAAGCTGGCTCATGGCTGGCCAGTGCAGTGGTGATGGCAGGAGCCTCTCCTGCCTCCCTGGCAGCACTAAGGATGTCTGACTAACGGCTTAGGCCCGAGGGCTCCCAGGCTGCCAGAGGGATGTCTGACTGCCAGCTTAGTCCTGATATCCCAGGGAGCAGGCCTAAGCCATCAGTCGGACATCCTCCAAGGGGTTTGGACTGCAAGAGGGCACAGGCCAGGCTGAGGAACACCCCCCCTCAGTGCCTCAGTGCACGGATTTTTGTGCACCAGGCCTCTAGTCACTAAATAATATTACACTGTCTGGATTATTACAGTTTGTTTACCATCCACCCACTCAAAGTTATCTTTGTTGTCTGCAGTGTTTGTAAATTACGAATAAAGCTGTCATAAACATTGTCATGCAGGTGTTTATGTGAACAGAAGTTTGCAAATCAACTGGACAAATAGCTTGGATTGATCCATAAATGCCAATTAACTCAGGTAGATCGACAATGCTGGATGGCTCTTCTGCACCCTTGCTGATTTTCTGTCTGCCCACTCCATGGAGCACTGGAGGGAGGGTCTGGAAGTCCCCAACAACCAGAGGGGGTTTGTCTATCCTCAGTCGGCTTTCAGTAAAGGAGATGAGAGCGGGTGACCTGGGACCCGCCTTTTCAGGTGAGAAGCCTTAAGAGTGGAGCCAAGGCTTCTTCGAGGAAGAACACACCTGCGCAGACAGTAACTTCTATCGCGACTGAGGACCCTACTGTTCCTCCTGAGGGCCTCTGGCCGCGTGGGAGAGCAGTAGGTCGCCCACAGAGATCTGCTCTGCCCTCCACCATTAGCCAGCTGCTGATATCTGGTAGAAGGACAAAGATTACATGGGGAAGTAGGCAAAAGGGAATGCCAAATGGACAGTTCACAGGTAGCTCACCAATAGCTTCAGACACATTCTTTTCTAGCTAGGCCTCAGGGGAGAATTTTAGGAACAAAAGAAACTCACATCAGCAAATCCCCCAATAATCACTCTACTGATATATTACAATTCTATTAAAAGAACGCCCATGCAAAATTTAAGTATGGATACTGTAACTTCTGGATATAATAAATTTGAAATTAAAAGGTATTTTAAGTTAAAATGCATGATTAATCTATATTTAAAAAATAACTATGTATAGACAATTAAATATATATTTTCTAGACTGAAAATCCATAGTGCTCTTCAGGCAACTTTTTAGTTCCTTTTTAATTAAAACCCTCCAGGTTTTAATTGTAATTTTCTTCTCAACCTTTTTTTATTGGTTGTGTTTAAAAGTTCACATTTTTAAAAATATATTTTTATTGATTTCAGAGAAGAGGGGAGAGGGAGAGAGAGAAACATCAATGATGAGAGAGAATCATTGATCGGCTGCCTCCTACACTCCCCACATGGAGATCGAGGCCACAACCTGGGCATGTGTCCTAACCAGGAATTGAACCCTGACCTCCTGGTTCATAGGTTGACGCTCAACCACTAACTCATGCCAGTCAGGCACCCTTAGGAACTTTTAAATATGCAATACAATATTAACTGTAGCCAACATGTGTATATTCTATCCCTGAGACCTATTTTATAGCCAGAAGTTTATATAGTCGGACCACCTTGACCCATTTCAAAACTCCCTTCCCCACCCCAGACGTCCCTGGCAGCCACCCATCTGTTCTCTGTATCTGTGAGTTTGGTTGGGGGGTTGTGTTTAAATTTCACGTATAAAGTGAGATCATACGGTATTTGTCTTTCTCAGTCTAATTTTTTCCACTTAGCATCATGCCCTCAAGATCGCATATGTTGTTGCAAATGGCAAGATTTTCTTTTTTTTTAATTATTTTAAAAAAATCTTTATTGTTGAAATTACATATGTCCCCCTTCTCCCTCCAAAGTCGTTTTCTGTCATGTTTTAAGTGCCAATCAGTTACGTGAAATCGTAAAGCATGCTTTAAATCCCGTTCGTACTGTGCCAAGTCTGTTCAGACACTAAAGCTAGCTCTCAGAGCATCCTGATAATATTTAGCCTATATCTCCGATCGTGTCCATATGCTGGTGAAGCACTGTTTAAATTGGGAGAGAGCATATACAACAAAAATATGCACTTAAAAAAAATCCCTCAATGCAATGCTAAAAAAAAAAAAAAAATAGCATGCAATGGACTTTCTGTTCTCTCTTCATTCTGAAATTTGGTGTTACTATATTTTACTACCCTGAGACTTTATGTCCTTGAAATCCAAATGTGCTGGTTACCACTATAAACCAAGAGTCAGAGACTATTGATAGAAAGTTCCTGACGTAAAATATCAAGTCATTTGGTTTAAACAGCTGTCATTTCATAATTTTTTTTTTTTTTTTAGAAAAAAGATGTTTTGGAGATCATGCTTACAGAACATACTCATAATTTCAATCCCACACAATATTTTAATTCCATAAGGTGTGTGGGTGGCTATTTCAAATTGACATCATTTTGTGTTATTTTTTACACTCAAAATTAATATCAGATGGAGGGAAATTAAATATTCTGAATATGATTTAAAAAAACCAGCCTCAGTGTTCTTGACTTATATTACCAACTGCTAACTGCTGCTAACATTTACCCATTTTTGGAAAATGAACCACCTTGACAACATCAGCAGTCTTAACAAAAATTAAAAATAGAACTTTGTCAAAATATCTGCACAAAAATGTTGTGCAAAATTGCTCAATGTATAAAGATGAGAAAATTTGATAAATGATCTACAGTTTTAGCAAATATTTAGTGATACTGAATAAAATACTTTATAAAATGTACTCATTGATTTTGGTGAGTCAATTGTATGACTTATCTTTATGATTTACATTTTACTAACCAGATATGTACAGCATTTTATAGGAAAGTTTACCTTTACCTCTCAGTCATTGAATGTCTCAAATGACAGGGAATGAAGCCCTTTTTCAAACAAAAACATCACAATATACTTACAAACAGGATTATTTAATCCTATCTATTATTATAATCCTATCTAATAAAGAGCCAATATGCTAATTAGACCGGATGGCAGCAGACCAGTGGGCGGGCCATGGGGCCCTTAGGCAGCCAGGGCTGAGAGGCAGCTGGGCTGCGAGGGCTGAGCTCCTTGCACGGATTTCGTGCATCAGGCCTCTAATATACCATAATACAGAACAAATTCAATAACTCTCAGTAATTAGTACATCAACTTCTACATCTCCCAGTTTATCAGATTTCTCTTAGGTTATCACAGACAGATAGATGGGATTTTTTAATATTAGTGAATTATAAAATGAAGGGATTTATAAATAACATTTTATCACTATGATAGAAGAATTTCTTTGCTGTCATAGGCAGAAACAGTAACTACATGTTCTCTGTGCTCCTTCATGCTAGAGATATTTATTTTAAAAAAATCCGACAAAGGAAAATATAGCACGTCAGCAGTGCTTTACTTTTCATTTTTCCTGAATTCTAGTGAAGAGAATGGGTTTCTTGATTTCTAGCATTATGGAATGTATTTGCAAAAGCCTACCTGTGTTCTCTCTTCTGTAGGCAGTCTTTTATATACCATGTGATTTTTTCCATTGTTTTATCTTTATCATCACACTAGAGGCCCGGTGCACAGAATTCGTGCACGGGTAGGGTCCCTAGGGCTGGCCTGTGATCAGGGCCAATCTGTGGGGCACCTGGTGGGGTGATTGGGGTCCCCCACTCACACCCTCCTTGGCCAGCCTGGCTCTGCCGGCTCGCTGGCCCCGCTCCCCACTGCCGCCACCAGTTGCCTCCCTCTGGGGTGACTGGTGGAGCAATCAGGGGCCCCCCACTCGCACCCACCTTGGCTGGCCTGGGGCCTGCAGGCTGGAGGCAGCTCCTGCGTTGAGCTGAGCATCTGCCCCCTGGTGATCAGTGCACGTCATAGGGACTGGTGGTTCCACCGGTCCTTCCGCAGTTTGGGTGATTTGCATATTAGGCTTTTATTATATAGGATTGGGGTCTTGCTATAGTACTGATATTAACTCTAGTCCATCAACAGGATCCAGAAACTATTCTTATAATACTAATATCACAATAGGATTTCTTTTTCTTACGCCCACTTTTGAAGGTTGCACGGAGAGAAACTTCATACCGTGCAGTAATGCTGACTAACATATTTCTCACCGGAATTGGAGGCGCTCATTCGTTAGCTCCTCCACACACTCTGTCTTCCCTTGTCTAAGACCGACACGTTTTCTGATAGTCAACGTTAAAGACGAGGCAATAAGAACTAACTGAAAAATGTCCCATTTGGCTGCTGCCAAAACTCACTCCCCAGCGAGCTTTATATTTACTGTAGAAATGACAGGATTAGCAATTTCCTTTTAAATGAGTACATTTCCATCAGGCACATTACAATCTATGGGTATATTGAGATCATTTTAAAAAAATTAAAAGGATATAAGCACACTTTTTTTTTTCATATAAAAATGCAGTTACAGTTGATGAGTTAAAATAAGTTTTCACTGAGAAAGAGCATTATAAGCCTTTTATCTGCTCTTCATTACACCCTGTTACCATCATGCCTCATTCCTGCCTTTCTAATATAGATAACTATATATTTTTGTAATTTTTTAAAAATATATTTTTATTGATTTCAGAAAGAAGGAAGAGGGAGAGATAGAAATATCAATGATGAGAGAGAATCATGGATCAGCTGCCTCCTGCACGCCCCACACTGGGGATCGAGCCGGCAACACGGGCATGTGCCTTGACCAGGAATCAAACTCTGATCTCCTGGTTCATAGGTTGACCCTCAACCACTGAGCCTCTCTGGCTGGGCTAGATAACTGTATTTGTTCCTAACTCTGTATCCCTGGAATTCAATGAATCATACTATCTGTACTCTGTGAAAGAGGCTGTCCTTTTGGGGAAAACATAATATCATGTTTATATTGAGCTGGTGCTTTAATTAAAATTCTGATATTTACGTATTGAAATGCAGTCCCAACTAAGTTATTTTCATTCCAATTAACCTTGATCACGGAAATCAATTCCTCTAGGACTCAGTCTCCTCTGCATTGCCCCGATCAGATATGGATGTGGCCAGCCACCCTCCCTCCCCCATCACATGGCAGGTCCGCCCATTGAAATCATTAGTGGATTTGATTTTTAAAGGAGGCGTTTCCAAAAGCCTTAAAAACATGCGCGCGCGCGCACACACACACACACACACACACACACACACACACGCGCGCGCGCGTGCGCTTTTTGGAGAAACACAATGCATTTGTTATGTTTGGAGCCAGAGGCATTAATTTGAATCCTGGCTTTAACCTCCATTAACTTGGACAAATTAATAAACATTTCTTAGCCTTAAGCTATTGCCTTGGAATGGGAAATACACTAACAATAGCAACATGTAGCAGGCACTTACTCTCTTTTAGGAAATCTCCTAAACAACATATATGCTCATGTCATTGAAGCACACAATAGCCATCTACACAATATCAACCCCCACTTTCTAGATAAGTGAACCGGAGATAACAATACCTGTGTCTCCTATTTCTTAGGTTTGTGGGGAAGGCACATTTATAAAATGTAAATGCAAATGCCTCAAGACCAAGAAGCGCCACCTGATAAACGTCACTGTTCTTTCTCCTCCTGATATTCCCTGCTCGGCCACTGGTCTGTTCATGAAGGTGTGATGTATATGTTTATCTGCTGAACCTGTGGAGCAGCGTTTGCCTTGAGGGAATCACAGGGTTTAAGTTTTCCAGAACAATCCGGGAACCTGAGAAGAAGTGATGGGAGGGAAGAAGAGTGTGAGCAGTTCAAGAGGGAAAACATGGGGAGTCCAGGGTTCTCCAGGTTTGGGGAGTGAAGGGGGCAGAGATGCATGTAAGTGCCCTTCTTCTCAGAGACACCCCATCCAGCAGAGTGATGGTCAACAATATGTTTAGAGTGAGACTTCAACAGGGGATAGTATCTACACTAATAAAAGAGTAAGATGCAAATTGACTACCTTAGTGAGGCCCACCAGCCAATCAGGAGTGAGTATGCAAATTAACCCAACAAAGATGGTGGGTTAATTTGCATATGCAGGCGTTGAGTGGCCGGGGGCGGGGCGAGACTCTTGCGTCGTCGCCATGGCAATGACGCAGGCATTCCGCACTGCCACAGCTGCTCTGGGCCTCTGGGCAGCATGGGAAGACAGAAAGGCGGCTCCGGGCCAGAGCGAAAAGGCAGCTCTGGCCGGAGCGAAGGCGGTGCCGGCAGCCAGGGGAAGGAAGGCCCATTCTTGCACGAATCTCCGTGCATCAGGCCTCTAGTAATTTATAAAAATAAACATCTATTTGGTCATTCAAATGACCAAAATACATTTCTCATATGTATGTCATTTTATTCCAGTTCCTGACTCAAAGCTCCCAAAACCCTTGAAATTTCCTCTGTGGACAGTGACCATGTGACTTTTGTTATGTTAAGGAGGTGATTTTGGAAAGCTCTGAGGTGAGCTAAATTTGGGGCTGGATGCCAGTGGAGCCAACCTCATGATTAGAAGGTTGGAACCTTCAGTCCCTTCCCCTAGTGTTCTGGGAGGGGAGAGGGGCTGGAAATTGAGTTCAATCACCAAAAGGCCAAAGATTTAATCAATCCTGCCTATGTCATAAAATCGCCATAAAAACCTAAACACGACGGGGTTCAAAGAGCTTCCACGTTAGTGAATGCATTTCACCATTCCTGGCTTCCACTATGCATCTCTTTTACCTGGCTGCTCCTGAGTGATAACCTTTTATAATAAATTACTGATCTAGTGAATAAAGTGTTTCTCTGAGCACTCTGAGCTGCTCTCGCAAATCAACTGCACCCCAGGAGGAGCCCTTGGGAGCCCTGGGTGTAGAGTCAGTTGGTCAGAAGTACAGGTAACAACCTGGATTTCCGACTGGCAGGTGCAGCCCATGGAGGGGCCATGGTGATACCCAAACTATAGCTGAGGCAGGAGAGTAAGAAGCCAGAACAATTCCATGGCAAGTGGGATGGGGAAACTGAGGCAGGCAGGTGATTCAAACTGGCCCCATCGAGCACCTGGCCCACCTGTCTCCATCTCCCTTGCATGACCACCCCCTTAAGCATGAAACCCTCAGGACAATGAGGTTCTGATCAGAATAGAATAGTCTTAGGAACAAAGCCTTGAGTCTGTTGGCCACAGAGACAGAGTTTTGGTCAAACTAGACGTGACATCTAGGCCTCAGTTGTGTTTCAGCTCCAGGCTCAGAAAAGCAGCAAAACCAGATAAAGGGGCACCATGGCTGGCATCAAGACCAGATGCAGTGACCACTGACCCCTATTCTAGCAACGATCAGTCAGTGGAGACTATGACCCTGACCCTATAAGCTCATTGTGATAAATCAGAATATTAAAGGACACACCTAAAAAGCTGATGAATACTCATTCTACTGAGACCCTTCCCTGAGACCTCCCTAAAATTCCTGCCTTCAGAAAACCGGTAAAATCCCTTAAGACAATGGACCCAGCACATGCTCTCTCCCTAGAGCACGCCAGGCCCTTCTTTCTTCAGACGTGTATCTTTGCTTTCTTCCCCCTGAGCTCTAAGGGTCCCCGCGAGACTTGCAACCAGGGGAGCAGAGGGCACTGGCAGCTCCTCCTAGGTCAGGGGTCGGCAAACTCATTAGTCAACAGAGCCAAATATCAACAGGACAACGATTGACATTTCTTTTGAGAGCCAAATTTTTTAAACTTAAACTTCTTCTAACGCCACTTCTTCAAAACAGACTCGCCCAGGCCGTGGTATTTTGTGGAAGAGCCACACTCAAGGGGCCAAAGAGCTGCATGTGGCTCTTGAGCCGCGGTTTGCCGACCACTGTCCTAGGCTAACCCCTGTCTTTCAGGGCCTTCTTTTACCTCTGCAACTTGTTCCCTGATGCTACGCAGCCCAGCTGGCTCACTTCTGCCTCTGACTTTCTTTCTCAAAGGCCAAGGAGCCATCTGAGCAGCCCACTCAAGTCTTCTCGCCTTGCATGCTAAAGAAACTCCTTTTGGGCAAGAGTTCTTGGCTCTGAATTTCTTTGCTGAACTGAAGAAACAAGAGTCAACACTGCTGGTAACATAGCCAGCCAGTCAGAAGCCGGTAAAAACCTGGGCCTGCAGTATCTAATGTGAGGCGGGGGGCAGTTTTGTAGGACTGAACCCTTGACCGGTGGAACCTGATGCCATCTCCCGTAGATACTGTCAGAACTGAGTTAAATTGTAGGACACTCAGTTGGTGCCAAAGAGACTTGATTGGTGGTGTGGGGGAACACCCATGCCCCTCAGTAGAACTGGGTTCATAACCCTTTTAAATACTATTGGGAGCAGATAGAAATTATAGCCAACAAGGTATATTGGAATTCCTTCCAAGTAAATATATTGAGCATGACCCCAAATAATGGTGTTTTGCTTGCCATCATCTCAGTCCTCAGTGAATCTCTTTTTACAGCACACACACACTGCAGATACGAATAAATCCACTTCCATAGTCTAAGGGACACATCGCTTTTCAAAAACGAGGATTAATAAAGTGCTTATTAAACTACAGAAAGCATCCCCAGCAGAAACTTTCAAGAATTCAGCTTCCAAGAGAAACACAATTTGCTTTCATTGATGCTAAAGGGATTCAGTATTAGTGTCAGAGAACAGTTTCATCACTGTGCCCCACTGGAGTACTTAAAGCAGAATAACATTTAAAAGTTAAGAAGTAAGATTCCATTTTTCTCCTCAGATACCTTGAAGTTCCTGACAGATTGGTACAATAATGGAATGTGTTAGAACTAGAGTTACAAAGTAAAATAAATCTATGTGGCCGATAGTAATTCATGTATTCCTTCAGTGAGTATTTATTGAGTCATTGTGTGGGCCAACCGACTTGCTGGGTGCTCAGGAAATAAACTTAAGTTATATTCCTGGTTTCAAGAGGCTCAGTAGAGGAGGCACATATGAAAACAAAAATGTAAAATAATGAGAAAAGCACCAAAGCAGAAGCATGTACCATTTAGGATATTGTCATAATCACGACTAAGGGAGTGTAGCTGATGTCAGGGAAGACACTGTAAAGGTTCTACATTTGCTGAATGAAAGAAAGGGTGTGTTGCCTGACCAGCATGGCTCAGTGGTTGGGCGTCCACCTATGAACTAGGACAGGGGTCCTCAAACTTTTTAAACAGGGGGCCAGTTCACTGTCCCTCAGGCCGTTGGAGGGCCGGACTATAGTTTTAAAAAAAACTATAAACATATTCCTATGCACACTGCATATATCTTATTTTGAAGTAAAAAAAAAAAATGGCAAAAACACCCGCATGTGGCCCGCGGGCCATAGTTTGAGGACGCCTGAACTAGGAGGTCACGGTTCAATTTCTGGTCAGGGCACATGCCTGGGTGGTGAGCACAATCCCCAGTGTGGGGCGTGCAGGAGGCAGCCGATCCACGATTCTCTCTCATCGTTGATGTTTCTATCTCTCTCTCCCTCTCCCTTCCTCTAAAATAAAGGGATGCCAGTGGAGCCAACCTCATGATTAGAGGGTTGGAACCTTCAGTTGAGCGTCCACCTATGAACCAGGATATTGATATGAAATCAATAAAAACGTATTTTAAAATAAAGGGTGTGGTTTACACAGGTGAGGTCTGCAGACGGGTGGGCAGAGCCTGAAGGGGCTGGGGAGAGAGCGCAGGCAGTGCAGGGGACGTGGAAGCAAGAAAAGCTGTGTGTGTGGGATGATAGAAAGTGCCGCGCAGTGAGCGAGGGGTGGTGGCCCTCCATGCCCTGATGTGACTGTACAATCCCTTCCGCTGCTGACAAGGTCTTTCACGGTCTAAGGTCCACCACGCACCCGCCTTCTTCTGCCCTTAACCCTTCACCTGTGATCTCAGCAGTTACATACAATCTCTCCAAAGTTGCACAGCCAAGAAAAGACAGCAGCCTGCCTTCAGTGCCGTGGTCTGACCGGCTTCATGTATGGTTGAGCATGTTGTATGTATTGAACTGCCTCTCGGGTTGTTCTGGGAGAACCTCAGGTTATCCCTAAGGAAGGCTTGGAGGAGAGCTGGCACTGATCCTCGGGAGGCGTTAGCTGTTATCACCCCCGTGTCCTCTCTGATCATCCTCATCTGACCTTCCTATAAGCCATATAGAACCCACTGCAGTTTCTGTAGAATGCATGCTGCCCCTCATTCGCGGGTCTTTGCAAACATCATTCCTCTGTTTACCTCATCGTTAGCCAGGCAAATGTTATCTTTCCTGGTAAATGTTCTAGATATGGAACTCCTAAACCCACTGAAAAAGCACATGAGATAATTCTTTTATGCATCAATTGAGGCCCATAGACTCTGTTTACCATACTATTTACCACAGTTTATTTAAACATTGTCATTGTTTGATTCTGCACTCTTTGTAAGTTTCCCTCTGGGGGGAAAAAGGCAGTAATGACCTGTGGGTGTAAGCAATTGTGAATATGTTTTAGACACCCAATGCGAATGGCATCTGATAATTAATTCTTCTTCAAATAATAAAAGGCCTTATGGTGAAATTATTTCCATATAAGAAGTTAGTATTAGAATTAAATTCAGATTTATGTATTTATATGTTTTCTTCCATATGTTTTCTCTAAGAAATTCAATCAAAATGAGAAAATTTTCGAAACTTTTATAGAAAGTATGAAATAATACATTTATAAAACATAAAAATTAGCAATTTTCATTTCAGTTCCCTGGAAAAAACCACTTAATTAGAAAAAGAGAATAAGCTTGATGTAAAAATATGTAACTAAACTTTAGTTAATTAATCAACATTGAAATAATTATATTGTCATTTATCTTTCACAAGTCAATTATTCTTAGCCAGTTTTATTTAAATAAACCTACATCTTTTGACCATCACTGCCATCACTCACCTCATCATACTCTGTGCAAATCCGACTATAATGTGGTTTTAAGTGCCTGCACATTTA